>NC_064561.1:65050697-65675697 GCF_937001465.1 Orcinus orca
AATGAACAGTGCTTCTTCAGGTCTTCCACTGGCTGGGGGTTTTAATTCTGCAGAAGAGCAAAAGTTCCCTTGAGGCAGAACCAGGACTCTGCCCTTAAGGCTATACTATTGTTTCTTTGCTGCTCCTCCCTTGTCTCTGCATCTCCTTCCTTCCCTGATCAGCAATTGTTTGAACCTGCTCTTTGGAACTCAGACAAGGGGACACAGAAAGGCTTTTATGCCCAGAAGCCCACAGGGTCCTGCTTGGTATCAATAACCAAATCATGGTTTTGTAGCAGAGGAAAACAATGATATATGATTCCTGAAGATAACTGGTATTTGGTTGTACAATCACCCTCTTCTGTTAAACAGAGTCTGATGCAATGTGTACCTTTGTTCATTTTGTCGCCAAACCTTAGCATACTGTCTTGCACATAGTAGGCATTTAATAAACCTGTTACATTAATAAATTAGTCAGTGAATAATGCATTAAATTCATCCAGGGAATAAGTAAAAGGGCACACACAATTTATAATATCTTGCATGATCTACTCCTGAACCTTATCTAAAATAAAAACCTATGTTACAGCGTCAGAGATCTGTTTGGTATTTCAGGACAGAGAAAGCAAGGAGACATCAGAAAAAAAAAAAAAAAAAAAAACTTTCTCTAAAAAAATCAGTCTTTGCTTTTGAAAGAACAGAATAATGAGGATCCAAGGCTCATCAAAACAGAGAGGCTTGCAAGCCACTCTTGAAAAGAAAAACGAGTACAGGTGAAGGTTTACATTCAAACCAAGAATGAGAAAGACCTGACAAGACAAGAATGTGGAGGTGTTGAAAAGCCCATTTAGGTTAAACAAGACAGGAAGTTGAATTGGCTTTCTAAATAGAAACTACAAGAAAAAGTTATATTGAGGAGTCCTGAAGCAAAATAGAAGGAAGCTCATGTTACTAACTTCTCCTTCAGACTCTAGTGAGACCCTTGGTGAACTACGTCACACCATCTGTACATCCAGAGTGTTCTAAACACTGTGCTGGAAGGAGTAGTTGAGAAACAGAGTATGTGAATGCACTTCGATATTTATGAAGATGTTTTGGAGGCCATCAGTATGCTGAAGAAATGATTTCTTTTGCCTGTGGGCTTTTTTCTGTCTCACTTTTTTCCCCTTTTAAACGGGGATAAAAGGAAGAAAGAAATGTTTTCTAGAAACCATTTCTCTAATCAAAGCATTTGTTTCTTACCTCATCTTCACTCAGCTTCCCTGGGGAGAACTTTTGCCCACGTTGATATAATAAATGATCAAGCATGGTGGGAACACATTTACCATAACGGTGATGTGTGCAACACACCTGATGCAGGAAAGTTAATGATGTCGGTGAGTTGCAGATGGTTCCAAATTCATTTGTAGGTAGATGCAGAGGATGAAGGCCAATGCCAAGCACAAAGCAAACATTTGGTAAATACAGTCAAATGAATGGAACAGTCAGTAAACCACAAGTATGTGGAAAAACTGTGTGTATACAGGGAAAACATTATAGAAAGGGTCCAAGCTCTCTGCTAGGTCATAGATTTATTGCATCATCAAGAAACGAAACAGTAAAATGAATCCAGATTTGTACTGAACATCTAAAAAATTGCTTGCAGATAAAGGTGTCTCCGATTGCAAGAAAAGGACCCAGAACCTTTAAGTCATATATATAGACCCTGAATAAAAAACAAAAACACTGTTCCATGCAGTTCATATCGTGAAGAACAAATGAGGTTTGATCTAAGTGTGGACTCTGGCTTCATCTCTACTAACTTTTTAACTAGGATGTTATTTCACTCTTTTGAGCCTGTTTCCCCATCTGTGGAATGACATCATCATACTTACTTGGAAGTATGAGCATTAAGTTAGTGTATATATATATATATATATATATATATATATATATATATATATACACACTAAGCTGAGTTCATGAAGGTAAAGGTCTTGTGGGTCCTTCTCATTTGATAGGAATTTTCTATTTAGTTTCTTTCCTCTTGAAATATGTTCACTAATGATCCTTTTTTACAAAATACTGTGCTTAAACTATTTTCCAGGAGAATTGGGAATTCATTAGGTTGATCACAGAAGCACGCAATAAGAGTATAGCAAGTACATTGATGCCAAGGAAAGGTTTCTTCTTATCTGACTACTGTTCTTGTTTTCCTTGGACATTCCATCTCTGCATCCCCATCACATTCACCCTAGATCTGGATATGACAGTCCTCTGGAACATAGATGGAAGGGGCCCAACAGAGGTCTGATCTGGTTGGGTTAGGCCCCTTCTTCCCCCTGGTTGCTGTGTCATCGGCCTAGAGATTTCTTCCTGGCTGACTGTGTATGGTCTCTATAGATATGCTTTTACTGTTCTATTCAAGAATACTGCAATTCTCATGCTCTTGGTGAATCCAGACAACCAAGTGTATCATCTTTTTATTCTCTTGGGGCAAAGAGCCTTAGATGGTTTAAAATAAGGCTAAGAGATCATAAGGCCAAACAGAACAGTCATTGTTCCCTTTTAGCTAGAGCAGTAGTTCCCAAAGTTCAGTCATTTTAATTTAATGAATTTGATTTTTGCTGTATCAGCAAACCAACTCATATTATCCTCATATGTTTTTATCATAGTTGGCTAATATTTACTTACTAATCTTTTAAATCACCTCTCCTTTTTAGTCAAAGTTATTTAAAAGAAAACTTCATATTATTATTTTAATTATATAAAATCACCGTAAAAAGTAATTTTAAAAATTAAACTGTAACTAGACAGTTGTCTGACTAAGGTTCTGAGCTTGTGACCTCGTTAAGGATGAAAATTATGAAGTGTAAAAGATGTGTTAAAGATTTAACAACTCCAAACTGAGACTTTCTGCTTGATGAGATCAGCACTGGAAAAGAATTTTAAAAGGAATCACTTCCTCACTCTATGGTTCAAGGAGATTTAATGCCTTATCTAAGGACTGTCAGTAGCTAGGAAAAGTATGTTCCAATTGGGTGCTAAAAGCAACCCTTTTTCTCTGGTTATAGGGAGCTACCAACTCCCTGGGGCCCAAGGAAAGTACATGTGTCATGGCCAACATACAGAGTGAGAAGACACACTTTTTGGTGAATAAACTGGCAAATAGAAGACATTTAACAAATGTTAGTTCCTTGGAAACCTTTCCCACCTTCCCTTGCATTCGTGTAAGTTCCATTTCATGTCTCACCTTAATAAAAACAATAACAGGTCCTTCCTGAGGGCTCTGTATATACCAAGCAGTTCCAGGTTTCATTTCAAAGCACTTTTATAATTTTTTTACTTGAGGAAACTTTTATAATACATATAAAATATCTATTAATTGAGAAAAATGTTATAATTGAGAATCAGAGAGGTAAAGCAACTTGTCCCAAATCACCCAGGGCATGAATATCTTACAGTTTGGGTATTCCAGATACAATTAGAAATAAGGACATTAGTCAGCTAATTAAGTCAAATAGACAAAACAAATGATAATTAGTCCAATTATCTGAATTTTGGCTTGACGGTATGAAAGTCTGGCTCAGAAATTATGCTGTTCGTTTTTCCAGGAACAGTTTTGTTTTGATTTTGGCTTGGGTTATCTGGCTTATTGCCTTGGCTTCTCAGCAGTGACTACCATAGTATTGTTCACAGAAGCATTTCATAAATATAGATTGAGGGAGGAAGGAAGGGATAAAGGGAGAGAGAGAGGGAAAAGGAGGGTGGGTCTTTGTAAGCAAACCCACTTGAAATACCCACCAGAGTTGAGGTCCAAGCCAAATGACTGCAGATCAGTCTCACCATTTTCCATCTCTTTCACCACTTTAGAAAGCTCATTCAATTTTTTTTATCCTCTAGCCCCCAAATGGAGCTCACGGTACTGGCCATATTCTCCTTACAGGGCTGTATGACGATCCAATGAGACATGTTCCCAGAGGTACTTATACACGTAAACACATTGCTTCACGTGGGGTTTTGCTCTTTCCTGTAGACCTAACAGAAGCTCTTCCCTCCTAGGAAGCTGCAACTCTGCAGGACTCTTCGGAACTATGGTCATACCTGGCAAGGCTTTAGGGATCGAACTGAATAAGAAACTCAATCCTATGTAAATTCTCCATGCCTTGTATTTGCAACTGTAAAAATCCAGAAACACCATTTCCAGCTTCATGTTGTATTAATAATATTCTTTCAGCCCCCAAACAATTCAGTCACTCTGAATAGATTTAAGATACAATCACTCAAATTCAGACGTGGCCTCCCTGAAACTAAACAAAACAAGATACACTTCCAAAAACCAAAACCATGTTTGAACTCAAGTATCTGATTTGACAGTTTGGAGGGTAATAATTAGGTAGATGAATGTCTTGATTGTCTACTTCATCTTATATATGTGTTTGAGTACCCACACTATAGTTATAAGTATAAACCATGGAGATTTTTCTCCTATATCTGATTTTTTTTTAATCCTGAATTTCTGTAATACTTGCAAACAAGAATGTTTGACCCTTAGCACTTTTCCATTTAGTTTTAAAACCTCAGGAGTAGCTTAATAAATATTAAGTCTATGTTGTTCTCATATGTTTATGGGCAAGTTATCACAATAGGACTTCTAGTTTCTAGTTATGAATAATTTCTTGAAAATGCCCTTTGAACCTTCACTCCGAGCTTATGGAATTAATGACAGTTTGTTTTTAATCTGCAAACTAAAGCACTGAACCAACAAAAGTCATGGGTTTGCTGAATTTAGGTTTTCTCAACTCGGATTTTCGATGTCAGGTAACATCCACCAATTTGCCAAGGGCCTTAGTACTGCTGTCTGCAGGTTAGTTATATGCTTCCTAAGCCCTGAAGCCCCTGGGGGAAAGGGTAAGCTGTGACAAAGCGAGAAAGAGGCATGGACATATATACACTACCAAACGTAAAATAGATAGCTAGTGGGAAGCAGCCGCATAGCACAGGGAGATCAGCTCGGTGCTTTGTGACCACCTAGAGGGGTGGGATAGGGAGGGTGGGAGGGAGGGAGACACAAGAGGGAAGAGATATGGGGATATATGTATATGTAGAGCTGATTCACTTTGTTATAAAGCAGAAACTAACACACCATTGTAAAGCAATTATACTCCAATAAAGATGTAAAAAAAAAAAAGAAACAGCGTCTCTCAAAGTATCCCCACCAGGAGGACCGATAACTAAGAGTGAACTCCGTAAACCTCCAGGACTTGGGGACATAGACTAGAGCAACTCAGGGTGAATATACATTTAAAGACTATATTTTATCATATGAATCTATGGGAATTTTGCACATATAGCTGGAGTTGAATACAGAGCTACCATATACACTTGAATCCATCCATTTGTCTCCGTCTCCAGGGCTGCCACTCTAGTCCAAGCCCTCCTCTAGAGGGCAGCAGTGGTCTCCCAATGGGTCTCCTCACACCACCCTGCCCTCCTGCATTCCAGGGTCCACTCAGCAGCCAAAGTGATCTCTGAACTCTCAAATCTAATTATGTCACTTCCCTAGTTTAAGAAAAAATTATTCTCAAAACTCGTAGAAGTAAGGCCAAAGACCTCAGCATCAGCCCTCCCTGCCTCTGGGGTTTCATCACAGAGCGCTCTCCTCTCCTTTCCGTGCGTCAGCCTCCAACTCCTGTGCAACTGTTACTCCTGCTGTCTGGAATGCTTCCCCCTCTTCTTCTCCAACACAGAAAGTGGTAGGGTAGTGGTTAAGAATACTGGTTCTGGGAAATAATAGGTAGGGTTGTATTGAGGAGTCAATGAGTTACTACATGAAAAATCTTAGAACAAAGCCGGCACATACTAAACACTCCACAAGTGATGGATATTATTTACTGGCCGTTATTCATCCCCAGCTCTCAGCTCACAGAGCACTTCCCCAGGGAGGCCTTCTCCAGTTCCCTCAGAGGATGTCAGAACCACCTGTTATTCATAACTTCCTGCCCTTCCATATTTATAGGACTTGTCTCCATTTGTAGTTATATATGTACATGATTATTTGATTAATTTAGGTCTCTTCTCTTCTGCTAGACTATAAGCTTAATGAGGACAGGAGCCATGTCTATTTTGTTGATTACCTATTCCAAATAGGTAACTCAGTGCCTAGAGAATATGGGTGGTCACTATATATTTAGCAAGGGATGTTGAAGGAATGAAAGGATGTATGGATGGATAAATGTATGTAGTAAAGTATGAAACTGATTCAGATAAAGTGCCAAAAAGATGATTAGGGATCTAAATACAAAACAGATCATTTCTCTGTGGAAATAGAGATGAATGTTGGGTGGTAACATATTACCAATTATTTAAAAGAAGGAGAGTTATCTGAGATTTGTTTAACAAATATTTATTTCCTGCAGAAGGTAGCACTCGGGCTGAACCTCATAGGGTGGGTAGGGTTGCAGGAAGAGGATGGTTCTAGCAAGGCCTCACGTGGTAACGCTAAAGAGCATAGACCTGGTTTGAATTCCAGCCCCACCACTCCCTACTAGCTGACAGGGAGCATGCTACTTTATGTCCCTCTATTCCATTTTTGTTCTGTAAAATAGGGTAACAATCGTGTATCCTCACAAGGATATTTTGAGGCTTATGTGAATTTTGAATGTGAAATGTTCTGCTCAGTGCCTGAAGCATAGTGATAGGAAGCTGCCATGCTGGACTCGATCTGAAAATAGCCAAGGGAGGAGCACAGTGTGTGCTCTGTGCTGCAGGGGGCAAGAGGGATTGAAAGTGAATCACGGCCCTGCAGAAAATCTGCTTCTGCTTCTGCGAGATTGGACATAGAGCGGCCATATATTACAGGGACATGTAGCTCCATCTACCTGGTACCTAATCCTGTTCTCTCCTTTCACCCCCTGTTATGAACTCCAGGTCCTTAGGGTCTCAGCTGATATTTTCACTGTTGACAAAACTGACTTCCTAATTACTTAGATCACTTGAATTACTATAAGTTGATTTCTTTCAAATATGTATACTTCTAGAGACACCACTAATTGTCTCTTAATAAAACAAAATCCTAGAACAATCTCATTGTTCTTTCTTCCCCTAGGCCCTGCCAAAAAGAATGGGGAACATGTACTTTTGAAATCACCTCATGTCTCCTTGATTTCCTCATTCACCAGACAAAATTTAATAATGAGCCCAGCACCATTCACAGGGAAGGGAGAAAATTTCCCATACCAGTCCTCAGGAAAAGAGACAGGAGACTGATCGCAGGGTGAAAATTTAATAGCTGCCTGACATTGTAAGGAAAAGACGGGCTGAAGCATTTGAGCAGTTGTGAGCTTAGGAAATGGGTGATTGTGTTATCCCTGCTGAAAAGGGACCTCAAGCCAGGTTTTTACTCTTGTGTTCAACATGTGTGGGCTGCAAAGACCACACAGATGACAGATGACACAGAAGGGTCTGCTTCTCCATGAAGGCAATAAATAAGTATTTTGCTTGGTGATAATATAAGTTGAATGATTATGGCTGGTGGACAGAATTAGTTTTAAGCTTGATGGCTGTGGGCAGTGAGACTTCCTTAATATAGAGAGACATTAAATTATACTTGAAATTCTCCCATGAGACTATCCTTACTTGTGAGCATACAGTTTCCTCCATAAAATTCAGATGATTTCAGATCCTTAGTGATTCTATGCCTGAGAGACTAACATTATTCATGAAACTACTTTTCTCTGGCTAAGAACAGATAATTCCAGTAACTGTGTAGCTTAACTCATTTATGTCATTTAATTTTCCAATAATCCTTTTACTGATGTCACCTCACTAGGAAGTAGTGGAGACAGGATTCAAACCCAAGTCGTTTGGATGCCTAAACTTCTCCTGCCACAGTATTGTCTTCCCAATTCAGGGCATTTCAAAGAGCACAAGGGCCTTTGATGTCCAGAAGTTTCTACCATTTTCCAAAAGTCCATTTAAAAAATTAAAAAGGCATACCTATGAATGTAATTTATGCCTGGTATTTCCACAGTAAATTTTAGTTTAAAGAGTTACCCATTCATTATACTATTTAATCCTCAGAATAACCTGGAAGGTAAATATTATTTTTTCTTATTTTACAGACAGAATACTGAGGCTGGGAGGGGTCAGGGAACCCACCTTGGGTCCCACAGCCAGTAAGTGGTAATCAGGCCCGGATTCAAACCCAGTTTCTGTGTCTCCACAGCCCTCTCTGCCTTGGCCTTATCATTAGTTCTCAGACCTCGAAGGAAAGCTGCTTTATTTTCTCTGCCTTTCCTGTCTTGCCACACAGTCTTTGTGTTCCTTTACGCTTCCTGATGAAAGATCCAAGTGCAAGTAGGCAAGTGCTCGATGCTGCAAGCCTGTGATTCTGGACAATCTGATGCAATCATCTTTCTGACTGCATCCTCAAGGAATAAATCACAGGAGAGAGAGCTGCTGGGGTTTTTTGTTTTGTTTTAAACAGTAATAGATATTCAAGTTGCTATCAGTGTTTGAGATTTCTAATCAGCCAGAACTGTCTACTCTATAATATATGCTGACCTTCTAGGCTGATAAACCTGCATAATTATTGACTTCTGCAGAAGTTGGTATTGGCATATTATTTTGGGGACATAGTTCTGACAACCTCGGGAACAGCAAGGATGATAAATCATTACAGGGCAGGCTGGCTGTGAGAATGTTACTTTCAATTGTACCAGGCAAATGGCAGATGGGTTTATATCAAGGCTAGAAGTAAATTTAGGTCTTATCCACATGTTCAATCCCAGTCGAACCAGAATGGCAATTTTTGTTTCCATCAGTTAGGGGAACCAGTCTCTAAGGGGTTTGTTTGCCATGTCTGTGACAGCATTTGTGGCAGCTAAAGCTGATGTATATCACCCATTTAAATGAAAGCGTAGGGTCCTGGTTTGATTTAGTGAGACCTGTCATCATACTAGAAAGTTAAAAATCGATCACCTGTTTCTTTTTGTATGTCATGGCAAACCAGATAGCTCCCCCAGTTTTTTTTAGAATTATTTAACCTATAAATGATTGACCATTACTTAGCATGGTGTCTGATATTAGTTCCTTTATTTAAGAATAACTGTTGAGTTTTACCTACTGTATGGTAAGTACTGTGCTAGCACTCGGTATACAGCTAAGTATAGTAGAGGTGGTCCCCCTGCCCTCATAGGGCTTACATTCTAGAGAGAAAGACAGAGAAGTAAATTAGCAAAATAGAACATGTCCTTAAATGCTCAGGGAAGGCCTCTATGAAGAGGCAGTATTTGATCCCGCACTGAAGGATGAAGAGAAGCTGGCCATGTGATGACACGGGGAAGAGCCTGCCAGGCAGAGGATGGAGTAAGTGCCCCAAAGCAGGAGGTGCTGGCTTGTTTGAGGAGCAGAAAGGAGGCTGAAATAGCTGCCAGGCGGTTAGCAAGTGTATAAGGATGGCATGGGGTACGGGTGAGAAAGAATGGGAGGGGTGAGTTCAGGAAGGTAGACAGGCACCAAATCATGTGGAGCCTTGCATGTTTCAACTCAGTCACGTATGTGTACCTTTATCCACTTCTTCTACTTCCCCTGAACACTAAGGAGGCACTACTGGCTCCTTCATGTTTCCTTGGGTCTTCTCAGAAATAAGTGGTGTTCTGTAGAGTAAAGCACAGGTAGTTCTAGTGTAGAAGGACTGCAGGACACCAGGAGTAAACTCCATCTTGAATTTTGGAAGGAACCTCAACTCTCATAGATGGTTTTCTCATGAAGAAAATGACTCTAGAAGTTTTGTTTGTTTTGTTTTCATATCAAATTTGACAGAGAAAGGACCCTTCCTTTTGAGTAATGTAACAGATTAGCATAGAAATAAAACAGTTATAGACACATATTGTTTGACTTGGTGCTACAGTGATGGTAGCCCTTCCAACATGAGAAAAAATTACAAATACGATATATTGGATTTGGCAATATTGAGTTTTATGAAATCTCTATAGTTGAATAAAATGGTAAAAATCCAGAAAACCCTGGGGCAGAGCATTCATGGTGAGCCCCTTAACTCTTCTCCTGGACAATTCCTACTCATCCTTCAGATCTTAGCTCAGTCAGCGTTGCTTCTCAGAGAATGGAGAAGGTTACCATGTTGCCAGTGGACAGTGAATATCAGACAACAAAGGACAGTGATCTCTGAGAGAAGGAAACACATGAAGTGAGTCCTGCAATTCTGCCAGCTTACTGTCTAGAGTTTCCAAGCAGCAGTACAGGAAGAGGAACCCAGATAAAGCCCAGGGGTCTCCCTGAATCAAGATGTTGTTGAGAGTCCGGGGAGAACAAGGTGGCTAGAATTCAGAAGAGGAGAGAGCTGCACTGAAGGAGTTCCCCGGAGATATGCAGAGGTTCCCCCTTAAGAAGTACTCAGCACAGGACTGGCCGGCACATGTGTGTGAGGAGTCTACCTGAGCATGAAGAAAGAATCACCCAAAAGGATTAGAGGAATAGTATTTGGGACTCACACAGGGCCAAGTATAGTGCCTGTTCCTTTCAGCTAGATTGGAAAAGCTCCTGATTCATCATTCATTGGGTAGAGCATTCAGAAGATCTTGCCTTAGAAATGGTGAACCTCTAGACTGATCACTGCTCTCCTGTCATCTAACAAATCCTGAAAGCAAAAACCCAATAGGATCAAACTGTTTCCACATTTGTGATTCAGAACAAAACTCAGCAATATTTACAGGAATACAAAAATATTCAGCACCCAAGTTAAAATTCATAATGTCTTGCAATGAATAAAAAAAATTACTAGACAAGCAAAGAAGCAGGAAAATACTACGTGTGATGATGAGAAAAAACAATCAGTTACAACCAACCCTGAATTAGCAAACAAGGATTTTAAAACAGTTACTATAACTATATTCCATATTTTCAAAAAAAGTAAGTGGAGTCAAAGAAGATATAAAAAAGACTATACCCTAATTTTTTGAAAATTGAGCTTTTAGAAATGAAAAACACAATGTTTTAGATGAAAAATACCTCATAATGGCAGATTAGACTTTGAATAAAAAAAGATTCATGAACTTAAAGACACAGCATAGAAACAACACAAAATGAAGCAAAGAGAATTTTCTTTTAATGAAAAGAGCATCTGTGAGCTGTGGAACAACTGCAAGCAGCCTAATATTTGTGTGTTTGGAGTCCATAAAGGAAACAGGGGAGGACAGACAAAAAATATTTAAAGAAATAATGGCCAAAAATTTTCCAAATTTGATGAAACTAAAAATTCACAGATCTAAAAAACTCAAAGGAAAATATACTCATTTGACATCATAGTCAAATTGCTAAAAACCAATAATTAAAAAAGAAAATTCTAAGCAGCCAAGAAAAATAAGACATGATACATGGAGAAGAGCCAAAATAGAAATGTCAACAGCTTTCTCATTGTATACCTTGCAAGCAGGAAGACAATGGAGAACCATCTTTAAAGTACTGAAAATATTGTTAACCTAGAAACCTATACAAGGGGAAATAATTTTCAAACATAAAGGCAAAAATTGAAAGAATTTATCACCAGCAGACCTGCCCTTCCAGAAATATTATTGGAAGTCCTTCAGGAAGAAAAGAAATACTAGGTGAACTGTGTGCAAAGGAATGAAGAGCATTGGAACTGGAATGATGACCTAAACAAATTGAGAAAGATATGCTGCTCATGGGTTGGAAGACAATATTTTTAAAGAAGTCAGTTCTTCTCAAATAGATCTATGGATTCAATGCATCCAAAAAAAATCCCAGCAGGCCTTTTTATTGAAATTGACAGGCTGATTCTAAACTGTATATGGAAAGGAAAAGAACCTCTAGAATAACCAACATAAGGCTACAGTAATCAAGACAGTGTGGTAGTGGTATAAAGATAGACATACAGATCACTGGAATAGAACAGGGTCCAGAAATAGACCCACATATATATGGACAACGAATTTTCGACATAGGTGTAATGGTGCTTCAGTAGAGAAAGTGTAATCTTTTCAACAATAGTACTGGGTCAATTGGACATCATATGCAAGAAGGAAAGGAAGGAAGGGAGGGAGGGTGAACAGGAGGAAGGAAGGAAAGGAGGGAAACACTTAAATTCATACCTTACACCATAAACAAAAATTATAGACCTAAATATAAAACCTAAAGTTATAAAACTAGGAAAACACATGGAAGAAAATCTTTGTGATTTGACTTAGGCAAAGATTTCTTAGATAAGACACAAAAATTACAATACATAAAAAAAAAGAGCAGTTGATAAACTGGACATTGTCAAAGTTAAAACTTTCTCTCTTAAAAAATACTATAATGGGCTTCCCTGGTGGCTCAGTGGTTGAGAGTCCGCCTGCTGATGCAGGGCACACGGGTTTGTGCCCCGGTCCGGGAAGATCCCACATGCTGCGGAGCGGCTGGGCCCGTGAGCCATGGCCGCTGAGCCTGCGCGTCCGGAGCCTGTGCTCCGCAACAGGAGAGGCCACAACAGTGAGAGGCCCGTGTACCGCAAAAAAAGGAAAAAAAAAAATACTATAAGGTAATGAGAAGAGAAGTCACAGACTGGGAGAAAATATTTGCAAGTTGTTTATCGAATAAAGTACTCACATCCAGGATAAAGAACTCTGAAAACTCAATAATAAGACAAACAAGCAAATTTTTTAAATTAGCAAAATATTTGAACAGATGTCTCACCAAAGAAGATAACAGATGGCAACTAAAGCATATTAAAATATGTTCAACATCACTAGTCATTAAAGAAATGCACTTTAAAATACAGTATGATATGACTACATACTACCAGAATGGCTAAAATTTAAAAGACTGGCTATAAGAAGTCTTAATTGGGGGTATGAGAAAACCAGCACTCTCATACTGTCTGGTATGAATGTAAAATGGTACAACCACTTTGAAAAATGTTTTGACAGTAACCTTAAACATATACCTGCCATGTGATTAGCGATACCACACCAGGATATTTACTGAAGAGAAAGAAAGCATATGTCTATACAAAAACTTGAACGTCAGTGTTCATAGTAGCTTTATTTGTAATAGCCCCAAACTGGAAACAGGTCAACTGTCCATCAAAGGTGAAGAGATAAACAAACTGTGATATATTCATATAATGGAATACTATGCAGCTATAAAAAGGAATGTACTATTGACACAACAATGTGGCTGAATCTCAAAATAAATATTAAGTGAAAGCAGTCAGAAACAAACAAACAAGAAGAGTGCACACTGTATTATTCCATTTATATAAACCTCTCAAAAGTGCAAACTAATCTCTAGTGACAGAAAGAAGGTCAGTGCTTCCCTGGGGGTCAGGTGTGGACAAGAAGATTCGAAGGGAAGGGATCACAGCGGGTCACAAGGAAACTTCTGGGGTGAGGGAAATATTATCTTGACTGTGGTAATGGTCTCATGAGTGTACATGCTTGTCAAATCTTCAAATTATACCCTTTAAGTATACAATTTGTTTTATGTCAATTATTTCTCAATAAAGCTGTCAAAAATATTCTGTTGCCTGAGGGCTGTTCTTTCTTTAATATAAGGCAGATTAGCTCGGGTTAGAGTGGTGTTAAAGGCACACCAGCAGATGATACTTTCACCTTGAAGCGCAAAGAATGATTAAAAACGAGAATTCAAAAGGGAATCACTTTTGCCTCATGTGATTCATTCAATGTTACTAAATTCTCTTTCCATGGATCACTTTAAACCATCTCATATATCAGCAGGTGGTAAACATCCACCCTATGCTTTGGGAAACACTGGACCAGGAAAAACATTGTAGGAGTATAGAAACTATTATCAGGTGACTTTATTTAATAAACTTTGAACTGAAACTGGAAATCTAGACTTGCTCTTAATCTTGATGAAACAATGACTCTAGACCAACCCTGCTTATGTGAGGAACCAGGATACCCTTCCAGGTTCCCATTAAGCCACTGAGTGATTATGACTTAGAGTTTCTTCATACCCCCAAATTCTGCAGATATTAACAGCCCATTGGTCTTCCCCAAACAAGGTGGATGAAATGCCTGTCTTCAATGTAAGAGCTACAGTAAAAAGTAAAATGTGAAAATAAGTTTCCAAGAGCAATGGAGAATGAGTAAGAGAGTCAAGAGAAGGGGATTACTGTGAGCAGTGCTCTAACAAAACGATAATGGCCAAATCTTCTCCCAGTCTGTGGCTTCCTTCAAATATATATGTTGTGCATGGATTCAAAATCAAATCATGATGTCAGCCAGTGGGATTTATTCCAGCTATAAGAAGAAGTGGTCTCCCCAAGCATAGAAAGCTAGCCCTCTTCAAAAGATGACTTGAAAGCAAGAGTCGTAACACTCTTGGGATACCACAGGTCAGCATAAATGAGGAAATTAGCCAAGGTTGAGAAGCTGCAAAATGAGGCAAGTACTACAGAAGATTTATCTGAGCTATGCTTGCCTGATAAAGAGAGAAAATTTCATATGCCATTGTATTGGTTTTCTGTTACTGCTGTAACAATTTACCACAAACTTAGTCGCTTAAAACAACAGAAATTTATTATCTCACAATTTTTAAGGTTAGAAATCTAACATGGGTCTCAGTAGGCTAAAATCTGGATGTCAGTAGGGCTGTGTTCCCTTCTGGAGGCTCTAGGGTAGGGCCTCGATTCCAGAAGTTGTCTTTTCTGGCTTCTAGAGATGGCCTGCGTTCCTTGGCCCACAGCCCTCTTCTCTTCAAAGCCAGCAAGGGTAACTTGAGTCCTCGTGTTGTATCACTCTGACCTTCTCTTCTGTTGTCACATCTCCCTTTGCCTCTCTCTTCTGCCTCCCTCTTCCACTTTTAAGGATCATTTTCATGATTTTATAAATCCTTGATTTATAATGTTGTGTTAGTTTCTGCTATACAGCAAAGTGATTCAGTTATACATATATATATATACACATTCTTCTTCATATTCATTTCCATTATGGTTTATCACAGGATATTGAATATAGTTCACTGTGCTATATAGTTGTTGTTTAGCCACACTATATATAATAGTTTGCATCCGCTATTCCCAATTCCCAATCCATCCCTCCCCCACCCTCCTTAAGGGTCTTTGTGATTACATCGGGCCCACCCGGCAAATCCAGAAAAATGTCCCCATTTCAAGACCCTTAATCACAAGCACAAAGTCCCTTTTGCTGTGTAAGGTAATATATTCCCATGTTCCTGGGATTAAGAGGTGAATATTTGGGAGGGGGTGCACTTTATCCTACCATAGGCATTGAGTCACTGATATGTGTGGAAACCATTGTCTGTATGGGGACAGGAGCGATTCTAACTCTAGAGAAGGATTCTTGGCGCAGGAACAGAAAGCAGGTCCCTTTGTGGTGTCCTACAGAAAAGGGCAAGAATATCAGACAAGTGGGAGAGCTGACAGGGAGAGCTCAGATTTGAATTATGCAGGAAAATCACGAAAGAAACAAGGGGTGGAACTTAGCAATGAGAAAGAAAAGGAAGAGAAGGCTGCCTTGGTGAGCGTGCTTTTTCAAGATCTTTTATCTCCATGATTTCTAGATGAGGACAGCAAGGTTGCGAGGCTGCCTTACAGCTGATTTAAGGATGGATTCTGGCCAAGTTTGCTCACAGGTCTGTGCTGAAAATCCACCCCCTCCCCAGTATCACCACTTTCCCTAATTCATCAGTGAAATATGCACCTTATTCCTTACTCAACATTTAGGCTTTGGGTCTGTGAAAAATGCATGTCCCCTCTGGATGTGGTAGAGCTCTGAGCTGTCATCACTGTTAGAGGAAGGAGGTCTTTCACTCTCCTCTAACTCCCTGTTGAATTTCCACCAGCCCCTGGCTCCAGGGTGGAGGGGTTCCAAATCTCTCCAGATTCCAGAACTTAGCTAGTGGGGTCAATATGATTTCAAAAGTTATACACAGATGAATAGCTTTCCTTCTTCTATGCAGAATGTATAAGCTGAGTCGGACACCCTTTAAGGTCTCACTTCCTCAGATGAGCCTAAACACATCTTCACATCAAGTTCCCATGTCAGGACTCCAATAGGAATGGAGTATGATCCAAAGGTCTGAGTCACATGTTCCGTCTCAGCTTAACCAGGAAACCACTTGTAGTTTCTCACCTGTAACTCTGTGCTTTCCTACCCTCCTCTTTGAAACTCTTCTAGGAAACCAACTCTGAATACACACACACACACACACACAGCTGAATCCTGAAATACTAAGTATCAGTGAGACCCTGGACAAGGGGCAAGTTCTTAAGCTTTCGATGGTTTAGTTTTCTCACCTATAACATTGAGATACTGTGATGTTTATCTCATGTGATTGTCATGAGAATTAAATTAGTTCATATATGAAAGGTGCTTAGAACAGTCCAAGACACATAGCAAACACTCAATAAACATTTTTTTTAATATATTAGAGACTCTTCCTTTGTGCTGCCTTAATTCTCTTCTCCGTCACTCTGCTGACACATTTTCTGTGTCATTATCTTAGTCATTACCTGCTTAGACATCTCTCCTTCATGAAGCTGCAGTTTCCTGAGGACAGGAACTGTGTCATGTCTGTCCTTTTATCCCTAGCATTGAGTACAGTGCCTGACACACAGGCACATAATGAATATGAATGAATAAATACGTCACAAAGTGAGAAATATAAGATCTGAACATATAAGTATAACCTTTAATGCTATAGAAAAAAAAAAAACAAAACGAATGAGAGGAAATATACCCCCGATTGTTAAGAGTGCATATCCCTGTAGGGTTGAAATGATAGATAATGTGTTTTCTTCTTTCAACTTCTCTGTTTTTCTTATAATGAGGGTGTAGGTAGGGACAGAGTGGACACACAGCAGTGCATACAAAGGACTGAGCCCTGCTCTAACCAGAGAGGTTCAGGGATTATGTTAGTGAAGATGTCCTAACAGCTAACAGATGAACTTGGAAATTTGGGCATCTTAATAGAATAGAAATGTATTTCTTACACACACGTTGAAGAGGATGTGTATGTGTGTGTGTGCACATGTGTGTACTCCATTCAGGGACCCAGCCCCGTGGAGGTTCTGCCATCAACATATGGTTGCCGGGTTACCCTAGTATCTACGTCTGGCCGGGAGACTGAGGAAGGGAGAGCAGATGGAGGTTCATACCGGAGGCTACACATTGTGTACTTCAGTTCTGCCTACATTCCCCTGGTCCAAATTCAGCAACAGTGCCCCACCCAGCAATGGAGGCTGGTAAATGTAGTCTAGTTGTGTGTCCCAGCAGAACGGAACAGGTCTGGTGAACAGGCAGTGGGTGAGTTAGCTTGCCTCCCCTGCATTCCCTCCAACCCAGCCTGTTGACTCAACTTCCTAACTACTTCCTAACTGGTCTCCCCATCCTCTGTCTCTCCCTTTCAATTTATCTTCTACACTGCTGCCCAAGTGACTTCTCTAAAATAAATATTTGACTTGTCATTTGCCTTACTTAGCTCCCTGTCATCTACTGAATAAAATTCAAATCTCTGTAAGATAAATCTTTCAGTCCATAAACTCAAGTATACAAGTAATATTTCTATGATTGAATTTAACTTCAGTGTTGAGCTCCCATCCTGCCAGGTAGTAGAAGCTTAACCTTCATTCAGAGTATCCACCCCCCCCTTTATCTGCGGTAGAGCCTCTAAGAGTTTAGGGGTATCACAATGCCAAAGCCTTAAGTAGGCATAAGATTCTCAGCGGTTGTCTCGGAGGGGTTTTTTGAAAGAAGCCAAGAGCATCTCCTATCCTTAGAATACTCCAGGAAACCATCTTGAGTATCTCATTAAAATAGTCTTTGAAAGGAAACAAAACAAGTCCAGCAGTACTGAAAACCAAACAAGCAAACAAAGTAACATAGGAAAATTAGAAGTCACTGTCATGGGAGGGGTGGGGAACCATTTAAAAAGTTCATGGCAGAAGGGGAAATCTCTTATGCACCTATCTTAATAAAAGAATAGAAAAGCAACTGGAGATAAGGAATCTAGTATAGTAGCCAGCTAGCTAGTTTGCAGTGTGAATGAATGGTAGCATGTGTTTTAATGCTTTTAACTGGTATTTTAATTTATCTCTAAGCACCATATTTACATAGTATATATCTCCATTCAAACCTAAAATAAAACTTTCACTTTAATTTTTACTGGCCTGCAAAATAATTTCAATAAACATTATAGAGATATATCTGCTTTACTGACTTATAGTCAAATGTATGAAGGAAGGGGTTGTGTCCAGATAGAGAAATGACAAAACATTATATCTGGAAGGAACCTTTATCCTATATATATGGACAATCTGGGGTCTGTAGAAGCAATGGGTACCCAAGATCATGCAGCTAATAAGTGACAAGCTGGGGCCCGGATCCAGACACCACACCTGCTTTCAGCTGGAACAATGTGGATAGTTGAGGAAACTGGAGTGTTTCAATGAGAGTTGCAGAAGGTAGAAGCCTTCAGAGCTGATGGGAAAGTGGATGTCAAGGCATAAAGCAACAGTCAGCAGCTGAAGGTTTCCTTGTCCTTCACCTTCTTCTAGACAGAATCAGGACTCACTTCTAGGGCTCTAAATCTCCCCAGAGCTAACGTTGCTTCTTGCTCACACTCATGGACCTAGGTTCACCATGCACATTCCCCCTCCTCTGGTAAGCACCTCTGGCGGCCTTTGCAGAATGACCCCTCCCCAGTGCGTGCAGTCTTGGGGGTGGTCCTTTCTTGGGTCTGATGTTCCTTGGTTGAGGAGAGTCCAAGTGATCCATAGGCCAAACAGAGTCCCTCTCATGGCAATTTGAATCTCAATCAGAATGACACAAAGATGAAGAAACAGTTGGCGCCAGTCACCCAGTGATACACCCTGAAGAGACCGTCCATCCATGCCTGCTGCCAAGGTACCCAGTGCATCCCTAGTTCCCGTCTTTCTGAGAACTGGCTATTTAGCTTTTCCTTCAGTCTCAGATCCTTCCAATAAACTCCTTTCTTTGCCTACATTTGTTAGAATTGCCTTTGGTTACTTGCAAATAACCTGAATTGATAAAACATACAGTGGGCAGTCTTACTGATCAACCTCCACCTAACTGACTTTTTATTAACCACATGGATTAACTAGCGTCTCAGCATCCTGATCACTGATCTCTAATACGCCGTACTCTAGGATATCCACATACTGCATTTGAGTTCTATACTTAACAAGCGTCATCCTGTTCATGGCAATTATGCATATTGTTACAGTTTGGTAACATAATTAAATATACATTAACTAATGAAGTGAAAAGGCAAAAATGGTGTTTATTCTTGTGAAAAATGGGTTGAATTCTTTGGAGCCTTGATAAAATTAAGCAACTTAAAAATGCTGTTATAAATTAGGTGTGTGTGAGAAGACAATCCGAAAATGGTACCAAATTTTAAAATTCTAGGAGCTTTTAAGTTGCATTGCTTCTCAGCGATTTTAAGTTCTTGTTCCAATGTAAGCAAATCAAAACTGGAGATCACAGAGAGTTCCTAGTGGGTGATACAATCAGCAGACCAAAAATCAAAGAAAAGGCTTTGGCCCTATGAAAAATGGGGAAATCAATGAACGTTTCTGTGTGCTAAGTTAAAATACTTAAGGGATACAGTCGTCCCTTGGTGTCCTCGGGGGATTGGTTCCAGGCGCCCTCACAGATACAAAATCTGCAGATGCTCAAGTCCCTCCCATAAAATGACGTAGTACTGTCGGCCCTCTGGTATCCATGGGTTCCGCATCTGCAACCTCCTCCCCCACAGATACAGAGGGTCTACTGTATACCATTAATTATGATTTTTTGGTTTAACTATATTTTTTCAATTTAATTAAGTGATCAAATTGAATAGGAGGTCTTTGTATACAGAAACCAAGAGGGAACCACATACTATAATTTATCAAGTGTTAGTACTCAGTGGTACTGGCCTGTCTTGAATTTAGGGATCCTTCCCACAAGTCTTTGCCTCTCAAAAGATAAGAGTGGCAAAATATATGAGGGGTCATCTAGTTCACATCTTCTCTTTACTGCTGTGAAAATTGGGGCCCAGAGACGGGAAGTGACTGCTGAATCATCCAGTGGTTGATGGCAAGGTTGAGACTATGACCCAGGTCTCCTTAATGTATGAGCTCATCCTGCATCACAGAAATTTGGTGCAAAGGATTTTATCCATTTATTTATTCCCTTGTAGCTAGAGCTCTAATACAAAAAGGAATTATTATAAGAAGACAATGTGAAATAAATTATCAGGTCATTTTAGAAATAGTAACCACTCAAAAAGATATGAAGCTCATTATTCAGAAGTGAAGGGAATGGGAATGAATTACTCTGGGAACACTGAATAAATTGCAGTTAACTTACCTGCAAGCTTTTTAACTATCTGAATACTGATGATGGGCCATGCTATCCCTGGTCTGCTTTCTTCTGTGTCACAGAAGTTCCTGCATCCCCATCTCACTTACCTGATGCAATTCTGTAGCAAGAAAGCTACATTTTACAGTCACTGACCAGACCAGCAAGGTCTTTTCCTTAATTATCCCAGAAATAAAGATGTCCTTTTCACTAAACTAGATGTGAGCATGAAGGTTAGTGGTCGGTTAGGTCAAAAAAGTAGGATTGGCTGATCTACTTTTCACCGACTCAACTGACTGCATTTTGGGCAGAATTGACAAGATTGAATGACGGTATGGTGTTGGGTAGTCAAGGACAAAGAAAGTTTATTTCACATCTATTCTAGACACCACGTTGGCCTCCAGTGGGGTCAATACTCTTTTCCAATCTTCCCTCCTCCTCTGCCTCCTGTGAAGATAGTTGCTAGATTTTACTTCTCTTCCTTCACAAAGGAAACACAATGCTGCTCAAAACCCAAGATTTGAGGACAGCCTGCCAGAGTGAAGACAGGAAGGAGTCTGCCTCTTTGCTTGGTTTGACTTCCCCGGACTCTCCAGCAATCTAGACCAGACAGGAGTGACAAAGTCAAATACTACAGAGCTGGTCAGTTAATATATGTAGTGAGGTGGACAGACTGGGCTGGGGAACTCCGTATAAACTGGAAAGTCCATAATTCCTCAGAGGGGCAGCCATGGTGTGGCTCCAGCCTCCTGGAGGCATGTGGGCATCCCAGTCAGCTAGATCTGCTAACTTAATTCTTTTATTGGAGTAGAGTTGATTTACAATGTTGTATTAGGTTCAGGTGTACAGCACAGTGATTATATATATATATATATATATACACACACACACACAGAGAGAGAGAGAGAAAGAATATATATATTCTTTTTCAGATTCTTTTCCATTATAGGTTATTACAAGATATTCAATATAGTTCCCTGTGCTATACAATAGAACCTTGCTTATATATATTTTATGTATAGTAGTGTGTATCTGTTAATGCCAAACTCCTAATTTATCCCTCCCCCTCCCCCTTTCCCCTTTGATGACCATAGGTTTGTTTTCTATGTCTGTGAGTCTATTTCTGTTTTGTAAGTAAGTTCATTTGTATCATTTTTTAGATTACACATTTAAGTGATATCATATATTTGTCTGTCTGGCTTACCTCACTTACATACTTCATAATCTCTAGGTCCATCCATGTTGCTGCAAATGGCACTATTTCATTCTTTTCAATGGCTGAATAGTATTCCATTCTCTGTCTCTCTCTCTGTCTCTCTCTGTCTCTCTGTCTGTCTCTCTCTGTCTCTCTCTCTCTCTCTATATATATATATATATGTATATATACCACAACTTCTTTATCCATTCATCTGCTGATGGACATTTAGAGGGACATTTAGATTTCCATGTCTTAGCTATTATAAATAGCGCTACTATGAACACTGGGGTGCATGTATGTTTTCCAATTAGAGCTTTCATCTTTTCCACATATATGCCCAGGAGTGGGATTGCAGGATCATATGGTAACTCTATTTTTAGTTTTTTAAGGAACCTCCATATTGTTTTCCATAGTGGCTGCACCAACTTACACTCCTACCAACAGTTAGGAGGGTTCCCTTTTCTCCATATCCTCTCCAGCATTTATTATTTGTAGACTTTTGATGATGGCCATTCTGGGCTGGATCTGCTAACTTTCTAAGAGACCTAGAAGTCTAATTGTTTCATGTAAAAATCTCTTTATATTAAAATTACTTGAAATTTTAAACACTGTTGAAGCTAAATAAAACATATCTTTGAGCCAGCTACAGTCCATGGGCTTCCAGTGGGCAAATCCTTGCTTCCCTAGGTCTCTCTTACTGGTAGGTGTGCTTCAGACCTGCCAGCTCCACATGGAAATGGTAAACTTGAGGAAATAAGGCCTTGAACTTTGGAGGAAAAGGTGAAGCTTCAGCCTGCTGAGTTTTAGACCACTTGAACCAGTCTAGGATCAGTGAAAAGAATCCTTCCTTTGACCCAGCCTAGCTGGATTGATCAAGTTCAACGTTAGGATCTGGGCCAAAATGTCAGTATGGTAAAAAGTACCTATTTTCTAGACTAATTTTCTTGTTCTCTATTGATGAATTTCCCCCACGGTCCTCTGGGATAGTGGTATGGCAAGAATCCCATGCCCTGGATGTCTTTCTTTCCTTTAATTATTTGCAGGTAATCCTGTTACACCCCCCAAAGCCTCCTTTGTATGTGTGTGGATGAAGGGAGTAGGCAGGAGATGAGGCTCAACGTATCCTGATAAGCCACATGGATCAAACGAACTATACTGTCCATTTCATTGACTCTATATAGACGCATCAAAAATTTTGGAAAGCCCCTCTGTAGCTCACTATTACGGCTGCAGTAATCTTATGTAAGAAAAAAATATTCTATGTATTTTCCACCCCTGGTGTTTTAGGTATCAAGCATTCCTGTAAATAAGTAGAATCCAATAGGACTAATTGTTCATTATAGAAAGATCAAAATACTTTACATAGCCTTTGGTTCCAAAGACTTCTTCGGGTAATTAAAGAATGCCATATTTTGGCATTTGGTCTATCTTATTACCTCAGTACTTGGTTAATAATTTTTTAACTGAAAATCATCTCAATGAGTGAAACTACAGTATGTTAGCTGAAGCCACCAAATAGTCTGATACTCATCATTAGCAGTGTGAGAAGTCACAGGCTCTATTGTGTTAACCATTGAATACTTACGTGCAACTCTGTATACTAATATGAGTAAGAGACTAATTGATCCACTTCTTTGGAAAGTACTCAACAAACCATCAGGAAAAGATCTTTGGGCAAGATCAGCTACATTGATAAAGTAAATTCAGTCGTGCTTCCTTTGTTTTCTGGACCTGTTTCCCTTGTGGTGGAAAGGGAGGGTTAGGCAGGTTCTTCTCTAAAAATACTTTTCTCGCCCCTCCCAACACTGTGAAGTGGGCTGGACTCTGGACTCCAGTGTCTGGGTTTGAGTCCTTGCTCTACCCTTCACTCGCTGAGTGCCATTGGATAAGTCCTTCTTTAGGCATCAATTTTCTCATCTGTTAAATGGGAATAATAATATGACCAATCTCACTGTGTGTGTAAGGATTAAATGTGAGTGTAAGGATAACACCTGTGCTTGGAAACATGTTTGTTATGTAATAAGCACCCCAAAAATGTTAACTAATAATATCCCAACACTAAAGTAAGCACAGGTCCAAACGAAGAGGCCACTGGCCCATTGAGAAGGAGCCCTGCCTTCTCTTCCTAGCTCACAGTTAGCCATCTCTGACCCTGAGTAAGTCAGTCTTTCAAGGCCCCTGATTCTGCATCTGTAAGTAATGAGTAGGTTGAACTGGTGGTGTTGATTCTCAACAACTACTAACTAACTTATAACTTGCCAGAGGTGAGGTTTGAGAGCTCCTGGCAATGCTAAAGAGTGTATTTCTATTTAGATTAACTAACCACACCTCTAGGAAGTGGATTAAAATGAATAGATCCATCACATTGTCTAGGATGGAGAATTTAACAGTCAAAAATTACAGACAATATAATACTTTTTGTATTTCAATAGAGGGAAACATTTCCCTAGGCAGGAAAAATGTGGGAGAAACACTTGGGCCATTCGCTCCCTCCCCCTCTCCCTCCCCCTCTCCTACCTTCCCCTCCTCCTGCCTGAGCAGTTGAGTGAGTGGGGGCCTGGGGCTCAGCGTTCTTTCTATAGGGAGCAGCTACGCCTCCACACACATGTGCTGAGGGGACTGTCCGATAAGAGGCCGGCGGCTGTCCGCCTCCACCCTGGCCGGGTGGCAGGGCTTCTTTCATTCAGAGAGAAAAGTGTTAGTGGTTGCAGATCCATGCTCTGTTCCAGCTCAACTTTCAGTAAAAGCTGGCATTTTAACCTCGAACTATCTCATTTCCAGTGATATATTTCTCAATGAGATCTGAACCCAGAGAAGGAAGTGAGCTGTTAGTTATGTGGGCCCCAAAGTTCCAATAAATATCTTGGGATCTATTTGAATTACTTAGAAGAAAAATGTTCAAGCTCAATATGCCTTATTTATACGACGATGCAATTCCCTAGCCAGGCCAGACCACAAGGATCCAAAATTTTCAAGGACCTATATACAGACTTTCCTGGTTAAAAGGTGCAAGTCTTAGGACTCCAGCTGCCTGGCCACTGTCTTCTGAGCCAAACCTCCCTGGTTGAGAACTTTTTCCTTGGAATGTGACTGCCTCTCCAGTTCCACCCTGCCTCTAAAAGGTTCTCTGTTCCAGCTCTGAAATCCTGAGGAACTATCCATCTTGCTCTTATTTAAACATTCTAGCCCAGAAATAACTTGCAGAATGAAAGGGAGTCTTATGTCAGCTCTGCTTAGGCAGTAGCACATGGCGACAAGCATTTTCTCTGCTCTTTTTTCCATACTCCCTATACAGCACTAATCAGGAAAAAGTTCTCCCCTTCTTGACTTCACATGCCAGAGTTTGTTTGAATATCCCAAAGTATTCCAGCAGCTGAAGCAATGGCACACATCATTGCCAGAGTGACTGTATTTTGTATCCTTTCACTTTTTCTCCTGGTCCTTGCAAGTGAGTCGTGATGGATTTAAATTTTCTTATAAGGAATCTATTAAGCTGTCCAGATAATAAAAGTAAAACCAGCATTTGTTTCCCTATGAGACAAATTAATGTCTAGCCTCCCATTGCGTATAATAGCCATACTTAATAACCAGCGGGATGCATTTAACCAGGGATGATGCACTGGGCTGTGGAATTTAGGTTCCATCTGACTCAGGTATCTGAGAGTAATGAACATATATATCTTTGAACTACAGTTGATGGGCTCTGCCAGGCATCCATTGATTCTACAAATGGTTTCTTTTCCAGATTGTAAAAAACCTGATAAGCCATTTCCTCTAATTACCACAGCTCTTCAGGCAGAGCTAGGATGGCTCCCGTATTGATCCACTCCACTCTCAGCCCTTACTCCAGCCCTAGACAAGACAGAGTTTCCTTTAAAACATTTCAAAACACTCCAAATCATTCTTGTGAAATCCAGAGAAGTGCAATTCTTTCCCCTGGATTTTTTTATTTTTCATAACCCTCGGTCTCTTGCTTTAGCTGTGCAAAAGGAGGATTGTTAGACGTGGAAAGTCAGAGAAATGTGTGCCTACCTCCCATGTCATTGAGTTTTAAAACAGGGAGATCACAATCTACTTTGAGAACTGCACACTCCTGAGAATTCCAGCTAAAGTGGCAGGTGAGACAAATAGGAATAATGTGTGAGTACAGAAATAATCTCGAGTTGTTTTATGTTTAGAGAGTATTCTAACATTTATCCTAAAGTATGAAAAATAATAAATCACCACAGATGGATTGCAATTTTAAAATAGTTTTTCCTGCTGCAGCTGGATTGACACTGTCTTTTAAGGTCTGTGCCACTGAGCAGAATGCTACCAGAAAAGCCATGTCTAGACTGAATCAAGGTCTAACCAAACAGCTTCCAAGGTACAGAGAGGAGAGGAAAGCCCCAGCTCATCTTCCAGGTGCTCTGGTACCCAAAGCCCCTCAAGGGATTCAGTGACAGGATACAAGTACCTGGAGGGTAAACTCTGAAATACTTTTCATGAAAAAAACAACATTTACAGAGGTTAATACAACAAATACTGATGCACCCACCACTCAAAATGAGCGATGTTTTGCCATAGTTAGTTCAAGATCTTTTTTTTTTGCGGTACATGGGCCTCTCACTGTTGTGGCCTCTCCTGTTGCGGAGCACAGGCTCCGGACGCACAGGCTCAGCCGCTTTGCGGCATGTGGGATCTTCCCGGACCGGGGCACGAATCCGTGTCTTCTGCATCGGCAGGCAGACTCTCAACCACTGTGCCACCAGGGAAGCCCCAAGATCTTTTTTATTTAAAGAAATAAACACACACACATTACAGAGAAAGCTGACACCTACTCTGCAGGTGTCAAATATTTACCTGGTTCCAATCTCAGAAGCAACTCTCATCCTAAATATGGAAATTGTCTAACCCAGCCTTTTCAACTTTTACTGTGTGTCTGTCTACATATATCCAAAAATGCTGTATAGCATTACCGTGCTCACCATTTTTCATTTAAATAAACAGCATCAAAATGTAACTTGCTTTTTCTCATTCGGCAGTGTTTTTAAGATCTGTCCGTGCTGACATATGAAGACATTCCTCATTTATTTTAGCTGTTGCACAACATTCCATCTTTATCAATATATCACAATTTATTAATCCCCATCCTCTTACAGATGGACATTTGAGTCAATTCCAATTTTTTGTTATTAAAAACATTGCTGCAAAGAACATTCTTTGGCATGTCTCCCTGTTGCACATGTGTAAAAGTTTCACTAGGATATAAACCCAGAAGTGGAATGGAGGGTAATAGGCCATGGGCATTTTCAACTATGCTTAATATCGCCGAGTCACTTTCCAAAGTAATTATACCAGTTGGCACCCCTACCACTGATTATGAGTTTCCTTTTCCCCACTTACACTTGATGTTAGCAAACTTCTTAAATTCTGCCAATTTTATGATTATGAAATATCATCTGGTTATTTTAACTCCCTGAATAGTAGTAAGATTGGGCATCTCTTCATATGCTTATTGACCATTTGGATTTCTTTTTCTGTGAAATTTCTACTTGTATCTTCTGCCCATTAATCTGTATGGTTGTTTGTCTTTATCTTTTGATTTGTAGGAGTTTCTTACCTAGGCTGCTTACCAATCCTTCTTCTTAAAACATATGTTACATCTAGAAGCTCCGCCATGCCTTGACAATTAATTTGTGCAATAGTTACCATAAGAAGTTTCTTGGTCTGGGCATAAGGTGCTCAGGAGAACCAATAAATGATGGGGCAAAGGGTAGAACCTAGAGGTTTGATGAAAAGGCTTTGGAAGACAGTTGTGTCATCTCAGGGGTACACAGTTATGACCTAACTAGAAGAGGTTTCTCAGGAAATGATTAGAATTTTAGCATCATCACCACTCCAAACATTTCTAATGCTCTTAGAATTGCTCAAGCTTTGTAACCAGATACTGATATTCTATTTTTAACATTTACATTGGTAACTTCTCCCTTAAAGGCAGAGAGGCTACCCACTGACCTGCCACAGTGACCACTGTAAATGGTATTCCACCTGAAGTTTGCTGCTGCATAATGAGAATGCCAGATTTTCCTAAGCAATGTCATCATTACAGTTGTTAGACTGAGTATCAGAAGTATCATTTTACAAAAGCTGTATTTCTAGGAATTTTCTATGGTCTTTTTTTATTGGTAGGAGGGGTCTTTCTACTTAAAATTGTAGGAAGGCAATTCAACAACAATTAACTTTAACAAATACTTATTAAATAAATAGACAGGACCCCCCCCCCATACCCCTGAATAGAGGAGGGGAGGGTATTGAAGGCGAACGTAGAAAGCAGAAGAATAAGGAACTCGCCATTAGCAACTGCTCCACCACCGCGGATGGAAAAGCTTTCCAAGCAGCTGTTTGGGGGAAGTTAAGGATAATTAAGACTCCATTAAAGGAAAAACCCAGAGTGGCTGGCATCTCCTGGATTGACAGAGCTCTTCCAAGACACTGAGCAGCAGTAAAGAGACCAGAAACAGACACCTCAAGTATAGGGAGTGAAAGCTGGGCAAAGTGGTAAAATAGAAAGGTGACTGCTGGTTCCACTTCCTCACCAAAAACAGGGAAGAAATGGTTCAGAGATAAGGTGGTTCCTTTGGATCTACCCACAGCCCTAAATCTTTCCGCGTTCCCAAGGAGCTAGGGGAATCGCTGAACTAATCATGGAAACTTATACCAGTTGGGCCTCCAACTTAAACATTGCAGAGAATATACTTACTTACATGGTTTAGGTGAGGATCCTAAATGATGAGGATCCACACAGAACCTGCCCACCTGTTTTGGACTTAATACTAGGCCTAAATCAATCTCTTCATGTTCGGGAATGGATAAACAATACAGAATCTATAAAAAACATTCTGGGGCTTCCCTGGTGGCGCAGTGGTTGAGAGTCCGCCTGCCGATGCAGGGGACACGGGTTCGTGCCCCAGTTGGGGAAGATCCTACATGCCACAGAGCGGCTGGGCCCGTGAGCCATGGCCGCTGAGTCTGCAGGTCCCGAGCCTGCGCGTCCGGAGCCTGTGCTCCGCAACGGGAGAGGCCACAGCAGTGAGAGGCCCGCGTACCGCAAAAAAAACAAACAACAACAAAAAAACATTCTGGAAATTCAACATAGATAAGTTGAAATCAAGAAATACAAAAAGAACACCCATCTGAAAAAAATACTACATCAAAGCAAAAATAAAATTCACATAACACCTGTTTTGTGCTCCACAATAAAATACAATGAAACATAGTCTGTGAGGCAAAGAAGAAAGATTAGATGAAAGTCTCAGACTAAGAAAGAAAGGGAACTATGCAGATAGTGAAAAAATATTAAGAAACTATTACCGTAACTAAAATTTTTAACTAAATTATAATCAATAAAGAATAGAATCACTACTGTAGAAAACTGAATTAGTCATGTAAAGGAAAAGATTGAATCACTCTCCCAGATTTAAAAGACAAGAGAAAAGGGGAGAGAAGCACATGAAAATTGAAATAAAAGTTAGACACAATAGAAAAATACTTTCCTGAGCTGAAGATCTGAATTTGCAGGTCAAAGGAATTTATCATGTAGCAAGCAAAATTATTAAAGTGAGTTTGGCACTTAACACATGTCCTGGTTAAATCATTGAATTTCAAAAGTAAAGACTGTTTCCTACAAAGAGAGAGGGTTGGGTTCTACGGAGGGAGAAGGATTACTTGTAAAGGAAAAAAATCAGCTTGCCCTCAGAGGCCTTCTGTACAATATTAAAAGTCAAATAATAAGAAAAAATATATTTAAAATAATATATGTAAGATAGTATAATAAATTAAAATAATAATAAAACAAATCCACAAGCTTCTGAAGACAAAAGTCCTAAGGAGCAAAAGACATGAATCAAAACAAAGAACCCAAGAATGAGTAAGTTATTTTAAAAATGATTAATAAGGAAGATTAATACTGTTTCAATACAGAACTGTTCATGTAATTGTCTTAAACATTATTACAAAACAGCATGAGAATTTAATAATTCTTAAAGAGGAAAATGTGTAATACTAGAAAAATAATAATTTACAATAATAAATTTTTGTGTCAAAAGTCCAGAATATGCAAAGAATTAAAGAGGGACATTGAGGTAGTTAGAGAAATAAGTAGATTTCTGAATTTTTATGAGGGAATACAATACATAAGGTTTCATTCATAATGTTGATAACCATACTTTTTTAAAATTTAAGAATAACAATACCAATTGCAGCAACATGGATGAACCTAGAGATTATCATACTAAGTGAAGTAAGTCAGAGAAAGACAAATATCATATGATATTGCTTACACATGGAATGCAAAATATGACACAAATGAACCTATCTATGAAACAGAAACAGACTCAGACATAGAGAACAGACTTGAGGTTGCCAAGGGGGAGGGGGGTGAAGGAGGGATAAATTAGGAGTTTGGGATAACATATATATACTACTATATATGAAATAGATAACTGACAAGGACCTACTGTATAGCACAGGGAATTATACTCAATATTTTTTACTAACCTATACAAGAAAAGAATCTGAAAAAATATATGTGTATATATATATGTATATATATATATATACATATATATATATACATATATATATAACTGAATCACTGTGCCGTACACCTGAAACTAACACAACATTGTAAATCAACTATACTTCAATTAAAAAAAAAGAAAGAATAGGGCTTCCCTGGTGGCACAGTGCTTGAGAGTCCGCCTGCCGATGCAGGGGACACGGGTTTGTGCCCCGGTCTGGGAGGATCCCACATGCCACGGAGCGGCTGGGTCCGTGAGCCATGGCTGCTGGGCCTGTGCGTCCGGAGCCTGTGCTCCACAACGAGAGAGGCCACAACAGTGAGAGGCCCGCGTACCGCAAAAAAAAAAAAAAAAAAAAAAAAAAAAAAAAAAAAAAAAGAATAACAACCAGGAAAATTTAAATCAAGATACATGCCATTCAAGTTATCAAAAGGAAAAATGATAAAATACATCATACTTTCTCTCCATCCTTAGCATGGGCCAGTCCCAAAGCCTACTGTAACCGAGAGCGTTAAGCCACACTTTACAGTAGTAGTTCGTGGTTAACAACATCTTCATGAGAAGATTTACAACAAATTAATAGCCACGCTAGATACATGCCATAGGAAGTCACTAGCAAGCTATGGTTTGGATTAAGAAAAACGCTTTGGTCTTGACAAGCAAACACAGTATAAGTAGCAAACTATTCTAAGTGCTCTTTTCTGAAATGAGATGAATTTAATGCTTACAAATTTCCTTGGGTTGCACTAACGTTTCAATGAGTTTTTATTCCTTCTGTAGTTAACCTGTTGAACTCCTGGCTTTGAATTTTATTTTTCCAGAATTTCTTTAAACTACCCCATAAGTCTCATGGGCTTAAATTTCATTTAGATATTCAGAATCATTAATTCCAGAAGGGATAATAAATGAGCACTCAAGTTGAATGAATTTTAACATCCTAGATTAATGAAGACTCACTCTCCATACCCTTGGTTCCATCTCCGTTAATATATATTCAGTGTATTGATACTTTGCTATATATGGAGATGCTGAATGCACCGTTTTATTTTGTTTTTTAAATCAGTGAGTGAAATTTACAGTGTCTTCCAAATATATGTATCTTTTGTATAAGGGGAAAGCAATTTGATAAATAGAGAAAAAATAAATAAAACCCAAAGGAGTGAGTAGACAGAAAGTTAACTTTTGTATCACTGCTGAATTTATAATCTATGTTGGCAGTTCCATATAAGATACTACAAAGATGGAGTTTAAGGAGAGAGAGCTAAACTTGAGAAATATCTAAACAGTATATACTTCTTGTATTGGGGGGGCATGATGACCTCAAACCCCACCTCCTCACCAAAAACCTACATTGTTCAGGCCCAGTGTAGGGCAACAATCTCCTTTTGCCACATAACAACACCCTCTTTCTCTCCCCATATAGAACACAAAATATTTTTTTTACATTTAGAGAAATAAGAAACTTACAAGATAAACTCATGTTTTAAAGTCTATTTTTGGTTAATTTGCTCCAGTCATAAGAAATAAAAGAAGGCACACTTGATGATAGTGTAGCTGAAAATGGTAATAAATTTATTTACAATTATATAGAAGGAATGGATTTTAATTTTTGAATAAATTTTTAATGTAATGGTTTGCTCTTTCAACAATGATCATATCTTTGACTTAAGACCTCATTGATTATAATGGTTGTTATTGCCTGCCTAAATATGCCAGGCACTTGTGACCATTACTGCCCTTTTCTTTCTTACAGCTTATAGTTTTAGGTAATAGCTACCATTAGTAAACATTATTGAAGTTAATGACTATCTTTTACATTATAACTATAACTCTGCTAATAATTAATATATTTGTTAATCATTATTTCTTGGATTTTTAACCCAGTTTGTTAAGGATCTTGACTGTCAAATTAGGGCCATGTTACTTTATTCTTTACGTGGTGATGAGTGTGAAGAGGAGGCAATAATGAGTTGGAGTCAAGCCCAGTTCCTGACACATAGTAGAAGATAAACACAAGTTGAATGACTAGGATTAGTGTCTATTGAGTATCTACTAGGTGCCAAGCAGTGCTCGGTACTTCACATCATTGTCACATTCAATCCCCCCAGTCCTTGTGTGTATTACGATTCCCATTTTTCCAATAAGGAAGTAAAAGTTTGGATAAATTAACCTACATGTTGGTTGCATTGCTAAAATTTGAATCCCAATTCATTCAACTCTAAGTCACAGCTCTTTCTACAATGTTCCTCATACCTAAACATATGTATCACTGAAAATTACTCACATGCTATGTAATACATAGGTTTGAAAAAGTTCTAGCAGCCTCAGTTCAATCATGAACAATAATGCAACTGTTTACAGTTCACTCATTTCTTTAAAGTAAAATTATTTCTAGTGAAAAATGATGCAAGTTTATATTACAGTGGAGCTAACACCAACAGCACTTTAAGAAAACGTTTAACAGAATCATAGAAGCTGAGGGTCTGAAGGGACTTCAAATTTCATATAGTCTAATCATAGTTGGAGATTTATGTCTGTTGCTCTGTTAGGATGTTAATACATCAAGTTGTAAATTCTCTAGGATTACTCTTTGCTGAAGAAAGAGAAACCATGGGTAGAGTGAGTTGCCAGGGAATCAGTGTAAGTGCTGAAGACAAATTGAGTGAGAAATGGAGAAGTAAATTCAAGTACTTCAATTTCCATCTCCAAACCTGAAGACCAATAGTAATAAATATTCAACTGATGCTGGGCTGGAAGAAACTTGAGGTCCCTTTATACCATGAACTTCTGTGATGAGACCAAAGGCCTTTTCAGAATGATGGTGATGATGATGTTGATGAAGAATTTTTAAAAACCAACATATAACCTCATGAAGCTGAGAGGGTGGAGGAAGTGATATTTAAAGACTCACATTGGTTCTGTGTATTCAGCTGGGAGGGCAGTGACTTGGAAGCATATAGGGTGGATTTGTATGCAGTTGGATTTGGGTGAACATGGTAGGCTGAATAGTGGCCTCCCAAATAGGTCCATGTCCTCTTCCGAGAACCTGGGAATGTTACCTCATATGGCAAAAGGGACTTTGCATGTGTGAGTAAGTTTAGGATTTTGAGATAGGGAGTTATGCTGGATTAGCCTGGTGGGTGCAATGTAAACACAACATCCTTGTCAGAGAGACCCTAGAGGAGTCAGAGTCGGAGGAGAAGACGATGTGAGGAAGGAAGAGAGATTGGATCGATGTGCTGAAGATGAAGGAAGAGGGTACAAACGAAGGAAATTAGGTGGCTGCCAGAAGTTGAAAATGTCAAGGAAACAGATTCTCTTCTCAGAACCTCCAGAATGAGCCAGCCCTGAAGACACTTTGACTTGAGCCCAAAGAAACAGATTTTGAACTTCTAACCTCCGGAACTATGAGAATAAAGTGGCATTGTTTTTAGCCACTAGGTTTGTGATACTTTGTTATAGCAGCAATAGAAATAGGATATAGCGAGTTACTAGGCAGAACTGAAATCCCCACCTGAGCACTTTTTCTTCAGAAGAACACTTCAAAGAAAAAATGAGTTTTAAAAGACAAGTCATACCGTTAACATGAAACACTTGTATCTGCAGGATTCGTGTTATGAATAAGTCACAGAAATGTCTTTCCTGACACTTTCCAGTAACATGGTTGGCTCCAGGGTGTCTATGGCCTGTTTGTCCACTTGTGTGGACAGTTGGGCTGCTCTTTACACTTGACCTCTCCCTGACATCTGGACTCACATTTGATTGCCCGCTCAGCATCTCCACTTGGATGTCCTACCATAACCCCGTGTCAACAAACCACTCCAGTCTCATCATCTTCCTAGCAAAGTATACAGTCATGCCCTGTGGTTATTTCTGATCCTGTGGAGTCTGCTTAGGAAAGCCATACCTCTGTTCCCCGGTGCGCCTTATTTCCCTTTTGATTAATAACATACCATTGCCCAGACCCAAAATGGTGTTTCACCTTTGGCAACTCCTTCTGAGTTCCTATCTCATGTGCTTAATTACCAAGCACTGTAATATCTGTCCCCGACTTTCTACTCCCACCGTTCTGTTCAAGTTAAGATCGCTGCAACCTGATTGCAAAGAGAACGGTCTTCTAATGATTTTGGATTTCACTCTCCAATGCTTGACTCCATCTTCCCAGATAAATATTCCTAAAGAAATGCTCTTTCTAATCATGTCATTCCACTGATTTCCTTTGTCCACCGTTGCAAGTTAAAAAGCTCATCAAGGTCTCCTCCCTCTTCCCATTTTGTTTTCCCTCTCTTCTCTTCTTCTTCTATCCTTCTTCTACCTTCTAATTTAGGATACCTGCAGTTCTCCAACAAACCCTGTTTCTCTTTCTGTGTGTCCTTACTCTGTATTTGTTCCCTGCCTAGAAAATTCTCCTTTCTGGAGCCCCATGCCTGTAGGCTGAAATATTGCCCATGTAAGATAAGGTTAGAAGGTATGGTAATTGTAAAATAAGTCCACAGATTCTTTAATAGGTCTCTCTACAAGAGGGGGAGTCTAATTTCCTTCCTCTTGAATGTGGGTTAGACCAAGAGACTTGCTTCTAAAGAATAAAATATGGCAGAAGTGACACAGTGTGACTTTTTATATGTCATAAAAAGCATTGCAGCTTCTCCCCACCCCCCTGCTTCCTGTGAGAAAGCTAACTACTGTATAGTGAGGACACTCTATGAAGCAATTCTGTGTGAAGACAAGGAACTGATGCTTGCTACCCTGTGAGTACTCCATCTTGGAAATGGATCCTCCAGCTCCAGCAGGCCCTTATATGACCGCAGCCCCAGCTGACACCTTGACTGCAAATTTATGAAAGACCCTGAGCCAGAAGCGTCCAGCTAAGCCATTCCCGAAGTCGTAACCCCCAAGAACTGTGAGAAGATAAGTATTTGTTGTTTAAAGCCACTAAGGTTTAGGGTAATATCTTATGCAGCCCTAGATAATTAATACAATAGTCAATCATTCTTTTTTTTTTTTTTAATTTCAACAAGAATTTCTTGAATGCCTTCAATGTGTTGGATTTGGACCTACGGACTGGGGATGCAGGGGTGAACTTACAAATCTGGTCTCTCCTCTTATGCTACTTATAGTCTGTTGGGGAAACACATTAAACAAGTAATTACCCTAATATTTATCTAATTACCATTATGATAAGGTCGATAAGGTAAAAGACAACTGGGCTATAATAGCATTAACAGATCTGCTCTAGCAGAATGGAGAAGGCTTCTAAGCACTAAGGAATTAAGAGTCCCAACTGATAGTCCAGGGCTTTGAAGAGGCCTTTGGGCAGCAGTAGAGTCCAAGGTTAGGAAGGTGGGCTTTAGATCCAGCTGCCTTGATTTGAATTGTCTCTGGTTCTTACTAATTGCATGACCTCCGGCAACTTTCTTACCTCTCTGATTCTCAGTGTCGTCACCCAAAGGAAGTCATCATCATAATACCCCCTCACAGAGTTTTTGGATGGAATAAATGAGCTAATACGTATGAAATAGCTATAGTAGTGCCTGGCATATTGTATATGCTCAACAGAAATTAACTACTGATTTCTATTTTGAGTGTCTCTGTCTGGTCCATTATGGTTTTCTAAATCAATGGAATCAGCCCATAACTTAAGCCCTAGCTTTATCTCTCTATGAAGGAGAATTAGGAATCCTGCTTCATTAGCCCTGAGCTGTAAGCAACCACCTTCTCAGAACCTAACTTTAAGTTCACATACCAAATTGGCACCTGGGATTGAGGCTTTTAGGGTGGTAGAAACAGAAGGGAACCTGTGAAGTCCTCAGAGAAGTTCTGGTAGCACACGGGCTCGGGTACAAACCTACACAAACACCACAAATTATTTACTTCCAGACATACTGTTTGTTCAATTTCTAGTCTTATACAACTTAAACTTCCAATAAGGCAGGAGTCTCCCTTTAATATCCAACTAAAGGCTTTTTACTGTCATCACTGAATTTTCCTCTAAATACTTTTTTAAATGCTTGTCATACAGCCAAACGAAATAGGGCGCAGAAGGAAAAGGAATTGGTCACAAACACTTTGGCCTATACAAATGAACTAAGACTTTACAAGGATATATCCAGGTGAGATGAAATCTCAGAAGAGCCTAGATGTAAGGTATGAGTCAGCACCACACACATAATATAATGGTGAACTGTGCATTTCCTACCACATGAACCCAAAGTGCCTGCAGAATATTCCGAACTGATAGTGGGTGTATGTGGCTGAGGCACAAAACTGAAACACACACACACACACACACACACACACACACACACACACACACACACACACACACACACACACACACACACACACACACACACACACAGCAATAGATGATGGTGAAAATATCGGTCATCAAATCCTGATGTTGTGCAGATCAAGTGTTTGATTTCAGTTGAGCTTAAAGCTCCTTTTCTATGTCTCCCATCATCCCTCAACCATGCTTACCCTACAATTTAGACAAGTATTTATCAGAAAAGCATTGACTGAAGGAAAATAGAAGTCCAGCTAATACTCTGTGCTGCTAATTTGCTGATTTTCTTTCCCCCACTAATATTGTTTGCTGGTTTCTCTTCCCATTACCTCTTTCATTGCCGGATTTTGTGTTGAACAGTAAATCCTGCCTAATACAAGATCTGAAATAATTGTTCTTGATGAGACAGGGGAACACCAGTGTTTTTCTGTTCAAAACAATTCCCAGATGAACATTCATGACTTATACCACTACAGTGTTTACAACAGGCTTTTCTAGGCATTTTTGGCACCACAGAGAGTTGACGATAATGATGCTGAGACTGTTAGAGGCACCAAAGTGTTAACTGAAATGAACCACACCACGAAACCTGGCATGCAAAATGAACATATTTTGTTAGCTTACTCATTTAGAGGGGGCTGACATGCTCTTTAAGAAATTAGATATTTCCTTTGATCAGCCTTGTAAGGTGAGGCAGAACTAAAGGTTGTCAATGAAAGGATGCAACTTGCTGAGATCATTCTGCATAGTTTTACATGCATGGTACACTCAAAGAAGCAGTGAGAATAGTTCCAAAATTATGGATGTGTTTCAATAAATCCCAGTAAAGTGTACAGACAGTATCTAGGGTCATGTCAGAATTTATACAAGCAAAACTTTGTATAAAACCCCATTCCCTGAGCTTAGTGCAACATTTAGTGTGGGGTTTTAAGATGCATGGTCATGTGGAGTTTGGTCGTGTGACAAAAAGTACATCACATTCAAGCAAGATGTTACTTTGCTTCTCTGATTCACTATATTTGTTTTAGGTAAGACTTTTTCCCCAAGTAATAGAGAGTCTAGTTGGCTTAAATAAGAGTGGAGGATTTATATTAAAGGCATGGATGGGGTTGACTTGAAACTCAGGTCAAGATGCAGCCAGTTCTTGAAAGAACCAGAACTAGGAAGACAGGTAGCATTCTCTTTCCTATCTCAGAGGTGGTGGTGGTGCCTTCCAATAGTAGTAGCTGAATCCAACATGCAGCTGTTTGAACTTAGATAGAACCAGCTTCATTGTGCCCCATCAGTACATCAGCCCCAGCCCAAGCCAGCCAGTACCTCCTCTTCAGAGTCTAACACCAGCCCCATGGGGCTTCCTCTCCTCTGAGCTCAGAGAGGACTGAGGGCTCTGAAACTAGGTCTGGGTTTCAGCTCTAGGGCCCCTCCTTCAAGCTCCTCAATTTTAATAATTCCATCCTCTTCCTTTTGTTCCTCCAGCCTTGGGAGTGATAGCTGCTTCCTGCAGTTGTTACCTTCAAGTTTATCTTTTTGGTTACAAAGCTGACAACCTTATACCTGGTTAACAATTCTTTGTATTAAATTATTTTTGTTCAAATAACTGGTGGGTTTTCTGTCTCCTCATTGGACCCTAACTGATATAGGTGTCTGTTATTGAACTACATGGTTTCTGCAGTCCTACCAGCTTTAAAATTTCCTAATACACAAACGCACTTTGGTAAATCACAAATATTACACAAATATAACGCCAGTAGTTGACCATTAATGACAAATGCCTACACACTAAGCCCCATGATAAGAGGCTTCCTTTCATTATCTCCCTTTGTCCTCCCAGTAATCCTATCAGGCATGTGATGAGATTATCCTGGTTTTATAGAGGAGGTAACTGAGCTCAGGGAAATTTCATAACCTGTGTAAGGCAGAAGGCTAGTAAGAGACAGAGCCCAAGATGCAAGTCTGGTTCTTCACTTTGCTTCTTTCAATCAGCTATCATAGCAGTTATGCATGATGTCGTGCAGATATTCATATCTATGGCATTTCCCCTCGGACTGTAAGTACAGAGTGGAGGGTTCTATTTAGCTTTATATGTCTAATGTAGTCACTGGTGTAGATCGATACACAATAAATGTTTGTCGAATTGAAACTTGACGAAAACGATTCAGATGAAAAGACAGGATAACTCATGAAGAGAAGCTAAGTCCTAGAGTTGTTTGGGGCAACCAAATGAAATGGCTTTCATAGCAGATGTGGGACTTGGCATCTAAACAGTATGATTGTGTGTCCAAAAAAGGAGAATTCAGTGCAAGATATTCTATATGCAGAATCCGAGTGAGTGCTCAGATACTGGTGTCACCCCAAGAAACATAGACCTAGATTCAGAGAGAAAAGTCATTCTTCTGTGGCCATAAAACTACAAGGGATCTCTGGTTTGAACTAAAAACCAGAGTATTTAATTGGTATTTAACTGGTATTAAATTGAGGACACACAACTTGCCTAATTCAAATGTAATTTTTGTCCTAAGATGTCCTCCTGCTTTAAAACAGGTGGTCCACTTTTACGTGGCCATACAGGGAACCCCAGTGGCTCTGTCTTTATGGGGAAATAAACCCTAATTTCTGGAAAGTGATAGCATAGAGTTATCCCAACTGTAGTGACATTGGCAGAAACCCTTCTAATTAAGAAGTACCCAGAGACTTAACGCAGTTATGATGCAGCATTTCCTACTGAGAAAAATATAACCATCTTTCTATAATTTGGAAGACTTTACTTTAAGCATGCTGGTGTGTTGGTATGGTAGTCGGAAATTTAAATATTTCAAATTCAAAACACCCAAATGATCTTTAGAATCAATTAACTAGTCCTGCTTTTCGGCAAAAATGTGCTATAATTTCAGGCACACCATAATGCTTATTATTGACAAACAGAAAGAAAAAGAACTACTTAAGAAATTTTAGAGCCTTCCATATTGAAGCACTTGGGAGATTATTTTGCCTTTCCTAATGTACCCATTTGTTTGTTATTAACAAATGCTCAGGCACTCAGCTGCTCACATATTTTTTGCAGCTGTTTCCTAAGAGACCTTGAGAATGTTTCAAGGTTCAACTTAGTGTCAAGCTGTTGGAAGTTTCCAAATCCAATTCCTAGGCATAAAAGGTCACAGTCTCTCAAGCCTGGTGTCATGGATTTTTTGGTGATGTTTCAATGCAAGAAATTCACTTTTTGTTTTGTTTTATGCTACAAGTATATTATACTTTATTATCCATTAAACAGTGAGTCTCTAAGAAGGACTAAATGGCCGTGAAAATATGAATTCTTCAATTTGCATTACAATGAAAACTTTTCCCTATGGAAATATGATTCAATATACTTAAAAAAATTAAGACTGCAGTAAAATATCCAATATCTGGTCCTATCCAAGTAAACTAAAAATCTTAACTAATCTTTCTCAACAATCTGGGCCTTAGTTTACCCATGGATATAGAGCAGGAAACATAAAATAATAAAACAAATTACTGTTTTGAAGTCTGTCTCTCCAAATGCCAAGTGGTAAAGTAATGGTCTTCTTCTGAAGATTGAAAATCTGCACATGAGAATTTATAAACATCTGAGATCCCACCAGCTGGCAAAATTGACTTTAGCCTACACAGCACTTTTTTTTCTTAATAATTTAACAATTTAGTTTAATATTGTGATATTAGAGTAGGAAATCTCAAGTACTTTATCTAATATTTAGGGCCTGTTAGCTATTAAAAAACACCCCTTTGAGTTTCAGTTGGTTCCAAACAACATCTGTGATCCATATTCCTAAAGTACACAGAAACATAAAATCCACACATTATTTGGTTTCACAACTGAATATTTTGATATTAGGCTATATTAATGAGCCCAATTATTAAAATCATCTTAAATTATTTTCCCAGGGAAAAACAATGCAGTGTGTTAGCCATATCTTCCTTTCTCTGCCAACTATCCTGAACACTAGTCTGCGCTATAAGTTAGTACAGTCCATGATTGCAGCATGGAGTTGTCTGCAAACTTCCTTAAAATAGGTACTTTATAGTAACTATCAATACGCACATTGACAAAAAACACACATTTTGAGGGAATTCTGTCGCCAATTTCAGTCAGTTAAAGGTGGAAGCTATGAAATTGCTGAAGGCAAATGAGGTACTTAAAAAAATGTTTTTTCCCTCTTTTGTTCTTGCCCATTGCAATTAACAACAAGGGGATATTTTAAGATATCAAAAAGTTGATCCCTAGAGCCATCCAAATTATTAAAATAACTTTGATATAAAGTATAATAAAGTACATTAGAATGTTGTGTGTGAGTGTGTATATTTACAAGTAAGAATACCACTATTAACAAGAGCTGGAAAAATTGACTTCTTGGGATCCTTCCAATTCTAATATTCTATCATGATTCAGTACCTTGCCATTATTGACCAAATTTCCAGTTTGTCCTGAAATTGTCAACTAGAACCGTTACACAATTAGGTAAGCAAATCATTTCCCAATAAGATGCTGGCTCACTAAACCACTGGTTATGAAAAAAAGTCCCAAATTGCCAATTTCATAATTTGATGATCGAGTTTCCTTTTAACAAAGGAACAATTTGGCTCTTCCTTGAGAACAAGCTGCTGCCTGAATGTTTCCGTTCCCCGCCCCCAAGCTCCCCACTACTCACCACACACATCTATACACACACGTCATGGACACTTCCTCCTCACTAGGGGATAGCCTCTTCTTGGATGATGTTAAGACAAATTTTAACCTGCTGCTGCTTAAAAGAAATGGTTTGGGTTTGGTTCTTATCAGTGCCTGGCTTAAAATATAATTAATACAGAACAATATAAAAGGAGAGGGAGTTTCAGTAACACCGCCAAAAAAAAAAAAAAAGTTAATGCACCTAATTCTCTCAATTAAGCACACAGACCTCACATATGTAGATTATGCTTGTTCATCTTATCCCTGTCTTCAAGTTTATTGCTCACGGTAACCCACTTAAAAGTTTAATGTGTGCCTGAAACGGTAGAAGAAAGGAAACTTAACATTTGTTGGGTACCCACTATGAGCTAGGCATTAAGGATGCTGTCACATACATTCTCAATTAATGAGCCCTCCAATAATCCTTTGAGATTGGAATTATTATAACATCTCCATTTTACTTATAAGGAAACTGAGACTCAGAGAAACTAAATGCCTACTTGATATTGATCATAAGTGGCCTGGATCCGAGTTTCTTTTTTTTTTTTAAAGAAAAACAAAATCTGATTCCTGGGCCAGTAGTCTTCTGGGAAGATACAAAATGGTACCTAAATGGGTAAAGTAGGCAGTGGGTGTTTTGTAGTATCTAGCAGTTGTGCAATTGATAATTATTTGGGTAATTATTTCTTTAGTTATTTGCTTTCCCCTTTCCTTACAAGTTCTGTGAGGAAGATGTTGGTTGTTCTGTCCATCACTGTATTTCCAGTGTTTAGCACGTAGTAGATGTTCAGGAAGTATTTGTTGACTATCTAATGTGCTCTGTCTCTCCTGTTAGCTTTCTCAGAGACATCTTCTAAGGAGGTTTACACAAGGACAGAATAATAATTGATATGCCCACCAACACACTTCTCCATCAGTTTAATCCTGCGCATAACCAATGGTCATTATCCTTTGAAAGCAGACTACAGCCAGCTTTTAGCTAATTGCTTTCAAATCGATTAGAAGTGTTTTCCGAGTAGAATAATAATATATTTAATGATTATTGAGCCTGTACTATATGCCAAGTTCTGTACGTGCTTTACGTGCACCATCTTACTTAATTCCTACAGTAGATATTGTCATTCTCCCTATTTTAAAGATAAAGAAAATGTGGTTACTTTTCCTAGAAGGAAGAATAATGAAGAGTGAGGAGGCAAAAAAGCAACAGAAAGGCAAACAGCTGCTCTGGGGATGGAGAGCCCAGGACCACAGAGACTCACATTTCTCAGACTTGTAACCACAGCACCCTGACCTCCTGCCCCATCTCCCACAGCTGCCTCAGGGAGCCCACACTCATAGGGACAACCCACTCATGATCCTTCACTCTGGCCTGCTCCCCATTTCGGCTGCCTGGAGCATGATACCTCAACTCTTCCTCTCCGAAGTGGTTCCTCTTCCCACAGAGCAACATTCAGGAGCACCGAAAGCCATAGAACCTTCCAGACACTGCCAAGAATGGCCACATTCCTTCTGGTCCCGCTGCTCTACAGCCCTGTCCTAGGTCGCACCCAGATGTGAGGACTCAGACCTATGCTGTGGGGCCTTAGACAAAAAAGCACCGGGGTTCCTTCCCCTCACCACTGGATTTGCCAGTATCCAAGCACCTACACGTAAAACTTGTTCTCTCCAACTCTCTCTCTCTCCCTATGAACTAGATGTCCGGGAGGCATGTACACTGACGCACTGAGTTTCCTGGTTAGGCTTCAACATCCGGCTCCACAATCCACAAAGAAAGATCACTCTTCTTTACGAAAGGGAAGGCAGCATGTGTTGTTTATTTTGCTGCATAATAAACGCCCCCAATTTAGCGGCTTACAAGAACAACCACCTTATTGCTCGTGATTCCATGGGCTTCCTTGGCTTTATGGTTTTTGTGTCTTTCTTGCTTTGATTCTCTCATGCGCTGTAGTCAGCTTAGAGCTGGGCTAGAACATCCAGGATGGTGTCACTCCCTCCCTCCCTTCTTCCCTTCTCCCTTCATTCCTGGAGGTTCTATGGAACCTCCAGGTCTCAGCAGAAATGCTACTTCCTTCAAGCAGATAGCCCTGACTTCAGGAATGTGTCTCTTCCCTTATAGCTGAACTTCTCCTTCACAATCCTCATCACACTTTGTGCTGTCCTGTCCCATTTGCTGTCTATCTCCCCCATAGGTTATGAGCTTGATGAGGGCAGGACCATGCGCATTTTATTCATCAGTGTTATCTTAGTATTGAGAGTATAGCACCCGCCTAGAGTAAGTGTCCAGTAAATATTTCACTGAATGACTGAATGAATGACCACTAGGAAGCCATTTCTTAATTTTCAGAAGTCATCATTTCTCCTGAATCCCAAGCCTATTCTATTTTTTCTAGGATCTATAAAGTAGGTCTACACATATGAAATGAAAAAGAAAGATGTATTACCTTAATTGTGCCAACAATACAAAGCACTCCATTCTCAATTACTTATAAATTGAAATTGATTTGTGAATATTATAAGATTATCTGGATAATTCCTCCAGTTTCTGTTCATTTGATTATATGTATAAACAGAAAAACAAAAATTCTGACACTTGATAAAGGTTTGTTTTTTGTTTTTTAACATTTATTTCTCCTTGTTAGCAGACAGCGTTTTAGGGGACTAATAAAATCCATGGTCAAATCTATGTATTTATAAGCTGGGGGAAATGTTTCTCAATTCTTAAAAAATAAGGTTTCCTAGCTCATTGGCTTTTGACAGTTTCCGGCTTTGCCTCCAGAAATACACAGGAAGTGTTTAATTTGACGTCTATTGATACAAATGCTACAATCTGCCTTGGGAAAACCAGCTGATAGGGAAACTTGACTTGTAAAACAATTTTGCTTGGATGATCTCAGCTAATCTACTGATATTTTTTCCAAGAGTTTTATTCAGGAAAAAAAGTAATATAAAAGGTAAAGTCAAGCAGATCAAGAGTTACTCAAAACACATTAGAACCCAGGTTTGTCGAGTTTCTTCGCTTGAGCTATTTCGATAAGCAGGCACCATCTTTAATATTTGTTTATATCAGTACTGGCTTGTTTTCTGTCCTATTGCCTCTTAAAATTAAACTGTGATTATTATTTGGACATTTTTACTGACTTATTTATTCCAACAGGGATTTTCTTTAAACTCTGCCTAGGAAATACAGTTACTAATGCAGCTACAGTGAACCACAGCCTCAACTTCACAAAAGTAGCCATTTCTTTTAACCAATTTTTAATTCATGAACTACAAAGCTGAGAACCAGAGATACATAAATGAAGTCCCAAGACTCTTTCCTAGCTGATCACCTGCTTTTGTATGTGTCTTAATTTCACTATCTTCACTATTATCCTTTTTTCATTGTCTTTTCTTTCCTTCTCTATGCCTTATTTCCTCTTCTTCCCAGGATGGCTACCACTGTTTCTTCTATCCTTTGAGAAGAGGGTAGTCTGTGATTTTAGATTTGGTTCTATAGAATACATGTTTTATACTTCTGCTTTGAATATATGTATTAGACATGGCATGAAATGTATTATTGCGTATTTGATTTGTACTTACAAGAATTTAGGGGCTTTGTTTCAGTCTCTGCTGTATCCCCAGTTTGTAAAATAGCCCCCAGTACATTACTGGCACGCAAGGCATATTTTTTGCAAGAAGAAAAGAACAGAACACAAGCGAGGGTTCAAATGTGAAAACTCTCTTCTTTTAACAACTTTGCAAACATGTTGCCAAACAGTTTTGCTCTCAAGGAAATGAGGGAAAACATTCCGTCATCAAGTATTTGTCATTTGTTAACTGAACAGACTGATTTCACAGGTTGTGTTGGCCCAGTGAAATATGCAGTGTTGAACATTCAGCACCTTATATAAACTCTGGGAAGTCGAGGTAAAGGGAATGGAAAGAGGATGATTTTCAGTTGAGGATTCACTTTGAAAGGAGGAGTTTTATAAGGCCCTAAAATTGGTCCTTGAGTATCCATTTACATTTGCTCCAATCCAGTTTAATTTCTAATGCAACTAGCCAAAAACATTAACAAGGGCAGGAAGAGATTTCTGGTTTCCAGAAGTGAGTGCTTGGGCCACAGCCAAAGCTATCACCTCGGATGAAAATAAAATGATTTACCACAGGAGAAGAGTTTCTGTCTCCTTTCATCCAGGGTTAGGAATAGGGGGCCATGTGGGACAAGTTTGTTCAGGATGCTAATAACTGCCATCAGATTCTAAGTCACAGGATGCAAAGTGATGGTCCAAGGACCGAATCTGGCCCACATGTGTATTTGATTTGATCTATGCTGTTTTTTTCATTGAATTATCTGCCAATATGGAAAGGCAGGAGAATTCACATAAAACTCTGGTCTTCTTTTTTTTCCCCTTGAGAAAAAAGATTAAAAACAAAAGCTATGGCAACACTGGGCCTACAATCCCAAATGTGGCAACAATTAGCTGGTGTTGAAGTACAAATTCCCATTACTGCCTATTTCCCTACCATCGTCCCAGCCTTGCCTATTTTCACACTGAGACTGAAAATAGCTTCAGTTTGCCATTCCTCATCTCGCATTGTTTTCTTTCTTAGAGTCTGCCTATCTCACCTATTTATTTTATCTGTCTGGGCCCTATATACAACTACCGTCCTAAACTATCCCACAGATGTTGTTAAGATTTCCCTCCTTCTGGCTGTGAGTGAGTGCGCAAGTGTTCTGATTTGTGGCTCTACTTCTGTGGTTCCAAATCAACTGGCTGATTGTAGTGGTTTCTCCAGAACCTCTGTATACATGTGGTCACTGGAGAGGTGGGAGGGGGCTCAGCCAGAGGGCTAGCTGAGTGAAAGAATCAGTCATTCTGTGACTGTAGATATAGACAGGGTTTCCTAGCTGACTGCCTCATAGTAACCCACTAGAATCTGTTTAACTTGGGTGGACTTGATATGCCTTTGGCAAAAGAGGAAAAGAAGTAGGGTTGTCAACAGAAGAGGAAGACTAATCTGAGTGTATACAATGCCTATCATTTTTTTACAGCACACATTATTTATTTACATATACATATATATGAATATGAGCATACACAAAAGCATTTATGCTGTCCCTCAGGGCTATGTAAGGCAGTTTTAAAGTTAATTTTAGCTATGTAATTTTTCCCTTGATTTTCTTAATTTTTTTTTATTGACTTAGATTACTTTTGTTATAAAATATAATCCTAAATATATACCTAAATATTATAAACATAAAATTAGACATTAATAGTAAATGTATATAGCTTCCAATACGTTTAAACCCAAAATACATCGACAAATAAATGCAACCCAAATAACACAAACAACACAAGTCAGATGTCTAACACCAATTTAACATGATTGATGTTGCTTTGCTGAAATAAACACTAACAATATAAAGACACTTACTACATGATACAGGTTCTTTTGATGAAATCATACTGTACAAGTTCATAGTATCTTATCTGAAATCCCTGGGGCAAGATATAATGTATAATCTTGAAATTTCATACTTTAGAAAGAGGCAGTACACAATAATCAAATGCACAACTATTTTATCATGTAATATATGACTATTCATAGTAAATGGAATAATTAAAAACTATAAATAGCCTAATATCAGTGCAGGTCAGTTTTTATCACTCAGTGAGTTTGTCACAAACTTGCTAATAAAATGGCTGGGCCATTTAACAAGTCCTACAACCTTGGGAGAATTATTTAATTTCAATGATCTCACCCACGAAATAATTTAATTAGATTAGAGTAACTAAGCCATGACCTGCATCCAGAAAGAAAACCTGAATATTTATTCATGGCCAGCAAAAGTTGCAGAATAAATACTGTACTTATCAGGTGTCTTCCTTCACTACAGTGAGCCAAACTCCGGGTTAAAACAAGGACCCAGAGATAACTGAAGCCAATGGCTGGACTCCAGTAGCTCCTGTCCAGTAGAGGACATGTAAATGAACACATGACAGTTCACCGCGGTAAGAGTAACAATACCTGCATGCAGAAAAGGTAGACTAATTTTGTAAGCAGGGAGAGATTAGGGAACACTTTCTTGGCTAGTAATGTAGGTATCTAAGTGGGTTTTGAAGCATGAGTAGGAATTCATAAGACAGTGGGCTATTATTAAAATAGCTCTAACATTTTGGAGATAAACAATACTGTAGAGGGCACTGGAGGGAAAATCGATTCTCCTCTGTTGTTTACCAGCTTAATCATTTATAGTCTCCTCTGTGACACTGTCCAACTCAGTCTCAGTGCTTTCCTACACCAATCATGAAGTCTGAGGGTGCATGGCTTTGTAGAATCTCTCTTCTCTTGATAGAGAAGAACGTGCAGTTCTCAGGCCCTGCTTTGGTCCTATTTGTGTTCTAATACTGAAAATGCCAAGTGAACAAGATTCTTATCTATTTATTAAGACATTCGCAGTGTTCTCTGAGAATGTGGTTTCTCCTCTCTCTCCCTTCCTTCCCCTCACACCCCTCAACCAGTTCCTGTTGGTGGGAACTTGAAAATCCTAAACCGAATTCTTCCAGGCTCTACTAACTCAAACTTTTCATTGATTGCTCTCCCTCTAAAGGGATGAGTTAATGAGCGTAATTCCTTCAGTGGCATGGGAAGCACTGCTTGCACCTGGCTGGCACACTTGTAGGGCACCCCTTATCACGGTCCAGATCCATGATGGCATCGAGACCCATGTGGGTGCCACAGAAGAACTGATCACTAGCGTACACTTAAATAGCCTTCAAACAGTTGTTCCACATTTACTTATCAGAGAGGTGGAAAACTGCTCAGAGACTGGGCAGGGAAAAAGACCCTGGTGGCAGCACTCAACCTCTCCACTGACATTCTGAGCTATTTAACTCCAGCCCCCAAACTTGCCCTCTCCCTACTGAAAAAGTGAGGCCCTGCAGAGAAATGGGACCAACTTTTTAGAAGGCCATTTGGTGATTATATCATGTGACTGCCCATGTCCCTTTAGAGTCCTACCCGCTCCATCCTCAACTGGCTCATTAGAATATTCATCCAAATATATACAGTGGGCTCCTGACTCTCAGAGAGGAATCCGGGAAAGTATGACTGTCTTCCTATTGCTACACTGCAGTGCCCTTTGGGTGACCCCATTAGCTGGTACCACACTGACATTCAGTCTGTGAGGATCAACGCTAATCTCTCCTAGAATCTTATGAAGAGGGCTTCCAAAGAAATAAAGAACACCATATTAACATTTCTGTTCTGAATCAAAGTAGGCTCCTTTCCAAAGTCCAGCAAATTCCTTCTGAAAAGGGAGTCATATAGCTGACTTGCTGAGTGATTAACCTCTTTCAGGTTGAATACTTTGCTTGGTGCTAGTGTCAGAAAGATGAGGACATCAGCATCCCTGACTCACATTCTAGATTCATCACTGACTGGACACTGTGGTTTGACTGAATTCCTGATGTTAAAAATGACAGTAGTGGTACTTACCTGGCTGTCCAGTGGTTAAGACTTCGCCTTCCAATGCAGGGGGTGAGGGTTCGATCCCTGGTCAGGGAGCTAAGATCCCACATGCCTTGGGGCCAAGGAACAAAAACATAAAACAGAAGGAATAATGTAACAAATTCAATAAAGACTTTAAAAATGGTCCACATCAAAAAATCTTAAAAAAAAAAAAAAAATGACAGTAGTATAACCATTCTTTTCCAGGGTTACTTTAGGAAGTTCAGGAGTGTGATGGGTCAAGTGTCAACTCTGCTCATGCAGCACGGTTTAGGGATTCAAGCGATCAGGAAAGGCATAGGAGGCATGTTCCTTGTGATGCTTTCATGTTATAGCTCACAGAGGGTCTGGAGAGCTGGTGTGGCATCTAGAGCTTAAAGTACGTCTGTTTTTTAGCAACTCGATCGGTACTCACCTCACTGCTCTCTTTACTGTTTGTAGTATGGTTCCCCTCACCACATTCACACCTGTCTGTGCAAAAGGCTTCACGATGCAGAGTGTGGATTAAAATGTGTGCAAACTTCACTCCAGTCCTCAGAGCTTGTCCATTTGTCTTTGATCTTGAAGCCAATCAAGGAGAAAACCCATGTCTGTTTCTAATTCTACCTGGATGTAAGCTGTAGACAGACATATCATTATAGAACAAAGCTCAAGAAAAAAAGGAAGATAAATTTTCTTTCAAGTACTTAGTCTCAAAATTTTCCAGTTTAAGGATGTTTTAGATCAAGGGTGGTGTAAATGAAGGAGGCAAAGGCAGGGTAAAGTAATGAAAAAGCCTGAAGACTTTATTATTTATACAATTGGAGAAAATACAAATACAATTTGACTCTTCGGTGCAGCATTGTTCCATATTTACCCTGAAACAATGTTAATGGGGAGACAGAGTTGCTTCTCAGGGCTCTGTACAAGTTTGCAGTGGGTCTGATGTGCGGAGAGGTGGTGGAAGAAAAACGGAAGGAGAGGGTTTAGGAGATGTAGCCGGCAAGGACAGGTAACAGCCAGCCTTATGGACTTCAGCCTGGAGTTCAGTTTCATCCTGAAGGTAGTGGGAAAATATTGAAGGGTTTTCATTAGAAGAGTGACATTTTTTAAAATACAGTTTTTTTCATATATACATACAATGATTATCTTGCTTTTCAATATAACATTATCTCACAAGTGTTTTTCAAGTTTACATTTACAAGTGTAATTTTTTTTTTTTTTTTTGCGGTACGTGGGCCTCTCACTGTTGTGGCCTCTCCCGTTGCGGAGCACAGGCTCCGGATGCGCAGGCTCAGCGGCCATGGCTCATGGGCCCAGCCGCTCCGTGGCATGTGGGATCTTCCCGAACCGGGGCACGAACCTGTGTTCCCTGCATCGGCAGGTGGACTCTCAACCACTGCGCCACCAGAGAAGCCCTACAACTGTAATTTTAATGCTAGTCCACTAAGAAAACTTTCCTTAATTCGTCAACAGCTGGAAATTCATATTATTTTATCATGTATTTTTAATTATCCATTTACCTCTCTGAATATCCATCCAGACTATGAAGTCAAGGACTGAATTTTCTTTCCACTTAACCTTTGTCATCTGGTGTAGAGCTTGATATAAATAGAAACTAAACCAGGAGTCTTCCCGCCAATATCTTCCAGAGATTTGGAGAATTCTCTTCCAAATATTTCAACCTTGGGAGGCAGCCTTTCCTCTTTACTTTAGTGAGCTCCTGTGATATCCTCAGCCCCATATATGTTCAAGCAACCAGTTAACCAGTTCAAATCAACTCCAAAAATCGTTCTGACTTGCAGTATGCATTGGCCCAAGTACTTGATATACAGAAATGAGAAGTCACTGTCTCTCCTGCTGCCACACCACACCACACAAACTGGGTGCAGATGTAAATCTTGTATATGTGATTAAATTACAGGCTAACCATCTGGTCACTCAATTCAGGCTTACCTCTCTGAATAAGTCAATCCAGCTTCACGAGGGAAAGACCCACCTTCCGTTTTCCTGTGCCACCTGGGGCTGAAGCAGGGAGTTTAATTGTGTGAAGCTGAGATCAAGTTCCGTCGTCCTAAAAAACAGGAAGTTGCCGTGGCTTCTTCTAGCCTCGCCTTCCTTTTTCTCTGTTTAATTCACAGCCCTTCCTCAATCTGGGCCACCCCCAATATGAAATGGGATAACCCTGTCTGTAAGGATCAACCCTAATCTCTCCCAGAATTCCACAAGGAGGCCTTCCAAAGAAATAAAGATCTCCACATTTCTGTTTCAGTTCTGAATTGAAGCAGACTCAATCCCAGGTATATTCTTTCTGAAAAGGGAAAAGCTACACCAGGAGGATTACAATTTACAGGGAGATGACTATTCAAAAAAAAAAAAAAAAACTTTTGGAGGGACAAATGACGCCCATAAATTAATTTTTGCCCTGGCTAAGGAAAGGTGAAGTTAATAGGGGAGAGAGAATCTCAGAAAGGAAAATTAAAGCCAACATGCTTCTGGCTTCTTGAGGATGCCCCGTGAGTTGACTAATTACCTACGAGGAGATTATGAAGTGATTTGTGAACTTCTCTTGCTTTATGGGGGGAAAAATGGAAGAACTACCATGTAACTCTATTGGGTGGGCTAGAAATTGACTTGAGAAAAAATCACCGAGATACTGGGAATGAAAAAGAAACAGAGGGCAAAATCCTACTCAGCAGTAATAAGCAGGGGGACAACTACCTTAGACAGTGGTCTCTCAGCTGGCTAATGGAATCATGATGTGGGTCCAGGACAAGTCTGGGGATTTCTTTCCTCTTCTGCCTTTTCCTTGCTTTCTCCCTTCCTCCCTCCCTCCCTCTTTCTCTCATCCAATGGGTAAACATCTTGTTCTGTGATGGGTACTTCCCAGGCACTAGGAACATAGAATAAGACAGCCCAGTAACAAATGACATAGAATAGGAGGGAGAGGGCTTCCCTGGTGGCGCAGTGGTTGAGAGTCCGCCTGCCGATGCAGGGGACACGGGTTCGTGCCCCGGTCTGGGAAGATTCCACATGCCGCGGAGCGGCTGGGCCCGTGAGCCATGGCCGCTGAGCCTGCGCATCCGGAGCCTGTGCTCCGCAACGGGAGAGGCCACAACAGTGAGAGGCCCGCGTACCGCAAAAAAAAAAAAAAAAAAGGGAGAAAACTTTTTCACCAAATTTATCTCAGGAAAGAAACGGTATTAGTTTGTAAAAGCCATTCTTGATGAATGGATGGAATAGAAAGGGATACCCTAACAAGCCTAGATACGGCTGAGGACTACATATGAATGAGGCAAAGGGAAACGTGCTTTTGATGCACCGGAGAGGAGGAGGGGAGGTGGAAGGGAGCGACTAATATGGTGAAAAGTCAGGCTTCACAATGTGAACCTTCACCAGAGTCCCAAAGTATTCAATGTAGATTTCTCGTGAAAAATCAGTAAAGGGGCTGAGTTCTATGTATGGGATGTCACAGAGCACAACAGAAACAGTATGCAAGGGGCCAGCAGAGACCAGAGCGGAACCAGAGAGAAAGGTGAGAGTGACACCATAAGGACTCATAGGAGAAGTTCTGTCCCATCACAGGCCACGTAACTGGAGTCCAGGCTGATTTTGACCAGATTTGCAAGATTCAGAGGGCTTATGGGCTTATGGGTTTCACATTCAGTTAGTCACAGAAGTACATTTGAAAGTCTATACACCCATCATCTGAGAATACAGGAAAAATATGTACTGCAAAGCCCAACTCACTGGATGGTGAATCAGTAACATCATACACTTTATATCATATATAATTGTATGGCCCCAAGTGTCCATATATGCATAGATAGGCTTCAAAGAAATCCATGAACTCCCTGAAATTACATGCAAAATGTAATTATACATACATGAAATAGATATATGAAATATAAATACATATGAAAATAGCTCACAGTAAAAATAACTACCATCTATTGAGTGTTTAATATGTATTTACTAAAAGTTTCATACACAATTACTTCATGTTTACAACCCTGTAACAATAAAAAACAAACCTGAAAATTGAAGACCGTGAGTCACCCTCTCCAGGTCACACGACTAATGCACGGCAAACAAGGACTTGGACTCATGGCACAGTTATTAGCCTACAGCCTGAACTGCCTCCACCGATGTGCCCTCTGAACTTTGCTGAATCCCAGGTCAGACTTTGTGATCATTTCACATGTTGTTTTTGCGCAGAGAAAAAGATTAGAGCATTGGACTTAGGTGCCTTGTGGGGCTCAGATTCTACTTATATTTTCTTTTTTTTTTTTTGTCCTTGAAATATCAGATTTGCCTTTTTATTCCATCAAAATATTTTTTTACATCTTTATTGCAGTATAATTGCTTTACAATGGTGTGTTAGTTTCTGCTACATAACAAAGTGAATCAGTTATACATATGTTCCCATATCTCTTCGCTCTTGCGTCTCCCTCCCTCTCTATCCCACCCCTCCAGGCGGTCACAAAGCACCGAGCTGATCTCCCTGTGCTATGCGGCTGCTTCCCACTAGCTACCTGCCTTACATTTGATAGTGTATATATGTCCATGCCTCTCTCTCGCTTTGTCACAGCTTACCCTTCCCCCTCCCCATATCCTCAAGTTCATTCTCTAGTCGGTCTGTGTCTTTATTCCTGTCTTACCCCTAGGTTCTTCATGACATTTTTTTCCTTAAATTCCATATATATGTGTTAGCATACGGTATTTGTCTTTCTCTTTCTGACTTACTTCACTCAGTATGACAGACTCTAGGTCTATCCACCTCATTACAAATAGCTCAATTTCGTTTCTTTTTATGGCTGAGTAATATTCCATTGTATACATGTGCCACATTTTCTTTATCCATTCATCCGATGTTGGACACTTAGGTTGTTTCCATCTCCGGGCTATTGTAAATAGAGCTGCAATGAACATTTTGGTACATGACTCTTTTTGAATTATGGTTTTCTCAGGGTATATGCCCAGTAGTGGGATTGCTGGGTCATACGGTAGTTCTATTTGTAGTTTTTTAAGGAACCTCCATACTGTTCTCCACAGTGGCTGTATCAATTTACATTCCCACCAACAGTGCAAGAGTATTCCCTTTTCTCCACACCCTCTCCAGCATTTACTGTTTCTAGATTTTTTGATGATGGCCATTCTGATTAGTGTGAGATGATATGTCATTGTAGTTTTGATTTGCATTTCTCTAATGATTAATGATGTTGAGCATTCTTTCATGTGTTTGTTGGCAGTCTGTATATCTTCTTTGGAGAAATGTCTGTTTAGGTCTTCTGCCCATTTTTGGATTGGGTTGTTTGTTTTTTGTTATTGAGCTGCATGAGCTGCTTATAAATTTTGGAGATTTATCCTTTGTCAGTTGCTTCAATTGCAAATATTTTCTCCCATTCTGAGGGTTGTCTTTTGGTCTTCTTTATGGTTTCCTTTGCTATGCAAAAGCTTTGAAGTTTCATTAGGTCCCATGTGTTTATTTTTGTTTTTATTTCCATTTCTCTAGGAGGGGGGTCAAAAAGGATCTTGCTGTGATTTATGTCATAGAGTGTTCTGCCTATGTTTTCCTCTAAGAGTTTGATAGTGTCTGGCCTTACATTTAGGTCTTTAATCCATTTTGGGCTTATTTTTGTGTATGGTGTTAGAGGGTGATCTAATCTCATACTTTTACATGTACCTGTCCAGTTTTCCCAGCACTACTTATTGAAGAGGCTGTCCTTTCTCCACTGTACATTCCTGCCTCCTTTATCAAAGATAAGGTGACCATATGTTCATGGGTTTATCTCTGGGCTTTCTATCCTGTTCCATTGATCTATATTTCTGTTTTTGTGCCAGTACCATACTGTCTTGATTACTGTAACTTTGTAGTATAGTCTGAAGTCAGGGAGTCTGATTCCTCCAGCTCCGTTTTTCGTTCTCAAGATTGCTTTGGGTATTCGGGGTCTTTTGTGTTTCCATACAAATTGTGAAAATTTTTGTTCTAGTTCTGTGAAAAATGCCAGTGGTAGTTTGATAGGGTTTGCATTGAATCTGTAGATTGCTTTGGGTAGTAGAGTCATTTTCACAATGTTGATTCTTCCAATCCAAGAACATGGTATATCTCTCTATCTCTTTGTATCATCTTTAATTTCTTTCATCAGTGTCTTATAATTTTCTGCATACAGGTCTTTTGTCTCCTTAGGTAGGTTTATCCCTAGATATTTTATTCTTTTTGTTGCAATGGTAAATGGGAGTGTTTTCTTGATTTCACTTTCAGATTTTTCATCATTAGCGTATAGGAATGCCAGAGATTTGTGTGCATTAATTTTGTATCCTGCTACTTTACCAAATTCATTGATTAGCTCTAGTAGTTTTGTGGTAGCATCTTTAGGATTCTCTATGTATAGTATCATGTCATCTGCAAACAGTGACAGCTTTACTTCTTCTTTTCCAATTTGGATTCCTTTTATTTCCTTTTCTTCTCTGATTGCTGTGGCTAAAACTTCCAAAACTATGTTGAATAAGAGTGGTGAGAGTGGGCAACCTTGTCTTTTTCCTGATCTTAGTGGAAATGCTTTCAGTTTTTCACCATTGAGGACGATGTTGGCTGTGGGTTTGTTATATATGGCCTTTATTATGGTGAGGAAAATTCCCTCTATGCCTACTTTCTGCAGGGTTTTTTATCATAAATGGGTGTTGAATTTTGTTGAAAGCTTTCTCTGCATCTATTGAGATGATCATATGGTTTTTCTCCTTCAGTTTGTTAATATGGTGTATCTCATTGATTGATTTGCGTCTATTGAAGAATCCTTGCATTCCTGGAATAAACCCCACTTGATCATGGTGTATGATCCATTTAATGTGCTGTTGGATTCTGTTTGCTAGTATTTTGTTGAGGATTTTTGCATCTATGTTCATCAGTGATATTGGCCTGTAGTTTTCTGTCTTTGTGACATCCTTGTCTGGTTTTGGTATCAGGGTGATGGTGGCCTCGTGGAATGAGTTTGGGAGTGTTCCTGCCTGTGCTATATTTTGGAAGAGTTTGAGAAGGATAGGTGTTAGCTCTTCTCTAAATGTTTGATAGAATTCCCCTGTGAAGCCATCTGGTCCTGGGCTTTTGTTTGTTGGAAGATTTTTAATCACAGTTTCAACTTTAGTGCTTGTGATTGGTCTGTTCATATTTTCTGTTCCTTCCTGATTCAGTCTTGGCAGGTTGTGCATTTCTAAGAATTTGTCCATTTCTTCCAGGTTGTCCATTTTATTGGCATAGAGTTGCTTGTAGTAATCTCTCATGATCTTTTGTATTTCTGCAGTGTCAGTTTTACTTTTCCTTTTTCATTTCTAATTCTATTGATTTGAGTCTTCTCCCTTTTTTTCTTGATGAATCTGGCTAATGGTTTATCAATTTTGTTTATCTTCTCAAAGAACCAGCTTTTAGTTTTATTAATGTTTGCTATCATTTCCTTCATTTCTTTTTCATTTATTTCTGATCTGATTTTTATGATTTCTTTCCTTCTGCTAACTTTGGGGGTTTTTTGTTCTTCTTTCTCTAATTGCTTTAGGTGCAAGGTTAGGTTGTTTATTCGAGATGTTTCCTGTTTCGTAAAGCAGGATTGTATTGCTATAAACTTCCCTCTTAGAACTGCTTTTGCAGCATCCCATAGATTTTGGGTTGTCATGTCTCCATTGTCATTTGTTTCTAGGTATTTTTTGATTTCCTCTTTGATTTCTTCAGTGATCACTTCGTTATTAAGTAGTGTATTGTTTAGCCTCCATGTGTTTGTATTTTTTACAGATGTTTTCCTGTAATTGATATCTAGTGTCATAGCGTTGTGGTTGGAAAAGATACTTGATACAATTTCAATTTTCTTGAATTTACCAAGGCTTGATTTGTGACCCAAGATATGATCTATCCTGGAGAATGTTCCATGGGCACTTGAGAAAAATGTGTATTCTGTTGTTTTTGGATGGAATGTCCTATAAATATCAATTAAGTCCATCTTGTTTAATGTATCATTTAAAGCTTGTGTCTCCTTATTTATTTTCATTTTGGATGATCTGTCCATTGGTGAAAGTGGGGTGTTAAAAGTCCCCTACTATGAATGTGTTACTGTCGATTTCCCCTTTTATGGCTGTTAGTATTTGCCTTATGTGTTGAGGTGCTCCTATGTTGGGTGCATAAATATTTACAGTTGTTATATCTTCTTCTTGGATCGATCCCTTGATCATTATGTAGTGTCCTTCTTTGTCTCTTCTAATAGTCTTTATTTTAAAGTCTATTTTTTCTGATATGAGAATTGCTACTCCAGCTTTCTTTTGCTTTCTATTTGCATGAAATATCTTTTTCCATCCCCTCACTTTCAGTCTGTATGTGTCTCTAGGTCTGAAGTGGGTCTCTTTTAGACAGCAAATACATGGGTCTTGTTTTTGTATCCATTCAGCTAATCTGTGTCTTTTAGTGGGAGTATTTAATCCATTTACATTTAAGGTAATTATCAATATGTATGTTCCTGTTCCCATTTTCTTAATTGTTTTGGGTTCGTTATTGTAGGTCTTTTCCTTCTCCTGTGTTTCGTGCCTAGAGAAGTTCCTTTAGCAGTTGTTGTATAGCTGGTTTGGTGGTGCTGAACTCTCTCAGCTTTTGCTTGTCTGTAAAGGTTTTAATTTCTCCATCAAATCTGAATCAGATTCTTGCTGGGTAGAGTAATCTTGGTTGCAGGTTTTTCTCCTTCATCACTTTAAATATGTCCTGACAGTCCCTTCTGGCTTGCAGAGTTTCTGCTGAAAGATCAGCTGTTAACCTTATGGGGATTCCCTTGTGTGTTATTTGTTTTTCCCTTGCTGCTTTTAATATGTCTTCTTTGTATTTAATTTTTGACAGTTTGATTAATATGTGTCTTGGCGTATTTCTCCTTGGATTTATCCTGTATGGGACTCTCTGTGCTTCCTGGACTTGATTAACTATTTCCTTTCCCATATTAGGGAAGTTTTCAACTATAATCTCTTCAAATATTTTCTCAGTTCCTTTATTTTTCTCTTCTTCTTCTGGAACCTCTGTAATTCGAATGTTGGTGCGTTTGATGTTGTCCCAGAGGTCTGTGAGACTGTCCTCAGTTCTTTTCATTCTTTTCTCTTTATTCTGCTCTGCAGTAGTTATTTCCACTATTTTTTCTTCCAGGTCAGTTATCTGTTCTTCTGCCTCAGTTATTCTGCTATTGATCCCATCTAGAGTATTTTTAATTTCATTTATTGTGTTGTTCATCATTGTTTGTTTCATCTTTAGTTCTTCTAGGTCCTTGTTAAATGTTTCTTGCATTTTCTCTATTCTATTTCCAAGATTTTGGCTTATCTTTACTATCATTATTCTGAATTCTTTTTCAGGTAGATTTCCTATTTCCTCTTCATTTCTTAGGCCTGGTGGGTTTTTATCTTGCTCCTTCATCTGCTGTGTGTTTTTCTGTCTTCTCATTTTGCTTATCTTACTGTGTTTGGGGTCTCCTTTTTGCAGGCTGCCAGTTCGTAGTTCCCGTTGTGTTTGGTGTCTGTCCCCAGTGGCTAAGGTTGGTTCAGTGGGTTGTGTAGGCTTCCTGGTGGAAGGGACTAGTGCCTGTGTTCTGGTGGATGACGCTGGATCTTGTCTTTCTGGTGGGCAGGTCCATGTCTGGTGGTGTGTTTTGGGGTGTCTGTGGACTTACTATGATTTTAGGCAGCCTCTCTGCTAATGGGTCGGGTTGTGTTCCTGTCTTGCTAGTTGTTTGGCATAGGGTGTCAGGCACTGTATCTTGCTGGGCGTTGAGTGAAGCTGGGTGCTGGTGTTGAGATGGAGATCTCTGGGAGATTTTCGCCGTTTGATATTATGTGGAGCTGGGAGGTCTCTTGTGGACCAGTGTCCTGAAATTGGCTCTCCCTCCTCAGAGGCACAGCACTGACTCCTGGCTGCAGCACCAAGAGCCTTTCATCCACACGGCTCAGAATAAAAGGGAGAAAAAGTAGAAAGAAAGAATTAGTAGAAGTAGAAAGAGAGAATGAAAGAAAGAAAGGAGGGAGGGAGGAAGGAAGGAGGGAAGGAAGGAGAAAAAGAAAGGAGATAAAGTAAAATAAAGTAAAGTAAGATAAAATATAATAAAGTTATTAAAATAAAAAATAATTATTAAGAGTAAAAAAAGAAAAAAAAATTAGAAAAAAAAACAAAAAAACGGACAGATAGAACCCTAGGACAAATGGTGGAAGCAAAGCTATACAGACAAAATCTCACACAGAAGCATACACATACACACTCACAAAAAGAGGAAAAGGGGAAAAAATCATAAAATCTTGCTCTCAAAGTCCACCTCCTCAATTTGGGATGATTCGTTGGCTATTCATGTATTCCACAGATGCAGGTACATCAAGTTGATTGTGGAGCTTTAATCCGTTGCTTCTGAGGCTGCTGGGAGAGATTTCCCTTTCTCTTCTTTGTTCTCATAGCCCCCAGGGGTCAGCTTTGGATTTGGCCCTGCCTCTGCGTGTAGGTTGCCGGAGGGCGTCTGTTCTTCGCTCAGACAGGACGGCGTTAAAGGAGCCGCTGATTCGGGGTCTCTGGCTCACTCAGGCCGGGGTGGAGGGAGGTGCTCGGAGTGCGGGGCGGGCCTGCGGCGGCAGAGGCCGGCGTGACGTTGCATCAGCTTGAGGCGCGCCGTGCGTTCTCCCGGAGGAGTTGACCCTGGATCCCGGGACCCTGACAGTGACGGACTGCACAGGCTCCCCGGAAGGGGGGTGTGGATAGTGACCTGTGCTCACACACAGACTTCTTGGTGGCGGTGGCAGCAGCCTTAGCGTCTCATGCCCGTCTCTGGGCTCCGCGCTTTTAGCCGCGGCTTGCACCCATCTCTGGAGCTCCTTTAAGCAGCGCTTTCAATCCCCTCTCCTGGCGCACCAGGAAACAAAGCGGTAAGAAAAAGTCTCTTGCCTCTTCGGCAGGTCCAGACTTTTCCCCGGACTCCCTCCCGGCTAGCCGTGGCGCACTAACCCCCAATCCTCTCCCTGCGCTCCGACCGAAGCCCGAGCCTCAGCTCCCAGCCCCGCCCGCCCCGGCGGGTGAGCAGACAAGCCTCTCGGGCTGGTGAGTGCCGGTCGGCACTGATCCTCTGTGCGGGAATCTCTCCGCTTTGCCCTCCGCACCCCTGTGGCTGCACTCTCCACCGCAGCTCTGAAGCTTCCCCCTCCGCCACCCGCAGTCTCCGCCCGCGAAGGGGCTTCTAGTGTATGGAAACCTTTCTTCCTTCACAGCTCCCTCCCACTGGTGCAGGTCCTGTCCCTTTTCTTTTGTCTCTGTTTATTCTTTTTTCTTTGGCCCTACCCAGCTACGTGGGGAATTTCTTGCCTTTTGGGAGGTCTGAGGTCTTCTGCCAGCGTTCAGTAAGTGTTCTGTAGGAGTTGTTCCACGTGTAGATGTATTTCTGGTGTATCTGTGGGGAGGAAGGTGATCTCCGCGTCTTACTCTTCCGCCATCTTCCCGGAAGCCCTACTTATATTTTCTGAGGGTCTAAACATTCCAAGCACTTGGGGAAAAAAATCCCATTCCATCCTCTCAACCCATTCCATTGAGGGCAGTAGGTAGAAATATCTCTGTTGACAATTGGAAATGCTGACTTCAGAGTGGTCAAGTCACAGTGCTTTGGTCAGTGGCACAGGGGGTCTGGCACCCAGGTCTTGTACTCCACCAGTCATTGCCCAAGCAGGAGCCAGGCTGATAGACGCTTGAGTTGGAGGGGAGTCATCCAGAGGTCCAGCTGAACTGCTGTTATGAGATCCATCAAATCAAACTGCAGTTTGAATCCTACAAAAGAAGGGACCTCAGAGATGTGGCTTTATTGCTGGGGTCAGAGATCTGTACAATGTGCACAGAGCAGCGGGAGAGAACAGACAGAGTCGCTGGAGACGTTTGACTCTGAGCTTGCCAACTTAGGTGTCCCAAGAGAATCGCCATCGCACCCTTTAGAAACTTCACAGGGTCATCCTGCTTGCTTGACCCTGCCTGGTATTCCCTCACCTTGCTGGAGGGATAGCTTAGCAAGCCATACATGCAATTCCTGGGGAAGAACAAAAGGTCCTGCAGACGAAATGTACCCTCCTTACAAAGACGTCTGTGCTCTTGGTTAGGGTGAAGTCCTTGGGGGTGAGTGAACCCCGGAAGTCCCAGGAAGAGAACCACATGGCCATCAACAGAAAGGGAAGGCCTATCCAGACCCCAGTTGGCATTCCATCACCAAACTGAGAGAGGAAGGAGGTGCAGGGACTGGATGATTTCCTTAGTACCAGGTGGGACAGAAGTGGTTAGGATGGCATTTCACTGACCATTGTTTAGTTAGAATAGAAACACAGTTGAGCATTTTTCAAGCAAGAAATAAAAGAGCAGAAGAATTCTTAGGAAAGACCCACCACAAAGGGACCATTGTTCTTTCTGCTTGAGGGGAGAGGATGACATATTACACCTTCACATCCCCCCAGAAGTAACACCTGAAGTCCCTAAGGACTGTTAACAGTGACTTTATTGGCCCCTTGTCATGTACTTATTGGCTGAGCAACAGGGGAAGAAAAAGGAAAGCTTTTCTGAATTATCCTGGGTGAGTAGCTAGGACTGCTCAAGACACACAGCATCAGACTTCTAGAAGAAGACCCCACAGCTGACTCTAGTGCCGTAGTTCTCAAAGTCCACCATCAGCAGCAGCAGCAGCTGGGAGCTTGATAGAAATGCAGATTCTCAGGTCCCACCCCAGACATACTGAATCAGAAATTCGGGGGGTGGGGCCCAACAATCTGTTTTAACAGGCCCTCCAGGGGATTCTAATGTATGCTAAAGTGTGAGACGCTCAGCATAATAGAAAAGACTGACTCAGGGTCCAAAAGACATGGGATAGGGTCCACTTTGGACACTAACTCATGGTAAAACTTTGGGTGAGGTTCTTAAACTCTCTGAGTCATGACTTTATTCTACTCTGTGAGGATAAGAGTCGTAATAACAAGGTGGTGTAAAGGATAATAGGAATAGATAACACTTGGTCCCTGCCCACTCAGTGAACGGTAGCTTCTATGGGGTCATTCAGAAGACCACAATTAGATCACTTCACACTAACCAAGGTTCAGGCAGCTGTTCCTGTTAAGCCAGCACCATATCTAAGCATCATTCCTTACTCTTAAAACGCTTTATTTCTCAGAGAATGGACCACCTGCTTCAGAATTACCTGGTGTGTCAGTGTAAAAACACAGACATCAGTGCTCATTTCAGTCCTACTGAATCAGCATCTTGAGAAGTGTGGTCTGGGTATCTACAAGCTTTAAAATTGTTCCCAGAAGATGCTTCAGCAGACTGAGGTGCAAGAATCATCAATTCAAATGAAGAGATAAGACTCAGCTTGGCTGTGGTTTAAGCATCGCAGTCACTCTCCTACAGACTGAGGCTGAAGGAAGCAGACACATGGTCTCAACATTATGCAAGGAAGTAGAACCAAGAAGTGAACTCGGTCCCTTGTTCACTACCCTTACTTGTGGTGGCCGATGAGCTACTGTCTGGATTTCTCTCAGCTGGCCGACCTGGAACTGAGTCATTTTTAGTGATTTCTGAGGGAAAATGCCCCTGGAGGTGGCAGAAGAGAACTGAGTTCTTGGGAGCCTGTGATTGCAAAAGATGCATTAAGTGGAAAATTCTGGAGTTTGGTTTTCCGGGAAGATGTGGTACCTCTTTAAGGAGGTTGTAACCTGTTAGCCTGGGCGCAGCTCGAAAACTGGGTACTATCTCTTTATCTCCTCCTCCAACCAAGATTGCCAGTTAATTAGCTATTCTCCAGAAACCTCTGGTTTCAGAGGAGGGAATGGCCACCTGGGCATGTTCAGGATGTGCTCCTTGTGGGGAACGTAAGGAAGAGGGGCTGGGAGAGAGGGGCTTGGAATTCAAGTGACCCAGCCAAGCCACCAGTTTGCAATTCTGTAAGTCCCCTTACTGACGAATGTATATGTCAAGCAAAACTCAAAGCGTAATATCCCAAAATGACAATAATGGCTAACGTTTGTTAGGCCTCCCTATAAACTAGTAGCTTTACATTTATTATCTCATTGAAACCTCACTACAGTCATAAGCAGTGACTACCAACAGTGTGGTCCATTCGAGGATGACAGAACTGAGGCACAGAGAGCTTAAGTAACTTTTCCAGACCCACAGTTAGTCAAGTGCAGAGCTGAGTTTTGAACCCAGGCAGTATGACTCATTGCTATGTCAGAGCCCTAAACCCTTGCTACTCAAAGAGCAGCTCCTGGACCAGCATCCTCCAAGAGCTTAAGAGAAATACAGATTCTCAGACCACACCCCAGATCTACTTAAGCAGACTCTGCATTTTAACAGAGATTTGTGGGTACAGTAAAGTTTGAGGATTGTTGTAAAGCAAATGGGTTTTCTGCAAGTGTACTCAAGTACCACCAACATCAAAAACACCTGTGGGTCCTGGTGAACTATGCAGATTGCAGGCCCACTAGAAATCTCTGAAGCTAAGGTCAAAGAGGCTACAGCTGCAACAGTTCCCCAGGTGATTGCTATATATGCTTAATTTTGAGAATCACTGCCATTGGTTCTTCTGCCTCTGTCCCTGCCTTGCCAGTTAAGAGAACAAGAAGGTCAAATTGGAACAGGTGAATGCTCTCTGTGCAATGATGACAAAAAGAACCGGGAGAATAGCTCAGGCAGCCAAAGTAGGAAGAGCCAAGGAGAAACTTTATCTCCCCTGACTTTCATGTTTTCCAACCCAGACTGTGCCATGGACATTTTAAGTCCAATTTCTTTTTTGTTTTGTTTTTAAAGAATGCCTTTGTGAAAACCTATACCTTTTCTGTCTCTGACTCCAAGGCCAGTGCTGAGGTTATTTCTTTACACTGCAGTGATTTACATAATATTTTCCTCCTCCACAAACCTATAAATGGAAAGTGGAGTCTCAACCTGTTTCAAAACACTCCAGAGGAAGGTACCAAGTTGAGGAAGTTACCAAGTTGAGGAAGGGACCAAGTTGAGGAAGGGACCAAGTTGAGGAAGGGACCAAGCTGAGGAAGGGACCAAGTTGAGGAAGGGACCAAGCTGAGGAAGGGACCAAGTTGAGGAAGGGACCAAGCTGAGGAAGGGACCAAGCTGAGGAAGGGACCAAGTTGAGGAAGGGACCATGTTGAGGAAGGGACCAAGTTGAGGAAGGGACCATGTTGAGGAAGGGACCAAGTTGAGGAAGGGACCATGTTGATCAGGCCTATATGGCACATCTGATAGGTGGATTGATGACTGATATTTGTGTCCTTAAGGACGACTCAGCAGGATCAGTAAACAGTGCTGGTCAAGTTCTTGTCTAAGTTCTATTGTTGACACTACAGAAACCCCAGAAGTGGGGGCACGCAGCAAAGCATAAGGAAGTGACCTTGAGCCTTGAGTTGTCATTCTGAGCAAGTGGCACAGGCTACCACGGTGCCTCTAGGGAAGTTGCTTAATTTATTCAAGCCGTGGTTTTCCCGTTTGTTCAGGTGTTTCCATTTCAGCCATCTCGTGCGACCAGGCAAGTCATGTAAACGGGCGGTCAGAAGCAAGTCAGCAGGAAGTGCGCTGCGGTGGACAAGCTTCTCCTGAGGGCTTGCCGGTGCGGGTCTCCCCATGCACTGTACCAGCCAAACAGAACGCGGCTACAGCTGAATTTGACTCCAGATAGACTATCTCTCGGGCCTTACAGCGCATAGTCACAATGTTTAGAGTTTGTTGACCATTGGGGATCAACATGTCCACTGCCTGCTGGGAACTAGCCAGAATCAGGAGGAGATGGAAGAGACCCGATAGAAGTTGATGATCTCAGCAGCCCTGTTACTTCAACTGAGGATGACTGGCAAATTGCTGAGCTTCCCAAGGACAAGCTGAGGACACCAGGCCAACGAGGAACCGAGATTTTTCCTGAAGGTAATGAGGCTGAAAAAAAGATTCTAAGGAGGATGCATTATTATTCTGGTAAAACTTCCAAGAAATTTTTGATGCTAGGATATGGGAAAGGGTGGTCACTTGTTATTTTTTTGATGCGAGAAAAGAAGGTGAAGATTTTAAATAAATGTATCCCTAGTTTTATTTTCCAGCAAAAAAGGAAAAAAAAGAATGTTCATAGTTGTATAATGTTCATATTTGTATAATTTCATATTTGTATAATTTATTTACTTGATTTTTACTCTCATAAATATGTGTATTTAAAAGGTATTAAATCATTAGTTTCCCTTGTTTTAAAATTTTATATTGTGAACTCTTACAGATAACTGTTAATACTAGCATTTTATTCAAATTTTTATTTTATACAGAATATTTTAAAAGATTTTAAATGTTAATATGACAAACACTAACATGAAAGTACAATGGTTTGGGTGACATCTCTGGCTCTTTAATGGCAAAAATCCACTCTGTATTTCCAGGTATATAGAGGGACTTCAATTAGGTGTTTATCAGTTTAATACTTTAGTTCTCAAAGTGTGGCCCCAGGCTGACAACATCAGTATCACCTGGGAACTTGTTGGAAATGCAAATTCCCAGACTCCACCCCAGATCTCCTAAATCAGAAACTCAGACTGGGTTTTAGTAAACAATCCAGGTGATTCTGATGACCCCCTTAAAGCTTGACTGTCTCTGATTTAAAATTTACTGTTAATTGGAGCCACTGGCTAGGGAATGGGTCTGAGCAGTACTTCAGTCCTGACGTTCTTACATTATATTCCTCATATTTATAGGTATTAAACGAGAGCACTTACAAGTATAACGAGCCCCATGACCAACAACTAGGAATATGGTGATCTAGATGTCACAATCAAGGTGAAGGTACCATCGACGAAAACTGTCACTGAATAAAATCCAGGTACATTCTGCAGGTAAGTGGAGGACGATTCTGGTTTCTTATTTATTCATTCTTTGTTTTGGTGCCTGTTGATGGTATGTTTCATTCTGTAGTAACAGGTTAAATGGTTCAGAAACAGCCTGTTTAAGCAGTGACTTGATGCAGTACGACTTACCTATGATAGTTATCAAGGGAAAAAACAGCACACTCCTAAATAAAAGGGATCTGCCACTTAATTTTTTATCTTGGAGCATAGAAGGGGGAATGATTTCATGAGTTTCTTTGGTGTGCAGGAGCAATCCATCTCCACGGAATCCTGGTTTGCTAATGCCTATTATTTGGGGATAATTAACATTTTTTGCGTATTAACCTACAGTTCTCTTATGATCTTAAAAATGTTGCCCATTAGTCGTCATTGTTGTCATATTGTGCCTGAATGAATTAAGCACATCTCCAGAGCTTCTATATCGGTGTTCCTTTCTCGCAAGGTAGCAATTCTTAAAATTGGAACATAATGTGGGCCACTGCCTAGCAGCGATTGATTTGTGAGAGCTTATAAAGTGTTGCTAGGCTTTCCGGGTGACATGCAATAAGTCCTTCATGAGAAACTCAAAACAGAATATATTTTCCCATTTATTCCAAAGTTCCTTGTACCAAGATACTGAATTTATGCTCTGTTTGCTCATGGTAGTGTTTACATGTTCTCTCTTTGGTCTCAGAAAACCACATGAAATCAAATTTTCTTCTGTACATTTACACATGCAAGTAGCTTATATAATCATAAGTGTGTGTGTATAAACGGATTATTTAGAAGGTTAACAAAAGCTGAACAATTTGAAGTGAATTGCTGTAAATTGTCCTTGATTTTTGAAATTCACAACCAAATGTTAGAAATTCATCAGCATTCATGGAGTCTAGTGAGTCTCCTTTTGGATTTTAGCAGATTAAGTCTTACCTCTAAAGTTACAGTCTTTGAATTTTATTCTAGGCCCAATTCTTTCCTTATTGTTCATAAGATGCTTACTTCCCATCCGGTGGCTAATGTTGACTAAAACTCGACCGTGTATGAGGTACTGTACGGAGCACAGATCTTTGGCAGTGACAGGATTGAGCATGCCTTGCCTTCCTGGCTCTAACCATCTGTTGGGATAATACAGATACTAATTAGCCACTAACGTCTATTTCCCCTTCTTCCCGGCTGGACATTTAGCAGCTTCCACTGCTGCTGCATGTGACACGTGGCTGAGTTCTAGCAATGAGTGGTACCGAGAATGAGCAAAAATGAGGTGTGTCAATCCAGGCCTGGCCCAAAAACCCTGCCATGTACCTAACTCTGCACATAATTTCGTGTGCACTTTAAACTTCCTAACTGGTATACTAGGGAAGAAAGTCATTGAAAGAGTTATTGAAAGTGTTTTCAGTGACAGGAAGGTAAACTATTGGACATGACCTTGTATGTGGGGAGCCTTGAGTCTCAGGAAAGTCCCCAGAGAAAGATAAGAAAAAAAAAATTTACACTTGGTTTGGTCATTTCTTGTTAAGAGTTACTAGTTTTACCTAAATAAGAGGAGACCCCAAAAGAAATTCAGCTGGGTATAGTGGAGACAAAACTATCAGATTAAAGGGAAGTGTGAGATTTTATAGACTCTAAGTGGTGTACTTTATTTGTGTTAACACCGAAGGAATAAGCTAGGGCATGAAAGTCCACACAAGTGGCTTCTGCAATCTTAGATCTACATAAGAATAACAGTAATTGCTTGTTGTACAAGTGTGTGGCTCTTTTTCCTATAGTCTTTGAAATCTTTGGCTGTTGGTTAAAACAGGCGCTCCAGTAAGGAGGATCTTAAAGAATTGCTTTGTCTTTGAATAGAAGTTGGTCATTTTGGACTTTCTTTGAAGAATGGCGTACAAAGATGGGGTGGGAGCACTCTGCCAAACGTAACATAGGATAAGGGGGTTCCTTGTCTGTAGAGAATTTTAAAACAATAATAAAACCAACTAAAAATTGGCCTGCTTTTCACTATGGCTATGCAACGGTAATTCTCAGCAATGCCAGTAACAAAATACTTTTGCTACCAGAGCAAACTGCTCACACAACCCCAACCCAGTTTGATAAACTGCTAGGCACCTTAAGTATCTTTTGTTTTTTGAATTTTATTTTATCTATTTTTTATACAGCAGGTTCTTATTAATTATCTATTTTATACATATTAGTGTATATATGTCAATCCCAGTCTAGCAGTTCATCCCACCACCACCCCATCACTCCCACTTTCCCCCCTTGGTGTCCATACAATTGTTCTCTACATCTGTGTCTCAATTTCTGCCCTGCAAACCGGTTCATGTCTACCATTTTTCTAGATTCAACATATATGCGTTAATATATGATATTTGTTTTTCTATTTCCGACTTACTTCACTCTGTATGACAGTCTCTAGGTCCATTCACGTCTCTACAAATAACCCAATTTTGTTCCTTTCCATGGCTGAGTAATATTCCATTGTATATATGTACCACTTCTTCTTTATCCGTTTGTCTGTCAGTGGGCATTTAGGTTGCTTCCATGACCTGGCTATTGTAAATAGTGCTGCAATGAACACTGGGGTGCATGTGTCTTTTTGAATTATGGGTTTTTCAGGATATAGGCCCAGTAGTGGGATTGCTCGGTCATATGGTAATTTTATTTTTAGTTTTTTAAAACCCTCCATAGTGTTCTCCATAGTGGCTGTATCAATTTATATTCCCACCAACAGTGCAAGAGTGTTCCCTTTTCTCCAACCCTCTTCAGCGTTTGTTGTTTGTAGATTTTCTGATGATGCCCATTTTAACCAGTGTGAGGTGATAACTCATTGTAGTTTTGTGTTTTTTAAATTAATTAATTTATTTATTTTGGGGTCTTTGTTGCTGCATGCGGGCTTTCTCTAGTTGCAGCAAGCAGGGGCTACTCTTTGCTGCAGTGTGTGGGCTTCTCATTGCAGTGGCTTCTCTTTGTTGCGGAGCACAGGCTCTAGGCACGTGGGCTGCAGTAGTTGTGGCACATGGGCTCAGTAGTTGTGGCTCGCGGGCTCTAGAGCGCAGGCTCAGTAGTTGTGGCACATGGGCTTAGTTGCTCTGCAGCATGTGGGATTTTCCCGGACCAGGGCTCAAACCTGTGTCCCCTGCATTGGCAGTCGGATTCTTAACCACTGTGCCACCAGGGAAGTCCCTTATTGTAGTTTTGATTTGCATTTCTCTAATAATTAGTGATGTTGAGCGTCTTTTCATGTGACTCTTGGCCATCTGTATGTCTTCTTTGGAGAAATGTCTATTTAGGTCTTCTCCCCATTTTTTGATTGGGTTGCTTTTTTTTTTAATATTGAGCTGCATGAGCTGTTTGTATATTTTGGAGATTAATCCTTTGTCTGTTGATTTGTTTGGAAATATTTTCTCCCATTCTGAGGGTTGTGTTTTCGTCTTGTTTATGGTTTCCTTTGCTGTGCAAAAGTTTTTCAGTTTCATTAGGTCGCATTTGTTTATTTTTGTTTTTATTTCCATTACTCTAGGAGGTGGGTCAAAAAAGATCTTGCTGTGATTTATGTCAAAGAGTGTTCTTCCTATGTTTTCCTATAAGAGTTTTTTAGTGTCCAGTCTTACAGTCTTACATTTAGGTCTTTAATCCATTTTGAGTTTATTTTTGTATATGGTGTTAGGGAGTGTTCTAATTTCATTCTTTTACATGTAGCTGTCCAGTTTTCCCAGCACCACTTATTGAAGAGACTGTCTTTGCTCCACTGTATATCCTTGCCTCCTTTGTCATAGATTAGTTGACCATAGGTGCATGGGTTTATCTCTGGGCTTTCAATCCTGTTCTATTGATCTATATTTCTGTTTTTGTGCCAGTACCATATTGTCTTGATTACTGTAGCTTTGTAGTATAGTGTGAAGTCAGGGAGTCTGATTTCTCCAGCTCCTTTTTTCCCCCTCAAGATTGCTTTGGCTCTTTGGGGTCTTTTGTGTCTCCATACAAATTTTAAGATTTTTTGTTCTAGTTCTGTAAAAAATGCCATTGGTAATTTGATAGGGATTGCATTGGATCTGTAGATTGCTTTGGGTAGTATAGTCATTTTCACAATATTGATTCTTCCATTCCAAGAACATGATATATCTCTCCCTCTGTGTCATCTTTGATTTCTTTCATCAGCATCTTATATTTTTCTGAGTACAGGTCTTTTACCTCCTTAGGTAGGTTTATTCCCAGGTATTTTATTCTTTTTGTTGCAATGGTGAATTGGATTGTTTCCTTGATTTCTCTCTCTGATCTTTCATTGTTAGTGTATTGGAATGCAAGAGATTTCTGTGCATTAATTTTGTGTCCTGCAACTTTACCAGATTCACTGATTAGCTCTAGGAGTTTTCTGGTGGCATCTTTAGGATTCTCTATGTATAGTATCATGTCATCTACAAACAGTGACCGTTTTACCTCTTCTTTTCCAGCTTGTATTCCTTTTATTTCTTTTTCTTCTCTGATTGCCGTGACTAGGACTTCCAAAACTATGTTCAGTAATAGTGGCAAGAGTGGACATCCTTGTCTTGTTCCTGATCTTACAGGAAATGCTTTCAGTTTTTCACCATTGAGAATGATGTTTGCTGTGGGTTTGTCGTATATGGCCTTTATTATGTTGAGGTAGGTTCCCTCTATACCCACTTTCTGGAGAGTTTTTATCATAAATGGGTGTTGAATTTTGTCGAAAGCTTTTTCTGCATCTATTGAGATGATCATATGGTTTTTATTCTTCAATTTGTTAATATGCTGTATCACACTGACTGATTTGCATATATTGAAGAATCTTTGCATTCCTGGGATAAATCCCACTTGATCATGGTGTATGATCCTTTTAATGTGTTGTTGGATTCTGTTTGCTAGTATTTTGTTGAGGACTTTTGCATCTATATTCATCAGTGATATTGGTCTGTAATTTTCTTTCTTTGTAGTATCTTTGTCTGGTTTTGTTATCAGGGTGATGGTGGCCTCGTAAAATGAGTTTGGAAGTGTTCCTTCCTCTGCAGTTTTTTGGAAGAGTTTGGGAAGGATGGGTGTTAGCTCTTCTCTAAGTGTTTGATAGAATTCACCTGTGAAGCCATCTCGTCCTGGACGGTCCTCTGCCTTTTCGTGTTGTCTGTCTTTCCGTGAATGTGGCTTTTGTTCCACAGGCTGCAGGATTGTAGTTCTTCTTGCTTCTGCTGTCTGCCCTCTGGTGGATAAGGCTATCTAAGGGGCTTGTGCAAGCTTCCTGATGGGAGGGACTGGTGGTGGGTAGAGTTTGGTGTTGCTCTGGTGGGTAGAGCTCAGTAAAACTTTTATCTGCTTGTCTGCTGATGGGTGGGGCTGAGTTCCCTCCCTGTTGCTTGGTTGGCCTGAGGTGACCCAGCACTGGAGCCTACCAGCTTTTTGGTGGGGCTAATGGCGGACTCCGGGAGGGCTCACACCGAGGAATACTTCCCAAAACTTTTGCTGTCAGTGTCCTAGTCCCCTCAGTAAGCCACAGGCACCCCCCCACCTCTGCAGGAGACCCTCCAACACTAGCTGGTAGGTCTGGTTCAGTCTCCTATGGGGTCACTGATCCTTCCCCTGGGTCCTGATGTGCACACTATTTTGTGTGTGCCCTGCAAGAGTGGGGTCTCTGTTTCCCCCAGTCCTGTCGAAATCCTGCAATCAAATCCCACTAGCCTTCAAAGTCTGATTCTCTAGGAATTCCTCCTCCCGTTGCTGGACCCACAGGTTGGGAAGCCTGACGTGGGGCTCAGAACCTTCACTCCAGTGGGTGGACTTCTGTGGTATAATTGTTCTCCAGTTTGTGAGTCACCCACCCAGCAGTTATGGGATTTGATTTTATTGTGATTGCGCCCATCCTACCATCTCACTGTGGCTTTTCCTTTGTCTTTGGATGTGGGATATCTATTTTGGTGAGTTCCTGTCGATGATTGTTCAGCAGTTAGTTGTGATTCTGGTGCTCTTGCAAGAGGGAATGAACACACATCCTTCTACTCTGCCATCTTGAACCAATCTCCCCTGGTTTTCAGCATCTTCCTTAAGTATCTTTTAAGGATAGTTTTCAAGGCTTTTAGTATACCAGGAGATGTGTCCTACTAGGAAATACAATCACAGCATTTTTGACTGAAACATAGGCTATTATTTTTGGACTGAAAAGTGGAGCCAATGATTCCAGGAAAGCTTTATGCAACAGTTTGTTCTTAAGATTTGTAAAAGGACCTGAGCAATACAATATAATTAAGAAGAAAACCATTCCATGCATTGGATAAAGAAGATGGCAAACCCCCAAACTAAGTAAGTGAACCAAGAATGGGAGATGACCTTAGGTAGAATGTAGTAAACGACAGGGTAGCAGGCATGTTGGGGTAGCAGGCGTGAAACTCGGATGACGAGTGTCAAACTTTTCTGTTGTGTTTGGAAGGAAGTTATCAGGTCCCTATGAGTATTCATACCACATGGTCAAAGCAACAATAATAGAAATACCACCACTCAGCTATGAATAAGTAGTGCTGTGGTTTTGGGTAGGGAGAAAATCGGAGGTACCCCATCATGATTCATATGGAACACGTGATCAGTGTTAAGGTTGTGGGGTTTGTAGGCAATGATTGCAGAACCCTGCTACTTTCAACAGTAGTTGTTTCATACAGGTGGAATGTGGAGAACCAGTCATGACTTTGTTGACCTGCCAACAGCAGGTCTGAGCCCAGGAATGCTTTCAGGGGTGGCTGTAGGGCTCCAAATGCTGGATTCCAAGTCTCAATCAGTTTGACCTCTACCTTTTACCAGAACTCCACAAGCTCCTGGTTTTGACCATCTCTTTTCCCGTCCCTGGACCTCATTCAAATGAAGTGACATTTAAGACTGACACCTCTCTTCTGTGCCAGCCCAGATCAAAGCATTAACCCAGAAGCATGTGGGCATTGGAGGGGGGAGTATGACTGCTTGGTTAAGACACACATGAAAAGGATTAGGAGATAAGGTGGGATTGAGAAAAATGAGTGTTGAGTACCACTTTAAATAATGGGAACTACTTCAATAGCTAATGAACCCTCATTTGCCATGGCATAAACCATAGTCATCAGATCTCAGCAAGAACAGAAATGATTCTACTTCTCATCCCTGAATACTGTTCATGAGTCCTCCGTGAGCTGTTACTTTGTGCATGCTGTCATGAATAAGCCACTCCATCATTATACTGGCTGATTTCAAAATGGGAGATAATGAAAGTGAGCTTGCTTCTGGTGTGGTCCTTGCCCTGCTGCAGATACATGTTGCAGTTCTTTAGAGTCAACGTAGGATGGAAGGAATAGTCATCTAATCCATTGTTACTTTCCTCCACTTGAGGCACAGCATTAGAACTTCCTTGGCAGGGAGCTGAGGAAAACTTGCCCAGCAAAAGCTCTGTGCAAATTCCCATCCCTCTGTGCCAACTAAACAGACCAATGTCTTTTGTCTTTCTTTTCCTAAGTGTGGCTCCAAAAGCTAAGGCAGAGAGGAGAAACCACCCAGGAGGGACACTTGAGGGAGTGATGAGGGACCGCATTTGTTATTAAGGGAAAGCCCTTAATAAATGGGCCCTACATCTGAGCCAGAATTGCAGTTCTATCAAGATCTCCACTGGTGGGTCCAAGGCTCCCAGAATTTAAGGACAAAGCTTTGCACACTAAGAAATGACAAAGCCCTCACCACTCCAACTCTCTAGGCAGACAAACTTGCAAGTGGAATTTTAAACAAGTTTTGGCAAGTTTCCAAGACCCTTAAGTTTTAAAAAATCCATTAAATAAAATCCTTTCCGAAGATCAGCATTTCTTTTAGCATTGCTGAAATTTTTTATTTAATGTGCCTCTTAGAGGCATAAACAATCTATGCAACGATTAATTTGGAGGCCTTCCTCTCTGGCAGTGGTGCAAATTGAAAACGAATCATTTAAAAGATGTTCTGACTTATCAGGTGAATAGCGTTCCTCATAGTCCAGCCAGAGGCTTTGTTTTGCTGTGAGTTTTAATTTAAGGGAAAAAAATGCAAGGAGTAAGAAAGAACAGAAAATGTCGGTACTGCTTTTTCCATTGATGCTTTGGTCAGCTTTGCCAGTAATGATATTTTTATTGGATTTAAATATCTGGGGGCCCTTTTCATTTATTGTAGCCCTATTTCCTTTTGTTTTCTTTTGCGTTATTCTATATATACCTATTACATTTTGGAGGATAGAAGTTTGTGTAAGTCTTCAGTGCTTGGAATGTATTTATATAAGTGCTTTTCTCAATTTCTGAAGCTGTACCGTTGCATTGCAGAGCTGGCAAATTTTTTAAGTTGCTGGTTATCATTCAGGTTTTCTGCCTCCCAGTGAATCAAGTTATGGTCAAGGCTTCTACACTTTCAGTCAATCTAAGACCTAACCTTCCATCCCAACTCGGAGTTTCTCTTTCTGGGTGGTGACTAATAGCCAATAGACAGAAGAAAGGGGGCCTCAACAACATTTTATAGGAGGCTAAGTATATGAAATACTCTCCACAAGCCGGAGTATAGATGTGTATAAAGCATTTGAAACTTTAGACTGCTTTCTTGAACATCAATCAGGTCACAGTACCACCTAGTCTTTGGTTTTAAGGAAATGCCTGGTGGAGTCATAACTAGTATTTTTTTCCCAACAAAAAAATAGGGTTAGAGGGAAGGTCCAGGAACTGCTGCAATTTATAGACCAATGGCCCACTGAAAGCTGAGACCAACAATTAAGAAACATGGAAATTGATTTTTAAGACATTATTGAACCATGAGGCCTTAAAATTATCACTTATAAAATCACTCTTTATTTTCTAAGTTCAAAACCTCTTCAAATCCTGGGATCTGTGGATGTGTTAAAGAGATGTTTTGGTGGTGGGTCTCCATTCCTTCTCACAGTCATTAGGAGAACTTATTTCTCGTTTCAAGGTTGCCAGCTCCCGAGCTCTTTGACCTAGCATGAGGTCAAGTCTATAGTCTTTCTGGCTTCTATGACTCACCATTACAGGTTGAGAAGCCTTCATGGATCTCCTAGTGCAACTTTCTATCCATGAAAGGCAAGTCCTTACAAAATGTAGGTACCACCCACTAGATGTTCCTGCTGCCTTAGGGTGGTAATTTGGTCACTTCAGCTCATTAATGGTGAGAAAGAGATTAGCTCAAATGATTCTCAGTGATGGAAGTAACCTGCAGGGAGTGCCAGGGATCAGGGAGGGGAGAATTTCTCAGTCTTACCGTCACTCACAGTGAAATAGAGCTCTGGAATATGTAGCCAACGGCCTAGATAGAGGCACCACCTTCTGTGGCCCACTCTCTGTTCAAATAGTATTTGTGTTCCTAAAAGCTAGAGTCTATGGGCATAGGCACCATTCAACACTGGGCACTCCTGTTGGGCAGAGTTAATACCAGGTAATTGTAGGGGCAGCTACCTTCCCTAAGCACCTAGTGTGACCATATAAGTTATCATTCAAACCAGGACACTTTAGAGAGGGAAAGGCGGCAGTATTAATATCCAGGAGGGACTTCTCTGGCAGTCCAATGCAGGGGGTACAGGTTCAATCCCTTGTCAGGGAAATAAGATCCCACATGCTGTGCGGTGCAGCCAAAAAAAAAATAATAATAATTTAGAAAAGTAACAAGAGCAAATAATATCCAGGAACAATAGCCCAGGACTTCCCTGGGAAAACTGAAATGTCTTACCCTCCTACTTATGACCTGCGTATGGGTACCATGTGCCATACATCACTCCCTGTACCAATCAGCTGCAGTCAGTAGCAGGCTGATTTCACTAAAATCTTATTAGTCATGTAAACTTAAGGAGGAAGAAACCTGTTTGGGAAATTCAGTGTAAAGGGGGAAAACTGGATGCTGGCCCTAAATCTCCCTTATCCGACCAATTATCAAGCCTTGCTGATTCTATCTTCTGAAGATTTCTCTCATCCATCCTCATTTCTCTATCCCCATTACTCTCACTTGGGTTGCAGCCACCATCATCCTTCCCCTAGATTATGGCAGCCTCCTAAACGTTCTCCCCACTCCAGCCTTGCCATCTTCCAATCAATTCTCTAGGTATCAGACAGAACAATTTTCCTAAAACCAAAATCAGGCATCATTCTAAGCACAGGGAATCCAGAAGCAGATTAGCAAGTCAAGGTCATGCTTCCAAGGTCCTTACCTTCTAACATTCAAGACAGATGATGAACGAGTAAACTGGTGAATAATGATTTCAGACTTTGATAAGAGCCACGGAGGTGTGCAACAGAATGAGATGATTGGGAGTAAGGGAAGCAGGGAGGAGGCTACTTAAATTAAGGTGGTCAGGGAAATCTCTCTAGGAAGATAATGTTGGGTTAGATTTGAAGGATGAGACGAGACAGCCGTGTTGAGTGCCAGGGAAATGGCATTCCAAACAACAGGAAGAGGGACATTAAACACCTGAAAGCAGAATGCACTCAGATGTTCTCAAGAAGCAGAACAGGAGACGTGTGCAACCGGCACACAGTGACCAAGGGACAGAGTAATTTGTAAACAAGTCAAGAGGGTAGACAAGGGCCAGGTCACCTAATCCCTTGTCAGCTGAGGTAAGAAGTTTGCATTGCTCTTAGAATAAAAGTCCAAAGCAGTTAAATGTTAAGCAGAGGAGCTGATGAAACTAATTATCTTTTTTTATTTAAGCCTATTCATTTCTATGTGAAGAATAGATTGTAGGTAAAAGGGGTACAGATTAGAAGCCTGTATCCCCGTTCAGATGAAAGAGGATGGTGGCTGTGGGAAAGGAATGAAGCTTTTTGATACTTTACCATATTGGTGGCATTTGTGGCTACTTAGAAAAACTTTTACAATGAAACATGTATCTTTCAAATGTGTCCCAGCCTCCTTTTATTATTCTCTTGAATGCATAATTCTTGCCATACTTTTATTTCATTTAGTGTTTGTTACAGCTTTATCCTTTGAAAAGCAGGTTTTTGATTTGTGGTTTTTGTTCAAGTAGCTTTGTATACATTTTTATACTAGCAAACTATGAGGTATTTAATTTTAGAGAATGAAAATTGAAATTCTAGAAATTCCTACAGACATCTAGAAAATGGCTAGAAAATCTATCCCAATGTGTCTAAAACTTGGCTCCTGACTGATTTTTTAATTAGGAAAATCATGAGTATTAAAACCCACTGCTTTCCAATGTTTAAGTCTACCTCCAATTACAGTTGTAGTGGCTTTCTGATTGCCAACACAATAAAGAATTTGTTAAATTTGGGGGTAAATACTCTAGTGTTCCAAAGTGAAGGGACTATAGTCTTCAGTATCTTCAGTATCACTTCAGGTTCAGTGAGTTATACTCATGCCTGGTGGATGGATGTAGATAGGGTTAGAGATGCAGAAAGTGGGGATAGATGCAGATATCCATCAGTTCATGGGTATCATCAAATATACAGATCCATGCCATGGAGAGCAGTCTCTTGCTTTTAAAGGCTGTGAAACAATGTAGAGTCCTGCTACCTTCCATTCTTTAAAAAGTTAAGATCTATGTTCTTTGTATATTTGTTCTCTCTAAGGAGCAAAGGCAGTTAATACTTGGCTCATCGAATCCTAGTTTGATCTTGTTCAAGAATTGGGCATTAGCTTGTTTGCAGAGCAACAGAAATGCTTTCCTTAGTGTCTTGATATATGTCCTTTTGTGCATGGAAGACACATGCAGTACAGATGCGTCTGGACCATTTTCAGCATGCTCCCTATGGGAAGTCTGCAGGAGGAAATACCTTCTTGATTAAATTCTCGGAGGCTGACATTTTTTGTTGTTCAGCCTGCTGAATGATTTCACATGTATTTTTTGCAGAGTCAGAATTCTTTAGCGATGTACAGAATAGTTATTTTCTTGGCAGCATGAAGTTCTTTTGGCCACTAGGGTGGGGAAGTCATTTTAATTGTGTGAATAACAGGCAATTTCAGTTAGGCAGAAAGATATGTTACCTCTTGGTCATTTAAAATACATTTTTAGGTCAAATAATTATGACATGAGGGAAAGATTACACCATCATTTAATGAATTTCAGACTTTTACAAGCATTCTACCCACCCCACACCACCACCCCAGCCTCCCACTTTTCTTCCTAAGGAACAGCTCTAAAATAGAGTTTCAAAGGTTTCAACTCTCTTACCCAGTAGGCCCCCGAGATTCTGCCTTTTTGTGGGCACATGACATTGACCTTATCTGCAGATCATCTCCGTGGATTATGTTTTCACTAGACATGCCCCTGGGGAAAAATATTGTCCAAAAAAAGGTCCTGTTCTGGACCCACCCAGCATGACATAATATTGAGTGTTTTCCCTCTTCAACAGTGATAGAACTCACAGCCAGTTTGAATTTAGTTAAGTCCAATGTTTTCTTTCTCTTTTTGGTTCATAATTTCCCAGGGGCCTGCTACCTTCATGCTTAGCTGGAAATGCAGCATTCTCCAGCAGAGAATGCTGTCTGGTATATTTAAAGAAATTAGGGCCTGGGACTTCCCTGGTGGTGCAGTGGTTCAGAATCTGCCTGCCAATGCAGGGGACACGGGTTCGAGCCCTGGTCCGGGAAGATCCCACATGCCGCAGAGCAGCTAAGTCCGTGCGCCACAGCTACTGAGCCTGCGCTCTAGAGCCTGCGAGCCAGAATTACTGAGCCCGTGTGCCACAACTACTGTAGCCCACGTGCCTAGAGCCCATGCTCCGCAACAAGAGAAGCCACCACAATGAGAAGCCCGCGCATAGCAACAAAGAGTAGCTGCCGCTCACCACAACTAGAGGAAGCCGCGTGCAGCAACGAAGACCCAACACAGCCAAAAATAAATAAACTAATTTAAAAAAAGAAAAAAAGCAATTAGGGCCCTGAATGAGAAGTTCAGTTATAGACAAAGATAAAAGATCAAATTTTAATTAGCTATGGAAATATTATTTTGTTAAAGATAGAGTAATTATAAATTATTATAAAGTTATTTTATAAATTGAAAACAAGAAAAACAAAACCTTTCATTTTATGGGTTCTATCTATATTTTGCCTTTACCTCATCATTTCACTTAATTCTCTCAAACACTGAGTTGAACGCTCTTATTCCTGTGTAAGGTATTTGCAATTGTGCTACAAATAGGTGACCAGCTAGGGCTGAGGGGTTTCTTGGGATGTGGGACTGGCAGCTAAAAGTGGGCAAGTCCCAGGCAAACTGGGACAAATTGGTCACCCTAGAAAGTACCCGTCTATTTAGTAGCCTAAAACAGAACGATCATTTCTCACAGTTCTGTGGGCTGAATGGGGGGTGGTTCTGCTGTTTTCCCCGGAACTCTCCATATGGCTGCTTGGCTCAGGCTGGATGGGATAAGATGTCTGGGGCCTCAGCAGAGATGGCTGGCCCTCTTCCTCCATGGAATCTTTCATCACAGCGTGGCGGCCTCAGGGTTCCACAGGTTAAGTGGGGAAGCTGCAGGGCCTCTTGAAACCATGCTCAGAAGTTAAATATTGCCACTTCGACCACATAGAGTGATGAAGACACAGCGCCAGCCCAATTCAAGGCATGGGAAAATAGACTTCAACTTTCAAAAAATCTTATTGAAAGATTCATTATTGATGAATTGGAAGATTGGGATTGACATATATACACTAATATGTATAAAATGAATAACTAATAAGAATTTGCTGTATAAAAAAATAAATTTCCAAAATTCAAAAAAAAGGTAGAATATATACATTATGTATAAGGAGTGAAAAAAGAATATCACTAGAGATCTACATCATTAGAAGGATTAAGAGAATATAGTAAACAACTTTGCTAAAAAATTTGATTACTTTCTTGAAATGGGCAAATTCCTTGAAGACAAAAACTCCAAAGCTCACTCAAGAAGATTACTTGAATTAGCTCTATGTGTGTTAAATAAATTTAATTAATTAAAAAAAATCTTATTGAAAGATAGTTGACATACAATATTATGTTAGTTTCAGGTGTACTACATAGAGATTTGACATGCATACATTATGAAATGATCACACGAGAAATATAGTAACCATCTGTCCACATACAAAGTTATGACAATATTATTGACCATTATTGTGCTATACATTCCATCCCCAGGCTTATTTATTTTATAACTGGAGGTTTATACCTCTTAATCCTCTTCAACTATTTCACCCACCCTCCCCTCTGGCAGCCATCCATTTATTCTCTGTATCTATGAGTCTGTTTTCATTTTGTTTAGTTTTTTAGATTCTGCATATAAGTGAGATCACATATGGTATTTGTCTTTGTCTGACTTATTTAGTATAATGCCCTCTAGATTCATCCATGTTATTGCAAATGGTAAGATTTCTTTTTTATGGCTGAGTAGTATTCCATTGCACTCTACACTTTTGATGGGAGGAGTTGCAGAGAATATGGTCATTTTTAGTCCATCACAATCCCCATCATATACATGAGATTCAGTAAATTTAAGTAACTTCTCCAAGACTACATAGCTCTTAAGTGGCAATTCTAGCATTTGAACCCAGGTCTGTGTGTTTGAAAAACCCATGAGTTTTCTGAGTTTGAGTCGCCATGCCCTGGTGGGGTATAACTACAACATTCGATAATCCAGAGAGCAAATGGGTATTTTCCTGCAGTGCTGGGGTGGAGTGGTGGAGAATGGAGAAGAGACATAGAAGCAGTGATCTGTGATGTCTGGATTACTGGCATCACAGAAGTTTGTCCAGTCTGTTTGGAGAATATATTTGCCTGATACTTGCCTGATTCTGTAAATATGTTCGGGCTCCTGCTGTTCTCCTGCCCCCTACTTAAGTACAAGCTTATTTCTAAAAGTAAATTCTTCAGTGGGACTCAGATAGTCTATATTCTTGGCCTTGATGTTTCTCTTTCCCTCATGCATTGTATCATTCTTTTTCTACATAAGCCTTCGGATCATCTTTTACAGTTTGAGAGTTTGAAAGACAGTTGTCCCAAGTCGGTTGTTTTCAAAGCGTGGGGGTCCCTGAGTCCCTTTCAGGGAGTCCATGAGGTCAAAACTATTTTTATAATGCCAAGATATTATTTGCTTTTCTCTACTTTCATTCCGTCTTGGGTGTAAAGTGGAGTTTTCCAGAAGTTACGTGATGTGTGATACTGCAACAGATTTTAGTGGAAGCAGATATGAGAATTCCACTCCTTCCTACTAAGACATTAAAGAGACTTGAAAAAAAAAAAAACAATAATGAAGTCTTCTCTTTTGTTCCTTTTTTAAAAAAAAGTTACTTTTCATTAAAAATGTATTTTTAAAAAAAAATGTATTTTTATGTTAGCATATAAAGAGTTTGCTGTAATTTTTAAATTAATACACAAATATTTTTAAAGTTTCTCATTTCGTTTCTCATAGTAATAAAATAAATTTTAATTTACTTTTAATTAAAAATTAATAATAGTCACAGAAGCTCTTTGGTGTCCTCAGTTTAAGATAGAGTTCTGAAAGCAAAAAGTTTTCATTATTTTATTAGCTGCCATTTGCAAAGCTTGGGCAATTTGCTCTCTTTGAATCCTCCCAGCAAACCTATCAGGAAGGTATCCCATTAATCTCCTCCCAGAGGCATAAACTAGGGCTCAAAATCATTAGCCACACAGCTTGCATGCTGTGCAGCTAGAATTTGAAGCTAGTTCTGTCTGACCCCAAAATCAGACTTGAAGGAATCAGTAACCTCCTTGCATGCAGTATACCTGTTGCTTTTCTGGATAGAGAGGTTGAAGCAGAGGTCAAGAAGACTGGATTAATTATTTGAGATGGCTCAGGCAGCTAAAAGCCAAGACCTGCTGTCTGTTCTACTCCTCATAGGGACTTGTCCTTTCAAATGGCAATTCCTTTTGTGAGAAAGGAATGCCTTCAAATTCAAATGATACTATGAACCTGGTGGAGGTCTGTTCCTCTTATAACAGGCATTTCTAATAGCACAGTATGCAGACTCTGCTGAGCACTCAACAAGGAAGAAACGTTTGTCCAGTTGTCACATTCTAAACTGCCAAAATACATGTGCATTGCCTTCAGTTTTTCAATTATGTTACAGATCAGCTTGTGCATTTTATTTGTTCGAGTCTCTTTTGTAAAACAATTACAATGGTAAAAACAAAGAAACTATTGAGTACTTAACTATGTGTCGGTCACGAGAGGAAGACTTGATACCAAGGTCTCTCTGAATCCTCAGAAGAATACTCCCAGGCTGGCAGTGGGGTGTCCCAGCTGCTTTACAGATACGGAGATGGGCTTGCGGAGGGGAAGCTACTTGCCTGAGGTCACCCAGCTAGTAAGTAGGCGGTGAGTCAAGTATCAAACCCAGGTCCGGGTGGTTCCCAGACTAAGATTCTTAACCAGCATTCATTGCAAGATCCTAAAAGGCAATGTCAATCTGTCTATGGAAAGGAGTTCCCCAAAGTAAACTTGAAGTAGCCCAGGTAAATTAGGAAAGTGTCACAATTTTATGGTCAGAGATTTTAAGGAAAAACCAAGTGATGCAACCTCTTCATGTAATGAGAAAACAGATACAATTCTTTAATTTTGTCCTTAGCTTAACCCTTCACTAACATCCAGCAGCTCGGAGTGTACAGCGAAAGGCAGTAAATTCCTCATCTGTATCCCAGCGTGCCAACTGTTTTGGTTTTAATTGTGTCAGGTGTGTCTTACTTCTGCCTGGAGGTCCTTCCTTAGGTTTGAAAATATCATGATCACATCAACAGTGTGAGAGGTGGTGGGAGAGCTGAGGTTCCACATGTGTCAACAACAGATGTGCACATCTCCTGGAGCATTGGAAAAAAGAGTAATAGGAGTTCCCTTAGGGCTGTGCTCCACGTGCCCCAGGAGGGGATAAGGACAAAAGCCTCTCGTAATTTATATTGACTGCTGAGCTAACCAGGTGCTTTCAGCAAGCGTTCCAGTTGGAAATTTGGGTTTTTAACAACCTTCCCAACAACCTTCCCAACAACCTCTGATTCCCCTTAAAAGTTCAGGTTGCTGCTACTGTCGTAAAAAGCTGAGAATTTTGGCCTAGAAAAGGATCATCTCTAGGCCAGCCTCTTACATAATTTGAATAGCATTTGTAAATTCTTTGAGCAATAATACAGAGGAATTAATATATTGTGAAGACCTATCTGACCAGACATCTTGTTGTTGCTTAGAAACCTAATATTAGAGACACACAACAGACAACTTTTGTCATTCTAAATCCATGCACTTAATTATCTCCACCTTAAATTAGCTCGAGAAACACAGCAAGCACCTGTATACAAGTCTAGATAATGCAGGAAGATGACCAGAAGGTAGAAAGTTGTGCATGTAAACTCCTTTCTGCGGCCTTCTACCCTCTCTCTGATCTCCTGGCCCAGGAAGGCAATTAATCCATCTGAGCATTCTATTTCCAGTATTGCTCTCTGGCCATAAAACAACAATGCCTGCGCATATCTCTTTGGCACTCTGTTCATTTGAGCAACTTTATTGAATCCCATAATTCTTGGTAACTTATGAGACTCAAAACTGCAATCAAAGGCAGGAGAGTGCACTCCTCTTAAATCTTCCACTAGATTATAAGGTCAGAGCTGGGTTCTTGTCTCTCTGTCACCTTAATAATGCCTTCCCCCCAAGGGCCTTGCAAATGGTGAACAAGTAAATAATATTACAAATAATGACAGTAACAGCTCGGGGGCTCTGTGTCTCAGATAGTACCCCAAGAGCTTTATCCAACTCCCCTAAGAAGTAAATACTAGTCCTATCCCTATGTTTTTCCCCTTTTACAGACTGAGGAGTACAGGGCAAGGCCCAGTCTCCCAGCCAACAGGCATTGGAGCCCACGCATTCAACTGTTGGCACTCTACTGCTTCCACATGCTTGTTGACTGAATGAGTGTCTTTGTAATTCATATTTTCTTTTCCTCTCTCCTTCATCCTCTCCCCTGGCTATCTCTGTCTCCTCCATGAGTCTCAGCTGTTTGTCTTCCTTTTTCCCTCTGAATTCACTGGCTGGCTTGGAAGAGCACAGGGAAATCATCTTTTTGTTTGCCACTTGAAGTCTTCAGTTACTTTCAGACTTGTCAGTTGTTGTGGAATCATTATTTCATGCCCAGCAGTTCATCTGGGTTCTAAGATATGCCTGTCATTTCTGTACCAGCACCATATCCAAGCGCATTGAACCGGGGGACACCTCGGTCTTCTGTTCTTTTTTGTTAGTTTTGCTCCTCTGTGCCTGAAGTCAAGAAAAAGTGGCTTTGTTTGTTCACCTTCCTGTACCCCTTCCCAGGTGCAATGAGCCTGGAGGAAACCAGGCTTTTTTTAAGTTTAGCTTTGTTTTTGCTTTGGAGCCATGGGTAACATTTTTCAAATTCTGTTTGCTAAATTCAAGACTAGTTAAATTCTTAAGCACTGACCAGGTAAACATTTTTTTGGTCCAAAGGATGGCTTTGGGTAGGGGCTTGGGGACAGTCAGGCCAGGGTGGTGAGGAAGCAGAGGCCTGGAATACTGGAAAGCATGTAATGCGGTGGACACAAAAAACTGTAAACTGCGTTATATTTCAAGGAGGGTGTGGGGCTGAGCTAGCTACTCTCCAAAAACAAAACTTCCATTTGGATCCATGTACCCTGTTTGGTTGCCCCATAGTGCACCCATTTGCAGATACCACGAGCATAATTCAAGGGGATCTCTCACCCTGGAAACCTCATTTGGGAAGAGTATAGAAAAATCCCTACTGACAGTGACAGTCACATGACTTGACCAATAATGTAATCTACCAAACCTCAGTTATCTCATCTCTAGAAAGGAAGTAGTGGTAGCTCTACTTCGTAAATTTGTTGTGGGGATTAAATTAGAAAAGACATGCAAAGCACTTGGCATGTTATCTGGTCCACAGTACACAACGAAAAATGGGAGCTCTTTCTAACATGAGCCTGCCCTGCCATTTGACATTCCCAGCATTAAGGGACCAATTCAATGGGTTTAGGCATTTAAAAATGCTCCTCCCAAGGGTATTTATAGAGTACTCCTTTAACACATTACTGCATATGAATTTATCAGCATTAGCCAATGCTCCAGGAGCAGAAAATATTAATAATGACTATCATTGTTTGAGCACACACTGCCTCCTAGGCGAGAAGCTCAACACGCTCTCAACAACCTTATGCTCTTAAAAAGGTTGGACAATTTACTCAAGGTCATTGGACTTGAAGTGGTGGAAATGAAGTGTTAAGCCAGGGCTGTCTGACACCAGGGCCCATGCATGCCCTTGTTACTATGCTCTATGACCCCCAATATGCTTTAATGAGATAGAAGAGGTCCAGAGAATGCCAAGAAAGGCTGGGCCTCTTCAGAGTGCCAAGGCAAAGGGCATGGAGTCACTTGGCAGAAACAAAATATAAGGGTTCCAGCAATACAATGGCAGTGAGAAGCACAAAAGAGTCAGTCGGGGAAACTTTACAAATTGTACTTCTTCAAACACCCTTGCCTTGGCTTCCAAGCTCTGCCTGTTCTCTCTTTCCCACCTCTCCGAGCCTCTGGCCTGGTCCTACAGCTCACCATATTCCTGTGGGCCTTTGCATATGCTGTTCTTTTTCAAACAGGGACCATGTCTTCCTTGTATACCATTGATCCCCAACACCAAGCCTCATTCCTTGCAAATAGTAGTTGACCTATAGATTTAAATGGGCAAATGATTAATGAACAAATGAGTAGGACTTTTTAGAGCTTTATCTGGTGCTGGATCTAGCCAGCTTCTGCGTCCAAGCTCCACAACTTGCAATTGCTCTTTTTCTTGTGTCTTATAACCTCATTTAAACACCCACATTCATATGTTTGTGCCGTTTAAGCATCTGTTCCTGCCTAGTCAACCAGACAAAGGGAAGATGCCCAAACAGGCTCTGTTGTCATCCCCCTCCCACCAGTGCAACTTGAAGAGGCAGTAAGAACTGGGCCACCTTGTCATGAGGCCTTCTGCTCCTCAGCCCCCTGCTGCCCCCATTCCCCTGGGTGGTATTCGCCACCTAACGATATATGTAAGGGGTCTTCAGGGATCAGTGGGATTAGATGCTGTGGAATTTGGTGCAGAAAGTACTCTGTAAACAGCAAGTCCAGCCACTTGTGCGTTCCGTGCCCTACTTACAGAAAGTGACTCTCTCCATCAGCCCAAGGGCATATTAGATGGCATAAGATAAACCATTTAGATGTTTTACTCTAACATATAATTTAATACAGGGAAATAAAAAGGCAACAGTAAGGGCATGCTCTCTCTGCCCTGATGGCTTCTGCTATTTTAAAACATAAAATTAATATGTGTCAGGTCAGAAATGTTTCATTGTGATTTTTGACTCAAACTTACATTTTCAGAACTATGCTGTATCATACAAGAATATATTTTTGTTTGGAGAAATTATAAAATTCGACTGATGATTGTTTTTAATCAAAGGGCTTTGAACGGTGGAAAGGCAGGTCACGTGCATCCATGTAACACCAATGAACGTGGTATAGACCAGACTGTTTTCCCATAAACATAGCTTACAGTTGGCTGCCCAGAGTAGTGATACTGGTTCATTCTTTTTTTTCCCCAGAGCTGTGGGTCATTTAATATCTAGAATTAGTTAAAGAGTATTAGTTATCTATTGTTGTTTAGCAATACTGCCACACACTTTGCAGCTTGAAACAATACATATTTACTATCTCATGGTTTCTGTGAATACGGGATAAGACAGAAACAAGAGGAAAGGCCAGCGCAAGGAAGCTTTGTCAAGTCGGCACCTGCTATAGACTTTGAGTACTCAAATCCATTAGACCTCTGGAGGACATTTATGAAATGCATTTCCTAAGGAGAAAGGGGAGAAGTATGTATCCATATCCTCCATTGCCCAATGTTCAACAGTGGTTCCACAGGCATTAAGTCCCCTACAGTTTGGGTCTGTGCATTTGTGAGTGCAGAGTGGGTTCCCGTGGACACCCCATGCCACAGCATTAGAAAAGACCTAAGGCTTTAAGTGGATCATCTGCAAGGCTGCAGTCAAGGTGTGGACCAGGGCTGGGGCTTCATCAGAGGTTCAACTGGGGAAGGATCCATTTCCAAGCTCACATGGTTGGTGACAGAATCCAGTTGCTTACAGACTGTCAGAATGAGGGCCTCAGTTTTCTGCTGGCTGTCAGCTGGAGGCTTTCCTCAGTTCCTTGCCAAGTGGCCCTCTCCACAGGCAGCTCACAACATAGAGCAGCTTGCTTCTTCAAAGCCAGCAAGGGAGAGAGCTCCTTGCAAGACAGACATTATAATCATAAGTATTGTAACCACTTATATACTGAAATCTTTGCCGTATTTTATTGGTTAGAAGTAAGTCAGAGTTTCTGTGTACACTCAGTTGGAAGGGATTACAGCGTGACATGAACACTAGGAAACAAGAGTCCTGGGGCCCACCTTAGAGTCTGTCTGCCATGGTGGCGAAGGGGGTGCAAAGTATGATGTCATCAAATCAGTACACATTTAGTTGTTTTATGAAAAACGTTAGTGGCCCACCTAAGCCAACATAAATTCAGTTTTATGCAAACCTTTACAACTCCAACAAAGCACTCAAGTTTAAAAAAACACACAAAAAAACCTACTATACTATTGTATTATCAAATACCCAAATCCGCTCCTTAACAAAATTTGTGGGTTTTTTTTTTTTTAATCTGAAGATATTCTTTCCCAATGACATTACTTCTAGCATTTAGGCTCCCTAAGGATAAATTAAGTCACTTTTAATTAAGCTCCTCTTCTCCATATAAAATTATTCTGTGGCATTTTCCTTAACACTTCAGTGTTTGGCTATTTAGCATAACTTTAATTAGAGCATTAACAAAATTACACAAATATACTAGTTCGGTCAAATCACTGAAACTTAAAAAAATAACCAAAAACAAAATTTCCTGTCCCTGGTCTTTCCCTTTAATTAGAACGAGGCAAGCCACTGTGTAACATACTTAGTTTTAATAATGTTGTTTCCGGGAGCATGTTTTGTTTTTCCTTTGTTATGCTTAACGTGGCACATCTTACAGATGTTGAGAATAGTTCAGAATGTCTTGAAGGGACAATGAAAGGCTGTGGTTTAACAACAAAGCGCTCACAACACTGAGGGCTGTCGGTCACAGTTGGCTTGTTGAAGTGTAAGATCCTTGTTTAGTCTTCAGAAGGAATGTGTTCCTGGTGGGGCAGAGCCACATATGTTTGTATGCACTCCGGTGTCCTTTATGGTTAGTTTCCCCAAAGGCTTATTGTACTTATTACATCATTTGTTTTTATTTGTAAGAGTATTTTGGAAGGTTCAGAGAAGTTGTAGAGTCATTACCATTTCTAGCTTTCAGTGGTTATGACTGCCTGTGGAAATTGTGTTAAAGGCAAACAAAAGAAAATAAAAGTCCCTCTTCTGTACCTTTCCTCTTTATCTGCATTTCCAACCACTCAGAGATGGGGACCCAGCTCTGTGGGATTATACAGAGCCGAGCTCCTTCTGCTTTATGACATTTGTCTCCCAAGAAGGGCTACCTGGATTTTTGGATGTAGGTGAACCATCTGCATGAAAAATTAAAGCTGGCATATTTATTTGGAAAAGCAGAGTGAAGTTAATGACCCTACAAAATTCCTGACAAATGAATTTATTTTTCCCATCCTTCAAATGAGGTAACAAGGCAACTCTGTATCCAGTCCTGGGGAAGTTGATGCCTCTGACTAAAAGTCCATGACATGGGTAACCTGCCAGGGCACTGGAAAAGCAATCCATCTTAGGAAAATGAAATTAGTTTTAACTTTACTATTAAGTACTATAAATTACCCTCCTGGGCCCAGCCATTTAAGCACCCATTATTTTTCAACATGCTGATGTTTCCTTTTCCAATATCAAATAGAACTCAAAAGAGAGGAGTCTTACTATTCAAAACATAGTTTTCATAAGATCCAAAAACCATTAATGGTATCTCCTCGATATACATATGTGTAGCTTTATATGTGTAGCGTGGTAAAGCTGTTATTGTTTGTGCTTCTATTCATGTTTCGTGTGGTGTTGTCATTTATTGTTGATTAACCATCTGTTTAGTACAATGTGTTAGAGCAGGCACTGTGAGAAAAGAGAGGAAACCCTTTTCCTCAGAAAGGTTCCAGTCTGACCAAACTCATGACCTTGACCTTCTTAACTGCTCCAGTGAGTTCCATTGCCTTGGGAGTGAGATTGACCTCCTAGCCAGAGCTCAGATTCTAGATGATCTGGCTACCACCAGCCTCTACATAAGATGCTTCAACAGTTCAACCAGACAGGTGTTACTATTCCCACCGGGTGGATGCAGAAACTGAGGCTCAAAGAGAATAAGTAAGCTTGCAAACTTTTCCCAGGTAGCAGAGGGAGATTCAAGGCCAGAGCTAGTATCCCCTAAATCCCTGATCTTCTTTCATTCTCCTAATCTGTGATTATGTAATAATACAACCAATCAATTTAGTGAGATGAGGAGCAAATACATATTTTACGAAACTGGGATTGTACAGTAGCCTCTGCGAGAAAATACTGGATTCAAAATGAAAACGCTAAGTCCCGCTCCTGGCTATGCCGATAATTAGCTGTGTGATCTTGGATAAATCACTTTACCTCATTTTCTTCTTTTGTAAAAAGTGATGAAAGTTGACTAATAATTTCTAGGCAATATTTCCTAAATCTGGTCCAAATAGGGAAGGCTGCACCTTATAGGTCCACACTTGGAGATTCTTTGCCGTGTATATTAGCATGTTAAAGGCACCATGGGTTCATGCATGAAGAAACCTGTTAACAGCACTTTTTTAAACTTATCTGACCCCAGAGCACTTAGTCATATCTTACAGAGCTTTGTTCCCTGGAAAATAATTTGGAAAATGGTTTTCCAAATTCTCTTTAGACTCTAAAGTTTGATAGTTGACATTTTCGCTTGTGAAATGTCCCCTATCTACAACCCATGTGTTCTCTTTTAATTGTGACTTTCCATCCCCTCCTTGGGACTGAACACAGTGGGCAACAAATAAATGCTATTGACGGATTCATTCAGCTCTTAATGTTAATGTATTCTAAAGAGTGCTTATTTTATGTTTGGCAAAATTTAGTCTAACTCAGAACACTTCTGGGATGAGAAGTACTGTGTTCTGAGAACTGGGTGAAAACCACCAACTCTCCCTAGAGCCATCTAGAGAGACGCCAGGTGACATTTCAGTACCACTAGGCTATGGAAGTTTCACTCAAATGCAAAAACAAAAGACAAATTCTCTCGTTAGCAGACTTGTGATCTAGCTGTTCCACCTGAATTTAGTCTGTAGAAAGTCGAAGTATTTGGTGCTGGGTGTCACTGAACAGTCACTCTGATGTGACATTTTTTTTCATCCTCTCTCCAGTAGCTTACAAAATGTGTTGGCTTAGCTAGATTCTCCCAGGGAGAGAACCTTCCTTTTCACCATTCAAGAATGCCACTTGGTGTCTACTTCAACAGTAAGTTACCAAACACCGCCCTCCTGGTTTGAAAGAGCTTATTCACAATGAAAGTACCAAAGAGTTTCCCAGGAATTAACTTGACGATGTGACATTTCTTATTTGTGTGCGCCCAAGAAAACAAAGTAACCTTAATAGTCGATATAATAAATACACAGAAACAGACTTTTCAAAGGGACAGTTGTTTTTAATAAATTGTCTTAAAATAGCATTGTTTTTCATCTTTGGAAAGCACGTGTGTCCAAGCGATTTAATATGGTAATAAAATGTTTTACAGTCTACCAAAAAGCATAAAGATGCATAACACCTTAAGAGCTATATAACTCCACCTGTACCTATTAATAAAAACCTCTTTTATCTTTACGTTTAAAAACCAAACAAGGGCTTCCCTGGTGGCGCAGTGGTTGAGAGTCCACCTGCTGATGCAGGGGACACGGGTTCGTGCCCCGGTCCGGGAAGATCCCACATGCCGCGGAGCGGCTGGGCCCGTGAGCCATGGCCGCTGAGCCTGCACATCCAGAGCCTGTGCTCTGCAATGGGAGAGGCCACAACAGTGAGAGGCCCGCATACCGCAAGAAAAAAAAAAAAAAGAAAAAAAAAGATCCTATGTAGAATGAGATGAGAAAATAATTTTAATATTATAGGCTCATAAGTAAGAACACTGAGAAAAATGTCTTGGTTTCTTGCATCTTTACAAGTGCAAATTGTCCAAAAAGGGCCTCTCCTAAGCATGTTATATAGTGTTGCATGTAACGCAGTTGTATAGATCTGAAAGCTGCAGCATAGAATAGTGATTAAGCGTAGAGAATCAACTCTGAAGTAGAACCAGAGTGTGGATCATAGTTCTGCCACTTACTAGCTACAAGCTCATTTTTAAAAATCTTTGTGCCTCATTTTCCTCATATGTCAGTGGAAGTATGCCTTCTTCACAGGTTGTTTTAAAGATGAAATGCGATAAAGTCTATAGAACAATTACCCAGTGACTGCCACATAAGCAAGTAATAAATAGTTATTGTATTAGGGAGACCTATCAGTTCATTTGACAGGAGGGCCAGAGGTAAGGTTGCTTCATCCAAGGAGCAACATTTCCCTGTGATCCTCTTGGCTGCAACCCACTCTAGTTGGCTTCATCCATAGCAGTTCTGGGCCTCTCATTCATGCACAGTGGTTCCCTCTGAAAGCTCTTGTCCAGAATCCCCTAGAAAACTTCCTCGTGTATCAGTGGCCCAAGTTGGTCATTCGCCAAGTTGAGGCACATGGACCATGGTATTGAATCACAGTCAGTACTGTGAATTCTAGATAATTCAAACCAGCAAATATTCAGTTTAACCTAATGCCCATGTCAGACATTGTGTTAGTCTTTGAAGATAAAAGATGTAAACCAGGGGTTCAGAAAACTTTATTCAAGAGTCAAAAAGTAAAATTTAGGCTTTGCTGGCCAAGAAATAAAATCATGGATATTATGTAGGGACTTACATACCCACATAAAATGTACCCATTTAAAATGTGAAACCGTTCTTAGCTTGCAGGCCATATGAAAACAGATGGCCCATGGGCCATAGTCTGCCTATCCCCAATGTACCCAGCTCTGGTCTCTGTCCTCATGGAGCATGTAGTTTATTCAAAGTGACATGACCTACTGCTGCTTTTTCCAACCTTCCCTCCCAATCCCCTTTGTCATTTGAATGAAGCTGAGCCTATTAGTAAAATTATTTGTGCAGAGTTACCTACGCATCTACCCAAATCTCAGAATCATTGGTCAGGGGGTATGCCACAAAGAGTAGCTGTTGATGATGATGATTTTCAAGTGTTTAGGTGAAGGCCATGGCATGAAAACATAGGAGCACCAGGTCAGAGATTCTTAAGAGCTCAGTACGGAAGGAGAAAACATTAACCAGGAAATTGTCCCTTCAAAGACTTACCTTTAAAAGATCATCCTGTGGGGTGCATGATGCATATATAACCAAGTCATCATACCTACACATAAGTGAGCTCCTGCACATACAAAGCAAACATTGCTTAGCCACAGATGTTTCCCAAGAGGCCATGCCACTTAAAGCCTATTCCACATCTTGGACCACAACGTAAACTTCTCTCAAACTCTGAATTTCAGTTGAAAATAAAGCTACTCCTCAACAGGTAGAAGGACCAGAAAAAAGATGTGCACACTGAGTCACACAGGAAGTGGGAGTTTGCTCCCAGCACAGGGCTCAGCCATCCGCTTTCCAGTAATGCTGTGATGTCCCCTCAGAGAAGGAGATGGAGCCATGTACTGCCTAACTGTGCCCCACCCCATATCGTTTGCTTTTGCAGCTTGACTTCACCACCTTCAATTTTTTGGTGCCAGATAGCCTTTTCTGTGTTAAGACTGTCATTTGGGGATTGAAATCTGCAAAAGACTCGTTTGCTACCGTGTGTAAAGTCAAAGGGAGGGTGATGGCTGGGCAGGGCTGGTGCTGCAAATCAGATTTAGCAAGTTGTTTCCCTTTTTTGAAGTAACTCATGATCATTAAACCAAATTGTTTTTCTTCTGATATTTTCTGTCCCAAGAACAGTATTCAAAACGCATGAGCTGCTCTTGTTAATTCCCAGCTGACTGATGAAAATCTATCCCAGGGATCTTCACGCTTAAAGACAGGATGAAAAAAGAAGCCAGGATCTTGAATTCATTATCTGCTTGGTCTTGTAGTTGTCTCTTTTTCTGATAGTCAAAAACCTTTCAGATCCATGAGTTCATAGTTGGCGTGTAATTATCTAAGTGGACCAAACAGTATTTATTTGTTTGTGTATATTAGGCTGTACAAGCTCCTAACAAGGGATACAGAAAGCAAAATAAATAGTTATGTCTTTCTTTACTTAGCTTTCAGGGACTGGAGAAATTTTAAAAAGCCAAAGTGATCTCAGCATCCAAAACCCCCAGTGTCTTCCACAGCATATCCACAGCTACTCCATCAGGAAAGCTCTCTTTTCTGATGTTCTATAGCCCTTAACAATGTGGGTTAAAAAATAGACTGCTTTGTCATTTTTCTAATTGAGTCTTGAGTCAATGAGTCTTGGCATCCCCCTAGAACGTACATTTTTCTCAGGGTAGAGAATTCAGGTTTATGTAACTCTTGTGTTTGCTAGTATTATGGCTAACTAAATCGTGGTCATTTTTATTTGGGTAATATCAAGCAGGTAAGGTCATGTTTAAGGGCTTTGAGTCAAAGCTCTGAGTCTCAAAGATAATAGCTTTTATCTTGGGCTCAGTTTTCTCATGTATACAGTGGGGATAATAACCACACTTACCCCTGTTCTAAGGACCTTGCCTGTGAATGCACATACTATATTTGACATGCTTGACAGAAGCAAAGCACAAAGCTAACTGCTCAGTTCATGGCTGCTGCTGGTTTTTTTTTTTTTTTTTTTAAAGCACATTCTCTGCATTCAAAGACCTTATTCGTTTTTTTAAAAAATTATTTATTTATTTATTTTTGGCTGTGTTGGGTCTTTGTTTCTGTGCGAGGGCTTTCTCTAGTTGTGGCAAGCGGGGGCCACTCTTCATCACGGTGCGCGGGCCTCTCACTATTGCGGCCTCTCCTGTTGTGGAGCACAGGCTCCGGACGCGCAGGCTCAGCGGCCATGGCTCACAGGCCTAGTTGCTCCGCGGCATGTGGGATCTTCCCGGACCAGGGCTCGAACCCGTGTCCCCTGCATTGGCAGGCAGATTCTCAACCACTGTGCCACCAGGGGAGCCCCTGCTGCTGGTTTTATTGCTGCTGTTCCTCCCTCACCCGCAAACAAAATACCCTCAAAAATTGAGTAACAGTCTGAGTTTAAGACAACTTGGAATAAACAACACAATAAAACCTGATACCAATCCTAGGAACAAGCCTACAGCCAACCAATGTTTTCTCATTTTCACAAAACACGATAGGGAATAATAACCCAGTTTGGCCTCAAGAATAAAAATTAAGGCTAATTGTTCATTTTTCGAAGGAAGTCAGAATATGATCCTTGAAAACAGTTTGCTTTCTGGGTAAAAAGTCTTACACAGAGACTTACTTTCCAGGGACAGGGTCTAGATCGAGCCAACCCTGTGCAAGTCCCTGGATTGCCTTTTCTCTGAATCATCCCCTCCCCTGGAGGGCTGCTGTGAGTATACTCTGACTGATGAGGATAGAAATAGGGACACAAAAGCAAGCCATTGCCAGGCCTCAGGTCCAGGCTTTTAACTGATAACAGAGTATTTGCTAGTGCTGCTTTTGTACTCTCCCCTTGAGCCAAAGTGGTTTTGGACATCTTCTGCTGTATTCTGCAAGGTTTGGCCGGGCAAGAAGTATAAGCTATGGTAGCTCAACTGTGTGCGTCTTGTGCAAGATGTAAACACTGGTCTTGAGGACGTTAGGATTCTGCTGGTTGCAAGAGGCGGAAAACAGAACATAAAGCCAGCTTAAACAAAAAGGTCAACTTATAGGTGCATATAAATGAAAAGTCCAGGGTTTGGGAGGTTTCAGGGACTTAACTAACGTCCCTAGGCCTCGTTTTTCTTCTCTCTCCTAGGCCTTGCATGGGATCTGGGGCATTCTCGGCTGTGCCATGGTGCTTTCTGCAAGATGTAGGCCTGAATTGAGTTGGTGCCCCTTCCTAAACCAAGGCTGGCAGAAGGGAATTTTCTGGTGGGCTTATGCCTGGGCCAGGCATGTACCCCTAGGGAACTGCTTGCAGTACAGTTAACTCTACTGCAGTACTTGAACTGTGAGTAGAGGAAGAGTTATCCCCTAACAGGAAAAGATAGTGATACTGTTTCTAAAAGAACACTTAATACCCAAACACTATTGTAAGGAGACTAGTGAAGAGGAGGGACATATGTCGCCACCTTGGTGATGTCACTGCCGGTAAGAAAAACTGGCTGCCTGCCAGCCACTGAGGGTCTGGAGAGCACAGAAGCATCTGTAGGTTTCTCCTGTCACCCTACTTACCAGTCATTTGCTTCCTTCACATTCATTTCCTAGAACTTCTGCCAGTGCACAGAGCTGTCCACATACTAAAATTAGAGTCCTGTGCCCAAGCAGAGCTTTGGGGGATGGAAGGGAGGACATTAGGGGTCAGTGTAGCATAGTATATACTCACCTCGATGCTTTTGAAGGTGTTTTCTGTAACTTGAGAAGAAAACTTCTAGGAAAGTTTGGCCATTTAAGAAGAAGGTAGGCAAGAGTCAGGACTTGTCACAGCCTGTACTATCCTGTGAAAATACAGAGGCAGCAACTCTCAAATTTTCCATAATTGAATGTTCTGTTCAAACTGCACAAACAAGATGCCACTGATCCGTGATCCAGAAAACAGGTGCAGAGTTGTTTTCACAGCCATGAAGGCAGATGGCTTTGACCCCTGCACTGCAACCAACAGCACACGTTTCTGAGTGTCATCTTCTCTGCAAAATGCGTTCTGGCACTGTGGGTGGTTGCCTTTGTTGTTTCAGTAGCCACAGCAGCTGAAGTAGTGCGGTTGACATTTATTGAGTTTACATGGGGCAGTCATCATGCTAAGAGCTTTACATGTTTCACATCTTTAAGTCTTACAACAATTATTTGCGTTAGATAATACCTCCATTTTGCAAAGCAGAAACCTGAGGGATCGGGAGGGTAATAACTTGCCCAAGGTCACAGAACATTAAGTGGTAGCCACTTTTGTGCTTAACCAGCAGGCTTCTGGCAAAGCTGCCCTTCTGGTGACACATAACAATAGCTGACAGTTACCCAAACTCTGAAACATTCACCACGTGCCAACCGTTAATGCTAATAACTTTCGAGCCGACATCTCTTTAGTATTCACAGTAACCATGTGATGCACACCCTAGTAGTACCTCCACTTTACGAATGTGGAAACTGAGGCTTGCGAACTCTCAGTAACTCACTCAAAGTCACACAGTGTGAGTCCAGAATCTGGTGCTCAAGTTCATGCTCTCAAGTATGAGCCAGTACTGCCTGTGCCCTTTACACTTCATCCCGCTGAGCTGGAGTTAACTTGTTTAGATGCCAGCTTTCGCCCACCAGACTGGGAGATCCTTAAGAGCAGGGATACTGCCTTAAGCACCACCTGGCTCATAACAGGTGCTTAATAAATGTCTTATCCATTTGTTTTCTCAGTGCCAGATATAGTGCTTAACACATAATAGGTGTTCTTGTTATAAAATAAGTATAAATGAGTGGAAGAAAGAGGGTGTGAGTGATGGCTACTGAGGCCAAAAAGAATAATCTTTCTCCATAGAATAGTAATAAGATAATTAGTCTCTTGAGAGGTTGAACCTATAGCCTGTACTTTGCAAAACTCAGTTTAATCCAAGTGAGTTAGTCTCACAATGGAAATGACTTGGCCTTGGCCAGTCCTCCACAAATATCACAGAACTTCAGTCACTTCCCTGTTGCTGTAATTTCCCCTATTAAAAACAAAATCAAACAAAACCAAGACTCAGATATTATAGAAATTCATCTAATAAAGCACAGCTCAGGGCAGTTCTTTCTGGTCTTGTCTTTGCTGGGTTTCAGCTCTCCTGACCTTTAACATTTTTCTCTACAATAACTTTTCAGCTGTCACAGAAAATGCCATTAACACAGCAACTAATTCAGCCTCCTGAGAATCAGACTTTAAGCTCCCCGAGGGCCAAGTACTAGGCACTGTAAATACATGGGGAATAGACATGAGACTGAAGAAGCGAATGTAGCTTTTCCCAGGAGGGGAGTTTTTCCCAAAAAATAAATAAATAAACCCCGATGTAGACAATTAAAGGAGGCTGTGGTTTCCAGCCAGCTGGAGAGGTGAAGAATGCAAATAAGGAGAGATGTGTTTGAGAAGAACCTGTTTGGGAACCAGAGGGAAGCCCAATATGGTATTAAGCCCCTACTTGCAAAACTCAATTGAAACAAGTCCACATTCAAACAGTTGTGGTTTCTTTGAGCTCAGAAGACAGCTGTCCAGAAAGATGACTCACCAGAGAGGCTAAATGTATATGTTGCCTTGAGAGCAAGTTTTCCACATGTGAGAATGAATTACTCAACCTGTTGTGGACACAATTGATGATATTTACATTAAATGGAAGAACTGAGCAATCAACCATATTCCACCACTGCTCACCCACCTCCCAATGGGAGGATTTGCTCAGTTTCTGTTTCTCTGCTGATCTCTACCTTTCCCATTCATTCTCTGAATAGACAGGGACCCAGGATTGTTTTATGAAGATCCCACCCTGTGGCAGGTACCCTTGGCTGCCCAGCTCTCAGCCTTTCCTGCCTACCTTCCTTACTGGTGGAAGCCTGACCTTGTTTTGGCATTCATTCTCCATGTATGTGTGTAGGCTCCCAGGTGATGAGTGTTAGGTAGCTTAAACCAATCATGGTAAGCCCATTCTCCTTACCGGACACTGGTGTGCACACAGCCTGATCTAGCCAATGAGATATAAGTAGACGATATGAGCAGTGGGTCAGGGAGGATTTTTCTTCCCTAATAAAAGGCATGTGAAAGGAAATACCCAACCTATTTTGTTGCTAGGTAGCTCACATCTTGTCTGCAGTAACTCCTATAGTTAAACCGTCTTTGGCTCATGGTAGCCATCTTGCTACCAGGAGGAGTGACCTTTCTCACACCTTGAAGGCAGCAGAAAGATGGCGAGCACCTGGATCCTTGAGGACAGTGTCTTCCCACGGAAATCGTCAAACTTGCCTACAGACTTCTTGCAGTGTGAGATAGCTTCTTGCTGTGATGAAACAGACTGTGGCTAGCTAGTTTACTTGTGAAAGTGATACAAGTGAGCCTGATCCCTGTTTCAAGGCAAATTTTTATTTTCTGAAATATTCCTGCTTTAGCAGTTTTATCTAGCGTCTTTTGAGAAAATGAAGCTAACACGGTAGTCAGTTTTGCGTAAACCAACTGCAACATCCAATAAAACCATTAAGAATGCAGACTTGAAAGTACAACTTGGTATACTTTCTCTGTCAAAGGCCAAGTAGCTCATTAAAATTTTTCATCTTTATGGGCCAATCTAGTCTCTGTTGCAACTACGCAACTCTGCCATTTCAGTGCAAAAGCAACCATAGACATTACATAAATGACTGGACATGGCTATGCTTCAATAAAACTTTATTTTCAAAACACGCAGAGGCCCAGACTTAGCTTACAGGGTGTAGTTTGCCAGCCCTGGTTTAGAGTTCCCAAAAGATGCATTGCGCCACCATGAAAAACCTTCTGATGGCTTCGTTTTATGACTGGGGATTGCCTACCTTTCTGACTTTGGTACCGCTCTTCACCTTGATGCCAGCTACTCTGGTCTTCTTCTTGTTAATCTGCCAAGCTTTCCCCCCACCACCCTCCCAATTTCAGGGCCTTTACATTTGATGGTTTTTTTTCCCAGAATGCTTTTCCCTTGTCATGGCTAGCTTTTATTTTTTTTAATTGGGGTATAGTTGTTTTACAATGTTGTGTTAGTTTCTGCTGTACCACAAAGTGGAGTTCCCTGCGCTATATAGCAGGTTCTCATCAGTTATCTATTTTATACATATAAGTGTATATAGGTCAATCCCAATCTCCCAATTCATCCCACCCCTCCTCCCCCACCTTGGTGTCCGTACGTTTGTTCTCTACGTCTGTGTCTCTGTTTCTGCTAGCTTTTTTCTCATCATTCAGGAGTAAACACTGATATCACTTTCTCAAAGAGGATTTTCCTCAGCACTTAATCCAAGAATCCCACTTTCCCCTAGTCACTTCCCTGTCTATTATCTGCTTCATCTTCTTTGACTGTATCAGTGTCCATCTCCATCTCCCCACCATCAACCCCTGTACCCCTTAGAAGTCAAATTTCTAAAGGGCAAGGCCTGTGATGATCTTGGTCACCACTCAATTCCACAAGTCCAGAAATGAAGTAGAAAGTAAATATTTGTTGATTACTGCATGAATGAAACTCTTGTGGGCTATCGTTGGCTTAAGGAAATGTTTTTGTTTGTTTGTTTTTAAATTTATTTATTTATTTTATCTTTGGCTGTGTTGGGTCTTTGTTTCTGTGCGAGGGCTTTCTCTAGTTGCGGCGAGCGGGGGCTGCTCTTCATCGTGGTGCGCAGGCCTCTCTCTGTCGCGGCCTCTCTTGTTGCGGAGCACAGGCTCCAGACGCGCAGGCTCAGTAGTTGTGGCTCACGGGCCTAGTTGCTCCGCGGCACGTGAGATCTTCCCAGACCAGGGCTCAAACCCGTGTCCCCTGCACTGGCATGCAGATTCTCAACCACTGCGCCACCAGGGAAGCCCAGGAAATGTTTTTAAACGTTTTCACATATTTAATACAAAACAGTGCTTTCCTAATCTTACAGTATACTGCTTTCTGCAAGATGGCTCACACATGACTCCCTGTAAAGTTTTATCTATCAGTAGCAAAAGTATGTTATCTCTAAACATGTAGCTGGACGACTAATAGAAATGTTAATAATTACTGACCACTTGACACTCTGGGTCAAGAAGTTAAGAAAAGTTGGGAGGAGGGTACTTTCTCATTCCACCTACCAAATAATTCTGGAAACACTAAAATGGCCTGTTTGTCATATTGTGAGCTTATTAGGGCTTTCTTTCCATGAAGAATCAAAGCAGGTAGCTGTGGCCTAGATTCAGGTTAAGACCTGAGACCACATTATACTCAAAGGTTGAGCTGTGTTTTGGGAACCAGGAAATATCTGCGTCATTGAATAATACAAATAAGGGAGAGGAGAGTCCAAGCTTGTGTGAAGGGTCTTTTTGCTTTTTAAAATCTTGCACAATGATTTTCAACCAGGGCTCTGACCATATGAAAGGACTACTTTACTCCGCTGACCCATAAAGGACTTAGAAAGCCCCAATACACTTACAGATAGAATGTAACACAGTTGGAAGAGGAAGGGGAAAGTAGGGGTGGAAAGTATATTTGTTCGGGGCTGTTTCCTAATGTGAGTTAAGACTAGATTTTCCAAAGTTTTGGGTCATCTTCTCCACACCCCGCAGAGTGAGTCATCCCCACCCTTAACAATCGCCTTGCCTGGCTGTGGGCCACTTGCCGGCCCTTCTCAGACCAGGAAATCGAGTTAAAATACAAGCCCTGGCACTTGACTAAATTTTTCTAAGCCCTCTCATTAAAATCTGTGACTCTCCCATGAAACTCGCTCCCAAATACTCCTTTTAAAATCCCCCAAGGGATATGATAGAGAAGAAAAATGTCCTCGAGAAAGGGAAAAAAATGAACAGAGCTCTCATTAGTACTTTGCTTTTCATTGATCTCAAACTTATTCACCCACCTGGGGATCACTCCCCAGTGTTTTGAAAGTCAGCTCTCTCAGTTTCCAGTGGAAGCAAGAACCGTCTCTGTTGCTCAGGGAGTAGAGACGGAGCCAACCTATGCATGAGTGCTGGCCGTTTCAGCTGGCCACAGCCAGCTCTCCTGTGTTTATGTGGCAGGCATCGTGAGCCACAGTGGAAAAGGCTGACTGTTTTGGTCCAGCCCGAGCAGCAGCAGAGAGAGCAAACAAAAGTGTGTACAAAATAACATAAATACAAGGTGGGTATTGCATGCAGCTGGGACAGCCGCTGCTAATTCCAGCCAAGTATGACCACAGAAGAATGTAGGCCCAAAGTTGCCAGATCTTCTGATATTTTTTTCCCCCAAATCCATAAACTTGGATTATTCTTCCAATTTCTAAATGTTAGAGCAATAAAAAAAAAAGGGGGGGCCCCAAGCCAAGTGTGTCCACGAGGCTAGATTGGGCCTATGGGTTGCCTGTCTGTGGCCACGGTGAAGCGGTCTCATAAGTCCATATAGAGACCTATGAGCTGGGATGTCCTCAGAGAGCATCATCCAAACTCCCTGTTGGAAGGGGGGTTTGTAGCATGTTAAGGTATGAGTCCAAAGCTTCTGAGTTGCTGCTCCCATCTTGACCATGACCAAGAAACTACTCTCTTTTTTAATTTAAGAAAATGTAAATTAAAGCATAATTTTTAAATTGAAGCCTAATTGACTTACAATATGTTATTAGTTTCAGGGGTACAGCACAGTGATTTGGCATTTTATACCTTACAAACTGATCACCGTGGTAAGTCTAATAACTATCATCATACAAAGTTATTGCAATATCATTGACTATATTCCCTGTGCTGTGCGTTACATCCCTGTAACTTATTTTATAACTGGAAGTTTGTACCTCTTAATCCCCTCCACCTATCTTACCCAAACCCATTCCCCTCTTCTCTGGCAACCACCAGTTTGTTCTCTGTATCTCTGAATCTCTTTCTGTTTTGTTTCGTTTGTCTTGTTGTTTAGATTCCACATGTAAGTGAAATTATATGGTGTCTGTCTTTCTCTGACATTTCACTTGGCATAGTGCCCTAGGTCCATCCATGTTGTCACGAGTGGCCAGATTTCATTCTTTTTATGGCTGAGTAATATTCCATTGTATGCATGTTCCACGTCTTCTTTATCCATTCATCTGTCGATGGACACTTAGGTTGTTCCGTATCTTGGTTATTGTAAATAATGCTGCAGTGAACATAAGGGTGTGTATATTTTTTCGGGTTAGTGATTTCATTTTCTTTGGTTAAATACCCAGAAGTGGAATTGCTGGATTCTATGGTAGTTCTATTTTTAATTTTTTGAGGAACCAATCTCCATACTGTTTTCCATAGTGGCTGCACCAATTTATATTCCCAACAGAGCACAAAGGGTCCCTTTTCTCCACATCCTCACCAATGCTTTTTTTATTGATGATGACTATTCTGACAAGTGTGAGGTGATACCTCATTGTGGTTTTGATTTTCATTTCCCTGATGATTAGTGATGTTGAGTATCTTTTCATGTGTCCATTGGCTGTCTGTACATCTTCTTTGGAAAAAACATCTGTGGTCCTCTGCCTATTTTTAATGGATTTTTTTGTTGTTGTTATTGAGTTGTGTGTGTTATAAGAAGGTTCCCTGCTTTGCTCATTCCCCATCTTTGATGCACATGAGAGCAGCGTATAAAAATGGGGTTAGGGCTTCCCTGGTGGCACAGTGGTTGGGAGTCCGCCTGCCGATGCAGGGGACACGGGTTCGTGCCCCGGTCCGGGAAGATCCCACATGTTGCGGAGCGGCTGGGCCCGTGAGCCATGCCCTCTGAGCCTGCGTGTCCGGAGCCTGTGCTCCGCAAAGGGGGAGGCCACAGCAGTGAGAAGTCCGTGTACCGCAAAAAAAAAAAAAAAAAAAAAAAAAAAATGGGGTTAACTATTTGAGATTTTCAGTCTCTTTTCTATCATGGTTGACACGCTGGGAGTGGGAGGGATAAAAAGCTGATTTTTACGAGTTAAGAATTTTTTTGCCTCTATATAGAAATGTCTAAAGTTTGAAGAAATGTCTAAGTTTGTCTAAACTTAGACTTCAGCTCAAATCCCTTGCATTTTCTTTCCTCAGGCTCTAGCCAAACATGAGCCTCAAACTGATGAAAGTTTTATGTTTCCAGTTTTGCCCCTGGTTCCCAGAAAATAAAAATTAAGACACAAGAGTATCTCTTGTTGGCATAACATATACTTTCAGATAGTTAACAGTTTGTGTTTTCATTAATTAAATTTCCTTCAAAAGCCTATGATTTAAGTTAAAGACAAATGAGTTTTGTTAAACTAATGACTTCTAGTTAAACTATTTCTGCGCATGTCAGGAAACTAGAAGTGCCACCGAGTTCTTTATCAGTAAACCTCTCCCTCTTCCTCGCTTCCCTCTAGCAGCTCCTTGTGCCTCCCTCGGTCTCCTCTTTGTGTTGAGAACGGAATTCCCTCCAGAAAGCAGCATTTGACCCCAAGGGCTCCCTGCAGAGGTGGTCCCTGTGCTGTGGTCCCTGCTGGCACGAATTGAGGCCTGGATGTAAGAGGAGTCCCGCTGTGCTCGCTTGACTCTGCTGCCCTTGCTCCAACCCCTAGAGAGTTCTGTCTGTCACACTCTGTGTTTGGGGACTTCCCTCAGATCCTCAGGGTAACCCCTCTCCAATGCACAGTTATTTTGAGCTGGTTAAATGTTGCTTACAGGGATCTAAGTTTGCCTTTGTTTTGAGCCCTGTATCTCCTTCTAGATATATATGTTGAGTTCTTCTTTTAAATATTCTTCTCTTTCTTAAAAATGTGGAAAACTATGCAGTGGCAAATGGATTCTCAGTTTCTAATTTATATTCAGATGTAGCCACTGTAGATATATTGGTTTATTTCCTTAAGACATTAAACATAGATATAATTTTGTTTTTGCTTCAATGACCCCATTTATGGTAAAAACACACCATTGATTTAATTTGTGCTCCTAGAACTTAACGAGGCTGGCTTCTTCTTATCATAGCTCTTCTTAACTCAAATGTTACCACCTCAGATAAGCCTCCTTGATGACCTTTTCTAAAGTAATCATCCCCTCACCTGTTGCACTCTGTCACATCCCCCTATATTGTTGTATTCTTAAGACAATACTGTGTGAATTCATCTGTGTCTCTACTCATCTGCATTTATATATTAACAACCCTCACTAGAACATAAACTCAGGAGAGTAGGAAACTTCTCTGTCTTGTTCACTGCTCTGTCCTCAGAGCCTAGAATAGTGCCTCTTCTCTCTTCTCAAACCCTGCTAAAATGACAGTACAAGGATTTTTTAAGAGTTATCGATTGGCAAGGACAGGAAGCAGGGGTGAGAAGAAAAGTGTAGTGGAGGGACTGCCCTGGTGGTCCAGTGGTTAGGACTCTGCACTCTCAGTGCTGCGGGCTCAGGTTCAGTCCCTGGTCAGGGAGCTAAGAGCCCACAAGCCACACAGTGCAGCCAAAAAATAAAAAGTAAATATAATAAAGTAATACGCATTTAAAAAAGAAAAAAGAGTGTAGTGGAGGTGAGGGGTGGTGCTAGAAAAAGTAAGTGCTGATGGGTTCCTGTACCAGCCCTCCAGGGTCCTGGTGAACCCATCTTCCCAGAGTGTGCACTCTAACTCTGATTTAGTATCCTTTCATCTAGCCCGTGCTGATCCTGGATCTGGTCTAAGGATCATGAGCTTAAATATGTTTTTCTGCCAGTAAAAAGATGAAAGAATCAATTCCTTTAGCCCCATCTTTTCAGAGATGCATGTTGTTAACATTTGAGCAAACTTCTAATCTTGTTTCCATACTTTCTGTTTTTACATAATTAACATTGCACTCGTCTAAATAGATACTGATGCTGCTGGCAAGCTAATAAGGTAGACTTCACGCTTTTGCCTCTTAAATCCACCAAATAGTGTACTTAAAAGGAAAGTCACGTCAATAATATTAAAAGAGATACAGAAGCCAAACGGGAAACTGGTAGAGAAAAGTTCCTATTAATTTATATCTTTAATATTTCTTATTCTTAGTCTCTTATTACAAATGACATTTATGTGATTAAAAACAGGTTATTTCCTAGTAGCCCTTCTCCTCCTATTACATATTTTTCATCTGAATGTATTACTTTTCAGCTTGTGACACAAAAGTTGGTGACTGTGGAAATGATTATAATGTCATGAAAGATTGTGGCTTTAGAGGGAAAATAACCAGCAGGGACAGAACCTAAGCCACAAAGTTCCAGTGTTGCTGCAAATCTCATTAGAAGAAATCAAAAAGGGCATTGACCCCATAATGTGAACTGACCCCATAAATGTGAACTGGTTTAAACCCTCTTTCATGCACATCTCTGAAACTACAGGCTGGGCATCTGTTGGGAACAAAAAATGAAGGTTCTAACTATTCCACAATCTTTGAAGTGAGTCAGGGATAATTTGGGGAAATGGATCTATAGCCAGATGAATTTCTGAAAACCAAATCCTGTCAAATTAAAATACTTCTTTTATAACTTTGAATATGGTAATTAAGGATGGAGTAAGTCATCTTTAAATGGTTGTGATATTTCTAAGTGAAGAGGGAAAAAATGTTAGTTGATATTCTTTTAAGAGAATGGCTCAGATTTTAAGCAATTCTTAGGTTCATGCTCAGTATCTTTTCAATAGTGGGGCTTCCCAGCTTTCCACATTGATAATGAATTGGTGATATGTCGTCTTCTTCTGGAAATGATGGAATGAGACCTTCTTGGATGACTTCCCTGCAGAAAACCACTTTAAACTTTGATATAACGTAAAAAGCTGGAGATACTGGAGAGTGAACAAGAGACGCTCCAGTAGGAAGGATGCACTTACAGGAGGGTAGAAGGGGAGCTGTATAAATTAAGTTCCATGTTCACAGCTTAGGCTAAGGACAGATGACACAGCATACTCAAGGCAGCAGGGGTGCTTGTGAAAAAACAAAGTCTTTCTGGCCAGGAGAACCAAGATACGCTGAAAAGAGTGGAGGAATAGCCAAAAGGAAAGTTCTGGAGAGAGAGATGTAGGGAATGCCCAAACTCTGTCTACCCGTATCTGTGACTGTCTCTTAAGCTATCATGCATGGTGTAGACTCAAGGCAACTAAGCTGAAGACAGAAGAGATGAACAGAGACTGCAGCTGCCACCTAAGAAACAGTTTGGTGTTGAAGTTCATAAGATAATCACCACCCAAAACAAAAGAAATAACACTTGATGGAGGAAAATAACAACATCCAGAATCTCCACTACTTAATGTTCACAATGTTTAGGATACATTCCAAAATTATCCAACGTACGAAGAATCAAGAAAATGGGACATGTTCTCAAGTGAAAAGAAGATCAGTTGAGTCTGACCCCAGAATGATCCAGATGTTGGAGCTAAATGACAAGGGTTCGAACATGGTTATTATAACCTAAATGATGCATAGGATGAATGAATAGATAAGAAATTTCCTCAGAGAAATAGAAACAATAAAAAAGAAGCAAATGGGAAAAAAGGACCAAACGAAAATCTAGAACTGAAAAATATAATATCCGAAATTAAAAATTAACTGGACAGACTTCAGAGTTGAATAGAGTTGTAGAATAGAGTTGTAGAAGTGAATTTGAAGATAGCTTAGTAAAAAATTATCCACTGTGAATAATGGAGAAAAAGACTGAAAAACAACAGAAAATGAGCTGCAGAGACCTGTTAGATAATATCAAATAGTCCAATATATGTGTAAGTGGGATTCTATAAAGAGAAGGGGGAGAGAATGAAAGAGTGAAAATATTTGAAGAATTCATGACTAATTACTAAATTTGGTGAAACAAAAATGTAAATAGACACAATGGTCAATGAAAACCAAGCAGAATAACCATAAAGCAGCCCTCACCAAGGCTCATCATAGTCAGACTATAGAAATCCCAAGATAAAAAGCAAACCTTTAATGCAGCAAGAGAAAAATGACACATTACATACAAGGGGAGAGTGCTCTGGTTACTGGATGGTTTCATGGCAGAAACTATGGAGACCAAAAGAGGGCAGAGCATTACCCAGCAATCACCCTGCAAAATAAAGACTAAGTAATGAAATATTCACATAAAATGAAACTAGAATAAATTATCACCAGCAGACCTGAACTTCAGGATACCCTAAAGGACGTTCTCCAGGATGAAAGAAAATGATATAAGATAGAAACTCAAATCCCCAGAAAAGAATGAAAAGCACTGAAAATGGTAAATGAGTAAACACAGAAGACTTTTAAAACATTTGCCTTTTTCCTCAATTTATTTACAAACCATGTAACAGTTTAAAGCAAAAATTGTAACACTGTCTTGTGAGATTTATAATGTATGTAGATGTAATACAAATAACCCTTTAGCATAACGGAAAGAAGGGTAGATATGGACCTATCCGGATACAGCACTTCTACAATTTATCTGAAGTGGTAAAATATTAACTGCACATAGACAGTAAATAGTTATGGATGTATATTGTAATCCCTAGGGCAGCCACAAAAAATAATAATACAAAGAAATATAGCTAAAAAGCTAATAGATTCAAGCCACATATGTTAGGAAAATATGAGAACTCTATGCTGTTCTTGATGACATTCTCTAGTCATTCCTTGAATTAGACTAATTATTATTATTATTAATGATAATAATGAGTGAAGCCTAACTCATGGAATGACCAAAGGATGGCACCCTCATTCTGTCATCTTTAATATTTTACATTATAGATGCCACAAATAAAGGCAACAAAAGCAAAAATAAACAAGTGAGACTACATCAAACTAAAAAGCTTCTGCACAGCAAAGGAAGCCATCAATGAAATGAAAAGGCAAACTACAGAATGATGGAAAATATTTGCAAATCGTATCTAATAAAGGACTAATATCCAAAATATATAAAGAACTCATACAATTCAATAGAGAAAGACAACACAATTAAAAACTGGGCAGAGGATCTGAATAGACATTTCTCCAGAGAAGACATACAGATGGCCAGATACATGAAATGTCCTCAACATCACTAACCATCAGGGAAGTGCAAATCAAAACCGCAATGAGATAATCACCTTACACCTGTTAGAATGCCTATCCTCAAAAAGGAAAAAATAACAAGTGTTGGTGAGGATTTGGAGAAAAGGGGACCCTTGTGCACGGTTGGTGGGAATGCAAACTTGTGCAGCCACTATGGCGAACAGTGTGAAGTTTCCTCAAAAAATTAAAAATAGGACCCCCATATAATCCAGCGATTCCACTTTTAGGTATTTAACCAAAAGAAATGAAATCACTATCTTGAAAAGATATATGCATCCCCATGTTCATTGCAGCATTATTTACAATAGCCAAGACATAAAAACAACTTAAGTGACCATGGATGGATGAACAGATAATGTGATATATAGGGAGATATATAGATGTACACAGAAAATTGCATGTGTATATGTGTGTGCGTGTGTGTATATACATGCATATACATAAAAATACACACAAAGAAATATTAGCCATTAAAAAAAAAAGGAAATCCTGCCATTTGTGACAATATGGTTGAGTTAAGAGTGTTATATGTCATATACGTCAATTATTTGTCAGTTTAAAAAATGTTACAGTATAAAGCATTACGTGGTATACTGTGGCGTGGACTTTCACATACATATGATAAAGGCAAGGTAAGACCCCCCCCCCCCCGTTTTAGAAAGGAGAAAACTAACTATGCAGAGAGTAATGAATTGATGATTCCCAAAGAAACATTAGGTCAAAGAATCTTTCCCCAACACCAGTCTGTGGACCTCAGCTGCCTATCTAGAATGGACTAAAAGAATTTCTTACACTGATGACTACTGAGGAAGGCCTAGTTTCAGGGAGAGAATAGATAGGTTATGGGTAGAATGACATCAGAAACAGAGCACATACCTATGGGTCATGTGTTTATGTGGAAGAATGCTATAGACCCCTGACGCTAGTTGATTATGATGAATTTTATTTTCACAGGGCAAAATTCACAACTATTAGTAACGAAAGAGGAAGTAATCTGTAAGCAGGGCCTCTTTCAGGAAGGAGGTACAATTATCCCTATCAAGACCTCAATCTTGAAAGCCTCTTCTGCCCACATAGTCGAGACTATGAAATACCCATCTCTTTGGGACGGCCTTTGAGTAATCTTAACAGAATTTTACCGTAAATGGTCTCGTATTCATGGCAAAGAATAAATTTCTTTGTTATCTTGAGCTCAAGTACATAGAGAATGGGGGGGATGTTCTGTATAGCAGTTTGGCCCTTAATATGCTGAGCACTAAAAGTTTTAAAAAGCAATCTTTGAAAATAGATATCATATCTAAGCTGGCCATCCATTCTGTTTTTATGTCTCAGCAGTTTGGTTGGGCAGGGGGAGGGAGATGGTTGTGGGGGGGGAGAAGCTGATTATAAGTTTCAATAAATTAAACTTCATATGCTTTCATATTTTGCTTTGACTCTTAAGATATTCAGGTCACCAAAATAGAATTAGTTACCATTGATCAAGACAGGAACAATATGGAAACAATATGGGCTTAGAATTTTTCGTTCATCATCTACAGAAGAGGTTTATATAGATAGTCTAATGGAGCATTTGACTTGCTGACTAGGTTGCTTTCAATTCTTAGGTCCTAGGACTTATTGAAGAGTTCCCAAGGAAAATGGGATGATGGCGATTTGTGCATTTTGTTTGGTCCCTGTTGTATGCTAGGCATTCTACAGAGGGATTTACACTTGTCATTTCATTTCATCCTCAGATCAGCTCAGTGAGGCAGTTGATATGATGCCCATTATACAGAGGAGGAAATTGAGCTTTTACAAGTTGGACAGCTAGTAAGTGGTAGAACCAGGGTGTGGACCCAGATCTACCTAACTCTAAAGCCCATCTCTCCTCCCGCTCCTCTAAATCAATTTGTTCTCCTTCTCTTTTATAATACATACTCCTTATGGGCCACCAGGCACCTAATTTGATTTTGAGGACACCAGCATTGCATTATAACCACCTCAGTGATGTTATAAGAAAGGATCAGGGGCATTTCAGAATTTCAATTCAAAGAAATCATTTGATGCCCTGCGTGTCAAGGTTATGAATGCCAATTTGTTAAATGCTCTCATCTTAATGCAGATTGCCCTCCAAGAGGAGGCAGTCTATGCTTCCAGATGGTCAGGTCCCTGAGTTTCTTAATCCACATGATATCTGGCAAAGTGATGTCATCAGGAAGTGTCTCAAATATTGGAATGAAAATGATCTAAGCATAAACAGGATTGTTTGATAGGTGGCTGACTAAATTAAAGTACAATCAAATAGAACACCTTTTTCAGACTATCACATCGCTTAACATAGAAAATCTTCACTCCACTGTTCTTATCTAGTACAGCAGGAAATCTCTTCTGTTTGTCTGAATTGCAGACAGATGTTGCTTTATGCCAGTGATTCTTGTCTCCATCAAACCCAAAGTTCACTTTTCTAAAAAAATAACATCTTCTTGACCATACTATATAGAAATTCATAGATTTGATAACTCATATAAAATTTTAGAAAAGAATACAACACCCTATATATGATGTAAAAAGGGAAATAAAAGTCATAACATTTAATCAGTAAAAATCTCAGGTGTGACAACCATAGAAGAGATTTTTTAAAAGACACAGTGTATTACCATAGATATTGCTATTACTAATACTGATAGTATGTAGTACCATGAATGCAACCACAATGCAGCTTGATACAGGTGTGTACACTGGTGACTCAAAAACTACTTTGTGTATTGCTATCTGTGGTGTGATTTTTTTTTTTTTTTTTTTTTTTTTTTGCTCTTCCCTCCCACCTTCCCAATGATGACAGCCTCTTGGTAAAGTTCCAAGGAAATCAAAAGCCAATCTCCTTCTTTGATTTTTACAGTAGTTGCGTTCCTGGAAAATTCAGACTGCATTACAACTGTATAAAAACATTCCGTGATTATGTCTAAAAGAGTTGGTTTTAGGCTCCACGATGTCTGTCGGGACAATGCTTTGTTGTATAAGACGGCCTAATCTAGTCTACCTGGACCCCATTCACTAAATGCCAGCCACATTACCTCAATCACTGGGGCTAGCAAAAAATGCCCCCACAAATTGCCAAGACATTTCTAGGGAGGTGGTATCCCCCTCCGTGAAAACCACTGCTTTGGGCAGCCCACTGAGTTCCTGAAAAGCTGTGTGTAAATTTAATTTTCTTACCTGGACCTGCATTTTCACATATTAAGCTTTCGAAAAATGAGGTACATTTTTTAAAAAGACAAACCGGTTTCTGTAGCATGAACAAAAATGTCCCTGATTCACTGTAAGTAACGTTCTTGATTCACCCTAGATAGTGACATAAGACACTATGCACTGATGTCTGCCAAGGGAGAGCTCAGAGTTAACTTACATATGTACAGAAGCTGGTAAACAAAGAGCAGATGGGCCACAAGTATTATAAAGATGCACTGGCACAGGTACAGGCATCTGTATATTCATCTGACTCAAGGGCTAGGCAAAGGCCCCCTGGCTGTCTCACAGGTCCATGGGGTCAACTCAGGAAAAAGGTGAGCCCAGGGAGAGGTGGATGTCTCCTAGCCCAGAGTTGCTAGGAGACAAAAAGTCTGTGAAGGAAACAGAGGATGTGAGTCAGGGTAGAGTTTGAATGTGTAAATGTAAACATAGGGTTAAGGGTAGCAGTGATGTCACTGTCAGCCCAGGTGAAGGTGACCAAGGCTCTGAGAACTACCTGGTAGATATTGCTTCCTGAGTTACATGCTCTTGCATCTGGATCTTGAACTGGAGGGAGCTACTGATGGATGACCCAGAAGGATATTTGAGTCCCCATCCTGGAATGGTAGCAGTGCATGGTTTATTAGCTTCTTTCCCTCACTGTTCGCAAGACACCTTCTGCTACCTTTACATCTCAGGAAACCCAACCCACTTCGGCTGTGTGAGGCAGACATCTGTTCACCATATTGCACGGACCAGGGGAGTGTCTGTTTTTCTGTCTCTTTGGGAGAAGGAATGGTGGGCATGACTCCACACAGAAATTCTGGCAAGCCAATAAAGACCACCGTCCACGCTCCTTCAAGCTAACCACACACGGCTCAGTCTTACTGTAGTTTGCATGCCTGCCTTAGATTCCCCTCTTTAAGAAGCCTCCAAAAATCAGGCCCAGACAGACTCCAACACCTATTCATCTGAAGTTAACTAGGCAATGTGCCTGGTGTCATTTGAGAGAGCTGTTTGGCAGCCAGCAATTTTTTTTTTTTTTAATGACATGATTGCCCAGGCTTTCAAATCCCATTATGAAACTTTTTATCCTTTACTTGGGGCTTTTTCTTTTTTTAATCTGCCATTTTAGTTTGATGGAAAGAGATGATGAGGAGAAATATTTGCAAAATTGCTCTTTGGTGCCAGGTGATGCAGTGAGGCATGATTGCTGAACACATTTGGGGGATCTATAGGTGGCCCATTCTTTCCTGTCCTGAAGCTCTTAATGACTGACAGAGTTGGCTATCAGGGAAGCCAGCCCTGGCATGGATAGGAAGAGGGTAGGACTAATTTCAGGGCAGCTTGGAGATTCATTAGACGAGCTCTAGGGAGCTGCCTTGGGGCTAGCTCCACCCTTGGTCACAGAAAACAAGGAGACCCCTAGCTGTGTCCTGCTATGCATTCAGAACCCTGCATGGAGACAGCCCATCTGTTATTAGAAACAGTCATCAGCCAACAGCAGTGTTATGCCTGCTGCTTCACTATGGTAACACATAACTTCAGGGCTGTAATATGATCCACTTCACATCAAGGGGAATATATGGTACATCATACCTACCCTAAGTCAGAACACGGGCTTCAGAACTGGCTTTAAGAGAAACAGTCATATCTTCTCATGAACATTCTCTGAGGTGTTTCCAGGCGTCAGACAGTTCTTCTCTCATATCAGCTTGCCTATACAAAGCTGTAGGTGATATTACAGCATGGTACTCACATCTTCTCAAGTGTTCATATACATTCGGTTTGCTGGGAGAAGTAGATGCAGGATTCCTGGGGCACTCGGCCTCATAAGAGCCAGAAGGTTATTTATCTTCACAGCTGTGACCGAGCATCTAGCATGGTACCTGACTATGTAGTAGAAATGAATAAACATGGAAGGCAAACAATGGCTGAGTGGACAAGCCATTCTTCCGCCCTCCCACCTCCTTCTCTCCCTGACTCCCCCATCCCACTCCACCCCACTCCCATTTCTCTGAAAAGCTGGGTCAAAGTCACTATAAAATCTAGTCATAGAATAGACATAGTCAGTGTTAAGTGGCTTAAAGAAGTGGTGTACATATTGGTTATGAGTTTGGACTTGGGAATCAGGAAGACCTGCATTTGAGCCTTATCTTCTACCACTTGTTGTTTGGGTGACCTTGGACAAATTGTTTAATATCTCTTAGCCTATTTCCGAATCTAGAAAGTGGAGATAATAAGAGTCCCACCTTATCCATTTGTTATGAGGATTAGAGATAATTCACGTAAAGTGCTTGGCACTGTGCCTGGGATTTTAGTATTCAATTTATTATTTTTCCATAGGCTGTTCATTACCACTATGTGGGTATCAGTCCAGCTAGGTGACCACAGCTAGGCCTGTGCCTCTCCGAGGAAAATAGCTATCTCCTTCATCTCTGGAGCAACTGGAATGCTTCTTTGTACTGACTTGACCATTGATTAGCTTGGTTGCTATGGTTACGTTACTTAACCTTTGGGACTTCTTTGTTGTAGACAGAGATGGCTGCTCTATCTACAAAGATATTCACACGTGAAAATGATTGGGAAGGGTCCTAAAGAATGAGTTTTTGGTTTATGCTATTGTCTAGATGCCTAACATTTTAGGATTAAGTTAGGGAGTGGGAAGGAACATAGAAGTCTGGGGGTCCTGTGGAACGTACATTAAAGGCATTTATCCCAACTTTACTGACTCACGCATCAATGAATTGAAGGATTCGTGATTCATAACAATAAGGCCAACTGCTCTAGCTATGTGTGGACCAGTAAACATGTCCTTTTGGGAAAACTAAATAAGTCACATGACATCAGTTTTTATTTCAGTGATACTCCATGATGTTAAAAAGAAAATTGTTTTAGCTTTAGATAGTTAAAAAAAAAAAAAAAAACAACTCAGGCCATATTATTTTCCACCAGTATACAGTTTTTCACTCATACACAGTAAAACAAAATCACAAGAGTGGAAATGAAATGGCAAAGAATGTAAAAGAAAATAGTGGATCCAATCATCTTCATTATTATGTGAATGTTATTTGAGCTTACCATGCTAAGCTCTTTGCATATATTATCTCAGTTAATTCCAGAATATAGACACCGTTATCTCTGTTTGTATGGGAAGAAGAAATTAAGGCTTATAGATATGAAGTAACTCGGCCAAGTCACAGGCTGTGAATTGCAGAGCATTGCCCTTTTTATGATGTCTGCTTTCCTTGTTTTGTTTTCTCAATGACGGTTGAGGTCATCCCCTCTTGGTGACAGAGCATGAGGTAGAGTGACGTTTATAGCACTGGATGACTCAGATTGCTATTAATCTCCTCCTGAACTGGCAAAAAGTCAAGAATGATCTTGTGCCGTTGACACGGGCTATGGTATCCCATACGCTTGCCTCCACAGCCATAGGTCTGAATCACTCTGCAGTGACTGAGGTTCTACCCCGCTTACATACCATCAGTCCCTTAATCCCTACAATGATCTGTTGGGTGGCCTTTTGTCCATTAGTCTACTGTTCACTTTCCTTCCTCATCATTTATGGAGCATGTCTTATAAGTAAAGCCCACCCATACTGGGCATATGGAGTCAGACAAGTGAAAAAGATTGTCCCTGTCTTCCAAGAGCAACTGCTTTAGTGAAATTGCCATAAATGACTAACTAGGTAGGTCAGTAGGTAAGTAAAGAGATGCATAGATAGATGAGACAGTGACAAATACAAAAATAAAAGCCAGAATAATGTGAGCAGGGATGGAAGGGTGACTAATTCCAGCTGAAGGCTGGAGATCTGAAAATCCCTCTTAGAAGAAGTAGAATTTGATATGGGCTTTGAAAGATGAATGAGGGCTGAATCTGGGAGAAGGATCATGCTACTAGGCAGAGAAGGCTCTCTTAACTGTCAGATCCAGAGATGGCCATCTTACATGTTTTTTCCACTGAGCCCAGGTATAGTATGAATTCCCTTCCCTATACACTAGTCTAAGGGATCACCACCAATTCAACAGAACTGATTGACTTATGGGATGAATCCTCTTGACCGTTCCTGACTTAGCACTTTAGTGACTTCAAAGGCAGGGCTGTTACGCTAAGAAACGGGAATGGTTACATCCCAGTAGACTCAAGTAAATGGCCATTTGGGTTCAGAGAGGGACAAAAATAAAGCACACAACACATGTAAGTACCTATTTAGAGATACGTCCTTGGAACCTCTAATCTCCTACCTTTCTCTCATCTATACCTCTCTGGATGCTTTATTTAACAGAGACATTTCTTGTGCATCTATTTTGTGCAGGGCGCTTCGCTAGTTACCATACAAAGAAGTATAAGATATGGCTTCTGTCCTCAAAGAGCCATCAACTAATGGGAGTAACAAGGCCAATGTTCAGAAAACTCTGTTCAAGTCCCTATAATCAAAATGTCAGCTGCATAAGCGTTTTGAAGTTCTCCATTATCCCATCTACCACAAAGTGAACTGGCATGAGAAAATTCTGTCTCTAAAATGTAGCATCTGGCTTCAAGAGAAAGGGACCTGCACAATAAGAAATGACTTTTTTCTCTCAAGATTTCTCAGCTTTAGTCCATCTATGTGATTTCACATTCAAATGCAAGTTTTGAGGTATATCCACAATTTCCCTTTGGACTGGGCAGCATTGTAGGCTGTGAATCCCAGTTGATCATCTTACCTGTAATAATGAGCCTGTAGAAGTAGGGAGAAAAAGTGACAAGATAGAAATCCCTTTCCAAATTAATGTTGGAGCCAAATGGAATAAACTACTTTTATATCTGACCCTGAATGTGTAGAAGAAGAATACAGAAAGTGTATTTTCAACTAATTTAAATCAAAGATGAAATTGAAACAGAAAGCCAATAGCCAAATTAGTCATCTGGTTACAGAGAAAACATACTCTACTTCATTGTTGTAATAGCAAACAGCAGTGGAGTAGAAAATTGAGTGGTCTTCTTATACTGGGATAAAATCTGATGCTTGGTTGCTAGGGAAGCTCTGCTCATATTAGCCTTGACTACATCCTCTGTAATGAATTAGAGCCTTTAACATCTCATCAGCACATCACGAACACAAGTTTTAAGAGCCATATTGAAAAATGTGAGATGTTGCAGTATTGTTAATGTCGTGAGAACAAGTGGTAAGAGGTCAGATTTACAGTTCTGCAATGGTTCTTTTGCATAGTACTTTATACTTCTGTTCTTCTTTATGTATTTTCACCTCGCTTCACATTTTACCATTTCAATCTTTAATCATCTCTAATCCATTTTTTGTAAATGTTTTTATACAGGGGTATGTTGATTATTCTTGACCGAAGCATTTGCATAAACAAGTTTGAAGCTGTATTACCAATCTGCGTATGGGTCATTCTGTCCACTACAAATGTGATGATGGAACACAAATAAAATTTGCATTTCTATCCATATTAAAAATTATTTACAGATCTCCTGTCTCTCTTTTACATAGAGAATTCATGGCACTTAGATGTACAGCAAAGTGATTCCGTTATACATACATACATATACTTTTTTAGATTCCTTTCCATTATAGTCCATTACAAGATATTGAGTATAGTTCCTTGTGCTATACAGTGGGTCCTTGTTGGTTATCTATTTTATATACAGGAGAGTTCTATAATGTTTAAAGTGAACCTATTTTGTTTTGAAGGCTTTTGACAGAGTGAAATAGCAGAGAGCAATATCCAAGATCAAACAGCAAACTGGAAAGTAAGGGATATAAGGAAAGAGGGAAATACTTACCATTTGTATCCAAAGCAAGACTTCCCAGATAATTCACCTGACTGGTCCAGTCGTGGATCAAGTAGCTTGATCCTAGCTTCATCAAATTGGATTACAATTAAGACTCCAACACACAAAATACATATTTTTTTTTTTTTTTTTTTTTTTTTTTTGCGGTACGCAGGCCTCTCACTGCTGTGGCCTCTCCCGTTGCGGAGCACAGGCTCCGGACGCACATGCTCAGCGGCCATGGCTTATGGGCCCAGCCGCTCCGTGGCATGTGGGATCTTCCCGGACCGGGGCACGATCCCGCGTCCCCTGCATCGGCAGGCGGACTCTCAACCACTGCGCCACCAGGGAAGCCAACAAAATACATATTTTAAAATTTCTTCATTAACTATCTTTCTTTCCACACAACGTTCTATCACTGTTTTCTCTCACTGTGATTTTCCGATCTTAGAGTGGTGTAAATCAAATATAATAGCAAGAGTAAAGAAAACAAAATCACAACATGGAGAAAGGGAGCAGTCGAGAGTCAGGGCATGCATGAGGATAAGCCCTCCAAGCACATGCACTCAGATCCTCTCTGTTGAAATGGAATGTGCTACCACAGCATTCCAGGACCCCCTTTCCAACCTATAATTAATGTGTGTCTCCTCTGTGGCATGAAACTACGAATGTTCTCAGAGGTGAGCAACGGGTATTTCAGAGCATGGCACAGGGCTGGGAGGAGAGCAACGTGGGTAGATGACCACACACCATCATTTCCTTTTCTGATCTCACCAGAATGTCATCAGCAGAGCCACAGCCCAACAGGCGGGTAGTAGAAGGTATGGAGATGCATTTTAGACAGAAAATAGGCACTCTATGCATATACAAGTATGGTAGATGTTGAGTCCCATGTGTTACTGTCTTTTCTCCTAATTTGTTTCAGTCCTTGAATGTTTTATTATAATTGATGTGTTCATTTTCTGTACTTATGCCCAGGAGTGTTGCAGTGAACATAATTTTAAAATTCAAGAAATCCATTAAACAAATGGTTTATGTTGATAAAATAGATTAATTCAAATGATTGAAAACACATAGTACCAGCTCTGAATGAAACAATTCTTTAAGAAAAAAAAAAAATCACATTATCAAAACTCTAGCCCCAGATTGCCACTTGATTAGTCCAAAAATACAAGGTTGGCGTGAAGCCCAGAATGTTGGCAAGTGGAGCTTTGATTGACCTAGACAGACAAGGGATTCCAGAGCCGAGGGCCCCTTGTTAAACAAGGCCTGGCTGCAGTTGCCCAGGGTCTAAATTGGGGATCCATTAGCAGAGATCCACAGTGGACTTCAACTGTCACGATTTGTGTATACAGAGAGAACTTCTCTTTAGTCAGGATGGTGACTACCTGAGGCTTTCAATAGGTTGGACTTTTAGGTAGAGTTCATGTTGAGGGGAGAAATCAAAATTTAATTTGGTTGGGGGTGGGTAGAATGTGTGTGAGAGTAATACAGATATAACTAGAGTTGTTGGTCACTTTCATGCTAAATGTTTGAGGAATTGATTTCTCATAGATCTCTGTGTCATATGTAGAATGTTGAAAGATACATGTCATTTATCTATCTATAACCAAGTGAGCCTGACTTGTACCAGCTAGCTAATCGTGGATGACTATAATAGCAGTGGACACTTGGTCTTCATAGCTAAGTATGCCTTCTATACACTTTGCCCGTGACTTTAATTGGGCAATGAGAGTCCATTGTGATCTGAGCCCCTCCTGATCCTATGGTGTTTGTTTCTTCGTTTCTTTCTTTTGCCTGTCCCAGACTCTTTTCATGAAGGCTGATTTGTCAGCCACAAAAAAAGTGAGATTTTGTATGATAATATTTGTGAAATTATGTGTGCAATGCACCATAAACGTTTATTGTTTATGCAGATCAAAATTGGTATATTAATCTAAAAGTACAAAGAGTGTGTTTCACTGTTTGTCTTATAGATTCAAACTGGTACTTGGAGTTTATAGTATCGACTAATTTCATATTTTGCATATTCAAATTCTGATGACTGCAGTTAAATTTAATTCGTTTCAAAGGAAAAAGAAGCATCCTTTTTATCTTCTTCCACTGACTTGCTTTACCCTCGTTTATTTTTCTGGGTTGAATTGAAGATAGACTAGTTTAAAAAAACAACAACCCTCTAGAATCTCTTGACCATTTTTTCCATAACCCCAATTGCTGCAGAGAGGATCTTTTTATTTGATTTATCATATAATCTCAGACTCCGAGAAAATACCCTTCCTGCCTTCTTTTCACAAGTAATGTGAGAGTGTCCCTTATTGGTACTGAAAAGTTTTTTCAAATATGCTGAGTGATACATAAATGTATCTGTTTTTTTTTTTTAATGCCTTCAGTGTGTTCAGGAGTTTTACTAAATGTCATGTCATATTTTCTGAATGATTTTGTTTCAGTAAAAAAGCACCAGATTTAAATGTAATTGAGTCAATTAAAATCTGGGTTTTGTTTGTTTAGTAGGATTTATCTGAATTACATCTATCTATGCTTATTCTCTGTTCCTATTCTCTCTTCCTTCTTCTTCATGTCCTTTGGACTTAACAAACAAAAGGATGGAGATGATAAAAAGAGGCTGTAGTCCAGTTGTCTGCTTTGGGGGTTGGAGGGGTGATTGGGAGGAAACAAATCTCTGAGATCTTCAGTCCTGTGTCTCACTTTTGCCTATAAACAGTTGGGGAAATGGGAAACCCTGTTCTCTAAGGAACAAAATTGATTGAGCTTCTGGCCTCTCCACACATGGAGGAGACCACGCAAGGGAGGTGAAAGGGGAGTAGCATCAGGTCTGGCTGCCTTGTCTTAGTGGGGCTTGTTTTCTTTCTATGTTGTCAAGTACGGGCGTCATAAAACAATCATCTTTACTGAACACTTGAAGAGCAGTTGGTCTGAACACAGAAGGAGGAATTGGAATTTAAACCCTACAGAGCCATTTCTAAGCACAGCCCCTTCCTGACAGTGCCTTTCTTCATAGAGCTTCGTGGAGTTCATAGAGTCAGCTTCAAAAGGGCCCCCGACAGAGAAATGGGTGGCCACTGTTACAAAGCCCACGGAGAATTTGAGATGTCCAAGTGAAGTGGCTTTATAAAGGATCCTTGTTTTTGCTTAGGTTCTAAGTTACCTGCAGGAGGAAGGAAAAGTTACAATATAAAGCCAGAAACTTGACTGCCCTCTTTTTGCATGGGAAGGGAATGGCAGAATCTCCCTCAGAAGAGAGAGCTTTTCATTCTGGAAAATACCTTGCTAGGATTCCTTGAGTATGATATGGGAACCCCTGCCCCCTTTCTCAGGGGTCATATTTCCAAAGAAATAAAAGAGGAGCTAAAGCATCACACCTGACATAACAGGAGTGAAATCTATTTATTTATTTATTTACTTACTTATTTTTGGCTGTGTTGGGTCTTCGTTGCTGCGCGCGGGCTTTCTCTAGTTGTGGCGAGTGAGGGCTACTCTCCAACGCGGTGCGTGGGTTTCTCATTGCGGTGGATTCTCTTGTTGTGGAGCACAGGCTCTAGGCACGCAGGCTTCAGTAGTTGTGGCACATGGGCTCAGTAGTTGTGGCACATGGGCTCTAGAGCGCAGGCTCTGTAGTATGGCGCACGGGCCCAGTTCCTCCGCGGCATGTGGGATCTTCCCGGACCAGGGATCAAACCTGTGTCCCCTGCATTGGCAGATGGATTCCTAACCACTGCACCACCAGGGAAGTCCCAGGAGTGAAATTTAAAAATGAGGACCCTGGCAAAGCCAGAGGGAGATGAGGAGAAAGCCCAGGAAAGTAACAGGATACAGAGATGTGGGAGAAACAATGGCAAGTGGTGGAAGGACCACTGGCTGCGTGTTGCCTCTGTCCTTTCATCAATCACAACAGCCTTAGGGGCAGTAGAGGGAATCCAGGGACAGGTTTGAGGAAAGAAAGCATGCCCTTTCCATGTCACCCTTCTGTTCCTATAGGAAAACAGAAAAAGTGCTATGGGAGCAACAAGAACCAACTGACCAGCCCTCACTTTGGGAGTCTGGACCTTACCAACAAGGGGAAGGATGAGTGGGTGCTTACCACTTGTTCAGGAACTGCAGGCAGGGCATTCCTTAGAGGGAACAGGGTATGCAAAGACTTGGGGGTCTGAAAGGACCTGAGCAGCTTAGAGAAAAGCTCTTTAAATTGTGATGGCTCTTTTCAGGCATGCTAAGACATTTTTTCTTCACTGTTAAAAACTGGGGAACTCCAGAAGGAATTTAGGCAGGAGAAAGACAATCAGATTTGTGTCTTCAAAAAAGAGCTCTGGTGCATGCCTTCCAACCATTTATTTATTCAGCAAGTATTCATTGGGCTCTGGTGTGCCAGAACCATACTAGGCGCTGGGAATACAGTGATGAATTAACTAGTTCTTGCTGTTATGGCACTCACAGCTTGGTTAGGAGATAGATGTGTTCAAATTAGTCACAGAAATTAAAGTTTAATTATAAGTAGTGGAAAACTATAGAAGAGGGTGAAGAAATGCTTTGAGAATTAGAAGGGAGAACTAATTTTGTTTGGAGGTTGAGTGGGAATTGGGTGACATGAGGCCACCCAGCTGGAACTTGACAGATAGGCAGCCATTGGCCAAGCTAAGAGAGAGGTAACGTCTATGTAGACTTTGGGGGAGCGAGAGGCTTAACAGTTAGGAAGCTGTTCTAATGGTCCAGGCAAGTTCCTGTTGCCTCACCTACAAAAATTCAGGGACTGGTCTCTGTTGGTCTCCAAAGCCACCTACAGCTCTGAGTTCTATAGAATTAAGAGTCTGCTATGTGTTTGACATTGTGCTAGGTGCTGATTAGGAAGAAAATAAAAGATACATAGATATGAATCCCCAACAGAGTGACCGTCCAACAAATTGGACATTTGGTGCAGGTTCAGAGAGTTTAGCTCTAGGTTTGTGTTATGTTTTATAGAGACTTAACAGAATTCTTAAAACACTTTTAATTATTTCTTGTTGAAATGACAGATCCATCTACCACTCCCCAGGGCCCAGCTTCTGTTTTTTAAGCTTTTTCTCTTGAATTGCCTCCAGTCATGCTGGATGGATGGATGGATGGATGGATGGATGGATGGATGGATGGATGGATAGATAGATACATAGATAGATACATAGATAGATACATAGATAGATAGATAGATGAAGAGATACAGATATATTTGAAACTTAGAATGTCTAATACAGTACTGAACACCTGTAGGACTATACTGCTCATCTTTACAGTAGAGATAAAGGTGTTATTAACCATCTGAAGAACTGCCATGTAATTGGTGACTAACTTACAGAAACAGTGCCTTGCACATAAAAGGCACTCGAAAATATTTGGATGAATGAATGAAATATTCATCTGCCTCAGTGTGTTCAATTGAGAAACAGAATCAGATGTCCGCCACAGACTCCGTAGGGCTGCGGTCACATCAGTGTGATTATGGCGCTCTTCTTAAGTGCTGCATGTGATGGATAAATTGTGTTCCCACTCTTCCCCAGCCCACTCTAAAGGAGTCTTGTCCTGCCCACTCATTTTCTCTCCATCCTTGATAAACTTCAAAGAGCTTCCCTCCCTGATTTTTTAGGGCTTTTGTATTCAGAAGTGGAAGAAAGTTGAAAAGATGCTCAGGCTAGGATTGAGGAATGAGTGGTATTATTTTTGTTTTATTTTTTCTCATTCATGGGCCACCCTTTCAGTAATTCTTACACTTGTGCATAAATAGGGTCACATCATAATTTCTAATTATGGACACCATTTTAAATAAACTTTTACTTTGCTTATTTGTTGATATACGCACTTTAGCACCCCCAAGAAGAGTTCGTCTGTCTGTTTATCTTTCTGTCTTCTTTTTGGAAGAGCAAGTTACCAAAGCAGCAGCAGTGGGCAAGGGAGGAGGATAGAGGAAAGGAAGAATTTTAAGCAACATTTCTTTAATGCCTGAATCCGAGATGAGCTATTGGGAAATTCTGTCTTGACTGCTGGACTGTTTGAATAATCAGGACACAGCTTCGGAAAGGGCTCAGGTAGGGACTGACTGCTCCCTTCCTGAAGGTAGTCTTTCCTCATGACTGCCCTTCCCCTTAGCAAGGACAGATTCGAATTTCATTAATGTAGACACTGGAGCTGAGACAGATACAGGACTTGGCTAATGGGTATGAGTTATAGGGAGGCATGTTTAAGCTCAATACATTTTTCTAACAGGTAGAAATAATTCATGAAAGAGTGGGTACCCTATCAAAGTGTTGACAGAATTAATGAAATAGACCTCATCCTGGGTAGATGGTTAGGGTAATTAACATGGAAGGTCCTCCCCTTCACGGATCTAATTTAGACACAAAATGCAGGTTGAGTGGAGAAATATACAACTCTTATGTAAACCCAAGATAGAATCCTCCACCCCCACCGCCCCCCCCCCCCCCCAGCTCACAACTCTAAACCCAGGGTAAGCTGGCTGTTTTTCAAGCTAGTTTCTCAACAGTTCTGATGGGTAGAATGTACTCTTCAAGGTTCCATTTTCCCCCCCACTTACCAAAAAGGCTCTTCTAACTTGTTGGCCTACAACTACCACCAAGCTCAGTGTCAAGGTTTACTTTATTTTTTTTAATTTTATTTTTATTTTATATTGGAGTATAGTTGATTTACAATGTTGTGTTGGTTTCAGGTGTACAGCAAAGTGATTCAGTTATACATATACATATATCCATTCTCTTTCAGATTCTTTTTCCCATATAGGTTATTACAGAATACTGAGTACAGTTCCATGTGCCATGCGACTATTTTATATGTAGTAGCGTGTATATGCTAATCCCAGACTCATAATTTAAGGTTTACTTTAAGTTTTAAAAAAAAGAAAAAGATTTGTTCAAGTATAGGGTAAGTGAACTTGGTTATGGGATGGTTTAAAGTGTTTGGGAAAGCCTTCCTTTATATCCCAGAGAGGCAGGAGGTCTGGCAGTGACTACATGTTGGGCACCTACTAGTCACCAAAGTTTGGAGCATGGCAGAAAAAGGCTAAAATGCAAGATTAGATTGAGAATAATACAGTCTGATGTGAATAGCCAAATTTAATTAACCACTTATGGTATGTCATGCATTGTGCTAATGTGCACTGTCTCGTGTAAATCTCGTGGTGACCCTCCAGTGCAGGCGCTGTTATTTTCCCCTCACAGATGAGTGACCAGGAGGGGGTGGGGGAGGGGAGAGAGAAAGAGCTCATCAGACATTTCTCAGTGAGTATATAGTAGTGCCATAATCAAACCTAAGTTTTCAGCTGCTAAGCTTAAGGAAAGAGACGCAAAAAGAATGATATTTAACAATGGATGGAATAGACCCAGAAGTAAGGAGATCCATCAGAACCAGCTGGAATAAATCTCAGAAGGGTTCTTGGATAAGGTACAATTTCACCCATTTCAGAGGGTATGTGGGTTCCAAATCGGCAAGAGTGGGTATTAGGGGACAAGGAATAAGAGTAACTCTTTCTGCTCACAAAGAGGACTGGCCTCTCTCAGAGCGTGAATTTGGCTGGGAGGCAGTGGAGAGATGTGAACTCCCTGGGCCTGTTCAGTCTGGAAGAGACCTGAGACTTTGCACCCTGGAAACATGGCCCAGGAGGTATGCATTGTGTGTTGTCCCCAGTGCTTATTATGTTGCTGTTTGGCTCGCTTGACAGGTCTGTAGTTTACACCAGTAGCATGAGCAGTAGATCCAGTTTCCACTTAAACTACAATACAATCCACTTTGCTATACGGTATAAACTAACACAATGTTATAAAGCAACTATACTCCAATAAGAATTTTAAAAAAGAAAAAAAGGACAATACAATCATCATGCATTAAAGCAGGAAGTATTCTGAGTATTCTAAGAATGCATGTACTCATTTATTGGAAACCATGATTAAAATAAATTTTAGTTTTATTCCTCTCTTCTAAGGGCCTTTTCGACAATTTAGCTAACGGCAATCCTCAAAGACAGTGTTTCCTGTCTTTGAGGATTTGGAGGCTAGGTTAACCTCCAAATCTCAGTGACTAGACAAAACCAAGATTTATTTCCCCCTCACTTAAAGTTTGCTGCAGGTTTGATGGTTTTCCCCAATACTCTTTTCCAAGTAGTGACCCAGGATCCAGTCTGCTGATATTTTCTGGTTCTATTATCTCAACAAAAGGGCATGGAGAATCCATACCACTCTACTACACTTCGGTTTGGTAGCCCATTGCCATGACTAGTACAGGGACCCACGCTGCTGCAAGGTACTGGGACATACAAGGAAACACAAGTCCATAGAGTGGGCGGTAAATGTCTCTGGCACTTTCCATCCTTTGCCCCTTTTTCCTACACAGAGAACATATTGAATCCCTCCCTAAGAAAGACAACCCAAAGTCCCATCCAGTAGAGGCACCGAGCTCAAAATCTAGGATTTCTGGGTGGTGGCCAATAGTCATTACCTGGTTCAGATGTGGCTCCTTTTGGGCTAGAGAACTATGAATTAAAAAGGCAAGTTATCTGTCACTCTCCAACAGGTAACCCCAATGGAGAATGATGGAACAGGGACCTGGTAAATGCAATTGATACTCCCATTTGGAAAAGGGAGATGCACCACAGTCACTGGTTTGTTGCACTCTGAGATGTCCCTGGACAATGGCTATGGTGGCTACCTACCCAAATGTGGGGGGAGGTTCCTCAATGAGACCCCGATTCTGTTCTCTGGGAGGAGAGGGCAAGTCCCCGGTCTGTTACTTTCTGCAGCACCTGGCTCCACCATCTGGGAAGTTCTTAATCTCCCCTGATTTTCCTTTGCTCCATATAAAATGGATATTGTGGCATATGCCCTCCTTAAGGGCTTTCTAATCAAGGGAGTTTGAGAGCTAAGGGTCATTTTAAGTCTCTTGATTTTTAGACAAATACAGCTTTCTCAGAGATTCAGAAGACTTCCAGTACATTTGCTTGCAATCAGTTCCATGTGCCAGGAACCCCATCCACATCTTGTTTGAGACATGGCTTTCAAAACTGCCTCATTTCTTTGTTGGTTCCTTCCAACTGAACAGCCACACATGAAATCTGATCTTTGCCCTGAGTCATTTGGATCATGTGTGTTTCTGGACATTTGTTATTCACAGCCTTTTTATATCTTATTTCCCACAGTTCATGGTCCAGTTGCAGTGGGTTTTCCAATCTTTAAAGGCATCACATTTCTGGGCTCTGTTGCCTTTCATTTCTGCTAATTCTTTCTAGAGCATGCCTTTCTTTTTTCTTTCTCTTCTTTATAGCATGTGCTGACTGCAGCCGGTGGTGGCCAATATACACTATTGATGTTCTGTTTTCTAAAACTCTTCCCCCTACAGCCTCCAGCTCAGCACTCACGTGGTCTCCCTCCCAAGTTATCACAGATGACAGTTTTAACAAAATGTCTTCGTCACTGAATAACAATCTCCACATTTCTAATCTTTGTTGTCAGTTTCTTCACTGCCTGTCACCTGACTGCTGAGCGAATGGTGTACATTTTAGGGCTTTCTAAAGCAGCACTCCACCTTTGGTGTCAAGTTCTGCGTTTGTCTTAAGTTAGTTTATGCTGCAGAAACAAACCCACCTCCAAATACCTGTCACACAACATATAAAAGTTTATTTTTTACTCAGAGTCTACCATGGGTCTAGTGACTCCCTTCCAAGCAATGATTCAGGGCTCCAGGCTGTTTCCATCTTGGAGGTTTACCACTGGAACACATGGCTTGCAGGGTCATCTGGAAAAGGGAAAAGGGCACTTAGATGGTCATGCACCAGCTCTGAAACGCGTTGGCAAATGCATGTCACTTCTGCTCTTGGCCTTGCCAAACAGCCCTTGCCTCTTCAGTGAACAGGAAGTGTCTCTGGCACAGCTACTCGATCAAACCCTGAAGGTAGAGCCTGGAATCTGTATTCTAACACATATTCGGTGTTCAAGAACATTTGTTCTAGGATAAGTGGTCCTATGTTATTCATAATAAGACTGAAGCCTGGAGATGGTGCAATGTATGCAGGGTCACACAAATTTAGTGACAGAGCTGCTTGTGCTTCTTAGTTCAGGTCAGCTCCAAATCTCTGATGTATAAAAGCCCCATCGTAATGCAAGTCATGCTCTTTATTCAAGATCATACTGAGAAGCCATCTTTTCTATTCTTCTTCTTTTCCTGGGGCCCTAAGAGTTGAAAGAACTGTGTAGGAAAACAGATGAAGGCACCATGCTAGCAAATTCGAACAAAAGCCAAAAAGACAGAAAGAGAAGAGGGAAAACAATTTTCCCAGAAAAGAGGAAGCCCCTTGATCAAGCCTAAATTTGCTAATGGTTCACACCCATAAGCTTAAAAAAGTGAAAACCCCTGACTAGATATTTTCAGTCCTTCGCTGGACCAAACGACAGGGTCAGAAAGCTGTGTGTGTACCCAGGTATCCACACGGTAATGGTGAGGATTTGGGGGATCCTTTGCACTTCTGTAGAGCCGGCTTCACCTGTGAGCTCATTCCCAAACAAAATCTGCTTCTGTACATCTGTTATAAATGTTCACATTTGCTGGGAGTGAAAATATTATCCTGTCAAGGTGAAAGGGATACGCTTCAGAATTGAGGGAATTGGCTTTGGAACTTGCAGATTTTATCCTTGGATCATACCCGCAAAGAAAAAGATAAATTGTGGGGTGAGGAAGAGGGAAACTCTTCCTTGCTAAGAGGACAGAAATAACTTGAGCTAATTATATTAACCTTAAAACGTAAGTGAAAATTAATAACAAATAAGAAAAATTTTAACTCTGAAAATAGCCTCTCCTCTGCACTATTGAAATCCTATACCCTTTGGTGGAATAAGCTTAGGTCAGGAGCTAACCTGCCAAAATGAAATTCTAGAAATAGGGAATGCTTCAGGCGTCCTGAGTCCAGCTGAGTATCTTGCAGTGTTTTCCCAAACTTTTGCGTTCAGTAAAATATGATTTAAATTTTGCCTCGAGCCTTTACTTTTGGAAAACCATATGTATTTTTTAACAAATTTAATTTGGATGTTTCTTATTTTCTTGCCCTTTAGCTCATTAAAACATTATGTTGTAGGAGTCATTTGTTTGGGAAGCAATCTGATTCTTTTGGAAAATCTCTGGAAGCCTTTGTTGTTGGGATGAGAAGCAAAATTGTGCCCGATCTTGAGTGTATACATTCAAAGTGAACTGGAACATTATAGAAATTTCTGAATCAGGGGTTCTCAAAGTGGGGGCCCCAGACCAGCATCATCATTAGCACCTGCGCAGGGCCCCTCTCACTAAGAAGGGCCTCATACTTGGTTTGATGCTGTTGCCATCTTGAAATTCTTAACTTTGTTTTGTAAGTAAAGTCCAGTGGGAAAAGAGGACAGCAGAGTGCTGGTAGGAGCAGATTTCCCCATTCACAGACAGCATTCACAGCGTCCCATGAGCACAGAATTCCAGGGTACTGCATATGTGTGAGAGTTCCTTGAGATTCAAAGCAAGTATAAGGTAAGCATGTTAGGTCTGCAACTGAATCAACTAGGGGAAGTTAGGGAGATGAGGGGGCACTGACAGCCCACAGAGGTCACACTTTCTATTTGACTCAGAACTTTCTTTGAACCCAGAAAAAAAGCAATGGCATTCTAAGAACAACAGTCCACCAAGAAAGCCTATCATATCTTCTCTAACTTGTGAACTAGCCAACTACTTACACGCAAAGAAGGAGAGAGGGCAACACGTGGTTCCTTATCTTTTCAGAACTTCCTTACCCATCAGTAATTCAAAAGTAGCAAAAGTTGGTAGAATGCATATATATCAAGAAATGAAATTTAAAACAGTAGACTCAGTTTTGTGCAGCAGTTCCACTCTTCTGGTTAGAAAGGAATATATGTGTGTATATATGCATATGTATATATGTATATATATGAGCTACAAAAGATGAGTTGTATAATTTCGGTGATTCCACAGAGGAGTTCAATACTCTTTATAACTGGCCTTGTGCAACTTACAGATGAACAGTAAACTTCGTGCTAATAATTTTAATTTCTCTTTAGAACATTAAATAGCAAATAAAAAACACCATGACTAGTTGAAAGGGACCATGGAAGAAAGGAAACAGTTTTATCTTTTAGTACTCTAATTAATGGCACTGTTTTTTCCTGCTTTTTGGATAAGGAGTCCTGTATCTTCACTTTGCTCTGGGTCTTGCAAATTAAACAGCCCTTCCTGGGAACTTATTAGAAATGCAGATTCTCAGGCCCCGTGCCAGACCAACAGAATCAGAAACTCACCAGGAGGGAGAAGGGAGGGGGATAGCGGCACGTATTTTAACAAGCCTCCAGGTGATTCTGAACCATGGGCAAGTTTGAGAACCACTGGTCTGAATCATTTAAGCTCGGGAACCCTACAGCTGTATTTACCCAGAAGTTTCAGGCCTGTCTGACTGCCTTATTTTAACTAATCTAAGAGGCAGTTGAAAGCACAACCACCTTCATAACTGGCCTCTGAATGTCCATCACATGGTGCTTGTGAGCCTCTGCTGTGGAGTCAGACACATCTGTGTTCACCTTAATGCAGCCATGCAGCTTTGGGCAGGGTTCTCCACCTTTCTGATTCTCAGTTTTCTCAGCTATGAAATGGGGATATTAATGCCAGCCTCATAGTGTGATAGAATATATAAATGAGTGTCTGGTACATGGTAAGCACTCAGGGAAAAGGCATTGCATCTATATTATTATTAATAATAATTAGTATTATCTGTGTTGTACATTGCTGGTGCTATTAGCCTCACCCTGGACCAGTCTCTGAGGCATCACCCTTGCTTAACTCTCTCCAAGTTGCCCCCTGTGTATCAGGTTGAGATGTAAAACACAAAAGAAACACAGGAAAGGGTAGAACTTTTCCTTCTACTAGTAAAGGGGAGGGAATGAGAAACAGAACAGGATGTTTCTTATTCTTGATTAGGCATTTTCTCTTCTAAAAGTTCTGCCTTCATATATAATTTTACCTTACAACTCTAAAGTAGGTGAGGAAGTACCTAGTCCCCTTGCCTGGATGATGTACAGAAAGAGAGTCCATGATAGCTAAGAGGCTGAGCTTTAGAGCTGGACACATCTGGGCCCATCTTGCCCTGGTGATCACAAGCCACTTGCAGATGGGCTAGAAGTCTCTTTCTTTAAATACAAAAAAGTACCAATGTATAGTACCGGCATACCTCAAAGATATTGTTGATTCCAGACCACCACAGTAAAGAAAATATCACAGTAAACCGAGTCACAATTTTTTGGGTTTCCCAGTACATATAAAAGTTACGTTTACACTATACTGTAGTCTATTAAGCATGCGGTAGCAGTATGTCTACAAAAAGCACATACCTTAATTAAAATATAATTCTCTGCTAAAAAATTCGAACCATCATCTGAGCCTTCAGTGAGTCATAGTAGTAACATCAAAGATCACCATAACAAATGTAATAATAGTGAAAAAGTTTGCAATATTGCAAGAATTACCAAAATGAGACAGAGACATGAAGTGAGCAGTGTCTGTTGGAAAAATGACACCAACAGACTTGCTCGAAGTAGGGTTGCCCCAAACCTTCAATTTGTAAAAAAAAAAACATGAGATGGAGGGCAATAAAGTGAAGTGCAATCAAATGAAGTCTGCCTCTCCCGTGGAGGCAATGAAAAGAAAGAGGCCACAGCTCAGTGACAGGCTCCGGGGGGTCCATACCTGTGTGTAGCTCTAGCCCATCATCAGTCCATCATATGTATCGGCAGATAACTTCCCTGAGCCCCTTTCCTCACTGTACAACTGGCATAGTAGTAACAATCCCTCCTGCCCACCTCTAAGTTTGAGCCCAAAGAACTGTCCCAAAGCACTTCATAAATTGTTGAAGCTTCAAAGAACATGAGGAAGTTTTGTTACTGATATCGCTGTCTTCAGAATGAAGGTGGTAAGAACCTGAGAAGGGTATGTTGTTAACTCATCTCTGCTCTTCCTGGGAATCCAAAGATGTTGGGGGGACCAAGTCCTATTTATTTCTGTGTGTTTATTGCAACAAGGGAAAGTGTGTTTGAGCACTAAGCTAAAAAGCAATCTATAGAAAGGCTGATGTTGAGTGTTAAATGGTCTCCTGCTTTTGCAGAGATCTTTAGAAGGAGGAAGTGTTCAGAGCAGATGCACAGTGAGCATCATGAGAACTCGGATTCGAATCCAGGACTGCCTGAGGTTTCCTCAGTGCCAAGTGTGGTACCTGAACTGCAATGAGCATGGCTGTCAGATGAGCGATGGGAGGAATCACCTGCCTTCTGCTATGCTCACATCTCGATCCTACCGTGGATTCTATGTTCCCTGAGGATAGATGTTGCCTTCTTAAGTGAGTTATTCTTTGCAACAGTCCTTCTCACACATGAAGGTACATGTAAATCACTGAGGAATCATCTTAAAATATGGATTCTGATTCAATAGGTCTGCTTGGGGCTGGAGATTCTGCATTTTTATTGATTTGAGCCTTCTCCCTTTTTTTCTTGATGAGTCTGGCTAAAGTTTTATCAATTTTGTTTATCTTTTCAAAGAACCAGCTTTTAGTTTCATCGATCTTTTCTATTGTCGTCTTCATCTCTATTTCATTTATTTCTGCCTCTGATCTTTATGATTTCTTTCCTTTTACTAACTTTTGGGTTTCATTTGTTCTTATTTCTCCAGTTGCTTTCGGTGTAAGGTTAGGTTGTTTATTTGGGATTTTTCTTGTTTCCTGAGGTATGATTGTATTGCTATAAACTTCCCTCTTAGATCTGCTTTTTCTGCGTCCCATAGGTTTTGGACCATGATGCTTTCATTTTCATTTGTCTCTAGGTATTTTGTTATTTCCTCTTGATTTCTTCAGTGATGCATTGGTTGTTTAGTAGCATATTGTTTAGCCTCCACATCTTTGTGTTTTTTACAGTTGTTTTCTTGAGTTGATTTCTAATCTCATAGCATTGCGTTCAGAAAGATACTTGATGTGTTTCAATTTTCTTAAATTTACTGAGGCTCACTTTGTGGACCAGCATATGATCAGTCCTGGAGAATGTTCCATGTGCACTTGAAAGAATATGTATTCTGCCACCTTTGGATGGAATTCTCTATAAATATCAATTAAGTCCATCCGTTCCAATGTGTCATTTAAGGCCTGTGTTTCCTTATTGATTTTCTGTCTGGGTGATCTGTCCATTGATGAAAGTGGTTGTTAAAGTCACCCACTATTATTGTGTTACTGTTGATTTCTCCTTTTATGGCTGTTAGCATTTTCCTCATATATTGACGAGATCGGGTGCATTCAGGGTGGAATGGTATGGCCATAGAGCATTTGCCTTATACATTGAGGTGCTCCTATGTTGGGTGCATATATATTTACGAAACAGACTTTAAAATAAAGACTGTTACAAGAGACAAAGAAGGACACTACACAATGATCAAGGGATCAATCCAAGATGAAGATATAACAGTTGGAGATGCTGCATTTTTTGTTGTTGTTGTTAGATTGTGCATTTTTAACAAGCTCCCAGGTAATGCCAATGCTGCTGGTCCACAGACACTTCGTGCAGTAAAGTTTACAATTGAAATCCCATTGGGAGTTTACAGAGCCCACAGGTGAGGGCTCTGCGTTGAAGGAAGAGCCCTGAGCAAGATGAAACTTGGAGGCAGGTGCATGGCTGGGCGGTGCCTGTGACCAGCTGGGGACGAGAGCATTGGTGAGGAGGTGTTGAGGGACTATAAGCAACGTGGCGTTAGAGGTGCCAGCTTGGACCCACGGTCTTAAAGAATGAAGACATGACTTCCAATCAGACCCCCTAAACTGGACACCAGAGGGGCTTCAGGTAGGGATCTCAAGATAATATTTTGCCTGGAAAAACATTCCAGCAAATAGCACACTATGAAACGGTTATAATGATTCCATTACTGCTCAGCACACTTCACAACGCTCGGCATATGTCCTTAGCCTGACTCTGCCTGCTCTTTTCAAGGCTAGATTTCTAGAACCTAGTAATACTATGATAGCAGTAGTTAGAACACTGGTAGGAGTAATGGTCAAGGCAGCAGTTAATATTTGAGAACTTACGGTGCAAAAGATCCTTGTATTTGTCTCATTTAATCCTCACAACAACCCTACAAGGTAATTACTGTTATTATCCTCATTTTCCAAGTAAAGAAAATAAAACACAGGAAGTATTTTAAGTAACAGGTCACACAACTAATTAGTGGATGCCCCCACTCTTCCCCACCCCATCCTCTCCCTTCCACCTTCCCTTTGGCCCTCAGGCTCTATGTGGTCATTAAAGGAATCACTGTACTCCAAGGGTTGCAGTAAATACCCAAGTAGTGACAGGGACATGGAAAACACAGCTGTTTCCTTCCTAAGCATGGGGAGACGAAGTCGTGAGCAAAGTAGAAAACCTTCACTGTTGTGGTAGCAAGCACAGTCCGATCTAAACTGATCACCAAATCTTCCCCATGAGGGGAAAACACTTAAACAAAATCAGTGAGGGCTTCCCTATGAAAACAATACAAGAACATTTACCATGAAGCTTCCATGAAATCTTGTATCTGCTACTCATCTACCCTGCTGGATAGGGTCCAGAAAGAGCTTTCTGCCTCCTTATTCCAATATTCAGGGCCCAGGATTCCTCTCTAGACAGCACGCTCCTTCTTTTCTGTATCTCAGCCCTGCAACAGAGCCTGGCCCATGGGATATGTTCAACACATACCATTAATAGATTAATTAACCCGTCTACTAGTAATGGGCTCACTCTACTCAGAAAAACTCATGGAAGTTGTTTTGGAGTTCCTTCCTCTAAATAGAGGAATACAGTTGAGGGCAACAGGGAGAGATGTAACGGAGTTATTCCACAAACGGTGCCAAGTACTGCCCTCAGGGTCTGGGTGATGATGACCACATGGGTGCCTGCTGACGGCTGGAGGCAGACAGACCTAGATTTGAATCCCATATTTACAAGCTGCTACTCATATAACTCTCAGAGAAGTTCTCAACATCTCTGTGCCTCAGTCGCTTCATCTGTAAAATGGAAATGATGTAGCAGTTCCGTCTTAGGGTTGTTGGATCAAGGAAGGTAAAGCATCGTGTTCAGCATATGGTAACAGGACATGTCAGCTACATGACTGCGACATGATGGTCCCTGCCCACAGAGCAGTTGGTGGCAAACTTTTTCAGTAAAGGGCTGGGTAATAAATATCTTATGCTTTGTGGGCTACATATGGTCTCTGTCCCAACATATGGTCTCTGTCAGTTCTGCCATTGTAACATGGAAGTAACCACAGATAGTACAAATTGACTCTCGTTATCATTTTAACATGTCATGAAATATTCTCCTTATGATTTTCTTTCCATCACTTGGCCATGTATTAATAAAAGCCATTCTCAATTTACAGACTGTACAGAAACAGGCAACAGGTCAGGTTTGGCCCATGCATCATAGTTTGCTGACCCCTGGTCTAGTGGGGAAAAAGACAAAGACAAAGCTGTTGCAATACAACATGTCACAGTGCTGAGAAGGCAGGTATCTATTCTGCCTGGCAGTGAGAAGAGAAAGATTAGAAACAGCTCCAGAGAGAAGGAAACATGGGAGGTGGGCTTTTCAGAGTGAGTAGGAGTTCACCAGACGGGACAGATAAGAGAAGGAAAGAGCAATTATTAAAGAATAAGCAAATAGGAAAAACATGTCTTTCTAGAGAACTGACCAAAGTTCATTGCTACAAAGAGAAAGGACTCTTGTAGTTTCGCTGATTTTCTCATGAATTTGATTACCTTCTGTGGTTGTTTCTTTTTTTTTTTTTTTATACAGCAGGTTCTTATTAGTCATCCATTTTATACACTTCAGTGTATACATGTCAATCCCAATCTCCCAATTCATCACAGCACCACCTTCCCCCCCGCTGCTTTCCCCCTTGGTGTCCATACGTTTTTTTCTTTACTTCTGTGCCTCAATTTCTGCTCTGCAAACAAGTTCATCTGTACAATTTTCTAGGTTACACATATATACATTAATTTATGATATTTGTTTTTCTCTTTCTGACTTACTTCACTCTGTATGACAGTCTCTAGATGCATCCACGTCTCTACAAATGACCCAATTTCATTCCTTTTTATGGCTGACTAATATTCCATTGTATATATGGACCACTTCTTCTTTATCCATTCATCTGTCGATGGGCATTTAGGTTGCTTCCATGACCTGGCTACTATAAATAGTGCTGCAATGAACATTGGGGTACATGTGTCTTTTTGAATTGTGGTTTTCTCTCGGTATATGCCCAGTAGTGGGATTGCTGGGTCATATGGTAATTCTATTTTTAGTTTTTTAAGGAACCGCCATACTGTTCTCCATAGTGGCTGTATCAATTTACATTCCCACCAACAGTGCAAGAGGGTTCCCTTTTCTCCACATCCTCTCCAGCATTTGTTGTTTGTAGATTTTCTGATGATGCCCATTCTAAGTGGTGTGAGGTGATACCTCATTGTAGTTTTGATTTGCATCTCTCTAATAATTAGTGATATTCAGCAGCTTTTCATGTGCTTCTTGGCCATCTGTAAGTCTTCTTTGGAGAAATGTCTATTTAGGTCTTCTGCCCATTTTTTGATTGGGTTGTTTGGTTTTTTAATATTGAGCTGCATGAGCTGTTTATATATTTTGAAGATTAATCCTTTGTCCAATGATTCATTGGCAAATATTTTCTCCCATTCTGAGGGTTCCCTTTCTGTCTTGTTTATGGTTTCCTTTGCTGTGCAAAAGCTTTGAAGTTTCATTAGGTCCCATTTGTTTATTTTTGTTTTTATTTCCATTACTCTAGGAGGTGGGTCAAAAAAGATCTTGCTGTGATTTATGTCAAAGAGTGTTCTTCCTATGTTTTCCTCTAAGAGTTTTTTAGTGCCTGGTCTTACATTTAGTTCTGTAATCCATTTTGAGTTTATTTTTGTGTATGCTGCTAGGGAGTGTTCTAATTTCATTCTTTTACATGTAGCTGTCCAGTTTTCCCAGCACCACTTATTGAAGAGGCTGTCTTTTCTCCATTGTATATCCTTGCCCCCTTTGTCATAGATTAGTTGACCATAGGTGCATGGGTTTATCTCCAGGCTTTCTATCCTGTTCCATTGATCTATATTTCTGTTTTTGTGCCAGTACCATATTGTCTTGATTACTGTAGCTTTGTAGTATAGTCTGAAGTCAGGGAGTCTGATTCCTCCAGCTCCATTTTTTTCCCTCAAGACTGCTTTGGCTATTCGGGGTCTTTTGTTTCTCCATACAAATTTTAAGATTTTTTGTTCCAGTTCTGTAAAAAATGCCATTGGTAATTTGATAGGGATTGCATTGGATCTGTAGATTGCTTTGGGTAGTATAGTCATTTTCACAATATTGATTCTTCCAATCCGGGAACATGGTATATCTCTCCATCTGTTGGTATCATCTTTAATTTCTTTCCTCAGTGTCTTATAGTTTTCTGCATACAGGTCTTTTGTCTCCATAGGTAGGTTTATTCCTAGGTATTTTATTCTTTTTGTTGTAATAGTAAATGGGAGTGTTTCCTTAATTTCTCTTTCAGATTTTTCATCATCAGTGTGTAGGAATGCAAGAGATTTCTGTGCATTAATATTGTGTCCTGCAACTTTACCAAATTCATTGATTAGCTCTAGTAGTTTTCTGGTGGCATCTTTAGGATTCTCTATGTATAATATCATGTTATCTGCAAACAGTGACGGTTTTACTTCTCCTTTTACAATTTCTATTCCTTTTATTTCTTTTTCTTCTCTGATTGCCGTGGCTAGGACTTCCAAAACTATGTTGAATAATAGTGGTGAGAGTGGACATCCTTGTCTTGGTCCTGATCTTAGAGGAAATGCTTTCAGTTTTTCACCATTGAGAGTGATGTTTGCTGTGGGTTTGTCGTATATGGCCTTTATTGTGTTAAAGTAGGTTCCCTCTATGCCCACTTTCTGCAGAGTTTTTATCAAAAATGGGTGTTGAATTTTGTCAAAAGCTTTTTCTGTATCTATTGAGATGATCATATGGTTTTTATTCTTCAATTTGTTAATATGGTGTATCACATTGATTGATTTGCATATATTGAAGAATCATTATGTCTCTGGGATAAATCCCACTTGATCATGGTGTATGATCCTTTTATTGTGTTGTTGGATTCTGTTTTCTAGTACTTTGTTGAGGATTTTTGCATCTATATTCATCAGTGATTTTGGTCTGTAATTTTCTTTTTTTTGTAGTATCTTTGTCTGGTTTTGGTATCAGGGTGATGGTGGCCTCAGAATGAGCTTGGGAGTGTTTCTTCCTCTGCAACTTTTTGGAAGAGTTTGGGAAGGATGGGTGTTAGCTCTTCTCTAAATGTTTGATAGAATTCTCCTGTGAAGCCATCTGGTCCTGGGCTTTTGTTTGCTGGAAGATTTTTAATCACAGTTTCAATTTCATTACTTGTGATTGGTCTGTTCATATTTTCTATTTCTTCCTGGTTCAATCTTGGAAAGTTATACCTTTCTAAGAATTTGTCCATCTCTTCCAGGTTGTGCATTTTATTGGCATAGAGTTGCTTGTAATAGTCTCTTAGGATGCTTTGTATTTCTGTGGTGTCTGCTGTAAGTTCTCCTTTTTCATTTCTAATTTTAATGATTTGAATCCTCTCCCTCTTTTTCTTGGTGAGTCTGGCTAATGGTTTATCAATTTTGTTTATCTTCTCAAAGAACCAGCTTTTAGTTTTATTGATATTTGCTATTGCTTTTTCATTTATTTCTGCTCTGATCTTCATGATTTCTTTCCTTCTGCTAACTTTGGGTTTTGTTTGTTCTTCTTTCTCTAGTTCCTTTAGGTGTAAGTTTAGATTGTTTACTTGAGATTTTTCTTGTTTTTTAAGGTAGGCTTGTATAGCTATAAACTTCCCTCTTAGAACTGCTTTTGCTGCATCCCATAGGTTTTGGATCATAGTGTTTTCACTGTCATTTGTCTCTAGGTATTTTTTGATTTCCTGTTTGACTTTTTCAGTCATCTCTTGATTATTTAGTAACGTATTGTTTAACCTCCATGTGTTTGTGTTTTTTACGTTTTTTTCCCCGTAATTCATTTCTAATCTCATAGCGTTGTGGTTAGAAATGATGCTTGATATGATTTCAGTTTTCTTAAATTTACTGAGGCTTGATTTGTGACCCAAGATGTGATCTATCCTGGGGAATGTTCCGTGCACACTTGAGGAGAAAGTGTAATCTGCTGTTTTTGGATGGAATGTTCTATAAATATCAATTAAATCTATCTGGTCTATTTTGTCATTTAAAGTTTGTGTTTCCTTATTAATTTTCTGTTTGGATGATCTGTCCATTGGTGTAAGTGAGGTGTTAAAGTCCCCCACTATTATTGTGTTACTGTCCATTTCCTCTTTTACAGCTGTTAGCAGTTGCCTTATATATTGAGGTGCTCCTATGTTGGGAGCATATTTATTTATAATTGTTATATCTTCTTCTTGGATTGATCCCTTGATCATTATGTTGTGTCCTGTCCTTCCTTGTCTCTTGTAACATTCTTTATTTTAAAGTCTATTTTATCTGATATGAGTATTGCTACTCCAGATTTCTTTTGATTTCCATTTGCATGGAATATCTTTTTCCATCCCCTCATTTCACTCTGTATGTGTCCCTAGGTCTGAAGTGGGTCTCTTGTAGACATCATATAGATGGGTCTTGTTTTTGTATCCATTCAGCAAGCCTGTGTCTTTTGGTTGGAGCATTTAATCCATTCACATTTAAGGTAATTATCGGTATGTATGTTCCTATTACCATTTTCTTAGTTGTTTTGGGTTTGTTTTTGTAGGTCCTTTTCTTCTCTTGTGTTTCCCATTTAAAGAAGTTCCTTTAGCATTTGTTGTAGAGCTGGTTTGGTGGTGCTGAATTCTGTTAGCTTTTGCTTGTTTGTAAAGCTTTTGATTTCCCCATCGAATCTGAATGAGATCCTTGCCAGGTAGAGTAATCTTGGTTTTAGGGTCTCCCCTTTCATCACTTTAAGTATATCATGCCACTCCCTTCTGGCTTGTAGAATTTCTGCTGAGAAATCAGCTGTTAACCTTATGGGAGTTCCCTTGTATGTTATTTGTCATTTTTCCCTTGCTGCTTTAAATAATTTTTCTTTGTCTTTAATTTTTGCCAATTTGATTACTATGTGTCTCGGCATGTTTCTCCTTGGGTTTATCCTGTATGGGACTCTCTGCACTTCCTGGACTTCGGTGGCTATTTCCTTTCCCGTGTTAGGGAAGTTTTTGACTGTAATCTCTTCAAATATTTTCTCAGGTCCTTTCTCTCTCTCTTCTCCTTCTGGGACCCCTATAATGCGAATGTTGTTGCATTTAATGTTGTCCCAGAGGTCTCTTAGGCTGTCTTCATTTCTTTTCATTCTTTTTTCTTTATTCTGTTCTGCAGCAGTGAATTCCACCATTCTGTCTTCCAGGTCACTTAATCCGTTCTTCTGCCTCAGTTATTCTGCTATTGATTCCTTCCAGTATATTTTTCATTTCAGTTATTGTATTGTTCATCTCTGTTTGTTCTTTAATTCTTCTAGATCTTTGTTAAACATTTCTTGCATCTTCTTGATCTTTGCCTCCATTTTTTTTCCGAGGTCCTGGATCATCTTCACTATCATCATTCTGAATTCTTTTCTGGAAGATTGCCTATCTCCATTTCATTTAGTTGTTTTTCTGGGGTTTATCTTGTTCCTTCATCCGGTCCATAGCCCTCTGCCTTTTCATCTTGTCTGTCTTTCTGTGAATGTGGTTTTTGTTCCACAGGCTGCAGGATTGTAGTTCTTCTTGCTTCTGCTGTCTGCCCTCTGGTGGATGAGGCTATCTAAGAGGCTTGTGGAAGTTTCCTGATGGGAGGGACTGGTGGTGGGTAGAGCTGTGTGGTTGTTTCTTGATTTGGGATGATATTACAAAGACCCCCCCCAGAGTAGACCTTGCATTTGTCTTCAGTTGTCATGTTTTTACCCCCAATCCCAGCCACCATCACTGACTCAAAACACCCTCCTAAAAGTTCTACCTGAAAATCTCTAAAGAAGCATCTGTTGACAGAGAACACAACCTTTCCTTTTGGACAGTTTTGTCTTTCAAGTCTAACGACATGTGTACATCTTGAAGTAATATCACTCTCCTACTCTTTAGTAAGTTAATTAGTTGCTTCTCTGTTAAATGTTTACTGAAAATACATTTTTAAAGACATAATTGACGTATAACATGTTAGTTTCAGGTGTACAACATAATGATTCCATATTTGTATGTATTGTGAAATGATCACCCCAGTAAGTCTAGTTAACATCCATCACCATTCATAGTTACAAAATGTTTTTTTCTTGTGATCAAAACGTTTTAAGATCTATTCTTGTAGCAACTTTCAAATGTACAATACAGTATTATTAAGTATAGTTTAAAAATGTATTTTAAGTAGATTTTTTAAAATTCTGGTTTTTATATCTATGGGAATCTCACTATGAAAAATTAGCCAAGTCTTTTGTTTACAAAATTATGTCTCTGAATTTTTTTTAAGTCAGATCAAGAATGGATTGGCTTAAAGAAAATGGAGATTATTTGGAATTATTTTTAAATCCAGCTGCCTGAAATCTACAAAATTTTTGAAAGTATTTTTAATACTTAGGATTTGTCCAATAATACCGTATTGAACAGCTGTAAAAGTTCGTGAACTTTTTTTTTTAGTTTCATTTTAAAACAAGTCTGATTTTTCAACCCTTTCAGCATCTGAGGCTCAGAAGATTATAGAAAATAAGTTATTTGAGTTTGATTCTTTTATTCAACACATATGTATTGAGTGCCTACCATGCACCAGGCACTTTGCAGGACACTGAGGATACACAAAGACTGAGGCACACTCTCTGCCCCCACAATGAGATAAAGGGACACCTAGCAGTGTATTGAAGCAGGTCCAAGGCAGAAATTATACAAAAGAGAAGATATTCTACCAAAGTCATTAGTAGATCCTTATGGGAAACTGATTTTCAGCCAGAGGCAATTCTTCTATACTCTTTATTCAATCCAAAAGAATAGTGGCAACTTGTAGTGGTAACAAAAATGATTATTGAATGCCTATTACGCGCCAGACTTTGAGCTGCTTCACTACACTATGGTATCGAATCCCCATAAGATTTCTATGAGGTATGTGCTATTAATATATCCCCATTTTTACTCCTGAGATCACACAGTTACTGTGTACTGGAACCCTGACCCAACCTGGTTCAGCCTGATTCCGAAGCCCATGCTGTTCCCACCTCACTATACTGATGATGTTTTCTCTGATATATGCATCAGAGGTTGAATCATTTTTTTTAAAATAGGAACACCTCCAATTAATTTTACCCATGGGAGGGCATTAACAAGTAGCTGACTGCTTTATGTGTACATGTCTCGAAGCACCCATCAGCTGTAGAAATGAAGGCAGTGCTAAGTTGTGCTCAAATGCAGTTATATGTACAGCCACATAAAAATGACCAAAGGAGGGGGGAAGGCAGGGCAAAGGGTGAGCTGTTTCAGACCATTTCAGTGATGATCCTCCAGTGTGACTTCCAAATCCATTCCAAGGCAATTAGGATTGTTAAGTAGCAAGAAATCCTTCCCTGATCATACCTGCAAGTTTAAAGATGTTGCTCACTCATCACTGATAATTGGTTTCCTTAAATTAAATAACCATCCAAGACAAGTCGAGGCTAGCACGGTGTTGGAGATCCATACTCCAAGGCAAGAGAAAGGCAGCTAGGGAAGGAGGGGTTCTCCAATCAGGAGCTGCAAAAGTAGAAGGTGTGTAGGTTGTCTGTGCTTTCAAGTACATGAGTTCAAGAACAAGATTTCCTACAGAGAGAACACTTCCCTGAGCCAGTTGTCTGGGGAAACAGACCGAGTATTGGGTCTCCATTGCCTGTTCTCCAAATCAAGCCAGTATTAGCACTGAAAGGAAGAATGTGAACTGAGAGTTGTTTTTCTCTGTGGAACATGTCCTATCTCATGCCTTTCACTTAGGGTTTCTGTGGCTGTCCCAACAAGCCACTCAAGAATCGCCCTTACCGGTGGCAGAGGGACCACAACACGACAATTAATTTCTATGATTAAATTTCTTTGCCAGTGAGTCAGCTGAGTGAGTTTCCATAAAGGAAAAAGAGAACATTCATTCTTTTTTCATATATATTATCTCTGAAAAGTTTTATTACCAAGAATAAATTGGTAGTATTTCCTGAACAGGCAATACTAAATGAAAATAATAATCAAATCTAAAGCAGACCTATTTGTCATAGTAACATATCTAATCTCAAGGTCTGGTCCAGAAGAAAAATTATTCATAGAAAGGAAGGCCATTAGGCTTGGAGATCTTAAGAACCTGCATTACATGTAAGAAGCATTTTTACTTTCTTCCTTTGAATTTCTACTGGTGGAAATTATTCAATGGTATAATTTTCTTTTGGAAGAAATTTTAGGAGAAGAGAATGAATATTAATTACAACATTCAGATCCATCTTTACTGCTACTGCCCTCACCCAAGTCACCATTATCTCCACCCAGACTATAGTAACGGCCTCCTGTTTTCCCACTGCCGCTCCCTCCCCCTCAAATACCACCAGTTTCCTCCCATGGCTGGCTCAATCTCAACTCTCAGGTCTCAGATTAAATGCTTAATCAGATTAAATTTCCTCAGAGAGAATTTTGCTAACTACAATGCCCACCATTTACTGTCTATCTCATTTAATTTATTTCCCAATTGCTTTTATAGCACATTCATCATCTTCTTCATCTGGCTTCCCTGCTGGAGCACCATGGCTGCCTCATTTGCTGCTGTGTCTCCACCTAGCACAGGGTCTGGCATATAACGATACTCAGTGTTTGATGAATAAATAAATGGATGATAGAATGGGCCAAGCACTGGGCTTAATAATTTACAAACATTTTCTTGTGTAAACTTATGAACATCCTCTGAAGGAGCTACTATCCTCACTTGGTGAACGAGGAAATTAAGGCATAGATACAGTCTTATAGCTTGTAGGTAGAAAGTGGGGATTTCCACTTTAGATCTATCTGACTCCAAAGTCACTTTTATTTCTACCCAATTGTTTTGCCTTCCAGTAGGAAATTTTTCTCACAAAAGAGAGGTTTTTGAACTCTTTTAATATCCAAAGACATCCAACTCCAGCCTACGGAGCTTTGTGATCTTAGACCAAAGTTCTTAGTTCTTAACCTTTGAACTAAAAAAAAAAAAAAAAAAGGTAAAGAATGAGCTTTCCATTGCTTATTAAATGGATTTGACATTCTTAACCCCTCTGTCCGCACACATGCCAACCCAAAACCGTCAGGAGGACTCTTCCGGCTAGTTAATGAATGTGCAGTGTTCAGCCAGATAATGGCTGTGATTGACATGCTGCTTACAGTGCTTCTGAATTGGCTTCTTGTGCATAAATGAGGACTGTGGCCTATACACAAGCGTCACTTACAGGCCCGTTTTAGTTTGGGCACACGCAATCCTCAGGAGGCCCATGCGCAGCATAAGCATCCCCAGCGTAAATGGAATGATACATATACTGAGATACATGTGTAGGGGTGTGTGTGTGTGTATATATATATGTATGTATATATGTATACACATACATATACACACCCACAAATACGCATACACATATTTTTTGCATAGCTACATATAAAATAACTCTATCTCACCGGAAAACTGAACACGGTCAAAATTTGTTGCCAAGAAATTTGTTGCCAAGAAATTCTATTTATAGCTCTGTTTTCTAATCTAGTTGTTTGAACTAAGCTTTTCTTTCAAGCTTTCATGCCTCATGTCAGTAGTGTGTTTGCCAAAGTATAAGTGAGCTTTTACTCTATTTCAGTTTTATAACAAGAGACCCGTGATCCATAATAGATTCACCTATTTGAAGCCACATTGGATGACATTAAACAAAGGTTTGCCTAGAATATGGTACCCACACCGCGAACGGTACACAAGATGACTTAGGTGGTATGCTCCATGGGGTAGTGAGAGACGAGGAGAGGAATCAGTCTGCTCCGTCAGAGTGAGAGCCAGTCTCAAGCTTCAGAGGCCAACATTTCATTGTATTTATTTATATGGTTACCTTCTATTCATGGCAAATTATATTAATTTTCCACTTATGTCAGCGATATTTCATTTCCTTTTTGGGTAAATACACTTAAGGAAAAAAATGTCAAGTTTAAAATATTACGTAAATAATTGTACAAGAGGTATGTGAGGTGGCAAAGATCATGCAAGTCATATGCAAATGACTGATGGAAAAAACTAGTGGAGGCCACAGAGGTCTGGGAGTCAGAGTTCACCACTTAATAACTGAGTAAACTTGAGTAAGTTACCGAACCTCACTTAAGAATAGCTGCAGTGGGCTTCCCTGGTGGCGCAGTGGTTGAGAGTCCGCCTGCCGATGCAGGGGACACGGGTTCGTGCCCCGGTCTGGGAGGATCCCACATGCCGCGGAGCGGCTGGGCCCGTGAGCCATGGCCGCTGAGCCTGCGCGTCCAGAGCCTGTGCTTCGCAACGGGAGAGGCCACAACAGTGAGAGGCCCGCGTAATGCAAAAAAAAAAAAAAAAAGAATAGCTGCAGTAACCTCAGAGCTTTCATCTGTTCAAATGGAAAATATATCAAGTGGAAAACAGCAGATGCCAGCAAATGATCTTCGTAATGATAACGTCTGCTTTTATTACTATTAACTATCATTAATGAAACGGTGTATGTGGAGTAGCTAATACAGAGCCTCGTGTACAGTACGTGCTTAGCAAATATGGGCTGACATTCCCTCATCAGCAGCTTTCTTCACAGTAGGCCTGTAAATAGATGATGATTCATGACCCGGTTTTAGCTGATACCAGTCTAGTGTGTGAATATTGTGTGGCCTATTTTGAGATGTGCACTTGAAGGCTACGTTGTATATGATCAACATGGCATACCGAATTCTAAAAAAAATAAATCGTGAACAACCTTTCTATGTCAGCAATGCCTACGAGGAGTGAAGAAGTTCTGTGAACAGAAAGCAGCCTTCTATAATGTAGAACACATTCTCCTTCTGTTTTTACTGGTATGAAATGAGTTAAATATTTATCATCTGTTTGTTTGAGGTTCTAAATGTAAAGGTTGAAACTGTACCTTGAATTCCTGAAGTTCTTTCCTAGAAAGAAGTATATATCAGGAAATTCAACCACAAATCCAACACAAATTGAAAAGTTTCTCAGGAAGAAAAATAAAGGGCAACCTGAGATGATTGAGAAAATAGACACAGGGTTTTATGTTATCTAAGAGCACAGGAAACTCGTTATATTTACAAGGTCCCATCTCAAGAGCCCTGTGAAGACAACAAGAGGAGACAAGTGGAATTAGACATGTGCTGACTTCAGAGAAAACTGGGAAATCAACAAAATGGAAATTTAACAAGACAGCGACCAGGGCCCTGAGAAAAAGTGAGAAACTACTAGGAGCAAGTGAAGCCTGGCTGAATATAGATATGTGTACAGTAGCAAATATTTCTCTGGAAGTGTGTACGTTTGTTTATTTATTTATTTATTTATCTACCCTTGGCTGTGTTGGGTCCTTGTTTCCGCGCAAGGGCCTTCTCCAGTTGCGGCGAGCGGGGGGCCACTCTTCATCGCAGTGCGCGGGCCTCTCACCGCCGCGGCCTCTCTTACTGTGGAGCACAGGCTGCAGATGCGACGGGCCCAGCTGCTCCGCGGCATGTGGGATCCTCCCAGACCAGGGCCCGAACCCGTGTCCCCTGCGTCGGCAGGCAGGTTCTCAACCACTGCACCACCAGGGAAGCCCCTGGAAGTGTGTACTTTTTTTAAAATGTTTTATTATGGAAATTGTTCAGTATACACAAAAAAGCGAGAGTGAGTTTACAATCTTCGTAGACCCACCCGCCAACCTTCAACAATAATCAACTTTATGCCAGTCTTGTTTCATCTAGCCTCATAGGATTTGGGTGAGGAACGGGGCTAGAGCATTTAAGGCCAGTTTTAGACATGGTGTCAACCATAATGACACAAATACTTCAGTATGCATTTTTAAATGTTAAGGAGTATTTTATATAGTTACTATGCTATTATCACTCATACAAAATTGACAGATTCCTTAAAAACACGTAATACCTAATTTCCCAAGTTGTTTCAAAGATGTCTCTGTAAAAGTTTGGTCTAAATCAGCATTAAAACATGACCACAAGATGCATTTGGTGTTTTTTTTTTTGTCTCCTAGATCTCTTTCATCACAGCCCCCCTTTTTTTATACCATTGATTTGTTGGAGAAATTGAGTCATCCATCCTATGTCCTGTTACATATTCAGGATTTGTCTGACAGCTTCACTGTGGTATTATTTAACTTGTTCCTCTGTCATCCGTATTTCTTATAATTGGTGGCTAGATTTAGAGGCGTCATTAGATTCTAGTTCATATTTTAGGCAAGAATGTTTCACAGGTGGCACTGTATACTTTCTATTATATGATGTTCTGAGGCATATAATGTCTGTTTGCCCCACTTTTAGGGATTGAGGGGTGGGTTTATATGCTTTCAGCTTGATCCCTCCTTTATAAACTTTGCCCAACAACATTTCACATAATTTTAGCATTGCCTGCATCTATGATTTTATTAAGGTTGCAAAATGGTGATTATTTCTGTCTGTCATTCCTAATTAGCTGGAATTCTTCTATGAAGAAATTTACCTCATCAACCATTTGGTTACCCTGAGATATAAGAAAGGCAAGAGAAATTCTTGATTCTTTTCCTTTATTTATCAGTTTTCAGAGCAATAAGGTGTGCCCTGGAAACAGTGTTGTTGTTTTTTTAATATTATTGTTAGATGGGTTTCAATCTGTTATCATTATTCTTTTTGATATTCAAGTTGCCCTGTATTTAGTACAGTGGAAACACCTTATGGTTGGGCTCTGTGTCTTTTGGCATTTTCCCTATTAGTCTTTAATGGCTTCCTTGCTTACTAGCCCAGGCTTAAGCCAATTTCCCAGGCTCATCTCGTTCATTTCCTGTTCCAGACCTACACTCAGCCTTTTCTAAGAACTCTGGTTCCTTTTAGAGAGACATAGCATTTAGAGACCACAATCTGGGTGCTAGAATTGCTCATCACTCCTGGATGATCATTGTTTCTATGTATTTTCAGTAGGCAAAGCCAGGACATAAAAATGAAGTGGAAAAGAAAATCATGATTTCCTACTGATATTTTCAAATAATATGTTTTTTTGGTTGATTTTATACTTGCATGTATTTCCTTTTATGCTGAAATTCTAGGTCCTTAACATTAAGATAATTATTTGTTTTATAATATACCTATAATAACTAAAAAATAAGATTACAATATTACCACTGATGACTCCTGAATACAAAAATTGGTTTGTTTGTTTGTTTGTTTTAAGAGAGAAAAGGCAATATTAGTAACATACATGGATTAGTTTGAAAAGCTATTCATGTGTACCAGACTGAATTTGCCATGTTACATTAACGTGAATTGTATCAGTCTCAGAGTTTGGATCCTTGGCATACTGGTTTTTAGAAGACTTTACCAAAGTATTTGAAACTATAATTCAATGAACAATCTAATTTATTTTAACTGCTTGTGTCTCACTCCACTGCCCTCTCACCCCATCTAATAACACTACTACATACACTCCACAAGGGTAGGGAGGTGTCTTTTATTCACCAGTATATTTTGTAGCAACTAGCACAGTGCTTATAGTACTCACACATGTATGAGTCAATCATCCTACATGTTTTAGGGGAAGTCACTGATCCAGATGTACTGATATAGTCATAGGTGACAACACAGTGTCCACCTATTTCTTCAGATTCTCTACCATTGTTTTCCAGGCAAAAGTCACAAGTGTTATTTATGGATCAAGAGCTAAAAGGGCTCTTAGAAGCCTAATTCAATCCCTTCCTTTCTCAGATGAGAAATTGAGTGAGCCAGAGATTCAGTCGTTTCCTCCAAATCACCCAGCTCACTCCTGGCAGAGCCAGAATTGGGACCCAGAGGCCTTCTTTCCTGGTCTGGGATGCTTTCTACTCAGTTATACGGTGGGCTGCTTTCTCACCCAAACCTACATCCTCTCTGGACTAGCACTGATAAACAAAGCAGGCAAAAGTTAAACAGTTAATTTATTCCCTTTCAGAAGGTTTGAATACATTCTCTCTCATTAGGCCTAGATTACTGATGAATTCAACTCGACATGCTATTGTTTCTTGTTCTAACTGAAGACATTAAGAGTGATTGAACAGGGCTTCCCTGGTGGCGCAGTGGTTGAGACTCCGCCTGCCGATGCAGGGGACACGGGTTCATGCCCTGGTCCGGGAAGATCCCACGTGCCGTGGAGCGGCTGGGCCCGTGAGCCATGGCCGCAGAGCCTGCGCGTCCGGAGCCTATGCTCCACAACGGGAGAGGCCACAACAGTGAGAGGCCCGTGTAAAAAGAAAAAAAAAGAGTGATTGAACAAGTTGTCACAGACCTAGTTTTGTTCATCTCTAACTTCAATTTGTATTAGAGTGCAAAGTCCAATACTGCTAGAAACAGTAATAAATGATTACTCTGTCTAACCCAGGAAAAATTCAGTGAATTAAAAAAACATTTGACCAACATCTACAGATTTCATACTTGACTTCCTAATTTTATACTTTAGATAAAAACTGAAGTTCGCTTATTAATCTTTGTTCTTGATTACCAATTGTCATCTGACTTTACAGCATAATAGAGGACTGGCTGTTCTCCCTCTTCATTCATTAAGTCCAAGTTGAAACATCTGATCATTATTAGGAGGTCTTATAGGCATAATGACTCCATTGAGGTTCCATGCCGGGAAATAAAGCTCAAAAATCCTCTTAAATCATGAGATATCGAGCAATGTGGTGACTGCATTTTGCTGCTATACTTATTTTGCATTTGAACTTTTAAATTGCTTTGCTAGGATTTTAAGTACAGAAAAAATACTAAAATTTCAAGCCATTTTTAAACGAAGATTACAGAGTAATTACATGCTAATTAGGTAATGCTTTCATTTGAATGGTAATGAAAGTGGCTAGGGTGTACAAAAAGATATGGACTATTTAAATTAAACTCCATCTGTGATATGTCATATTCAGGTGCTTGTTTTTATTTCAGTTTCCTATAAATTCTTAACATCTTAACCTCTTCCAGGTAATATACCATAATGGAAATTTTATCAGCTTCAGCTTATCACAGCAACACCATCTTTATTATTTGTAGATCTTTACTGGGTTTTTTTAATTATAAAAAAGTATACTTTTAAATTAAAACATACACATCTATACAGGTATGTCAGTCATATTGCTTGGAGAATTATCATTTGTCATGGGGGAAAATCTGTATTTCAGAATGTATCCAGTTGTAAGTTTTGGAAGTGAATGCTTTTGAAGAGAGATTACTTCAGTCTTTAAAAACCAGCTTGCCACTTAAATATATTTCACAAAGATTGGAGTTTGTTTCATTCAGATAACTGAGAGTTTAGATGGCACATTCAACGTTTTTAGCAAGTTCAGCCTTTATCCAAAACAATACTACTACATGTGTAATCCTTGTTTAAAAACACAGTGCAGCAAAGTAGGAAAGTCTTTTTATAAGAAAGCAATAAGTATGCATGGCAAAGAAAAAGGTTAAATAATATTTAAAGATATAAAGTAAAAAGTAAAATGCTACTTTCCATAACTCCCAATTCCCAGCCCCTTAATCAGTGATAACTGTAGTTAACAGTTTCTTATATGTTTTTATAGTAATAGTGAATGCATATACAAGCATAAATTTGGTAGCGTAATTTTTAATAAATAGAACAGTACTGCTTCTTAAACTTAATAATATACCTCGGGCATCTTTCTGTGTTAATACATCTAAAGTTTAGCTATATTTATTATCTCCTACTGATGCCTGTTTAGGTTGTTTCTGTTTAGGTCGGAATGTTGAAGTGAAGTATAGGTATTAGATAGACAGATTTTACTTTGCTGCGTCAAGGAATTTGTACATTTAAAATTTGACACCTATTTCCAAGCTGCTTTCTGAAGAGTTAGTACCTACTTTTAGCTCTACCAACAGGTTATAGGATAACCTGTTTCTCCACACTCTTGACCGCATTGTATATTATCAAATATTATCATCTTTGCCAATCTGATAAGTGAGAAATGGTATCTTATTCTTTTGTCTTATCTTTGAGTAAGTTGAATATCTTTTCATGTTTACAAGCCGTTTATGTTTCTTTTTTTATAAACTGAAAGTTCATCTTTCCCCAGTCCCATTTGCCTTTGCGTGATTGATTCATCTTCTTGGTTTATATGAGCTCTTTTAACATTTAAAAATAGCTACTTTTTATTATGTGTATTGGAAACATTTTTTCCCCAGTTCTCATTTCTGCCATGTGAAAGTTTTGTTTTGTTTTGTTTTTCTTTAAATGGATTTAAATTTATCATTTATTTCCTGTCTGGCTTTTGTGTTCAATATCTTGCTTACGAAAAACTTCACCATTTTGGATTTTTTTTCTGTTTTTCTAGTACTTGATCAGTTTCACTGTTTCAATACATATGTTTAAATCTTTGAGCTGTCCAATGGAAGGAGTAATACAGCCTTAATATTTTCTTAATATGGTTAGTCAGTTTTTCAAAACCATTTATTTGAATAATGTGTGTTTTCCTCTCTAGTTTGAAAAATCTTTTATCATATGCACATATGAGACTACATGTATATTTAAGCTTCTTTCTAGGCTCTTGATATTTATTGTTTTATCTGTCTATGCGAGAATAAAACTGTTTAATTGCTATTGTTTTTCTGTTTAATCCCTATATAAGGTAGTCTAGTCACTGAATCTCCTATTTTCAGATTTTCATAGTTTATCCTTTTAAATTTAATTTTTATCTGATTTTGTTTACTTTTCCATATGTATTTTCAAACCAGCTAGTCAAGTTCTGGAAGAAAAAAAAAGAGCAGAAGCAAGCAAGAAAGAGACAGAGACAGAGAGAGGAGCCTTACTATTGTGATGAATATCACTTAAAAAAAATCACTTTTATTTTTTTTTTTGCGGTACGCGGGCCTCTCACTGTTGTGGCCTCTCCCGTTGCGGAGCACAGGCTCCAGACACACAGGCTCAGCGGCCATGGCTCACGGGCCCAGCCGCTCCACGGCATGTGGGATCTTCCCAGACCGGGGCACGAACCCGTGTCCCCTGCATCGGCAGGCGGACTCTCAACCACTGCGCCACCAGGGAAGCCCAAAAAATCACTTTTAATTGATCAATTTAGGGGGAATTAATATCTCTAAGATATTAAATATTTCTACCCAAGATAATGGTATGGTTTCTATTTATTCAAGTTTTCTATTTGAGAGTAGTGTTTTAAAGTTTTCTTTATATATCTTATACATTTTTTGCTACATTTATTTCAAATATTTTATATTTTTATTATTTTTATAAATGGGATATGTCTGATCCTTTTATATTTATCAGACTATAAATGGCTTTTCTTGTGGCAGGTTATATCTACTATCTATTAACATTTTTACTGGATACTGAAGTCTGTCACATGGATTTTTGGCACCTATGATGATCAAATGACTTTTCTCCTTTGATCTGTTACTATGGTTAGTGATATTAATAGATTGATTGTTGTTGAGCTATCCTTGCATTACTTGAATATATCCTATTCTCTTAGGATATATTATGCTGTAAATGTTCTGCTTGGTCCTATTTGCTAATGTTTTAGTTGAGGGCCATCTCAAGTTTTCAGAACAAGCAAGAGCCATATCTGTTTTATTTACTGCTTTGTACCCAGCACATAATACCTAGCCCTGTGTCTGAAGCAGAGGAAATTCTCAGTAAATATTTGTGAAAAGTAGGGTGGTTCCATGAGTCATTTGATGTGATTCTCTCTGAACTCTTCTGATCTATTCTAGAAAGAGAATCCATGATTAAGAGTAGCCTAAAGGTCAGCGAGTTGGTCATGTGAGGATCCATCCAGGTCCTTTGAAAACTTCTTTGTGTGTTCACCTGATCTTTTGATTACTCATAGCCTTTTTAGGTCCTTTCACCTGTTTGGACTAGACATGTTTTTCTCCTTGTGCAATCTTCCAGACATCAGCAAAGACATCTCTGACACGGGCAAGACTAAGTTTTCAGAACAAGCTGTTTTGTATTAGCATGAGGCACTTCTAGGGTGTCTGATCTGGACCAAACCCATGTGGAGCTAAGAGAAGAGCTTGAGCCTGACCTGGCAGATGCTGGTGTTGGCTCAGTGGCCACAGTTTAATTGTCAGAGCTATTACCTGGCCAGGGTTCCAGGCAGCCGCCCAGGAGCCCCACCAGTATAATTCCTGTAGGCGCCTTTTTTTTACTCTTCTCATTAGCTTTCAGCAACGGCAAATGAAATCCTGTCCTTTAGTGGCTCCACGAGCATCTCCATTTATCTCAGAAGAGTTCTGTGGCCTGGGTGTGGGGGCCAGTTCTCTAAGTAAAGTCACATGTGGAAACAAGCAGGGTAGAAGAAAGATATGGCCAACAGCTACTTTGTGTCAAAACAGCTGTGATGACAGATGCTGCAAATGAGCAGTGACTAATTGTGACCAATCTGCTCACCTGTGGTTACTCTGGTACTCCCTCGGTTTCTTGTATACTGTTGCATGTTCCCCCAACCTTTCCCCATAGCTTCTTTCTTAGAGTCACAAAATTGATTCAAAATCTCAAAAATTCCCACATATCTCCTTTTTTCCTTTTCAGTGTTCCATATTTCTATCTAATTAGCCTCTTTTGGTGTTTCCTGTAGCCAGTTGTATCTATTTGATTTCAGGCTATACCCTTGGGGGTCTTGTACCCAAACATATAATACTTAAACTACACTGACTGTCCAGTTGAAAATTCTATTTCCAATTAAATATAACCTATTGTTTGTTATTCCTGAATTAATAAATAAGAGCATGCTTAAGGAAATCAGATCAAAATACTAGGTTATTGACTTTCACATCATCAACTCACTTAAAGCTAGTGTAGAGGCAATTCATACTGCTGAATAAATGGATAGGTTATTTGATAGCCTAGTGCAATGCTTATTTCCTTCCTAGGTAGAAAACCACATAAATTCTAGGGCAAGTACCTTTATTTTTTTTGATATTTATTTGTTTTCCTTATTTTTTTTGGCTGCGTCGGGTCTTAGTTGCAGCACACGGGATCTTTGTTGAGGCATGCAGGATCTTTTCATTACAGCATACAGTCTGCTCAGGTTTCTCCCTAGTTGCGGCATGCGGGCTTCTCTCTAGTTGTGGCGTGCAGGTTTTCTCTCTCTAGTTGTGGCACACGGGCTTCAGGGCACATGGGCTCTGTAATTTGCGGCACATTGGCTCTCTCATTGAGGCGCACGAGCTCAATAGTTGTGGCGCGCGGGCTTAATTGCCCTGTGATATGTGGGATCTTAGTTCGCCAACCAGGGATCGAACCTGCGTCCCCTGCATTGGAAGCCAGATTCTTTACCACTGGACCATCAGGGAAGTCCCTAGGGCAAGTACCTTTATAATCTAGAATATTCTGAAGTGTAACTGTGTTGACATCTGTTTGGGAACTTCAGAGGCTAAGCCTTTCTCTATAAGGTCAAAGTGAGATGCATTATTGAGTTGGATATTGGGATAATTAAAGCTACAAATAATGACCCTTACAAGGAATATCCTGATAAACTGGTGATTTCAGAGCCAAACAGTTACTCATTGTTTAAAACTATACTTTTGGGGCTTCCCTGGTGGCGCAGTGGTTGAGAGTCCGCCTGCCGATGCAGGGAACATGGGTTCTTGCCCCGGTCCGGGAAGATCCCACATGCCACGAAGCGGGTGGGCCCGTGAGCCATGGCTGCTGAGCCTGCGTGTCCGGAGCCTGTGCTCTGCAACGGGAGAGGCCACAACAGTGAGAGGCACGTGTACCGCAAAAAAAAACAAAAAACAAACTATACTTTTGAACAAGAATTACCTGCTTTGTTGATGTGGATCACATTTGCTGAAAATTCCCAAATTTTTGCTTCACCTTGTGGGGCAGACTTGGCATGGGACTACATAGTATGTTTCTTCTAAGATCTTCAATTTAAGCAGGAACCACAACCAGCTGATGATCCCTATTGAGTCACTCCTGCTTCAGAAATGAAGCCTTGCTGTACAGCGCCAACTCTCACTTTTTCCACATTACATAATCCTCTCTGTTCCCTAGCATTTCAATGCAGCCATCATATAAGTGGAACCAGGAGTGTGGTTTGGTTAATGCTTCATGTTGATATTGATGGACTACAGAACAGCGGGTCCCTTGTTGCCTAGCAACCAAACAAAGTGCCTTATCCTACTGACCTCAGTATGGGTACCGCTGGCACAAATGCTGCTCCATCATTGAATGGATTGTTGTTTGCTTGTTCCTGGTGATCCCCAGCCATGGGGATCAGCCTACCCTGATAAGGCTTCTGATTGAATGTAATGATTCCTAAATTACTCAGTTAATAAGCATTCAGATGGAGATTTCAGTCCAGGATGGTCAAACTCCAAAGATAGTCTCTGGGTTTTTTGGCTTTATACATCAGAAAAGAAAACAGAAACCACTGGCAAAACAATTTGACATTGTTCAGAGAAGGAACATTCTTAACACTTTTGAGTTACCTATATAGCTACTAATAGTCATAACAATTATAGTAGTAATAACCATGCAGGTTAACATTTCTGGGATAACCGGGAATTCTGGGGGTTGACTCACTGCTAAGCACTTTGCATATATTATCTTACTGGAGACTCACAGCCATGCTGGGCTGTGAGGTACTGATCCTACACCCATTTTCTAGCCGGGGAAAACTAACTTGCCCCAGAGCACAGGGTAGTACATGGGGAATTAGGATTAGCATCCAAGTCAATCACGCCCAAACCCCAATTTTCAACCTTGGCATTCACTGCTGCTGGGTACCAGAGATGCACAGGGTCCCTTAAGTCTCCCTAAGGAAGTGTGGGAGGACTTTTGGCTCTTTCTGCTATTGAAAAGCCGGTTCTCTCTTAAGAATACTTCCGTCCATGTGGATCTGCCTTGGCATCGGGCACAATATTGGAAGAGAGAGAAAGTACCTCTATGGGTAGGATACAGCCCACTCTTCTTTTTTTTTTTTAATTCAAGTATAGTTGATTTATGATGTGTTAATTTCTGCTGAACAGAAAAGTGATTCAGTTTTACATATATATACATTCTTTTTCATATTCTTTTCCATTATGGTTTACCATAGGAGACTGAATATAGTTCCCTGTGCTATACAGTAGGACTTTCTTTTTTATCCATCCTATATATAACAGTTTGCATCTGCTAATTCCAGACTCCCACTCTCTCCCTCCCCCAGTCCCCCTCCCCCTTGGCAACCACAAGTCTGTTCTCTATGTCTGTGAGTCTGTTTTGTAGGTAAGTTTGTGGAGAGATAGCCCACTCTTGTTTGCATTAACCAAGGTGGGGGCAGGTTCACATTGGGCCATACCTTCCCTGAAGCAGAGATGAGTGAGACTGGGAGCGATGACAAAGAGAGATGAGGGGAGGGATTTACACACTGTGCTCTCTACCCCACCCATCTACAAATCACAAGTTGGCAGGCACTCCCCTGATCCAGTTTAGTGGTGCCAAGCACAATATCCAGACTGTGTGGCCACAATGACTGAGCATACTCATTGCTCTTACAAACCATTAAAGTTTAAAGTGGAATGAAAATTATCCCAGGAACACCGGCTCTGTTACTGTGAAATCATTTGTGCTTGACTCATTGAAGGAGGCCTCAAGGTCCCAGAGCTGTATAACTAAGATCTGTGTTCCAGTCTTTCTGCCCCCGCTGGCTGGAGGTGAGAGAGTAGGGCAGCAAAAGGTGACATGACCTCCCAAGGGCCAGGGAATGCCCTTGGTTACTTTGTTGGCTGGGATGGGGGAGCCAGATAACCAAGCTTATTAAAATTACTTGATACAAAACCAAAAATGGTTTCTGGGTGAGATCGAAGCAACTCCCTTTTTAGTCACATGTACAAAATTCACTGCCTGAACTTGGTGACCTCTGTTTCGTTGCTTAAAGAATTTTATGCTTCTTTCTGGATTCTCCTTACTGGTTTGAGACCAGGGGTTTCATATATGCTCCTCAGTTCATAGAAGCTTTCGAGAGATGCTTAAAGGGTTTTGGGGGGGTGGGGGTCGGGTGCAGGGATGGGGTGCACCATCCTGGGTGTCTCCAGGCAGGCCCCTGCTACAACCAAAGCATCAGGCAGGTTCTCCTCTCTGTGTTTTATGAAATGGGTTTCTGCTGGGGAATGCTTTTATTTCCCCACCTTTTTTGGGTAAGAGTACCCTGATTGTCTTCTAGAAATCCACCACTCTCTGTCCTCTGCCAAACTCAGAAATGAGTGTGTATGAGACTCAGGCCTCATCAGCGAGGGTCTCTGATCCATCTCATCCCAAAGGCAATCCTGAAAAGGGCACTCAGCCCACTTGGGCCAGTGAGCACTGGGCTGCCCAGGCGCCAATCTAGACCCTTCCCTTTCTAGCTCTTTGATATGGTATCTCTAGAGCCTCAGTTTCTTCATCTATAAATAGGGATAATGCTGTGTATACTTAGGGTAGCACCTGTCAAGTAGTATACATTTTACAAAGTAGGAACTATTATTTATGAACCTGTGAGGGTAATTTATTGCTGAGCTCTACTAGATCCTTCCTAATTTTTCCATTTATCCGTTACCCAAAGTGTCCTTTATAACATCCCCTCCCTTCCAAATAAAAGTAACAGCATCTCCTCATTTTACTCTCTCTCCACCAACCGAATCCCTAGCCAATTTGCTTTTATTTCTCTTCTAATCCTTCTCATTCCTGCTCTGGATGCTGCGTGCAGGAGGGGCCTGGAAGAAGTTTACCTTCTGCTGACATCTCATGCTTACAATACCACACCGCCCACTGTGACGATTTCTCCATCTTTTCACGCACCTCCACCCTCAGGACGAAATAGTCCCTTTGTATTATAGCATCATTTTGCAGGTGTAACCATGGTTAGGTACAATGCTCGCTTCCCTGACTGAAATGTTTTTGTTTTTGTTTTTGTTTTACTGAAGTAGAGTTGATTTACAATATTATATTAGTTTTAGGTGTACAACATAGTGATTCAATTTTTTTATAGATTATACTCCATTTATAGTTATTATAAAAGACTGGCTCTATTCCCTGAGCTGTGCAATATATCCTTGTAGCTTATTTATTTCATATGTAGTGGTTTGTCCCTCTTGATCCCCTACCCCTCTATTGCCCCTCCCTCCTTCCCTCTCCCCACTGATAACCACTAGTTTGTTCTCTATGCCTGTGAGTCTGTTTCTTTTTTGTTATATTTGTTCCTTCATTTCATTTTTTTTTTTTAGATTCCACATATAAGAGATAACATACAGTATTTGTCTTTCTCTGTGAACTATTACTGAGGGGTAATACCCTCTAGGTCCATCCATGTTGTTGCAGATGGCAAAATTTCTTTCTTTTTTATGGCTGAATAATATTCCATTGTGTGTGTGTGTGTGTGTGTGTGTGTGTGGCCACATCTTCTTAGATATATCCAGCATCACTTTGAATCTACTTCAGTTTACTTCAGTTTTGCCCTGTGCACGTTTTCCAAAGCCCCTCCTCCCACCTTTTTATTCCAGTTGCTGGGCTTTTGCTATTTCCTTGCCTCAGAGAGATTTCCAGGGCAGAAAAAAACAGAAGGCTTTTGAAGACAAGGGCTCTTCCTATCTGAGGAGATGGTGCTACATATCCTCAGAAAGGAAGAGGAGGCAGACAGAGGAATGCCCTCAGGAGTGAGGCGAGAGTAAGGAGACAAGTCTCTGTGCCTGGGAAGGGGAAAGTCAGACAGCTATTGAAGAGCCAGATGTCAGTGCCACTCATAATCCCCACCCCAAGGAGGGGGCAGGACTCGGAAGGGGAAGGCCGCCTGGTACACCTGACGGGGCTGAGCCTGGGCAGGTGTTCTCCAGCCTTGGCAAAGTTACCGTCCATGAGTGAGACACAAAAATAGACTGCAGGGCTCGAAGAGAACTCGAGGATGAGGATGTCAGCAGCAACCGTGACAAACTGAAGACTGGGCGTGATCTTAGCCTCCTGTGCTACCCAAGAAGGGGATGGCTCCAGCCGTGACTGAGTTTAGCCTTCCTGCCGTGCTGGCTGGTAGGACGGGCACTGAGATCCGACTTCAGTTGAAATAAAGCCCAGTAAAGACATGAGGCCTACACACAGCTGTGCACTGAAGTGTACCCTGACATCGATAACCACACGCCAGCATCCACAGCTGGTCCCCGTACGTGTGAACATTTCAGTGAGAGGCTGTATCAGAGAAGGCCCCAACCAGGAAGGGGGAAAAACAGTACCTCCCAAAGGCAAAACATCTTCATCTGAGGTCCTGGGGTCGGCCTTCAATGTGGTCAGTAGTGCCAAGAGCCAAAATACATCCTTTAAAAAAAAAAAAAAATCACTTCCTTACCCCCAGGAAATTTATGCATCTGGAATTTTATGAAGCCAAACCCACTAGTCAATGTCAGAACTGGAATGAGAGGAAACTTTCTGTAGAAACACCCTCCCATCCTCTCGTGTCATAGGTGAAAAATGGTCAGCTTTGTTTTCTTTGCTTGTGAAGGGAAGAAAAAAATATCACGATGCTTAGTCTCCAGTATCCTCATTGCCAGGTGCCTTTATAGTTCCCAAGTTGTCCCATCAAACTGAGTTACAACTCCATTAAAATGCCACACTCAATATCTTTTGTCTCATCCCCTAATACTCCAATCCCTGGCTGTCAGCAGACACATCAGGAAACTCCCCTATCCGGAGGATTTGGTTTAAGGTTTATCTTGGCCTGGGAAAGAGAGGAGAAGTTAGGAAAAGAGGAGGGACTCAGAGAGAACCCAAGCGGCTGGCAGTGGGGAACGACAAGGCTTATTCATTCAGGCAAGTCAGGCCCTTCGGGTCTCAGCAGTAGGGGCAGGCAGACGGGTAGGGACCCTGTGAAGTACCATTTTAAAGGAGAGATGCGGCCAGGCTGAAGGAGCGCCCATCAGCCCCCAAGTGGAGGAAGTGAAAGCGGTTCCCCAGTCAGCAGCTCCTCACCAGAAAAGGGGGGAAAGTGGCCCCAGGTTGACTCAACCCAGCAGATCCTGTCCAAGGACAGTTATGGAATGCAAATATTTAGAAATCCTGTGGTTGTTTAGCGCTCTTCAGAGCACTAAACACACACGGTGTGTCCCCAAACCAAGATGAATGAGCCCTGCTTCTGAAGTTCCCTGACCTGCAAGGATAAAAGGAAACAAACTGTCAGACAAGGGTTATCTTCCCCCCATTTTGTGCTTGTAAATCTCTGTCAAACATGCATTGTTTTCTGGTCCTAAGTGTCCTCTTCATGGAGGCAGGTGACTTTGGATATGCAGAGTTACTCTTCCAGTGACTCTCCCCGTGGCTTTCCACGAGAAGGGATTGGAGGAGGAACAAGAAGAGGAAGGGAAAGGGATTCGAAATGAGAACTGGATGTTCTTCACTGCGTAACTGTCTAAGAGCAGAGGATGTGCTTCAGCCCCTTTGCAGCTCGACAATAGGGCCTGGCCCTCTGCCTGATAGATGTGAGTCAGGTGGGGACGGGCACCTGGTGGGGTTGGAAGAGAGGCTAGGTGGCCGTGCTCTGTGAAAGGACAGCTGGCCTCCTGGAGGTCACTGGCCTTCCTCTGAGCACCACCATGATTTTTTTGAAAGGAAATAGAGAATATTAAAAGTCTGAATAATTAAGCCTTTACTGAAGGGACAAATAAGATTCTAATCCATGGCCCCAAAACTACAGGGATTGCTAACACAGCTAGCTGGTACTTTGGAGTTAGTGGGAGATTCCTTTTCTGGGCGAAGAGAAGTGGGGAAGGAATTGAAAACTCACCAGGGAGTCTTGAGTAGAAATCTTGAACACGCACCAGGCGCTCAGCTGCTGTGTACCTGAGCAGGAAGGAGACGACGTGAAAGTGGGGGAAATACCTATTTAGAACACCTGGGCACACAAACCGGGAGAAGGTGACAAACTTGTGACTAGAGGAACAGCAGCTCCTTCCACAAGTTAGAAATACTACAATTTTACATGCTGAAAGCAAATGACATCCTTTCATGAACTCACTGACGGGGTTCAGAATGGGCGATCGTCCTGTGCAGTAGTTGTCCTAATGGCTTTTGGCTATTACACCTCCATATCCTGCTCACTCCATCTCCCCTAAGGTCTCTGACGGCAAGTCTCTCTCTCTAGCCTGATCTCGCACTTGGCGTGCCTGGGTATGCGCTGTCTGAGATCTAGCATCGTGAACCACGTCATCATAAAATACGAGAGGTTGGGATAATTGAGAATTGGGGTACAAGAAAAGCTATGTGACTGGGGCACACTGCTTTAAAAGAAAAGAATCTTGAGACTGACAGTCAAGCTGTTAGATGGCTTGATGGGATGCAAGTGCGAGGTTGGACGAAAGCAGTGGTCCCCTGAGTGTGGTCCTAGAACAGCAGCATCAGCATCACCGGGGCGTTTATTAGAAATGCAAATTATCAAGTCCCACCACCAAGCCCGGCGGCATTAGAAACCCTGAGGGCAGGACCCAGCTACCTGAGCTTCACAAAACCCCTCAGGCGAGTCCAACGCAGACCGAAGTTTGAGAACCAACAGACTAAGAAATGAAGCTGATTATCTAAGGAAGACAGCACAACGTCCCATATCAGGACCATGGTCTTCTGGCTTCCCATGAGCACTTGCTCCAGCCATACTTCATTCTTTAGGCAGATGAACCCTTCTCTTTGGAAAGTACCTTCAGAGACTAGGATCAGAGTGGATCTTGTGTGTCTGTTTCCTTATTTGGATAGCTTTTTACAAAAAGCCACATCACGCAGCTAGATTACCAGGCCGATCTCTAAATGTCTCTTGTCAGGTTCTCAAACTCAAATTCAGCCTCAGAGGACCAAGGTTTCCGTGTTGAGGGTGTTCAAAAAGAATGTGCTTCAGGCGATGGCCTCAGACATGTTTATCATGCCTTTGAGCTGCTGTGCCCGTGTCCTCTCTCGGTATTCGTAAATAGAGCACCCATCTGGGACAGTCTGAGAATGTGGCTCTTCTAGGTAGGATGGGGCCCAACTACAGGATAACAAAGGATAATCTCCTAGACTCCGGGAGACACCAGATTGTGGGTCAGAGGCCAGATGTACCAAGAAATAGACACATAACTTTTCCAGGACTAATCAGCTTGCGTGATTTCGATCCTGAGGGTAGTTTTGACAGTCATGGGCCATGAAGCAGCTGCCAGCTTCCGACAAAGATCGAGCCATGCAGTGGGGGCAGAATACCACCCAGAGTTTATGGGGTAGCGTGGGGAGCAAGACGCCACACAGGCTGATGCCGCAGAATCCCACTACATTTATTATGGCTATCAGCACCGTGTTTTTCTCTTTGGCCATCACAGTGTTTCCCAGTGAAATGTAGCCTGTGCTTAACTGACATAGGAGAGATACTGAGAGGCGGTAATGACCCAAAGCGTCCCCGTGCCATGGGAGTAGAGCAGTACGGCTGGATAGAAACATAACTCAGAGACAGATGTTTTCACAAAGCTCCTGTGAAAGCAATCATCTTTGCCATATTTTTTAAAGTCCTCCTGTGCATGCCCCCTCCCGTTTTTGTGACAGTCAAGGTATCAAGAAGAACAGGGAAAGAGGTTTCTGTTCCAGTATTGACCAGAGACCTTAACTAACTTCTTGGATAGACCAAGATGTACGTTTTCACCAAAATTTCAAGTCATGTAAATTTTAGCTGCCCCGTGTCCCTGTTTCCCACTGGGGAAATATTGCGAGTCAATGTTATTCTAAATCGATTATTTAGGGAAATAGATTTTTTCTTTTAAAGGGAACAACAAAAAGCCATTGCTCTAACACCTGATTCTATTCCACCTTGAGAACGTTCAGCAAGGACCAGTAAAGAGAGCAGATTGGATTTTGCCTCTCAGAATGATTAGACAGTGTACTAGTCAGAAATGCATTCAGCTCGATTAATACCTAACCGACTGAAGTCATTTAAACACATAAAGGTGCATTCTCCTCTCACATAAGGAGCCTACAGAGAAGCAGTTTGGGGTCAGAAGGATGCCCTCAAGAATCCAGACTTCTCTGTCTTCTTGGTCTACCATCCTTGGCTTGAGCTGTTTGGTCTCATGGCAGCAACAGAGCTGTACCTCCAATGTTGTGTCCGTGTTTCAGGCAAAAGAAGAGAAAGCAAACTTCTACTTACATCTCATTAGCAGCCCTGTTGTATGGCCATATTTGGCTGTAAGGGAAGCTAGAAAATCAGGATTTTAGCTTTTAAACCTCTGAAGGGGAGAAGAAATTGGGTCAGCTAATCTAGAGTGTATTATTACAGATGTCATAATAAATAACAGACCTCTGCATTAATTAGTCTTGGCATGTTTCGGGAAACATCATCAAGGACCTTCTCCTGTTACAGGTTCATATAAGCAACAAATCATGATTCAGTGCGATAAATACTAAATGCCAAGTGTATTTGGCATAAATACTTCCCTGTATTTGGCAGGGAAGACTAGGCCATTGCTTCTCAAGCTTTACTGGGATATCGTTGAAATGCAAATACTGATTCAGTGGATCTGGGATGGGGTCTGAAATTCTGCATTTACAACCAGCTCCAAGGAGAGGCCAGTGCTGCTGGTCCATGAATAGTAAGGGTCTAGGTAACAATTAAACAGGGCCTAAAACAGGAGTAGGAATTCACCAAGTGGAGAGAAGAGAAGAGTGCCCCCAAGGCCGGGGGAATGGCACGCCCAAGTGCATGTGCGTATCCCCGTTCATGCAGTCCTTTGCAACACTCTTTCTAAAGAATTTTCTTCAAAAATATATATATACACATGCATGGATGGATGGACAGACAGGTAGGTAGATAGACACATACAATAAGCAGATATTATATATTCAGTCAACTGTGCTATAAACTTGTGACCAGTGTAGTTCTCAGCCAGCGAACACCTTACCACACTCTTCTCATCTGATGTGTTGGGTTTTCTCTTCTGTGACCTTTCCTTCTGCCGTTGATGTTGTATTCTAGGAAACAGGTTTTACCCATAACGATTGGCGAAAGACTTGCCAGTATCAGTCCTGGATTATAAGTCCCACGAAGACAAAGGAAGAGTACCGTGTTCAGTGTTTAAAAAAAGAAAAAAAGTGAGCTTTGCTTCTTGAGTCACTTCATGAAGTAGTCAAGGGCACAAACAATAAAGATCGTCCATCCCTTCAATGGCATGAGGCCAATCATAGTATAGCTGCAGCTTGGAATGATTGACTGACAGTTGTGTGACCCGTGACCTAGAAGAAGCTATGACCAGAAAGCTGTCATGACTTTAGAGGATTTGAGAAAATCTGAAGAGCCATGGCCAGCGTATGCTGCCAGACATACCTCTCTGGGGAGACCATGCGGAAATGTATGTGCTGAAACATACAGTTGGTTCAGGCATTTCCATTTCCAGGAGTTCATACCCCACCTACATGAGGGATGCTCTATGGGGCATATTTAGAGACTAGCACGTAGTCTGATATTTTGGAGTGGAGGACAAGAGAGGAGGAATGGGAAAAGATGAGGCTGCTCTCATCTCAAAATTAGGTTGGTTGAGCCATGCTGAGGTTCACCTTACCCCATGGGTAGGTAGTGGGAAACTATCAAAGTTCATAAGCAGTGGGATAACACAGTCACATTTGGACTTTAAAGGGATGACTTTGTTGACAATGCGGTGGAAAGATGCAGGGAGAGTAGAGCAGCTAAACTGGCGTCAGGGAGGTCAGGTAGGACGAGAGAGAAGATGAGACACTGAACCAGAGCAGTGACTCTAGGAAGAGAGAAAAGTAACACGATGTAATTGTCATGTTAAAGGTAGGCTCACTTGGGCAGAGTAAACTTTAAGATGTATGGCTGAGGGAGAAAGGAGAAGTTGAGGATGACTCTAAGACCAGGCTAGCAGTTCAGACTCGCATGTGTTTTTTAATTTATATTTGATGGCCTGCAGTTGTTCAAAGGCTCTCTATATGCATTTGCCTTATTTTGTCCACTTCGTGTATCTTTGACACCTGCCTGAGGCTGAAAGCTTTTGAGACCGAGCACAAGGGGGTTTGGCTTGGCCAGCAGGATGAATGATAGTGCCTCTAACTGAGGGAGTTAACCCAGGAGAGGAGCAAATCTTCAGGAGGAAGATGATTCAGGATAGAGCTTTACCAATAAAGAGAAAAGAGTAGTTTGGCGCTCATGGGTCTAGGACTAGCTTGAACCTTGATTTACTTTCTCTGTGACCTTGAGTCAGTTACCTTGGCCTTCCAGTAGCTATAAAGCAGAAGAAAACATGCACCGCCCTTGTGAATAGCTCCCCAGAGCCACTAGGCTCATAGCATTGATTCTGGCCAGTACACATTAATCAGTGTCATCCCTTCCTCTTTATAGGCATCTTTACGAGCCCTCATTTCCTTGCACACCCAGCTCTCTAGACTCAGAAAATATGTGTTGATGACCCAGACTCCCACTGTTTCCCCCAAGCAGTGCCGCCCTGTGCAGTCAAAACTGACAGAGGAGAAAAGACAAGTCTGGTGTATCAGGTTTCCCTGGGATCCACCATCCAATTCTCAGTATGCAAGAATTTTTAGAAAAAGTTCAGTGTTTATTTTCATGGTTACACTAAAGACCTCTGGAAATACCATAGATAACCACAGCACCAGTAACTATTTAATTTATTACATTTGTACATACAGATGGAAAGAAGCCAGTCTTGGCATAAAGACAACTATAAACAAATGTAAATTACAAATCAGACAGTCAGATTGGAAATTGAAATAGAAAACATTCAAAGTCCACCTAAAGTTTCCCATTCCTGTGTAGCATTAAGGTATTAAGTCCTTTTACTTTTTTTTTTTTTTCCTCCCCACTAATCTGAAGTCCCTCTGCAGTTAATGAGGTTTTCTTTCTTCTCCTTATGCATTCAGTTTAAAAAAGCAGGCACTGGGGATGCAAAGATCAAATAAGACCCTGCCCCTGGTCAAATCATGGTTTAATCCTGTGCCTTGTGCAAAGTTTAGGTGTAAAAAAAATTTTTTTAATGAACGAGTAAATGGATTAATTTAATCTGTTAACTGTCGTAAAACCCTTTTTTTGGGGGTGTGTGGGGAGTATTACTCTTTTCAGTGAAGAATTGTGAATAAACTACAGCTGAAGGTAGAAAGAAATCAAGTTCTAAACCTGTACCTTTGTGATCACGTATTTTGGTCCCCGATTATCTCAAATATCCATTTCTTTCCTCAAGCTAAAGAATCTTGATTAGGCCAAATGTTCAAGTTTAAGTATCTGAACTAGAAGCAAACAGGTGATATTTTTCTTCCAAGTGGTGCAGCTATCGTTTCCCTCCACCTGCTAACAAGTAGCCTCAGTAGGTTTAGCTAAACTCATTGGTTTCTCTTTGAAGTCAGAGCAGTGAAACTAATTTGTTTTCAGTGTCCAGAGACCCTAAACCTGGTCCATGTTACTATCTGCTCTCACTAAGCCCAATGTAATAACCGTGTAATCGGTGTCTTTACGTCCTCTCTTGCCCGCTCCATCCTATTATCCACACTATAAGCAAAGTGGTCTATTGAAAGCACAAACTAATTACATTAGCTTAGTGCTTTAAAACCCTCCCATTGCTCTTGGGATAAATACCAGAATCCCTAATGTGGTCTTACACCCAACAAGATAGCTCTGTCCCCACGTCTCCACACTGGGCTTAGACCATGCCTCTCGTTCCCCTATTTTCTCTCATTGCCCCGTACATCTCTCTTTGTAGCAGTAATCACAGGAGCAATTTTTGTTCTTTTTAAATTGCTTGATGACTGTCTCCCTCACTTGAAAATAAACAGCAAGAGAGCGGTGACCACCTCTCTTTGGGCTCATTGCTAGATCCCTAGTAGCTAGCTTAAAGCTTCACATGCAAAAGGCATTTAATATATGTTCATTGCATGAATGAAGCAATCCACAAATAAATGATCGATTGTTCTCTCAATCACCAGATGCTGTTTTTAGTAGTAAGAAAACTTATTTCAGGGATGAAAACTTGCCCATTTTGCCTACTTCTCCAGTAAATATTACCTTCTAAATATTTCAAGGCCTTGATGGTAAGCTGTGAAAGGATTTGTATTTCTACCATTCCAGAAGAATGGAGGAAGAGGGGAGGCATAGTTATGAACTACTGTCTCTGAAATTCTCTGTGATTGTCTGCATTTATCTGGTGTTGAATGAATCCTTATCTCTCTAGTAAAGTACTGCGTATTTTGTCTGTAGAAATCAAAGATTTGGGTATATAGTCAAATCAATTCACAAATGTTGTAGGAAATGTTCTTCCTTGCTTCAGTTTTATTTGTGCACTGGCCTGCCTTTTGTAGTTCAGCTAATTGTGACTCTAGACATTGGACCACAAAGATGAGTAAGATACATGCACTGTTCTTGAAGAGATCTGAGCCCAGCAAGGAGTGTGACCTCTTAAACAATACAAGACAATAAGAACTCTTAAACAATACAAGACAATAAGAATTATAAATGTGTACAAGTCCTAAATGAGAAGGAATTGATATGATTGGAGAGTATAGACTTTTTTTAAGTTTATATAATCAGGAAATCAAAAAAGTTTATCACAGTTGGCCAGGCACTATGGATACCAAGTAAAAAAGAATGTCCTGGGCTTCCCTGGTGGCGCAGCGGTTGAGAGTCCGCCTGCCGATGCAGGGGACGCGGGTTCGTGCCCCAGTCCGGGAAGATCCCACATGCTGCAGAGCGGCTGGGCCTGCGCGTCCGGAGCCTGTGCTCCGCGACGGGAGAGGCCACAGCAGTGAGAGGCCCGCGTACCGCAAAAAAAAAAAAAAAAGAATGTCCTTTATTTTGTGTGTTTAATTAAACCTTGTATCCAGTTAAATTTTGCCCTGAACAAGAGCTTGCTTTTTCATTGCTTTCTATGTAAGTTCCATTGCCCTAAATGGCTTCTTCATCTCTGACCCTTAATTCTTGCTACCAGCTCTGTCTATGGCATTTTCCTTCAAGTGACCTCTCAGTAATCAACCTTGACTCCTCTGATACTTCTGTCTACTGGAACATGGACAGAACCAAAGGATGAACTTGGTAGTCCTGTAATTCACCCATCCGTCCAAATTAGGTATGACTTGTACATGCTTGTCATCTAGGTAGGGAAACAGATATGAACAGAAACTACAGCACCAGCAAAAGCAAGGAACTTGGGATGAAAGCCACAACAGCATGTACTCAAAAGCATGGACTCTAGAAAAAGAAGACTAAGTTCAAATCTTGCTGCCATCTCTTATTAGCTGGATGAAATGAAGCAAGTTACTTAACCTCATCAGTAAATTGGAATGATAATACTCATCTCATGAGGCTCTAGCAAGTGTTAAATTAAGGAATTTATGTAATATGTTTAACCTAGTACCCAGTACAGAGCGTGCACATGATAAGTGATAGGCGTGACGATGATGAACAAAAGGATCATAAAAACATATATAAGATGCTCCAGGAAGCGGGGGATTCTGCTTAAGAAGTGGCTCGCTGAAGAAGAGACGTTTGAGCTAAACCTTGAAGGGTAGAAGGAAGCCAGGAAGGGGATTGGGAAGGTGACATTTCAGAGAAAGGAAAAACGGTAAACTAAAATAAAAGGTAGATTTAAGGCTAAAGAGTCTACAGAAGAAATAAATGATGTTAGCTTGAATCAGGGGCTCAGCTATGGATAACAGAAAAGAAGAATCTGAACCAAATCTGGGATATATTCCCTAGACTAGGTTTCAGAGGGTGACATAAATTATATTAAAGTATTTTGCGTGTAAAGTATATGCAGTTAACAACTTGAACTTCATGAGATGGAGCTGTTATTAAAGGTCGCCATCTTCTTCACCAACATTTATATGGAGCCCTCTAAGTGTTTTACAATCATGTTTAAAAGCTATTTCTGGGGCTTCCCTGGTGGCGCAGTGGTTGAGAGTCCGCCTGCCGATGCAGAGGACACGGGTTTGTGACCCGGTCTGGGAAAATCCCACATGCCGCGGAGCGGCTGGGCCCGTGAGCCGTGGCCGCTGAGCCTGTGCGTCCGGAGCCTGTGCTCCGCAACGGGAGAGGCAACGACAGTGAGAAGCCCGCGTACCAAAAAAAAAAAAAAAAACAAAAACAAAAGCTATTTCTGTTGTTGAAAACTCTTCTTACCTTTTCTTAAATCATAGTGCACATTTTCAGGGTCACACTAAAAATTCAAAGATATAGACCACGATTTCCTTCTTTATTCAGAGGCTACATTGTTCAGCTGGGCCTAGGAAGGGAAGTTCTTCCAAACTTTTTCAAAACCTACTTGGGGGCATTACATTCAAATAGGGCATGCTCCTAAAATCTTACCATTTTGTGTCAGCGTCTCTGTCTCCCCACATCCCCCATTCTGGCCCTTCTTCTTTGTCAGCTCAAGCTCTTTGATAATTGACACCCTCACTTTTGAGACTTTGAGCAATTTGGTATTTTGCTTATGTTTGCTTTTTAGCCTCATATACTCCATAAATCACCCAATAACTTCTATTCCATAACTACAGAGCTGACACTTGAGAAACACAGTTTGCTATTTTATTCTCCTCTCCCATTATCCATTCAGCTCCTCCATATGTATTTTTCTTACACACAAACCCAGTACTAAAAATACACATATGTTGAGGGTTCTGCCAAAATACTTAGTGAGTAATCTAACTTGCCTGAGACCAAAAGAAGTATGAGGGTCCTGAAATAAATCCCTTTGAAATGAATGAACCAATTTGTTTGGAACCTGATGTATTAAGACTCCATAAGTGTATGACTGTGGGATATAAATTCACTGGGCCAAATCTATACACCTCACGTCAGCCTTTAGGATTGACATCCTTCCCCCAGATGTCACAGGTTCAGCCATTGTTTTCATGCACAGTGCAAGCATATCGTAGCCCCTGTTTTCTTTCTCTAATTTCTTCAAAGCTCTAATATTTACCTAAAAGTACCATGTTTATTTGTTTACTTATTTGTTGTCTGTATCTTCTCTCTGGATTGTCACTCTGTGAAGGAAAAGGGGACTTTCCCGTGCTGTTTCCCACCATATTCCCCAGACTAAATCATGCTAAGTGCTCAAATTTGTTGAAGCGATTTTTCAAACCCAAAGCCCCATAAGGCCAAATTAGTAACTTTACTTGCTTGTATTTCTCCTAAAAATAAAATAATAATGATGGCTATAACTTATGAGTACCTGCTACCTGGCTAGTACCGTGCTAGCATTCTGACATAGACCTGTGTAATCCCCACAGCTACCGTGCACAATCTATACTTGTATTTTATTGCCTTTGCAAATGAGACTGTCAGATCTCAGAGAGGTTGACTAACTCACCCAAGGTCACAGAGCAGGGAAGCAGAGGCTTTAGGGATTCAACGTAGATTACCATCAAGTACAATGCAGCCTCTTGAAGTTATTAGATGCAGCCCTTTTGTATTGATTCTGGATTGAGGCTGTAAAAAGGTATTGTCAGTTTCAGTGGCTTGCTTCGCTTCTTCTTAGATGTTGTGGTTGTAGGGATGATTACTCATTCTCCTGCTTCTCATCCTTCTGTCAAGTTCAGTTTTCTTCATCCTTTGCGAAGAGCAAACTAAAACGGATCCCTTTTCCAAAACTCATCAGTCTCTCCCAGTTACATTTCTAAGCAAATCTGAAGGGCCCCAAGCCTTACAGTAAAGTCCCGCCATCGAACGAGTCCGACAGCTCTCCCTGATCCTGTTGGATTTTATGGTTTATCTGAAGTGTCTGACCAGCTGTGTCAGAGTGGCAAACTTTCCATACAAAAGCAAAGCAAGAGGGGAAGTATGCCCTTCGCCTGCCAACTGGCATAGTTTCTTCTGAATTCCATTCCAAGTTTTGCCTGAGACTTTTCGAGAGCTCTGCGTCTATTCCCTTACTCCAGTGAGCCAAGTCAGGGCCACCATCCGTCCAAATTAGGCAGACTGCTCCTTTTATTTATTTATTTGCCTTTTGAAAAAGGTCCCTTGAGTTCTTGTACATATTTTAAACACGTCTTATCCCATTAGGTCACCGTTGTGTTCGTCTTGCCTTTATAGGAAGAAATAAATTCTAAAGAATTTGGGGGACTTCAAAATTCATGGAGTTTCCCCTGCACTGATATTCTACTCTAATATTTGAATGAGTTGTATGTGTTAAATATGTGCAGATCATTATAAATATATGCAGGTTATTATACTTCAACATTTCCTCAAAGTTGTTAGGAAAAAAGGCCGTATCTTGCAGGGCTGGGGGTCATTGGCACAAAGTTTAAACTCTAAATACAGTGGGAGGCTACTAATGGGTTCTAAACAAAGGAAAAGCATGATTCGATTAAATATTTAGTGTGACAGAAGCACCTGAACCATGTTTGTTTAACAATCTTATATATCCTCACACATCTCAAAATCTCCCCATATAAGGCAGTCATACCACACTCAGCTAATACTCGCTTACATTAATTGTTAATACTTTGGATTGGTCAGAGTATTTTTCCCTCCTAAATGGATAGGAAGGTCAAAGCTGAACTGGAAGACCACATTGATTTGAGTGTCCGTTGAGTTGGCAATGAAACAGAAAATGTTGAACCAAACAACCCTCTTTCCATGATAATAACTGAAGAGACAGAGCACATCCACTAGGGACTTCCATCATCAGGTCCACAATGGAGCACTTGTTCCAACAGCTCCTTGGAAAGAGTTGAGGAACCCAGGAGACTTGAAGAAGCAAATACATGTTCCAGTCCTTGCATAGTGGATGAGAGGAGCCAGAAAAGAGTGGACCAGAAAGCTGGACTTTGACAGCAAGTGAGATCACAAGAGATGGATGAGGGATGAGATCATAGCCCATGTGGTCCAGGCTTGCCGTTACCATATGAGAGGGCACAGCCTATCTGAGAGCCTCAATGGCCATTTTCTTAGGAGATGAAGCATGAAAAGAAAGGCCTGAACATCAAAGATAATCTGAAACTGAGATTTAAAAACTCATAAAATCTGAAATCACCATCTGAAAGCTAATGGAGTGTTTAGGTCTTGAGTTTAACTGTTAAGGGCTAAGGATTAAGAAGAAAGGAGAGACTGACTCTTGGTCAATGGCAGCGTGTTTCTAAGGCATGCTAAAGCCCTTGAAGAAGCCCTTTTGAACCAGCTTAAACTTATTAACTTCTCACTGACAGAGTCTGTTTCCAACACCTGACAGCTAGGATCCTGCTCTGGTTGAGGTAGAAATGTTACACACTGTTTTATCGCTCACTTCGTCAGGGCACCGTATAAGCAGTCTGACCAAACCAAATTGGTTGTCAATGCTGGGAAATGCCTCTTGCCTCCTGCTCTGACAGGAAGTCACCACGGTTGGTTTAGCTAATAGAATTTCTTAAAAGTTCCTTTGACACGCAGCACTGAAAGTCATGCTATGCTCTCTTCTGCTTTTAAAGAGTGAGACTCACTTTTTAAATGGTCCCATTCAGGCACATTTACGAAGTGCCTGCCGTGTGCTGGATGAGGAGTATATGCAGGTGCGTGCTTTCTGGCTAGAGGAGGAAGGGTACATGTGGCACCTGGAGTACCTACTTGTGGGCAACAGTTGATTAACAGCAGAATTGGTGGGACTGCATTCCCATCCACGCCCGAACAATAAAGGCAAAAGAGATACCTCAAAGTGGAGCCTAGCTTTAAGTCAAATGAAAAACTGATTGAAAGAGTGAACTTTCCTAGGATCTACTTCAAGCAAAAGAAATAAAAATTAAAACATAGCTGCTTCGGAAATGTTCAGACCTAGGAATCGCAACTTTATGGTAGAGCTGCCTCTCTGAGACTATAAACATGAAGAGAGGTATCCAAGTTGTTCTCTGTTCAGTGCCCAAAAGACATTTTATTCCCGGGAAAACAAAGACATAGACCCAATGGCAGAAAAAAATCAAAGACTGCCCTTTAGCTGGTTACTTAAAGTCCTTCCTAGCTCTTCTCTCCCTCACTGAAAGAAGATTTAGGTGCAAGAAAAGTTAATTAAGATAGATTTTCTCTGGCTTCTGTATAAATACAGCCGGAAAATGGGAAACTAAGTTGTGGGAGTCTGGGTCATTCTCTAGTTTGAAATCATTAATTTGAATCGACACTGTTTTTTGTTTTTTTTACATGAAGAGATTTGGCTTTTCTTTGATCCCTTCCAAATAGAGACTTGTTTGTACTATGCTATAAGACTTATAGAATAATTAAAATTATCTGTCAGATCTATATCTCCATCTTGTCTCCTTCCCTCTTGCCTGTCCCTTGCTCTCCGTGGCTGCCTCCTGTTCCCAGTCTGCCCAGCATTGAGGTCCAGCCACAGATCCCCCAAGTAACCGCACAAATTGAATGTACCCTTCGACACACAGCTTCTGCGGCCCCACCATGACTCACAACCAGTGTGTCCGCCTAACAGCTGCCCCAGGGAGGAAGGGAAAGGAAAGCTGTCCGTGTGCAGAGCAAGGGACACTCAAGCGAGCCACAGAGGGATGCCACCTGCCCCCAGGTTGAGAAGTGACTTGTCCCCAAGTTAATCTTTGTTTCTCATTGGAACTGTTAGACAGCCCCATGAAATCAGAGACCCTTCCGCTTTCAGCCCCGAAAGGAATTAAGAGGTAACATCACTTGCCACTTGAGTACGTCTTGTGAACTAGATACTTTCTAAACACTTTATGTGGGTTAATCCGTTCAATCCTCACAGCAACCCTGTGCGGTTGGTATTATTATTACCCCTGTTTTACAGATGAGGAAACTGAGGCTCAGAGACATGGAGTAGCCTGCCCAAGATCACAGAATAGTAAGCTGAGGCCCTGTGAGACTAAGTAACGAGCCCACAGTGGAAAATAATCCCTCTATGGAGTCTCTTCTGGTGTCGTCCACCTGTGTTCCCCACCCAGACCCCCAGTCCAGTCAAACTGGCAACTCTGTGCTTCTGCTGTTCCCTACACACAGCTCTTCCCTCGCATCCATCCCGCTTTACTGCTCTTACCTGTTTGTATTGGGTCTCTCCCTGGCGGTCCTTGGGGGCGGGGGTCCTGTCACCCTGATCTCTGTGTTCCCAGTGCCTAGCATAACTCTGGTGCTTATCCCACTGCAAATGTTTTTCTTCTCCTGTATTAATTCTGATCAATTGGCAGTGCTTCTGAGGAAGTCTCTGTCATCGTTGGGGACAGGGTGGTAAGGGTGATACGCTGTGGCTGTTGTGGGAAAGGAGAGTGGCAGTACATCCACCACCCCATCCCCTGTCCCTGATTCCGGGGGCTGGAAGAGTGCACACTAAGTACATTTGGTTATGTTGTGACTGTGTATTCTGAGTTTGTTCCCGTGTCCTATAGACCCAAGAATGTTTCACCCATTAACCCAAGTTCTTCCAGAAGTACAGCTGGCCTGTGTGATTCTGAGAAAAAAATCACCATTCTTACAAATCCTTTTGATTACAAGACGTGGGAATATCAGTCTCTGGAAATCCTACCCAACCATAGCAAATCAGAAAAACCAAGGCTTTGAACAGAGGTTTGAGAGCCTCCGGGCATGGGAGGGTTTAGATGCCAGGGTTAGAGATGAGTGCAGAGAAGGAGACAGATCCCTGGGGCGAGTGTCAGGCAGACAGGTAGGAAGAAGTCTAGGAGGGTCGTGGCAGGAAAGTCAAGGGGATGAGAGAGCTTTAAGACAAGGTTTATTATGTACCGTGGGAGTTTGGGTAAGTGCCAGGGCTACACCGTCTGTAAAATGGTGAGATTTGAAAGGCAGTATGTCCCTATGGCTGTGACACTTATTAGCTGTGAGTCTTGGGCCAGTTATGTAATGTCTGTGGGATTCATATATAAGATGAAAAATAAAGGTATTCCGCTGTTGTGACAACTAAGGGAGAACAGGGCTTAGAACAGTGCCTAGGTGCAAAGGACATGCTTAAATAACAGTTGTGAAGACACCTTGGAGTTATTTCAGTGCTTTCAGCATGTTAAAGGTAAAGGAATGAGTGGGCAGCAGGGATTCAGGTCCCAGCAGATCCAGGTGCACTTACTGGACATTTGGTCCTGAATGAACAGAGATGCTACAGAAGATGAAGGTGTAGGAAAGGAAACAGACATAGTGGATCCCATCACACTTCCCTCCCAAGCTCCAGGCTATTCTAGAGTGGTCTCCCCCATAGCCTCTTCAATCTCTATCTATCCCACCACTCTTCTTTATTTTTTATTTAGTGCTTGACATTATCAAACATTGTCTTGTCCATCTATTTGTCTATTGTCTTCCCCACCATCACCCCCTTCCACCCTAGAATGTAAATTCCCTGAGAACAGCATCTTGGTTGTCTTGTCCAAGACAGTCTGTATCTGCAAAGCCTAGAATTGTCCCTGACTGTTGTTCAATAAATATTTGTTAAATTAGTTAATTGTTGAATGAATGCCTTATGTCCTCAATCCCACCTAAGGGTGACCTGAGCTCATTTGTCAGCAGAGAGAAAGAGTCCAGGGGTAGGGGAAATCTTGACAAAGAGGAGAACAAGAATTATTAGGAGCCCAGGATCGAAAGCACAGGTGGAGGGATGAGAGTGGAAAGGATGGAGACTATTTCTTGACCTGGATATCGGGTTTCATCAAGAGCTAACAGCCCTCTCACTTTCACTCGCAGACAGCTGGGCTCTGATACTCGTGTGACTAGGCAGTGCTGTTATAATCATCTTTATAAAATAGATCAGAGGATTATATCCAGCAAGTAGCCATCTGACCTCCTTATAGTCCTCACAGCCTTTCCTTTACATGGTGGTCTACTCCCTAAACTAAGCTGACCTTGTCTTATTAAGAGCAACTCTAAAAGATGCGCAAGGGCTTCCCTGGTGGCGCAGTGGTTGAGAGTCCGCCTGCCGATGCAGGCGAAGCAGGTTCGTGCCCCGGTCCGGGAAGATCCCACGTGCCGTGGAGCAGCTGGGTCCGTGAGCCATGGCCGCTGAGCCTGCGCGTCCGGAGCCTGTGCTCCACAACGGGAGAGGCCACAACAGTGAGAGGCCCGTGTACCGCAAAAAAGAAAAAAAAAAAAAAAAAAGCTCGAGTGGTTAATGTGAACCCTGTTTAGAAAGCTCCATGCACACATGGGAAGAAGTCTTGGCTGAGATGAAACAGCTCATCTAAATGTAGTTAGCAAGTGAGTACTCAAATCTCTAGACAGTATTTAATAGAAAGGAAAATCTCCACCTATGAGTAAGAAAGTACAGCTAGGAAGACTAGCAGAAAGGAGAGAATTTCCCTGACTTCTAAGCTTTAACACCAATAAAGATACACAATGAAGTATAACTTTGTGCCTGAAATAAAGGCTACACAGTTTGCTCTGTGTTTTAATATATGCACATAGGGATAATACCTTTCTTGTGACATTTGTCCTTAATATAGTAGTTTGTCTTTGGAAAGGAATCTCATTGGAACAATTGGCAAAAATAAAATTTAGTTCTATGACCATTGGTGCAGAAATGCATAAAATTCTGGAGTCCACAGCAAACTGCATGATAAACGGTAAAGCTAAAACTACAAAAATGATCAAAAGATATTTCTCCAGACTTTGGCAGTGGTAAAGAATATAAGTTGAATTTGGTTTTCAGGGTAATTTTCATTAATAGTAAAATCAGATCATTTGAGAAGCAAAGGTATCACGAGTGTTTTCTCAAAAGTTAGGAGAAAAGGACATCTGATTGAGATAAAAAAAAAAAATAGATCCTCTAAAGACAGCCCAACATCATTAGGAGTGTTATTGAGTCATATTTAATGAAGAGGACCCCATTTGCCTTTTTTGCACTGTAATATTATATTTCTTATATTTTAAAAACCGGCATGACCATATATATGAAACTCAACAACAGATAATTTCCACTGTCTGCATTTCTTTATTTCCAATAAATTTTTGTTAAACTAATTATTGCTTTGAATTAATGCTAGGCTTCCTCAGTCCCATTTAATGAGCTCATTTGTCAGCAGGGAGGCTCTGGGAGTCTAAGGGTGAACAATACTGGAAACCAAGAATCCTAGAGAACCCTCATTCCCAATGTTTACACTTGTTCATTCAACCAACGTTTGTCAAGCTCCTATGCTGTGTTAGGCATTTTTATAGACAGTGAAGACAGGGGTGAACATGATGAAGACTCTCCCCTCCTGGATAAGCTCATCTAGAGAGAAGACAGATAAAGAGGAGAGGAAAGCTGAGGCCAGAGCTATGGAGCACATTTAGAATCTGACAGTAGTAAAACAAGGCAAAGAGACTCAGGAGTCCGTTGTAGGATAGAAGGGGAAAAAAAGGAGCTTGGCATCATAAAGCTTTAAGGGTTTCATCAAGAAGGAAGGCATGATCAGCCTGAGCCATGGCTATAGCAAGAGAGCCAGTACGATGAAGACAAAGAATTGGCCACTGGATTTGGTAAGATTTCAGTCAGTAAAGACATTGAAAGAGCCAATTCAGTGGAGTGGATGGGGACAAAAGCCATCTAAAGAAGGATGAGGAGGGAACTGGGAGGTGAGAAAGCAGAAACACTATGTCTAAACAACTCTTTTAAGGAGTTTTGATACAAAGGGAAATTTAAAAATAAAGCTGGTCTGGGAACTAAAGGAATCCACTTCAGAAGACAGTAAGTCACAAAGACAGTGGTGAAACTGGAGACCCAGCACACCTTTGCTCAGCTCAGCTTCAGTCGTACAGAAATTGAAGCCCAGAGTGTCAGATCTCCAACTTTTCAAGAAAATCTTGAAGGCTGTATTTTTTTAAATCTCCCAATTGTACATGTTGACTCAACAAATCACATCTGTAGGCCAGATGGTTCAACAGATGAAAACCCCTGATTTTAGTGATTAGACCAGGGAGGGAAGGAGAAAGATTGCCTGTCTTCTGCTCTCAGTCCTACCTCTGTTCTCTTTCTGAGCAATATCCACCTCACATACTTGCTCTTCCATATTCTGTTCTAAAGTGGAAAAAAATTTAACCACTTCATTTTTGTCTGTCATACCAAATAACTAGTTTTACCTTTTCTCAATTAAATTGATGAGTTGTTTTGCTTCATTATTTATTTCATTTATATTATTATTTACTAAACCAACAAGAAGAAGTAGAAAAGAGAACTTAAAAAGCAATAATGTTTACCTTCTTTGTTCTTTTTTGTGGTGAGAACAACCAAGAGCTACCCTCTTAGCAAATTTCAAGTACACAATACAATATCATCAACTGGGGTCACTTTGCTGCACACCAGTTCTCCAGAACTTACTCATCTTGCATAGCTGGAACTCTGTACACCCTGACCAATGTCTCCCCAATTCTCTCTTTCCCCAGGCCCTGACAGTCACCTTTCTACTCTCCATTGCTATGAGTCTGACTATTTTAGATTCCTCACCTAAGTGAGATTATATAGTATTTGACCTTCCGTTACTGGCTTATTTCACTTAGCATAATGTCCTCCAGGTTCATTCATTCCTGTTGTCACAAATGGCAGGATTTCCTTTATTAAGGCTGAATAATATTCCATTGTGTATGTGTATGTGTGTGTCTCACATTTTCTTTATCCATTCATCTGTAGATGAGCACTTAGATTGTTTTCATATCTCGGCCATTGTAAACATGTTGTATGTCACAAATGTATACGTATATCAGGTTGTCAGGTCATCTATCCTAAATATATATAATTTTTAATTGTCAATTGTACCCCAGTAAAGCTGGGGAAAATAGAGGGAAATCACCTGTAGCATACATATACACTCCACATGGATGAAGGGACAAAAGAAACTGTGTACCTGGGGAGCTGCCAGGCGTTCCAACAAATTAAAGATGGTCTACTGCTATATGGTATGCCCTGCACCATTCTGTTAAGCTAAATACAATAAATATAGTCTTAGATTAAAACAAACAGTAATAACATTTACAATAGCAGCAAATAAAACATCAAATACCTAGGTATAAGTGTAACAAAAGATAGGCAAAACCCTACACACAATCACCTACAAAACATTATTAGGAGAAAGTAAAGATGATGTTAAATAAATGAAAATATATTTCATGTTCAGTGATTGGAAGATACAATATATAAATGTATAAATATTATCAGTTGATTTATTGATTAAATAGCTGGCTTTGAGGTAGGCAATTCCAACCAAAATTCCAGAAGGTTTTTCTCATAGAAATTGACAAGGAGATTCTAAAGCTTAAATGAAAATGCGAAGGCCAAGAATGCCGAGGTATCATTGAAGATGAATAAAGTTGGATATCAGAGTTCATTGTAAAACTACAATAATTAAAACACTGTGGTATTGGCACTATAATAAACAGTGGAACAGAATAGAGAGTACAGGAATTGACCCATCCGTATACAATTACTTGAATTATAACAAAAGATGGCCTTTTCATGGTGCTGGGACAACTAGATATTGAATTTTGACCTCACCATTCACAAGAATCAATTCAATCATATTTTTAGATCTAAGTGTGAAAGGCAAAACAATAAAATACCTATAAGAAAACATAGGAGAATATATCTTCATGACTTTGAGGTAGTCAAAGATTTTTAAACAAGATACAAAAAGCATTAAAGTGCCATAAAAATTGATTAATTGGATCACATTAAAGTAAGAAGTTCTATTTATCAAAAACTACCATTAAGAGAGTGAAAAGGCAAGCCACAGGGTGGGAGAATATATTTGTGATAACCTATATCTGAACAGAGGGTGTATATATTATATCCAAAATATATATGGAACTCCTTCAAAGAGGAAAAGAACCAATAACTCAATTAAAAGAAAAAATGGGCAAAAGATTTGAAGGGCACTTCACAAGAGGATATTCATATTACCACAAATATATGAATAGGTGATCAGCATTATTAGTTATCAGAGAAATGCACATTAAAGCCACAATGAAATACCACTACAGAACCACCAGAATGGCTACAATTTAAAAGACTGATCATTCCAAGTTGCTGGCAAGCATGAGGAGCAACTCAAGCGCACATACTTGTGAGAGGAATGTAAATTGGTAAACTTTGAAAACTTTGGTGGGAACAAATGTTGAACGCACGCATTGGAGATTTACTCACAACCCAACAATTCCATTTCCAAGAATATTCCCAACAGAAATTTTTACACCAAAAGACATAATCAAGAACATTAATAAGAACATTATTCTTAAGAGCCCCAAACCCAAATATCCATTAACAGAAAAATGAATAAATTGTGGTCTATCCATATAATGCAACGCTATTTAGCAAGAGAATGAACAGATTTAATAGATGCAAGGATACAGATGAACCTCTCAAGCATAATATTGAGCAAAAGAAGCCAGAGGCAAATGAATGCATACTGTGTAATTCTATTTTTGGATTTTCTAAAGTCCAAAATCTGGCAAAACTCATCTATGGTGATTGAAGTCAGGATGGTGTTTACCCTTTTAGGGGTAGTGACTGGGAGGTGGCTTGAGGGTCTTCTGGGTTGCCACTAATATTTGCTGATCTTGGTGGTTGTGTTCACGTCATGAAAATTCATCAAGCTGTGCACTTATGATCTGTGCACTTTCCTGTATGTACATTTCCATTCAATAAACAGCTTTCTTTTAGACATAGCTACTGAGCACCTATGATGCACCAGGCATGATGAAGGTGTAGGGAACATGGTGGTAAACAAGAGGAACATGGGCTCTGACCTCATGGGACTCAGTCCAGTGAATGATTAAATGAGCTAGCTGTTTTTTCCTTTGTGTAGAAAGGACAGGTCATCTTGAAGCTCTGAGATGGATGTACAGAAAACCAAAATTGTAGTGACTGTTTCTTCATTTGGGTGTGTTTAAGAGATTTTAAACCTTCACTTTCCCTAAAACTGAATTCACCATTTCCTCCTCACCCATTCTCAAAGGTAGAGGGATTCATACCCTGTACAAGACTCATCCCTCCACCTCTCCTCTGAACTCTAACTTCCTACCCATATCCATATCTTTTAACATAGTACATTATTTTTTATTTGCATGAATGTTTCCCCCACTGGACTGAATCTCTTGAGAGCAGCTATTACCACCCTTTAATCCTGATGCCTAGCAAGTGCTTGACCTATAGTAGGTACTCCATAAATATTAGCTAGATGGATAGATGGATATGAATATACAACTTCTATGTAGGATACTTTTATTCTTTCATTTTACTTTTGGTGTATCTTAAAAATATATTTGAACAACAATCCTTCAGTCAGTTCTTGGTATGTCAGTTGATTAAAGGCTGAGAAGACAGAATATTTTCTGGTGATATAAAGTGTTCATTCTCATAATTTTGACACTGCCCAATATGATAGTTGAGTTGTCTCAGACACCAAGTGACTCCAGCCTGTGTGAATTGGTTAGCTGCTAGCAAAGTCAAGCTACTAAATGTCAATATATCTAAAGTGAGTACATTATAGCACTAAAAATAACCAGTATTTCTGTACTACAAGTTCCTCAATGTGAACTTTCCTAGCAAAATAAATCAGTGGCACAACAAAAAAGAGTGAATTAGCATCTTGGCAAGTAAAACTAGCATCATCTGTAACATAGCAGCCCAGTCTTTCAAGCTTGCCAAAAGCATCTAATAAATGGTCTTGTTGGAGATACCTTTTGGAGTGCCTTCCCACGATGACTTTCCTTACCCTCAGCCTGAATGGGTCCTCAGCAATCATTTGTTACTACACGACCCAATCCACTGGCCACTGTTGACTGGACAAGGGCCGGACACTGGGCACAAGCTGAGCTAATCAAAGACTCTAAATTAGGATCATGGGAAAGAAACTTAGCCTCTCCTTAGTCTCTCCATTTGACTAGTCTTCTTTTTTTGTTTGTTTGGTTTTGTTTTAAGATCATCTTCTCTTTTTAATTTTAATTTTATTGAAGTATAATTGATTTACAATGTTTTGTTAGTTTCAGGTGTACAGGAAAGTGATTCAGTTATACATATACATATATTCATTCTTTTTAGATTATTTTCTCATATAGTTTATCCCAGAATATTGAGTATAGCTCCCCGTGTTATACAGTAGGTCCTTATTGATTATGTAGCTTACATATAGCAGTGTGTGTATGTTCATCCCAAGCTCCTTATTTATCCCTCCCCCCACCCCTACCTTTCCCCTTTGGCAACCATAAGTTTGTTTTCAATATTTGTAAGTCTGATTCTGTTTTGTAAATAAGTTCACTTGTTTCATTTTCATTTTCTTAAGTTAGACTCTACATATGAGTGATATCATATGATATTTGTCTTTCTCTGTCTGACTTACTTCACTTGGTATGCGTAGTCCAATATTTGGGTTTGAGAACCATGGCCCTCCAGGTTCTGCCATGAGAACTGGGGATCAGCAGAAGCAGGTGTCAGAGAGTAAGAATGAGATAGAAATACAGAGAGAAGCAGAGGCAAGAACTAGGGAGAGGTTGTGGCCTGACTTCACAATGGTTTTCTACTCCAGGTGTTTCTGAGGCCTGGCTGTGCTCCCTGCCATAAGATAAGACTCTCTTATGAAAAGGTACTCCTTTATGTGTAGCTTGAGTTGGGTTTTTGTAACTTGAAACCAGGATGTCCTAAGCAATATGTTTTCATTCTGTTGTCTTGGAAGGGGCATTAATGGCTTCCAAAACCTTCCATTAGGCTAATCTAGCTTTAACTAAATTTGATTTATATATGGTAAAAATTAATCCATGGTTATGGCATAGGCATACAAAATGAAAAGTAAAAATTGTCCTCTATCTTCAGTCCCTAAATCAGTACCCCTAATAGTACCTTATCTATCGCCTAAGAAAGTGATTATAAATATAGAGGCAGATATATTTATATCTTATTTACATAAATGGAATCATTTTATAAATGCTCTGCATCTTGTTTTTTATAGAGTGGTATACCTAGGATACATTCCAAAGTACACCTAGGATATGTTCCAAAGTCCAAAAATGTAGATCTATCTTCTTATTTATAAGAAGGATAAATATCTTCTATAAATATCTATCTATATCTATAGGATATCTCATTGTATGGAAATTCTGTAATTTATTTAATAAATCCCCTAGGATTTAGGTTGTTTTTAGTTCTCTAGTACTATAACTAATGCAGCAATATCTTACCCATGTATCTTTAAGTAATTTTGTGAGTCTATTTGCAGTATAAATTCTTAAATTATAATTGCTGGGACCCATGATTTAGGCATTCTACAGGTCAATAAATATTATTTAATTGCCTCCCATTCCATGAGTCTAACTTTGAAGAAAGGGGCATTAAAACCTCCTATAAGTGGGGCCAGAGAGAGTGTGGAGTAGTCAGTCAGAAGAAACACAAAACACTGAAGTGTGAAAGGGAATATGGTTTCGTGTGTGACAGAGGCTAAAAGATGTTCGATTCTTCCTCATTTGATATAACGAAGGTCACTGAGCTCTTAATTGACCATATTGAGTCACCACGATATATATTCACATTCACCCATATCCTGCCTGGTAGATTGAGATGTGAAACTAAAGGCTAGGCCCTCTGTGGTTGAGAATTCATGAACTCAGCAGATCCTTGGGGATGGGAATTCTCCCTCTAAGCCTCCACTCCCTTCCAAAAAATCCTTCTGAACAAAAGGGGAAATAGTAAGGCTTTTTCCACTCTCTCAAGGTTTATGTGGCACTTAGTGACTTAGAAAGCACAGTTCAGTCCTTCTAGGACTCTGGAGTAGCTATGACAGTAACACACACTTTATAGACAATGAAACAATAGACCAAAAATATTTGGTGACCTCCCCACAGTAATAGAACTGGTAAGTTTTAGAGTCTGAAACCAAACCAAGGGCTTATGGTTACAAAACAGGCTACCTTTAAGCGGAGCCACTTAACTGGAATAGCTGATTTTGACCCCCCAAAACAAACGACTTATTTGTAGCTAGTTCAAGCAGTTTGTTAAGCAGTAATTAGCTTTTCAATTGGGTATTCGGGAGCCATGGAAACACAGCTCCAGGGAATCAGCAGGGACCTGTTAGGGTTTGAATCTCAAGGTTTCGCTCTCACGTTATTGGGTCAAGACCTAACACGTGATAGAAAAGAAGAAAATCCGTTCAGCTGAGGGTTTGTGGAGGATGAGTTCTTAGGAAAGAGATGAGTAAATACTTCTGACCATTAGTCAAAAAGTCCTAAATTAGCAAAGTTTTCTGAGAAATTTTGACATGTTAGGAAACACTTAGAACTATAGAAATGGTTTTCTGCAACCACTCCATCTCCCTACACAGACACACACACACACACACACAAAAGCTACCAAGGGTCATTCTTAAATTTCCTTGCGGTTTGAGTTCTGTTGCCAAATCAGCAGCAGTAAATGTTGGCACACAAGGGCACACCACTCCCTGTGTCTGGTTTCTGTGGGTCCCTCTTGGGAAACACAGTTCCCTCAAGCGCCTAGGGCTTGGCCTTGCAATCATGAGTGTTAAAAATAGATGTGTACAAGCAAGAGGAACAACCATGGGAAGTGGGTTTGGGCATTTCCTTTGGTCATATGTGCATCTGTTACCGCCAACTGATTTATAGAATGTGATTACGGATAGCTTACAGTAACAATTTCTCTACCAAATACCTCACTAATAAAAACATATGACTCTTCAGAGGCAAACTATGGTGCCAAACTGAAGAAACTCTCAGGCTGATTCCTAAAATAAAATAAATCAGCATAGCTGATAGGCTTAAATATTCAAGGTGTTGACCTTCCCCTGCTTATTCATGATCTCAGTGCTTTGCATCAGTGGTCTTATTCAGAACCATGGAGTTGAGCACCATCACACACTGATAACTCCATGGCTCCTCCAGGACTAGACCTCTCCACTGAGCTCGAAGCTTGTGTACTAGTCACTTGCCCCTTGACATCTCCAAATGATCATCTCATTAGGGCCTCAAACTTAAACAAAACAGAACTTTGTGGAAGTTTTTCCCCAAGAACCTACTTCTTGCCTGTTTTTCCCCAAATGAGTAAATAGTACCATCGCTCACCCAGTTGCTCAAACCCACCCTTAGGAATCATCATTGATTCCACTTTTTCCCTTGAATCAGGTCCATCAGCAGGTGATTTACATCTTCCGCTGTCTACGACTGCTCTTCTAAGTCCACGCCTTCTCTCTTTCCCCCCTGGACTGCTAAAACATGCCTGATTTTGCTGCCGATTCCTGACAACCCACTTTCCCCTGGTAAAACCCCCTAAGGTCTTCCCATCACACTTAGGATAAAGTACGGATGCTTTGTCTTACAGGATCCAGGTCCTCCTTACCTGTCTGACTGATCTCATTCTACTCCACAGAGACTCAATGTGCTCCCATGTCATTCTTTCTGCTCCTCAAACATACCAAGCCTATCCCCTACCTTAGGGCCTTTGCCTCCTCCTGGAATAGTCTCCACCCAGATCTTCATAGGGTTGGTTCCCTTTGTCATTTGGGTCTCAGTTCAACCACCACCTCCTCAGGCCTTCCCTGAGCACCCAAATCTCTATGATTCCTCCCATCCCTCAGCCATCTTTTATTTTCAACATGGTTCCCATCACTACCGGAAATTATCTTTTCTACTTTAAAATTTTTGGTCTCCTCCATTAGAAGGTGAATTCTTTGAGGACCCGGGACCTCGTCTTTCTGTCTTCTCACTGAATTCCCAAGGCCTGGCCCAAGTTGAATGAATCCTTGCCTGACTTGGTTGATATGGTCAAAGCCAGTGTGTGAGTGTTAACCCAGATGGAGTGAGGCTGCCTTACTCCCAGTAAGAAGTGTCACTGTGGGGTTGGTCTCCACCTCATGTAGGAACTTCTTCTGGAGGAGAAATGAAGGTTCCAGCCAGGGCTACCTGATCAGTTCAGGCAGTTTTGTCACAAACTTCATCCTGTTTCATGTTCTCAGATACAAATAGAACCAGGAAGCTCGTGACAGATTCATGTTTTCATTTACTCTGCAAATATTTGCTGAGAGCATACTATATGGAAAGACAGGGGTAGCGAGAGTTCAGTGGTGAAGGAGACAGAAATAGTCCCTGATTTCTTAGAGCTCATAGTCTGGTGGGGGAGACAAGGTTAACAATTAACTACACAAATAAACATTTAGTTATTTTGTGATGGGGTCTAGGAAAAAAGCACAGGAGGTTATAACAGGGAGGCCTATGCCCCCTGGATATTTGGAAAAGGACTCTCTGAGAAACCATCATGCTAGGTTGACAGTGAGGCAAGAAAGAACCACCATCACCAGGCCAATCCTGCCTCATTTCCCTTCTCTTTCCCTCCATAGTCATTCCATCTGTTAGAAAGGAGGACATTTTCTCTGCAAAGGCCCCCCAAGGCTGCCGTGACCCTACTGCCTCTAACAATTGGCTTTGGAGAACTTGCCTGGGGCAGTAAGGGGAAAAGCAGACGGCCACTCGAGCCAGCTTATCTGTGATATGCTCACCCTCGATCCTTCCATATACTCACTAACCAGCACCACCATGACTACTAGAGAGCTGCATGTATACCCCCTAGCCTCCTAAGCACTTCCTCTCCGACTGCCTTCCGTCTTCATCACTGTTGTGGTAGCTACCACCATTCATTCCCTTTACAGGTGAGAAAACTGATACACAGAGAATTGTGGTCACTTGCCCAAGGTCAAAGGAGAAAGTGACAAACCCAGAATTGGAGCCCAGGTCTATCGGCCCCACTCTTAGCCACCACACTATGCCACTTCTCTGTGGTAGAAATCAACAACTGGAAACTTCTCCAGGGCAATCTGACTTGGTCAAGAATCAGTACGACTAGGGTCCTCCAGTCCCTGAGATAATTTGGGATGGAAGGAGAAGCCTTCTCTTCAAGGCTTTGTGTTACTTAATTTTACCGGATGTGGACCCCTCCACGGAAATCTGTTTACTAGTCACTTCTGCACTTTCAAGGCACAGTGTACTTTGAAGATAAGAACTCATTCATTCTCAAAAAATTTATCTGAGTCGGAAACAATTGTGAGCACTTTGCAGATGAGGCAACTGAGGTAGAGGACCGACAAACCAATATGGCCCACATCTCCTAAGCTGTATCAGAAGTGGATGACAAAATGCAGGTCCCATCTCTTGTGCTTCAGTCTGGTCAGACAGCATCTCCAAGCTTCAGCTTCCTCTTCCAAAGCATGAGGGAACTAGGCAAGGGCTTCTCTGGGAACCGCCCTTTTCCCTAAATCGCATTACCCAGTGTTGGGTGTGGTGGTCACCAGTTAGCTCTGCCTGCCCAGCCAACGGGCTCTTTTCTTTTGGTGCCTGCTTGTCAATGTTCCTGTGGGGACCTGTTCTCCCTTGGGAGCCCAAGTGCAAGTCCCCAGGAAGAGGAGGGAAGGGCATGTGGATAGATACAACCCGTGCATCCCAATGGAGGGGAGTGTTTTCCCAAAGGAAAATGAAGTTGTCATTAAGCAAAACCCACCCACATCCACCACAAGGGACTGGAGGACTTAAGGTTCTTCCAAACCTGGATGCAAGGGGCCCCAGCCCTAGGTTCGGCCAGAAGAGAGATCCCTTGAAACAGTAAGGCAAGAAGGGCATTGCCGGGGAACAAAGGATCGACGTGGGGTTCAGGTAAAGCTCTAAGGAGGGAAAGCAGACTACCTGGCTCTTATTCCAAAGTTTCTTCTAACCTGCTCCTTTGCTCCAGAGTCTGCGCCAGGCGGCTCTGTTGTCCCATCGTAAAAGGAAGATCTGTGGTTGTTTTAATTTTTAAATTCCAAACAACATTTATTTATATATATATTTTTAAATCCCTATTGTTTCCTCCTCCATAAGGAATGAAGAAAAAAAAACTGGCCTAATTTAAGGCTATTTAGATGAGAGGATGGAAAGATACGAAACAAACGTGACAAAAAGCCAAGAACGAACTAGAAAGATTGTGGAAGAAAATAGCTCTAACCAGAAGTTGCAGACGTGGCTCCAGGGCTGATTCAGGCCCTCAGCCATGTTTTCTTCAGCCAGGACAGTGAGGTCTTTTAAATTGAATTAATTGCCAACATCTAAAAATCAGAGTATTTCCTATAAAAAGATTTTGCCTGGCAGCATTAGGGTAGAATCGAAGAGCACCTGTTCCCTCTGGACACCGCCTAAATTCTTGTCTACCACATCTGTGGAAACCTACTCATCATTGACGTTAACTGCTAGCCCTCCAGAGACATCTGTATTTTGCAGCCTCTGCTTTAGATAGTTCAGCAGCTATGGCCACCAGAGCCAATGCAGACACTTCTCTGAGCTTCCCTACTCACCCCGGAAACTGAGCTGCTCCTAAGAATGTGAACCTGTGCTGTTTATCTTGTCACGCTCTGTCAGCCATCCCTTGGAAGAAAAGAACCTAAATCAATACCCAGACTAGTTGGAGAAAATAAGATCCATTTGAGATGGGATTTCCATTTCACTTGGGCTTCTGCTACCGGAACCAGTCGTTTACTGTGAATGGCCCTGAGGAAGGGGAGCCAGTGAGGATGGGAGGGAATGAAATTAAGAACGACACACAACTGAGGATCTGCCAGGCAGGGGAGCCAGCCAGCTTCCAGAAACTGTCAAAGCCCGGATGGGGCAAAGTGGGGGAAAGGGTGCAAGTTGAAACAGCCCCGCAAAGGAACTAGGGAGTCATACAGAAAAATAAGGTGTCTGAAATGTTTGTATCCAGACAAGTGAGGATTTAGCAGTACTATTTATTAGTGCACTTAAGCAATTTAAGATCATTCATAGGTACATTTTAGGTCGCAGAATTAATTTTAGTTTTATTCAATAAATTAGTTCTTTCTTCATCCATGCATTCATTCAACATTTATCAAACACCTTCTGTGTGTCAGGCACTGTCCTAGATTTTGGAAAGGCTGAGCATGGGAGATGAGCAGAAGTTCAGTTTTAATTTGTTGTTTTTATTTGTTTTCATTTATTAGTGTAAATTTTGACCTAAGTTTTCCCTAAATCTCAATAAAAATCCTAGAATAATAATTCAGGGGTTGAGCCAGAGTAGCCTTTGACACAGACAACAGATTCACAGCATGGGAGGAAAAGCCACCCAATCAGTAAAAAGCTTTTTAGCACCACCCATATTTGTATATGTGTTTGCTTGTAAATTATATATACATATATATATGTATACACACATATGTGTGTATATGAACATATGTGTATATATATTTATGTATTTACATTTTGTACATTATAAAATATACAAAGAAATGGATAATTTGAAAAGAATGAGATTTTTAATTTTTGTATTTGCTATTTTTTAAAACAGAAATCCTAATATTTCCCTGCCACCCTATAGTGCATTGTCTCCTGCACGTTTTACGGTGTGTCACATCATGGTGGAGACCACTGGAGTAAGCCACCATCCCCTAAAGTCGTAGTGGGCTCAGTGGTAAGAGTAGCAGATGCTGGCATCAACAGGACTTTAGATGGTCTTCATTGATCCAATCAAGTGATGGTGGGTCGTGGGCTTAGCACCTCCCCAAAGCTGCTAAGGTCCCCAAGTGATCCTCTAGCCCACTGAGCTCACAGAGCACATGATGATCTTTCCCAAAAGTAAACCTGCTTGCAGAACTCCATGGCTTGCAGCCCTTCAGAGGCAGTCCTTGCACGTGACGGCAAAGCACAGAACCCTGAACCAGCCTGCCCTGCCAGCCACACCTCTCACCCGCCCCCATTGCCTCTCTCCACCAGGGGATCGTTTCAGGCCCTGCAGCAGCTGCATGGGCTCTTCTGCCCCAGGCTCCTCACACAGTCCTTTCCTCTGCCCCGAAGGCCCTTCATCCATTCTTCACCTTGAATGTCACTTCCTCAGGGACCCTTCCTTGACCCTGCCATCCTAAATCCAGTCACCCGTTTTTAATTTTTTCTTTATAACAATAATAATTTGGAATCACAAATATATTTGTGTGCTTTCTGTTGAACATCTGTCTTCCCACTGGCGCATTTGTACCTTCCAAGTGGCCCGGCCAAGTGGATGGCATTTAGCATATGCTCAATAAAGATTTATTATAGGAAAGAAAAGAAATGAAAGAAGGACAAAACTGATTCCTTTTTAAATATGTAGGCACCTACGTATATAGTTTCTGAGTACTGACAAAGAGACATTTCCGAGGAAATAGTTTCTGGCAGAAATGTTGGTGAGGTTCGCTAAGGTGAGGTTCATTGCCAGTGAGAGTGAGACAGACTATTAAATGTGTCTGTAATTACGGGAAAAAGAAAAAAAAATGTCAACTAAGGAAGGCCAGCAATTTTTTTAATGTGCTCAAAAGAAGTAATTCAAATGTTCTTACGTTCTTGGCTCATGAGAAATACTAAAAAAAAAAAAAAAAAAAATTGTTGAAAGAATGAATGAATGAGCCAATGACTGAACAAGGTGTAAGAGGCCAAAAAATATGAAATACTGAAATAATAAAAATAATGTTCAGCGATGATAAACTAGCTTAATAAAGATGGTAGGAAAATAGACACGATACCGTAGCACATTAGGAGTAGAATAGTAGTTAATATTTATATAACAGTTAATTTGTGCCAGCCACCACTTCAGAAATTATGCGTACGTTAACTCATTTAATTCTCACAACCATCCTTATTAAGATAGGTTCTTTTATTGTCCCCATTTTATAGACAGGGCAACTGAGGCACAGTGCGTTCCTAACATGCCCACTGTCTTGCAAATGGTAAGTGACAGCCCAGGGCATCTGGCTTATATCTGTGAGTTCTTAACCACTGCACTGATCCAGCCACTTTCAATTAAATGAAAATACACACACATACTGTGACATCTGTTGTTTCAAAGAGCAAATTCATCCTTACCCATGGCCCATGAGGAGTTTTATTCCAATTTTTTTAATGATATTAAAGAAAGGGCTATTCATCTTTGAGGTTAAAAATATGTCTTGAAAAGGGTTGAATGTCCTGACTTTCTAGGGTTGTGTGGATGAATGCCTCCCAAACATCATACATCTCCCGAGAAGGGAATTCATTGACTTGGCAAATTTTTATTTTATATCTACTAAGTTTGAGTCACTGCTAGGACCTGGTGATTCAGCAGGACCCATAGTCCCTGCCCTCAAGAAACCTATAACTGGGGAGAGAAGCTAAACAAATAATACTTTTTAATGACTGTTGTGAGAGCCGTTAGGGAAAAAAATTACATCAGGGTGCTACAAGTAAGGAGAAGCAAGCCGTGGTGAGCAGTTCAGAATGAAGGGAGCTCTGGAGCCTTTGTCTCAGCCCTCTACGTGTGTGTGCCCCATGGCCAGAGAAGGTGCTTCTCTGATCAAATCCTGCCCCACCCCTGCTCCCACCAGATGCGTGACCTTGGGTAGGTCTTGGCGTCTCTCTAGTGTCTCCATTTTCACACCTGTCAAGTGAGAATAATATGAATGCTCATCTCATGAATGTATTGTGAGTAGTAAATGAGAAAATAATTGCATAGCGCTCAGAACTGTGCTTACAACTACAAGAGGGTGGTCAGCAGTAAACAAGAATTAGCAGCTATGATTACTAGGAGTAGTAGTGTAGTATTCTATCAAAACCAGAAATCTGCATCTAATAAAATTGGAAAGATATTGAAGGCAGTATCAATATGAGGGAATACTTTAAGCTCATAACCAAGATGAATTTTCATGTCATATCACTAAGGGGTTTGCTGAAGCACCTAGAAGACCTGCCAGAATGACTCTCCTGCAAGTGTTCCTGTATCTCTCCATGCTCCTCTTGAGTCAGAATTCCCAGACTCAGGGAAAGAAGAGTCTGTTTTGGCTTTTCCCTGAAACTTAATTGAGCGTAGCTGGTGTCTAGATACTGCATCCTGATATTTCAGAGTTTAATATAGTTATTTGGGGTTTTGTAGGAGGAGTCTTGAATTCCCCTCCACCTTTTACCGATTTTTGATGTATTATTATGAAGTGATGGGAACCATAATTATTCTTTATCCTTTCAAGTAAATTTAACTTTTTTTTAACTTTAGTATTAATCACTACTTTAAAACACAACAAAACCGTTTCAGTTTCATTGTGCCTAGATAACATGTTGCCTTGAATTTTATTTTGCATTTGCCAAGTTTCTAGGTCTCCAGTATCAGAAAATTAATCGGAGGTTCATGGTTTCTATATTAAATAGAAAAAGTCGTAAGGGAGAGAAACTTCCTGTGAGTGCCCCCCTTCCTGCCAGTGTGGTGTCCCAGTAAGCTCTTAGGCACATCACAGAGGGGAAAGATGGGGAATTACCCACCTCAGGACTCACAAGGAGGTAAGGGTGGGAGAGCAGAGGGAGCTGATGGCAAGGCCTGAACAAAGGAAGAGAAATATTTCCACCTCCCATGAGTCAAGTCTCTCCAGCTGGCTCATGGGGCCTCCTGAACTTTGCAGCTTGGCTTTAGTCCAGACATGAAATATGGAAAGGCACTCTTGATGCAACGCTTTCATCACCACCGCTGTTTTGCCTCTCTTTCATCTTGGTCAAGAGATACAAGACAGGTTCTTTTTTTTTTCACAAGACAGGTTCTTGTAACCGCTCCCTGTGATTGCCATGCTAACAAAGTTGTTTACATGGAAATTCAGAAGATTTCGGAATCAAAGGGCATGTGGACATTGTAATCAAGAAACTGTCTTTAGGTCTGCAGAGACTGTTCCCATATGGGAATGATTCGATCTAGCTGCTAATTCTCATTCAGTCTTTTCATGATATGTTTAATAGTGCTCAGGGTCATTGTCTGTTTGGTGACTAATAGAATTAGACCTCCATTTGGGGAATTCCCTGGCAGTCCAGTGGTGAGGACTCGGCACTTTCACTGCTGTTCTATCCCGGGTCAGGGAACTAAGACCCCACAAGCTGCACAGCACGGTGAAAAAAACCAAATAAATAAAATAATAGACCTCCGTTTATATGAGGCTATATTATTAGTTGTATGAGTGACCAGAAAGATTGTTCATAAGGATTACAGAAAGTGCACGTGGGCACGTGTGTGGGCGCACAAACGCTTATCAGATAAGTCTTCAAAAAATCACTTAAGTTCCCGATGAAGAGACAGCCAGTTCCAAACCAGTAATCCCAAACTCACCACATGGGTAGGTGTCACTTCAGCAGCTGGGCTCCGGCCATCTCTGTCCCAGAGAAAGGGGCTAAAATCCCACAGAAAGCAGAAGATTTGGGAACACCAGCCCTGGGAACTACAGTCTGTCCTCCCAAGGTTCTTTCCCCTTTAAGCAAATCCTCCCCACGCAAGAAATATGTTTATTTGTATTTTCAGTTAAGTTGACTATTTATTCACATTTCCTGCTGATGAGTCATTTATGCAGTTTACTGAAAAAAACAATAAATTGAGAATCAAAGCACTGCAAAATTAAGGATCAAAGACGCAAAACTGACGTAAGCCCCAAATAGGTACGGGTTAAGAATTTAATCAGCACACACATCAGTCAGCACACCAGGAAGGTGTGGAAGGTGCCAGGGAGGTGGGGTTTTTGGATTCTTTTCCTGGGGTCAATGCAGGCCTGCCTCCGTGGGGCACCTCTCCTGGTTTTGCTCGCCAGATACTTGTAAACAAATCAAGGAACGAAACCACATTTGTCTGGAGTCCACGTGAGGAAAGATCTAGGGCTTGCTCCACATGGTGCCTGTACAAAAAGTATATGTGTTTGTCTCTGTAAGTAAGAGGCCTGAGTTGAGGGAAGACCACAGGAAAATGGCCCCGAGTTTACAAGGTGTTAAGGCAGAGAGAGGCACCAGTCCTCAGCACGGGATTGCTGGGGGAGCAGGCTTGAGATCCCTGCCCACACCCTCAGTGGCTCGGTCTGCATTCCACACACAGACTCCTTTGTCCTTTTCTTCTCCAGGACTCATTTGGCCGCAAAGCTGGAGGATGAGTGTTATTTTCATCTCTTGCTCTGTGCACGTGTGATCTAACATTTTAAAAGATCAGAGAGGCAGAGATGCATATACACACAGTAGCTTCATTAAAATATCGAGTGATGAAAAATATCACCAGGAAGCTTAGAAATGGGTACAAATAACATGTGTTTAGTGAGCACGTACTGTGCGCCACGTGCATTATCTGTGTTAATTCATCCTCAAAACAATCCTGTGAAAGGGCTGCCGTTGTTACTTTGTTTTCATAGATGAAACAGCTTGAGCCACTGTCCGCAGAAAGTAAAAGGCAGTCCATCTTGACTCCAAGTTCAAGTTCTTAGCCCACTACTGTGCTGTCTCCCTTTGAAGATGAATCAATCTGTCTGCACCTGACTATATTATCATATCAATCCTTTCTATTCTGCAAAGAACCAGTTCTCCAAATTAAAAGCCTCTTAATACCACCCTAAATCCACAGTCTGTAAAGCACACCTTTGAATTGTCGAGTACATTTTCCTTACAACAGATAAAGAGAAAACTTTGAACTTTTCATTCAACCCGTTGAAACACTGACCTTCACATGTTGCCTAACATAACAGGTGAAGTTACACAATCATTTTATAGCCCAGTCCTATCTCTGCTGTTATTACCTCCAGCCTTTAAAGGACAGACCTGATCTAAAGCCCACAAGGGTCTCTGGAGCTCAGAGAGTTCTGCCTTCACTTTACTAGCTACATACTCACCAGTCTCAGGTGTCCCAGGTGTCTTAGCTTCCCTGAAGGGAACAGACATTCCTGCTCTGTTCTCTTTCTCCTTTTACAAAAACTACTTTCAACTACTCCCCTGCCCACCTGCTTCTATAACCTCCTCCTCCTCCTCAGTTTTGCATGCTTCGACAAGTACAATACTGTTGAACTGCGGTGAAAACTCCACAGTTTTCCAAGGTCAGGTAGTACCTACGACTTTACCAAGGGCTGAAGAAAAGGATCAGCTTTAAAAGTCAGTCTCTCTGTTCTGTTGCCTTCTCTCTCGTCTGCTTGGGCATCCCCTGTTCTCCCACTGTCTGTAGATGCTGACTAGTCCTGAAAGTGAGATAGTAGAGTGACCCACATTAGCCTTTATCTTCTAGAGCTCAGCTTAGAATATCTGGCGTGGAGTCCTTTACATGTGAAGTTCCAGTCTGTAATCCAGTAACCCGCTCTTCTTAAATGTTTATTCATCCAAAAGCACCCCTCCTCAGCAGAGCATGTTTTGAACTCACTCATGAGATCACTCTCTTCTACTCACTGGGACCCAGTTTGCCATGCACAAAAGTAAAGTGGGTTAAACCGTTTCTGAGGTCACTTCCAGCTCTAAGGCTGTTTGATTGTAACTTAGGTTTCCATTTTCCTACACGAGAATTTCCTTCCATCCATCCATTTATGTATTCATTCATTGGGAAAAAAATGTATATGCATGGAGTACCTCCTATGCCCTAGGTATTGTTCTAGGCAGAGGGATTAAGTAATAAGCAGGATGGATAACATCTCTCCCCGGTGGGGTACATAACCTTCTGTCTTTCCTCTCCCCCAAATGATTTGCAAGCATAAAACAAACCCGTGGTAGAGTTGTTCCAACCATGTTGCATATGGAGTGAAACTTGAGTTCAAAACCGCTTACTACATGTGTAACCTCTTGTAGGTCACTTAAGCTCTCTGAGTCTTTCTTCATATAGAAAAATAGAGCCCAAAACCTATGTCATGAACTTGTTGTATAGAATAGAGATGTGTGCAGAGTGCCTAAAGCATGGTAAGCTCTCAGTCATGGTCAATGATGTTGCTGTTATTGTGGGCAGCAAGAGCTAAGACTGTACCCAGAATGTTCGCCTTAGGCCATTCTCTTTGCCTTTGTTTAACTGATGGGATTTTTGCCTCAAAGGGCATCTCCTCTAATTTAATCAGGACTTCCTTGCCCACCTCCCTTGTTGAAGTACTTGGGTTTGCCATACGATGACCCAGTGGGTTGTGCCCTGTCTTAGTTCTCTATTGCTGCTATAACAAATTATTGCAAACTAAGTGGCTTAAAACAACATCAATTTATTATCTTACAGTTCTGGAGCTCAGAAGTCTGAAATGGGTCTCATTGGGCTAAAGTCAAGGTGTCAGCAGAGCTACATTCCTTCTAGAGGCTTCAGGGGAGAATCTGTTACCTTGATCTTTCCAGCTTCTAGAGGCTCCTTCTTCCGTGTTCAAAGCCAGCTGTGTAGCATCTTCAGATCTCTCTCTGGCTCCCCTTCTGCCTCCTTCCTTCATTCTGAAGGACCCTTGTGATTACATTGGGCCCACCTAGATAATCCAAGATTTTTATCTCCCTATTATAATGCTAGCTGGTTAGCACCCTTCATTCCATCTGCAACCTTAATCCCCTTTGCCATGTAACCTAACACGTTCATCAACTCCAGAAATTAGGCCGTGGACATCTTTGGGAAGTCACTGTACTCGCTACCACGCCTCTCCTTAAGTTTCTCTCGTCCATCTCCATCTTTGCATTCCTGCTATTACTTCCCTAACGCTGCCTCTAGTCCCCAACCTGTGGAAGCAATACCAGTATGGAGGGCCCCATAGGAGTTCTCCAGGGGACAGATCTGGGTCCCAGACCATAAGCCGAGGGGCCTGAGGCCCAGGGGAGTCCTTGGGTATAAGGACCAATCTGCCCTGATCCCACCCTCCTGTTGTCCTTCCCTACTCAAAACTCCTCCTCGCCTCCCACTGCTTTCTGAATACAGTATGAGCACCTCATCATGGCCTGAAAGGGGCTGCCTCCATGATTGGCCCTCCTGGACACCTTGTCTGCAGCACTTGTCACTTATTGCAATTGTGAGTTTAAATGGCTGGTATCCTGAAAACCCATCACCAAAGTCTAAAAGAAGGTCTCTGACATCAGACAGCTTGGATTCAAATCTCGGTTCCACAACTCATTATGATCTCGGAAATGTTATTTAACCTCCTTGAACTTTTATGTTCCATCTGTAAAATGGGGGTGATATCTTTCTCAAAGAACTGCTGTGAGGATCTTCAGTCCTCGTCCAGTAACTGATGCATCATAAGTATTTAATTAATGGAAGCTATATAGCAAGGGTCAGCAAACTTTTTCTATAAAAAGCCAGATAGTGAATATTTTAGGCTTTGTGGGCCAGAGAGTCTGTGTCACAAACATTCAACTCTTCAACTACTCATTATAGTGTGAAAGCAGCCACAGTCAAAAACTAAATAAATGGGCATAGCTGTGTTCCAATAAAACTTTATATACAAAAGCAAGCAGAGGGCTCTATTCGGTCTGCAGACCAGTTTGTTGACTCCTGCTATATAGGCATATGTCAGAGGTGCTCAATTCATGTTCATTGGTTTGCTGTTGCCAAAGCGATTAAACAAATACTGAAGAGTCTCCCAAACTCTTCAGTAATCTGCACCTGGCTTTGAAATCAGGGTCGGAGGTCCTACCCACACTTGACTGACCTTGGAGACCTGTAAAATATCACATATTAATTTCTCTCCACATGGTAGGCTGACAATGACCTACATCCTTTCTTCTTCCTCCTGTTGAGAGAAGGAATCTAATTCCTTTTATCTTGAACCTGGGTTGGCCTTAGTGATTTGCTTGACCAATAGACGGTGGCAGGAGTGACATTCTGAGACATCTGAGGCTAGATCATAAGAAGACTTGAAGCATAAATCAGGATCATTTACAAAAAGGAGAACAAAGGAAAAGAACCCTTGAAGCTTCTTCCCAGGCCTCTTGGAATGCTCACTCTGTAAAGCCCAAGCCTTACGGGCAGGCCAGTGGGCATTCCCTGCAGAGCTCCCAGCCATCAGCCAGCATCACTCACTCTCCACCCCAGACAGAACCCAGTCACGTGAGTGAGGAAGCCCCAGTGACGCCACGTGGAGATGAACCAGCCTGCAAAGCCTTTCCTGATTTCCTGGCACACAGAATTGTGAGTCAGATAAAACGGTGGTTTTAAGCCACTACGTTTTTAGGTGGTTGGTTACATCGCCATAGATAATCAGAACAACTGGGAATTTAACTCTGTAAGCGTAGCAGTCTGAGTCTGATTTGGTCACTAGTGTTTCCTAATATTCTAGTATAGCGCCTGACAGTAGGAGGTATTCAGTAAATCATTGTTGAATAAATGAATGAATGATGAATCTGTTCCACCCTGATTGCCTGGCAAACTTCTCTGCAGACTTCAAACCTCAGCTTAAATATCGTTTTCTCTGACCGTCCACCATCCACCCCATTATGTCAGATTCCTTCATTCTTTGCCTTTTCCTTCATTATGCTAATTCCTATTACAGTGCATATAATGATTCTTTTAAGTACATGTTTAATGCCCGTCCCCCTTCTAGAACATGAGCTCCCTGAGGGCAAGGATGGGGTCTATCATGTCCCCTGCTCTACCTGGCACCCAGCAAGCACCCAGCATCAATTAGGCACATAGTAAATATCGTTAAATAACTAACAGAGGTTGCTATACAAAAAAGATTTTGCCTAGAAAATTCTGTTTGTCTAAGTCCATTCCAGAAAGCAGCATACATCATCACTGTGCATAAAACACCAAGAAGTCCTAAAAATCTCCTGCAGGGCCTTTTCTTCCTGTCCTTTTCATTTTTTTCGCTTAACTGCCTGACAGAGGTTTCTGCTTTCCCCACACCCTGAGCATCCACACAGCTGCACCATGAGCACAGATTGATCCAGAGGGGCAGCTTCCTGTCACGTGGGGGCCTCTGGAATTAGTTTTCTGTCACAGCCAAACAGTCTAGAAGGGCCGGAGGCCACCTCTGCTGATCCTCAGGCAGAAGCCAAGGTCCAGACTCTCAAACCCGCCTGCCTCTGAAGGTTCAGTCCTGGCTGCCAAGTTGCCCTCTCCCCTGTGTGAAGGAGACAGGCTGGTTCTTCACAGGCATCTACTGAGAATGGGGTGAAGGGGAAGGCTGCTGACAGGGGCTGTAACAGGGCTTACTACTGCCTGGGAACCTGGGAGAGAGGTTAGGGCACCAGTCAGGAGCCTGAGCAGAGAAATGAAGAGCTCACCCCTAGGCTAAAAAGCAACCCTTCATGTTTTACTTCAGTGCTTTGAATTTCCAGGGCACGCCCCTCACCATCTGCTAATGCCCAGCTTCCCACCTCCACGCAGGCATGGGTAACTGTAGCATTGGCACATGTCGAGTCAGAGGGCCCTAGCTCTGCCACTTACTGACTCACTCATCTGAGTAGGTCACTGAAAAGCTCTGAGCCTCAGTTTCCTCACCGTGAAATGGCCATCCTGACTATCTGATGGAGTTGTTGTAGGCCTCCAGGATTCAGAAATAACAATAAACACCGTAAATAACAACATGTGAGCGCTTACTGTGTGCAGACCTTGTGCAATAAACTCTAGATGTATTACATCACTGAATCCATACACCTGGCTTCTGAGAGAGAGCTTCTTCTTATTCCCATTCTTACTGATGGGGAAACTGAGGCTGCAGAAAGGTTTAACCACTTGCTCAAAGTCACCGGCTGGTCGGTCCACGGTGACAGGGTCCATGGGACTTTCCATCACCCCAGAGGTTCAGAGCTCAGACTTGGGGGCCAAACAGCAAAGATAAAAATCCAAGCTCCTCAGCGGACCCGCGGGGCGATCTTCCTCTGACCCCCTCACCCGTTCCGCAGCCTTTGCCAAGCAGCTCCGTGAGATGACTTTCCTGCTCAAACTGATGGTGGCCCCAGCCACGTGACCAGGTGCTAAGTGATAGGGAGCTCAGCTCAGCGGGAATGCAGCCACGTTCGTAAAGCGTTCATTTCTCCCCTCTGGACTTACAAAGGCAGTGTTCTCAACTGGGCTTTTAATACAGTCCACTGTTCCCCATACTTCAGGTTGGTCTGCTTCCAGACACAAGAAGCTGAATGTACTTTTTATACCTGCCCCTGTTATTCTGGCCTTCTGAAGAGGACCAAGAAATGGGTGGGGCTCGCTGCAGCCCGCAGAGCGGCCAGACCTCTAACCCCCAAAGGGTTCTCGCTGCAGCCGCAGGAGAACTGAGAGGGCTCAAAAGTAAAATTGTCCCCAGTGGTAAAAATCAGACCACATAGTTTAGTGCCTACCTCGGTGTCTTCTTGGTAAACAGTCTGAAATCCTCTTTCCCCTGGAATTACCGGCTCGGTGAAATTTGCTTTCAGTATTTACCAGATATTTTGAAGACACGGGCAAGCTGCAGGAAACAGACTCCCACTAGGGTGCCCCCAGACTGCACCGAACCCTCCCCACCTGAACACCAAACTTCCTTGAACCTGAAGTCCAAGACATTTCTCCAGCCAGAAAAGAGGCCTTTGCTGCATTGAAAAAGGCAAACGAGAAGGAAAACTGTGGACCAGATGATAATTTCAAGGATATTCTGCTTGGAAAACAAACGCAAATGTTTTTCAATATGCTTACAATAACACGGGGATGACGTGGCTGGTGCGTTGCTAAGGTGCATTTAATCCTTAGAGCAAGCAACTGAATGGCAGAATGTGCTGCTCATTTGCAGATGAGGAACGTAAGGCCCAGAGAGGTAGAGGAACTTGCCCACAGTCACAGAGCCTGCAAGGGCAGCCAGGGTGCAGCTCTAGATCTGTCAGACTCCAAAGCCAGTCTTTCTCTGTGCCTCCCTGCCCACCTGCAAGCTGGATTGCTTTCGTCTCATGCGCTGAGAACTCCTTGGGCCCCCTCCACACTCCTGCCAAGAAGCAGCTTCAAAGATTGTCTGAACAAAGGAGAACCCGACTACTAAGGTTAATAGCCGGAGAGCACCACGCACATTTTTGTTTATGTCTGTGCAAGAAGGGACCGCTACTGGTGGGAAAGGGAACGTTTCTGTGTAATAACTGGGCTTATTGTCTGCATGACAACAAGTATAACTGGTTTGACTGATGCTGTCAATGAGCCCTGTTGGGGAGGGACGGGCCCAGTTTTGCAGTTGAAGCAACTCGTTAAATTGACTGAACTTTCCACTTTTCCGATTGTCCCTGTGGCACCATATGGACAGGACCAGAAGCTCAGCTCAGAGGTTTCACACATTCATATAAGCTTGGCTGACTCTCTAGAGTCCTAGGTTTGACAGTGAAAGAGCAAGTCTGAGGCCTTCTCCCTTTCGGGCATGTTCAGAATGTCAGAGGCCACTTCTGTGCAGCTGAAATTTGCCAACCATTCACCACTTCACTAGAGATTCTGTTCCTGCCTCATGCCCCGAGTGGTATTTTGGATGCCATTGGAATTTGAAATGTCATTTTTATGTTTTAGTAAGAGTAACACACAAATGCACGCTGAGTGTAAAACAAGAAATTCAAATGACATAGCAATAGATAAAAGAAAAGTGAATATCCATTCCACCCACCCTCATCCCTACTTTCAACCTTATTCCCTTCCCTAGAAATAGCTATTAACTCGTGGACATCTTTCCATGCTTCTTTCTAGGTAGATATATAGATAAATAGATAGAATGTATGTGTATGTGTGTAGGGTTTTTAAAAATCGTAATTGGTATTAGACTATATAAATTATTCTGCAACATGCTTCTTGTACTCAACAATCTCTTTCCATTTAGATCTCTACATTATCCTTTAAAGTGCTGCAGAGCATTTCATAATTTATTTAACCATTCCTCTATAATTAGACATTTAGGTCATTTATAAGTTTTCACTATTACAAACAATGTTTCAGTGAGCTTACTTATACATTTATCCTGTTACATTCTTCAGAATGTATCTGAGGGCAGATTCCTAGGAATAGAATTGCAGGGTCAAAGACGTGTATTTTTGTTTGTTTGTTTGTTTTTGTTTTTGTTTTTTTGCGGTACGCAGGACTCTCACTGTTGTGGCCTCTCCCATTGCGGAGCACAGGCTCCGGACACGCAGGCTCAGCGGCCATGGCTCATGGGCCCAGCCGCTCCGCGGCATGTGGGATCTTCCCGGACCGGGGCACGAACCCGTGTCCCCTGCATCGGCAGGCGGGCTCTCAACCACTGCGCCACCAGGGAAGCCCAAAGATGTGTATTTTTATGTCCATTTTTATTTTGATAGAAAAACTGCCAGATTACTTCTCTCCTCGAAAAAAATGAATGAGCAAATAAAAAACAATGCCAGTTTCCTCTCCAACCAAGAGTCTATGAAAGGAAAAGTGACAGTTTTGTAACACCAACTCCTCAAACCTCTGCCTGAGAGTATTTCTCTGCCAGCTAAAATGTTATTCTTGGTGTCAGAACTTCTTGGTGGCTAATGATCTCTTGGGTGCCCGGTTCTGTGGAGGTATTTGGTGAGCTGCCCCCTACCCTACCTTAGCTAGAAACGCACCCCACTGCCAGCTCGGGCTCCCACTGTTGGGTGTTCTCTGTAACAGTCTTTTTTCTATATTGTAACTTATCTAGTCCTATTTTGGCTCTTCAACTGGAGAATAACCTCCTCTGGGACAGAAACCATGCCTAGTCACTTTCGTATGCCCAGCACCTATCATACTGTCTGGTAGTGATCAGTGGTCTCTGAGCTGTTGTCTTAATGAATGGTAGGAAGGAGGGAGGGAGGGCGGAAGGGAGGGCAAAGAAAGTAGTCGGTTCCCTGAGGGTCCCAAACCCAGGGAGGTTTAGTAAAACTCTGTGTGAAGTGGAGAGACTCAGGGTTACTAGATTTCTGCTGTACCCGAGAAATCTGAGCTCTTGGAAGCAAAGAGAAAATGTCTTTTGTTTCTAAAACATCACCCAGCCATGTATGTGGATTGAGTGACGCTGCCCATCTGTAATCTAAGAACTGCAAGGTAAAGTACAGGATTTGTGAGACAGAAAAGCCACGTATGTTTTGTTCTTTTGAGTTTTCCAAACACGCTTCGCTCTTTTCTTTTCCTGCGGCTCCCTTAGATGCCAACGAAGTTGTGTTTGGAACAGTGAAAATCAGGGGAGTTTCTGGTTTGAGTCCAGTCTTAACCTGTCCTCTTGGTGCTCAGAGGCCTTCCCACGACCGTGACCACGACCGCACTGGGTTCTCTCCCACTTCATTTTCCAGACTTCATCCAAGCTGCCTACTCCATCCTGCCTTAGCTTTCTACCCTATGCAAAGGAACTCTCTGAAGGGAATCCTCTTCTTATGATTTAAACAGCTGGAAAATTGCTTTGTCTTTTCTCTGCCCACATGTTGTACACAGGACTTACAGGATGTTTTATCATCGATTCTTGAGCTGACTTAGGCGCTTTCCAGGAAATATTAAAAATTTCCCGAATGCAGTCAAGTTCAAGAAACTGCCTAGAGCCACTCAGACTGAACTTGCACAAATATGTAAGGCCCCAGCGTGTAATGATCTCAAGTATCAGAGGAGAAGCTCTACTTAAAGGCAAGCAAGCACACACGAGGAAAAGGAAGGAAAAAATAAAAGGAGAGCTGAGAGGGAGAGAGGGGAAAAGATCTTAAAAGAAGGACGTGAACACTGTCGTTAAAGGACGTGGCCAAAGGTGGCACGTCTCATTGAATCAACTAAATTGATGGGTCCTCAGCTATCCTCAGGTACTGTGTTCTCTGGAGGACCCTCTAACACGCTAGTTTAAATACACTCCATTTGTGCAAACTAGCTGCTTGTGTGTCTGGGACACTTGTTTTTCTGTTAATGACCAAATATTTACCCATTAACACCCCAGTGGCATGAATACCCCGCGCCTCCGAGATGGTTGTAATAGGTCAGCCACGCTGAGCCTTAGCTTTGCTGGTTAGTCCAGTAATGCTTTAGTGTTTCCTGTCTGGACCTGCCGCCCGCTATCCACAGGGGCTTTCTCTTCGTCCAGCAACGCCTCTCCCATTGCTGTTCCTGAATTTCGAGCTTCATGATGGGAAGACCTCTCTGGTAACCCTATATATTTTAGAGCCAATGAAGAGTTATAAGTATTTCCTCCTCTGCAGTTTTCATTTTCATCCTCTGTCTTGTGTCTCTCATGCTGCATATCACAACTGCTATTACCACCTCCATCCCAGGACATCTTTCTAAATGCTATTGTTTGCTTTTGGATTTTACATATCTATATATAATATATACTTACATATGACATGTTATAATCTCTGTAACATATATAATATTACAATAATAGTTATTATTATGAACATATAGTTGTTTTATTTGTCAAACTAGTAACATATTTGAACTTACTCTAGACCAGACGTTCTTGGCTACAGCGTTGAGAGGCTTGTTGCGTGTATCAGTGCTTTTGGTGGCAAGTTGCCAACACCCAATTCAGACTGGGTTAAACAATGTATTAGCTCCTATAACTAAAATACAGAAATAAATAGATATGTGTACACGCACACACATATAGATGCGTTATAGCTTGTCTGTGTCTGGCTCTAGCTCCTTTGAGCTGCAATGCTCTCAGCTCTGCTGGCTTCCTCTCCAGCGGACATCACTCATGGAGGCAAAATGACAGCAGCGGTTCTAGGTCCCACGTCCACACTGCACCGCAGGTAGGAGGGAGAGCTTGCCTTCCTCACCCTACCCCCCTACCCCAACCAGTACCCCACAGCCCTGGCTTTCTCTCCAGGAAAAGAGAGCTCACACTCCTTCTCCTGAACCAAACAGAATGATGAAGGGTTTGCTTCAGTCCTAGAGCTGGGGATGGGGCAGTATCACCCTAACCCCATGAGGATTATGCACTAGGAGAGGTGAGAGGTAGGGACGGGAGGGCTGGCAGCAGTGAACACACAGAGGGCAGTGGAGAAAAGGGAAGATGTGTGGCTACTGAGCCCAGAACGCTACATCTTTTGCAGAGTATCTTATCACAGTCCAGAAGTGCCCTAACTGGTAATGTGAGTGGGCGTGGCATGTGAAATACTAGCTAATAGATATGACTCAAGATATCGAGAACCTCTGTTCTAACCCATCGGCTGCCCAGGGCAGGAAGCGTGGGTTATTCCTCTTTGTGGCTATAGCACGTGACAAGTGGGAACTGAATTTACTCCTGTTCTCCCTTACTGCCCGACTGCCCCTCTCTGTTTTCTCTCTTGTTAATATCCTGGTGTTTACCCTCCTCTTCCATAAACTTGCCTCCCATCTCTTCAAAAGGTCCACCACTAGGGAAGGACAAGTCCACCATCCACCCTTTCCACTTCTTTTCTGGAGAATAGAATTTGGGAAAAAGGAACATAAATGCTTGACTATTTGATCATGTGAAGTAACCTCACTGAGAAAGTCAACTAGAGAATGATGTGTCTCCTCTGCACTGTAAGAAAAGGCCCCCATCCATGACTTCAGTGCCTTTTGGCTGTGGAGCAATGTGGGGCAGACCTGGAGCTGCCTGCGGCTTTGATGTGATTGGATTTCATAAAATAAAATCTTTATTTAGACTGACCATGTGCCATTTGTCACATGTAGACATGATACTCTGGCCCACTGTTTTAGGATGTGCATTTCCAATTATTCTTCACTTAGAGGTGGTAAGTTAAAGCCGAGCTGCAGATGTCCCTTTGGGACATGCACTTGTAAAAGATCTGTTTGTATAGTCTGGGTTATAGTCTCTGACCGTAGATCAGGACTTCCTCTACTCAGAGGGACATGGTTTAAACAGGGCTGGATTGTAATATTTAGAAACCATAAGCACTGACAAATTATGGTGCCCTCTGAGGTTGAAAACAAAGCAGTCCTTAACTGTAAAACACAAGATTTACATGCACTCAGGGATCAGAATAACTTCATTTTGGCTTCGGAGATGGCAAAATTCTGTTGGCAAAAGGCAATTAATCTGAATTCTTCTCTCCTCTGCCCTCTTTCATCTCTCTTTTAGTGCCCTTCGTTTGCTGGTGGGACATTAAGTACATGCGTGTTCTGTCTTTTGAATAATCCAGTCCTGGGTCCAGAAAGGAATCAGGTAGCTACCTTTGCCCAGTAGGTTTTGCTATACTAACCTGCTAAGTGAACTTACCCTGGCAAAACAAAAGCAAAAAACTAAACAGGTAGAAAGGCTTAAGGCAGCTTGGTTCTAGCAAAAGGAATATTGAGGTCACCAAAAGAATCTAGCCTCCCAGATCCTGAACGTTCCAGTTGCTGGCGTGGTGACCTCATGGGGAGAGAAGTACCCTCTTTGACCAGGAAATACAAAAGCCATTCAAGAGTTTAGTTCCCTCAGCCCCAGTGATGAACACTCTTATCCTGTCCTCCTATCTTAAGCCAGTCTTCCTTTTCTATGCCCTTGACCTAATCCCCTCTGGCCAATCAAAGACAATACTTCAGCAATTCTTCCCTCCCTTTCTTTGTTGAATCATTCCCATCAGCCGACAAACATGCCATTATTTCTCGTATCTTTAATAATAATATTAATAACCTCCAAGTCCCCCAAGGCTATACCCCATTTCTTTATTCTCCTTGACAATAAAATTCCTCAAAACCGTTGTCTTTACTTAGAGACTCTAGTTCCTCCCCTCCCATGAAGTCTTAGGCCCTGTGCAGCCTAGTTTCCCCAACTCCCCCACCCCATGGAAAGAGCTCTCTTCAACGTCACCAGTGACCACTGGTCACTAAATCCAATGGTCAGTATTAAGCTCTGACATCAGTTCACATTATGCCACTTGGTTTTCCTCCTACCTTCCCAGGCTCTGCTCCTTGGTCTCCTTTGCTTGTTCCTCCCCTTCTTCTCTACAAAGTTGGGGTGCCCCAGGGACCCCATCAACTCTCATTTTACTCCCTTGGTGATCTCATTCACCTTGTGACTTTAGTCTTCTGTTGGCAACTCCAAGAATTCTATCTCCAGCCCAGAACTCTCTCCTGGACCTCAGACTCATAACCAATAGCCAACCCAACTTGAATGTCTAATAAGCATTTTTTAACTCAACATGTCCAAGATGAACTCTCATTTTTCCCTTCCAGTCACTCCCATCCCTACCAAACCTGTTCTGCCCTCAGTCTTCCCCACCTCAGTTGATGGGAGCCCACAGTTCTCTTTTGCTCAAGACTCTGACCAATCTAGCAGCATATTATTATCTTGAAAACAGATCCGGAGTCCAGACTCTCCAGTTATGACTACCTGGTCTAGACCTGCCAGGTTTACTAGCCACCCTGCTTCTACTTTGCCCCCTGTAGTCTACTCTCAACACAGCAGCCACACCAATCCACGTGGAGCAAATCAGATAATAGTCCGCCAGTGGCTTACTTGGGGTCAAAGCCATGGTCCCACATAATTTGGCCCCTCTACTTCCTGACTCTTCTCCTATTACGTTCCCCTTCTTAATTCCACTGCAGACACCCTGACCTTCTTGCTCTTCCTCAAGCACACCAGGCATGCTTCTGCCTCAGGATCTTTGCACTGGAGATCGCTTTTGCTTGAAATGTTCTTCCCCCTGATATCTGCATGACAGACCTTTCGCCTGCTGCAAGTCCTTGCTGCAGTATCACTCTCTTGATGAATCCTATCTGAGCACCCCACTTAAAACTGAAACCTGGGCTTCCCTGGTGGCGCAGTGGTTGAGAGTCCGCCTGCCGATGCAGGGGACGCGGGTTCGTGCCCCGGTCCGGGAAGATCCCACGTGCCGCGGAGCGGCTGGGCCCGTGAGCCGTGGCCGCTGAGCCTGCGCGTCCGGAGCCTGTGCTCCGCAACGGGAGAGGCCGCAACAGTGAGAGGCCCAGGTACAGCAAAAAAAAAAAAAAAAAACTGAAACCTGCCCACCTCCCACCACTCCTGGTCTTCCTCACCTTGTTCTGTTTCTTTCCAAAGCACTTATCACTTTCTAACGTACTATATTATATATGTATTAGCTATAATTTATATATATATATATTATTTTCAATGCCTATTTATTGTCAGTCTCCCAGCAGCCCATAGAATGTAAGTCCCTGTAGGGTGGGGTGGGAAGCTTATCTGTTTTATTCACTTTATATCCAGGTGCCTAGTGCAGTGCCTGGCATTTCCCAGGTGCTCCATAAATAGTCATTGATTCCTAGTCCATTATCAACTATTTTCACTTTTTACATTGTGAGCATTTTCTGTGATTAACACTTTTATAGTTGATTCTATGTCCAGTCCTACGTGTATAAGTGACATATTTAAGACCCTAATTCTGTGACTCTCTCACTATCGTGTGAGTAAAAGCATTCAGATTTTCTCTGTAAATGGAAAGGACTTTCAAGCCCCATCTCTCCAGGCCTCATCCTGAGGCATCATTTCTGTTTCGGAGTACTGCAAGGAAACTAGCAAGGCATAATGAAAATCAGAGCTAAAACAGCAATCTGTTGTTTCTACACATTCCAAAATTTTTACGTCAAGCCCTTTTGCAGTGGCATAGTGGTTAAGGGCACAGGCTTTGGAGTCAGACTGCCTGATTTCTTATCATGGCACCAGGATTTACTGGGCCTATGTTTTGTCATCTATAACACTGGCATTACTATTTTAATTGTTGTTGTTGTTTTTGGTCCCATAATAGTTGAATGGGAGATATGGAGGACAGCATAGTGGTTCTCCAGAGATGTCCACATCCTAATCCCCAAACCTGTGAATATGTTACTTCATATGGCAAGAAGGGACTTTGCAGCTATGATTAAGGTTACAGACCCTGAGGCAGAAAAATTATCCTCAATTATCTGGGTGGGCCCAACGTAATCACGTGGGCCCTTAGAAGGAGAGGAGGTGGAAGAATCAATCAGAAGAGGCAGGAAAGACACGAAGCATGAGAGGGACTCACCCCACTGTTGCTGGCTTTGAAAATGAAGGGGCAATGAGCCAAGGACTGTGGGAGGCCTCTAAGAGCTGAGAGCAACCCTGGCCAGAAAACCAGCAAGGAAACGGGCCCTTAGTCCTGTAACCGCCTGGAGTTGAACTCTGCCGACGAACTGAATGAGCCCGGACATGCATTCTTCCCTAGACCCCAGGGAGACCAACACCTTGATTCTGACCTTGTGTGACCCACGGCCAAGCCCACTGTACTTCTGATTGATAGAACTGTGAGGTAGTAAATTGATGTGCCAGTGACTCGGAACATGGAGGACAGCCAGCTAGCTACGATTCAAATACGCCGTATTACTGCTGCAGAAAGGCTTTCAAGTGGGATTGTATGACTGGGATATGTAACACTGTAACAACATGCTTGCCTTGTGTTACACACCATGCTAGGATCTTTACATACATCATCTCATTTAAAACAGAGACTGGGGGCTTCCCTGGTGGCGCAGTGGTTGAGAGTCTGCCTGCCGATGCAGGGGACACGGGTTCGTGCCCCGGTCTGGGAGGAGCCCACATGCCGCGGAGCGGCTGGGCCCGTGAGCCATGGCCGCTGAGCCTGCACGTCCGGAGCCTGTGCTCCGCAACAGGAGAGGCCACAACAGTGAGAGGCCCTCATACCGCAAAAAAAAAAAAAAAAAACAGAGACTGGGGCATATACATTGCAAGACCTCTACAACGAGGGCAGAAGGTCAAGAGTTGGACCGTGAAAGGAAAAGAAAATTGTTCCAGAAATCATGGCTGGGGTTACTCGATTCCATAATTGTAGTAGTTTTCATTGAAATATAATATTTTTATTATAAAAAATTCAAAGATATAGAACAGAGACTCTGACAAATATCATTCTACCCGTCATCCAGATTTCACTAATGTAAGCCCTTTTGCCATATTTTACTCAGATCTTTTCTTTTTATGATAAAAAAAAATGTCCCAGATATGCTGTAGTCCCCCTGTGCCTGGCCAGCTCTCATCCCCTCCTATTCCTTAGAGGTAACCACTCTTCCTAAGTGGTGGGAATCCTCCGTGTCCAAGTTTCTATACTTGTTCTACACGTGCATCTACCCATGTAACACAGTGTATTGTTGGTGTCCGCCTTCCACAGGCGGCAGTGTACTGTACCTTTCATCCTGCAGTGTGCCTTTTCCATTCTATATTATGTCTGCAGTGTTTATGTTGATATATGTAGATCTAAGTTATTTGTTGTAACTGCTGAATAGCATTCTACTGAATGAATAAACTACAGTTTATTTACACATGGATAGACACTGAGCGTGTTTCCAAATTTTAGCTACTACAAAAACCTCTATAACGAGCTCTCCTGTGCATGTATTTTTGCACGTGGAGACTTTGTGTATAAATAACTTACATCTAGGAGAGAACTCATGCCATGTAAGCTATGCACATCTGTGCAGCGTCATCTTCTTCTGACATTGCCAAAGGGCTCACACCGATTTACACACCCACCAGCAGCACAGAATTTCCCCAGGAATTTCAGACTTTCCCCAGGAATAATGACTGTCAAACTTTTAAAACATTTCCCTATCTGATATGTGTGAAACTGTCCTTTTAATTATAATGTCCTAATTACCAGCCAGTTTCTGTCTTCTAGAAATTACTTATTTATAACTTTTGTCCATTTTTTTAATTGGAAGGTTCATCTCTTTCTGGCTCATTTGCAATTCATTATATAATCCTGAAACACGTTTGCTCGTTATAAGAATTGCAAATATCTTCTCCCAGTTGACTGCTTACTTATGTAACTTCATTTGGGGTGCCTTTTCCAAAAAGTGCAGAAACTGATTAAACACAGTCAAGTGTGGGGATCTTTTCTTTTGTGGTGTGTGCTTTCTGAGTTGCGTTTGAGAAGCCCTCTCTACCCTGAGAGGATTCTTCGAGGTGACTTAGAGGCAACCCAGGAAGGAGAGAGGTGAGAAGAGGCCATATTTGTGGGCGTTTCTGTCTCTGCTCCACTCAGAATAGTGCCTCATATGTCTGTTTTATAGTTGGACTCCTATAGCTTTGCATTGAAGGAGTTGCCTTGCTGTTTAAAAAAATTATACTTTGAATATTGTTGTATTTGCTCTGAGACTCCTGTCCACTGAGACAAAAAGAGAAAGATAATGAGTGACATCACTTGTAAAAGAAAATAAAGAATAAAAGTAATGTGTTAGCTTTTGTTTTGCTGGGAAAAGGAGGACTACCAATTTGCCTGGAAAGGGAAACTCTTAGCACTAAGTCTTAGGTGCAGTGTATCGCATGGACCCTGTCAAGGAAGGACCCAGTGAGCAATAGAATAAATAGTAGGTTTCAGAAGGTTGAGAAAGATTCTCATACGCCCTTGCTTATAGAACTAGATGGAGACAAGGGATTCATGTGGGAATACAGGGTCCTTTCAGAGCTCTATTGAAACAGGGAAGTGTGTGTGTTCTGGCTGTGTCCCAAGTCACAGATCAGCTTTGAGCTCCACTTAAGAGCTCTGGTACCGTAGCATCTGGTGAATCACAGGGTCTGGGGGAGGGAGCAATTCTCCCCTCATCAGGTGTTCATTCTAGTTTTCAGCCTCTCCTCTTTGTCCTCTCTCTAGTGGGCATTAGAGGGCTTATTATTTAATGAACTCAGATATCCTTTCTGTTTTGAAGGATACGTGTATTCAGCAGCCTGCAGAGGTGGAATTAACATACACAGAACACTGCTACCTTCCAGTTTATAAAACCTTCCCACCCACAGCTCCATGTTTGGGAATTTAGTGCCTTTCACCAGTTGGGGAAATCTAGCTCATTCTTTACTGTGGTGATGGCTCGATAGCTCAGATTAGCTATCTTATTTTGAAATATTATTTTGAATATCTTATTTTGAAACACACGTATTTTCAGAGATACCCCTATCCCTAGCAAAAGTACAGAGGCAAAAGAATAGAACATTTTACTCGATTATTAACTTGGCTTTTTCTTTCACTCGTTTGCTCCTCCCCGATACATTTTCCCCTTTTTGTCCTTTTCTTATCTTAGTTTGTATTATGGTCTCATCTTACATTCTCCCAGCTAGGGCTCCTTGGTTATGCCTCACTTTGTTTTTCTATGTAACCTGGTTAAGTTTAAAATGATCTGTTTTCTTAAACAGGGCTAGCACGCATGATAATATGTTTCCTGGCATTCTGCCACTGTCCTGTCACCCAGCTCTCTGGATTTAAAGCTTGTTTCTTCAGGAATGTGCAGAACGGTTCTGAATAAAGATAAAGAAAGGAATTCAAAACTCTTGTCCCAAGAAAGGCATGCAGAGTGATTTTTCATACCTATACAGTAAAGCAGATGACTCAAGCTTTTCCTTTGAACAGTAAGAATGTAAAATTAACTAATACTCAGCCAGATTTTTCTTCCCCCCTCCCTGGAGTACGTATCAGTGGAACTTCCACTGTGTGTCAATCCATGGACATTTCTTCAAGAAATCTTCATTTCACACAGGTCTGGGAACTGAACCAAGTAAAAAGAACACATGGATTGCTTCCCAGATTGTGAAAGATCTCTAGGTCCGGTTCTAAACCACTGCATGGCTCACACATACGCCATCTCAAGTGTTTACTGAGAAAGCATCATGTATCTCAGCTTACATGCCTTTCAAAGTACAAAGGAACTAGATCCACTCAATGCTGTCAAAGTCCTGGCAGATAGAAAACAGAATTCCTCTCACAGGCTTTAATTGAAGAGACTTTAATAAAGGCATTATTTGTAGGGTAAATGGACCAACAAAGAAGGTTGAAGCTTCAGGGACCAACAGGAGGAAATGACTTCATTTCCACCCCTGAAGCTAAAAAAAAAAAAAAAAAAAAAAGGGTGTCGTGGGAGCCCAGTAGAGCTGGGGCTGGCAGGGGAGGGCCGCCTAGCAGGTGCTGGGGCCACAGAGGAGCGTGGCCAAAAGACAGTGAGGGGAAAATAAGGAGCAGGGACAAAATATGCCAGCCTCTCTCGCTTCCTGCCCCTCGTCTCCTGCTTCCAGGGACCAAACCCTAGCAGACAAGCCAGCAGGCAACGGAGCCCTGATGGAGTGGTCCATGCACCAGCCTCCTGAGGCACAGAGAAGGAAGGAGGAGCAGATGTCAGAGGAGAGGTGGCTGTGGTGGGCAAGCAGAAAATAACCAGCACTGGGGTTAAGAGTGAGCGGGTTTGGGTTTCCCTGGTGGCGCAGTGGTTGAGAGTCCGCCTGCCGATGCAGGGGACACGGGTTCGAGCCCTGGTCCGGGAGGAGCCCACATGCCGCGGAGCAACTAAGCCTGTGCACCACAGCTACTGAGCCTGCGCGTCCGGAGCCTGTGCTCCGCAACAAGAGAGGCCACGACAGTGAGAGGCCCGCGCACCGCGATGAAGAGCGGCCCCCGCTTGCCACAACTAGAGAAAGCCCTCGCACAGAAACGAAGACCCAACACAGCAAAAATTAATTAATTAATTTAAAAAAAAGAAAAAGTCCATCTCACATGCCTGGTCAGTGCTTGTCACCCAACTTCACAGGCAGACCAGAGAATTTAAAAAAAAAAAAAAAAAAAAAGAGTGAGTGGGTTTGAAGTTTGCTCAAGACTGTCTTTTTAAGGATAATCTGATTCAGTTCATGAGACTTGGGGTCTGGGGGTGTTGGTAAACGTCTTAATTTGTTGTGAAGAAGGACTCTGGTCTTCTGAGTAAGCTGGCCTTGTTAAGATACATGAGCTGAGAACCATTGATTTGACCTCTACTGACTTGATAGAGTGACAGAATGTTTGAGCTGGAGGGATCTTTTAGAGAGTATCTAACCCAACCACTGCTCTTTAGAGACAGGAAAAATGAAGCTTCTAATGTTCCTTCCTTCCTTCCTTCCTTCATAATAAGACAAATATTTATTTGAATGCCTACTGTGTACATACTCTTCAACAGTGAACAAAACAAAATCCTATTCTCGTGGAGACTATGTTCTACTAGGGGGAGAGAAGCAGTAAACGACAACAACATAGTATATGATATGTCCGAAGGGGATATGTGCTATAAAGAAAAATAAGGCAATATAAAGAGTGAGAGAGTAAAGGAGGACAAGGGATGGGGTTTCTCCTTTATAGGGTAGATGTAGAAGACCTCTTTGATTGACACCATTTAAGCAGGGACTGGAAGCGGGTAAGGGACAAGGCATGTGGATATCTGGGACAAGAGCGTTCCAGGAAGAAGGAACAGACAGTATGGAGCCCTGAGTGGGAGTGTGCTCGGTGCAGAGTTCAATGAGAAGGGGTAGGGTGATGGGAGATGAGGCTGTGAGCCAGGGCTCACGGGAACTTTGCAGACTGCATGGAACTTTGTTTCATTCTCAGGGTGATGGGAAGCCATTGGAAAGCATTGAGCAGGGCAGTGACGTGACCTGACTTGGGTCTTAATAAGATCCCCCCAGCTGCTGTGTGAAAGTAGAATGCAGGAGGGCAAGGGCAGAAGCAAGGGGACCAGTGAGGATGCTGTTGCAATAATCCAGGGGAGGTAGGATGGTGGCTGGGACCGGAGTGGATGTGGCGGAGATGAAGAAGTAATCAAATTCTAGGTTTGAATGTAGAGTCCACAGAATTTTCTGATGTAGGAGACAAGTGGTAGTGAGAGAGAGGAATCAAGGATGACTCCAAGCTTTTTGGCTTAAGCACCAAGAAAGGTGGGGCTGATATTACTGAGCTGGGAGAAGGTTTGGTGGAGTAGGGCTGTAATCGAGAACTAGGTGGAGGTCTTGCAGAGTTTTAAAGGTCTATTGGTCTATGCAAAGTATATATATATATATATATATATATATATATGTATACACGCACACGTATATACACATACATACACATATATACAAATATATACACATATACATATACACATATGCATACATCTGTGTGTGTGTGATGAGGGTGAAGCTCAGGAGAGGGCTGAGACTTGAGGTATAAATTTGGAGATAGTGTTTAAAGTCAAGAGAGGATGATGTCATCTGCAGAGTGAGTGGAGCTGTAAAGGAGAACAGAACTTAGCACTGAGCCCCTGGAACATACTAATAAGCATATTTACTCATTTTAATTCTTATTCTTCTAGCTGTCACTCCTTCAGCTCTAACTATGTGCCAGGTACAATGCTAAGCACTTCACGTGCATTGTCCTGTTTAATTCTCTTAATGACGCTGTGCGAGATTGACTAGTATCCTTCTTGTACAGAAGACAAAACAGAGGCTCAGAGGAATTCACCAGCCTGCCAAAGTCACACAGCTAGCCTGTGGCAAAGCTGGGAATCAAGCCCAGACAGTCTGACTCCAGCCGAAGCAGCCAGCCCAAGCTGACAGAGCAAGTTTGTGGCCAAAGATGTCTGATAAGCTGCTCGCTCGGCTACGCTGCGTCTGCTGATCAAGTTTTTTTGCTTCCACGCCGTCCCTCGAAGTGCAGAATCACACTTGAACACAGAGCATCCTGATAGGAAGCACACCCCCAGGCCAGCCCCAGCTTACACATCTGACCTCATCTCTTCCCCCAGCAGTGGCCAAGGTTCTGAATCCTGTGTCTTGAGTGTCTCTCTGGTGCTCAGCGTAGGACCTGGGCTGCAGAGGCTGCTCTGTTGCTGTGGACTGACCAACTGCAAGTCCACTGCGACCTCACTAGCTTATCTTGATGATGAGTCAGAGGTGAGAATGGAGGTCATATCCTCATGGCTGAGGTTATCAATTAGGGCTGAGAAGAAACCCACCTTTTGGAAGTCACACAAGACAGAGGACTTCCTAGTTAGATCTGTGATACCATGCCTTGTCCAGGAGAATTAATCACAACAGAGGACATGAGCTGAAAGGTGGCCAGCGTCCATTCTAGAGGCTGTGTTTGGTATTGACCTCCCCTGGGGTGTAGCTATCCCAGCCCCAACTAGGGCTCCTCTCAAAGAACGGCATTTTGCTGTGTGTTGTACCTAGGCAGGCGCAGATAGTGTCGAGCCGGATCTCCACCACTAGTCTTCAGAGATGGGGCGGAACCATAATTGGAACCTTTCAGAGAGCAATTTGGATAAACAGACAGTCAGTCCTCAGTTATAAATAAACTGCTATCAGCCATCTGAAAAAGACAAAATGATCTCAATGTACCAAAATGCACAGGGACACGCACCTCAGAATGCCGAGGGAGGCAAGACCAGTTGCGTGATCTGTAGCTCCCACCACCTCCCTTTCCCAAATTGATTAGGAGCTGGGTGTAAGGAAGCCAGCTCAGGTTTGGGAGTCAGGTAGGCTTGGGTCTGAATCTTGTCCTGATGTTCTGTAGAGGTGACCTTGAGCTAGATGTTTAGTTCCTTAGCACCCAGTCATCCTCATTCATAAAGTGGAGAGAGAGGAGGAATAATTCCCAGTTAGTAGGGTTGCTGTGAGACTGCAAACCAAATAGATATGGAAAGCACCAATATGGGTTATGGGACATGATGTACATGGTAAATAATAGCTCTAGAGATGATGATGACGATGGTGGCAGTTACGGTGGTAATGATGAAGATGACAGTTATGATGGAGGTGACGATGCTGACTGTAGTAATAGTAGTGATGGTGATGGTGATGGTGACAGTTATGATGGTGGAGGTGATGATGATGAAGTGATAGTGATGATGATGATGATGGTAGTAGTAGTAAACATCATCATCCAGCATTTGAGGACCCGGGCTGGGCCCATGACTCTGAAGGATATAAACTAGAAGTTGGAGAGAGAATTGCTGCTTCAAAGAAGAATGTTTGATTAGATTAAGTTTAAAATGCTTGGAAAAACTAACTACTCAACAGCTTGTTGATAGAATATTTAACATTTATTCAGTGTTGATAGAATATTTAACATTTATTCAGTGTTGATAGAATATTTAACATTTATTCAGTGTTCACTGATGTGCCAGGCATGGCACCAGGTAGTTTATATATATTTCATTTAATCCTGACAATACCCGTTTGGAGAACAAAGTATAATTAGCTCCGTGTCAGATTAGAAACCCAAGGCTCAGAAAGGTTAAGTGTCTAATCTGAGGTCACACAGCCGGAAAGAGATAAAGCAGGAATTCAAGCCCAGGGCTGTCCAGTTCCAGAGTCCAAGCTCATAACCACTGCACCATAGTGCTCGTGTCCCAACCAGATGTACAGTGGCTTTTCTAAGAGGGAAGAGGTGAGCATGCTCTGAGGTAGTAGGGGGTTCATAAAGCGTATGCTGCTGGTTCTTATGAGACGTTCATACAAATAATTAAAAGTGTGTTTGTGATACGTATGAGGGTTTAAGCTAGAGACAGCAAACAGGCAAATCAGAGAGATATCTTCTTGGCCCTACACAGTATTTCTAACATTGAAAATCAGTAGATCTCACCTTTGAAATCCAGATTTCTTGCTTTTCTTTATGAGTTGGATGATCTAGAAAAACTGGATCATATTCCAGACTGGCTTCATTTAACTGGAGCAGCTGCTACTTTTAGCTCAAGTATTTGTTCTTGAGCTTGTCCAGTGCCCAAAAACTCCCTCTTTCTTTTGCCTGCAAACTTGCCTTGTTTGCACACCTGGGCTGGCCCTGTGGATCTACAAAGAGTGCCCTGCTGTTGAGGCTCACACACGGGACCAGAGAGCAGCTCAGGTAGCAGTTAGCAAAGCAGAGGTCCTTGCCTGGTAAATGCCAAAGCTGAAGAAAGAGAGGAGGACCTGCCCTCTGACGGACCAGCTGTCTCCACCCAGGGAAGATGGGTCTGTTGCTGTAGCAACCGGAGTTTGCTCTGATCATCTCCACCATCAACCAAGAGCCCCTGATCACCCATCGCCTGTCCTTCCTGCCCTCCTTGCTGGCTACTGATCATTAGATCCTTTCTCTCCCTTTCACAACAGTATTCTTTCTCACCTCTCTTACAACCCATCATTTTTACTGTGGTCTTTCCCTTAAAAAATAACCTTTCAGAAGGTTATTTTTCTCTTGTTTTCATCTTTCCACAAGTAGTTCCCCAAGTTCATGAGAGAGAAGGACCCTAGCAAGCCAACAAAATAATATAAGACCTCCTTTTAAGCCTTTCATTGAAAAGAGGCAGGTGTAAATAAAAATAGAGATAAGCAAACACCTTGTTTGTATCGCAGACACGGCTACTATCTTGTTTGATCTTCAAAGCAGCCCGTGAGGTGGGCAGAGTGGGAAATACACGTTCATTTTTTTGGAGATTTTAGCTTAGAAGTGAGGTCATCTCAAAGGGTCAGTGGCCAGTAGGCAAGAGAACGTGGATTAGTGCTCAGGCCTGGCCTGGAGTGAGTCAGCACAGACATAACTCAGCTCCCACCTCGCCAGTTAGTTTACCCTTATCGTGGACCTTTGCTCTCGGAGAACTGAAACCAAAAGGCCAAGACCAAGGATCTGCGAGTTATAGTGCCCTTCCTCCCTTCTTTCCTTCTTTCCACGAATGTGCCAGGCCCTGTGCTGACCCCAGGCCACACAGTAAAGTCCATGTGAATAATGCCAAGAGAGGATGGCTCAAATGCTACAAGAGCATTGAGCATCTGAGCCATCCTCTTGTATGGCTTTTTATGATTTCTGAAGTCATTTTGTAGCAGTCCCGTATGCCGAGTGTATACCCATTTTACAGATGGAATTAAGGCTCTGAAAAGCTCAGTAACATACAGCTAGTAAGCTGTAGAGCTGGAACTCAAAACCAGGTCTTAACACTTTGGGATCAGTGCTCTTTCCACTACAGATACCTCTAGCGCCTAACAGTGCCTAGCACACACCAGGTGCTCAACAAATTCTCGCCCAACATAAATTAACATCACATCCCCTCTCAAAGTGACTCAAAACGTCTAGCATCAACATTTCTCTTTTATGGCCAAGAAAACAAGGCCTCTCAGGAATCTTGCAAACCTACGGTTCAGATAAAGTCAACAGCGCCTGAAATTAATCACTATAATTTTCACCTAAAGCAATATATGAAGCTAGAGAGATATAAAAACAAACACCTCTGCTGAGGCAGATAATGGCAGATAAAGCTTTTGCTTAGGTTTGTTGACATTCTTCTTTGCCCAAGGACAATCTGTTAAGAAGAAAATATTTTTCTTCAAACCACATTCCAGACTCAAAGTCCAATATTGAATAGTAAGTAGTAGAGTGAATTGTTTAACCTCCTCCTGTTCTTCCCCCGCTCCAGCCACCCAGGTGAGTTTCCACGTCTTCCGGTTGGGTGGTGGGGGGGAAGCCTCCTCCTTGGTTTTTGTTCTTTTTTGCAATTTGGTGGGAGACACATGGAGAGCAGTTTGATAGGAAAACTTTGGCTTAGTTTGGCTCATATATCAGTACAGAAGCATGCGTGAGCAATTCAAGAGCCAGTTCTGTGCTTTGAGCCTTCGGTGTTGGAGGCCTGGCTGGTCCAAGAAGATCTGCTGCCTGATAGCATTGTCTGATCTGGTCCAGCCCTCCTTGCAGAAGGCCAGGCCAAAGCCAGTTCTCTCTCTCTGGAAAGGGCAGCCTGGACCCTGGCACATACCAGAGCTCCTGTCTAATTCACCAAGTTCATGGCCTCCTCTTCCTTCTCTCCTAATTGGCCCTCCTTGCCTTTGTCCTGTTCAGTCACCTCTCCACCACTCTCAGAACTGATAGGCATGTGGACTGGTGATAGAAGTGAATAGACAACAAGAGTATGGATCCAGTGAAACAAAGCAGAGAGTGCTGCAAGGGAATAAAACTTTTTAATTTAATTTATATTTTATATTGGAATATAGTTGATTTACAATGTTCTGTCAGTTTCACGTGTACAGCAAAATGATTCAGTTATACATATACATGTACCCATTTTTTTCATGTTCTTTTCCCATATAGGTGATTACAGACTTTTGAGTAGAGTTCCCTGTGCTATACAGTAGGCCCTTGTATATTATCTATTTTATATATAATAGTGTGTATATGTTAATCCCAAACTTCTAATGTATCCCTCCCCTGACCCACCTTTTCCCTTTGGTAACCATAAGTTTGTTTTTGAAGTCTTGTGAGTCTGTTTCTGTTTTGTAAATAAGTTCACTTGTATCATTTTTTTTAGATTCCACGTATAAGTGATATCATATGATATTTGTCTTTCTCTGTCTAACTTACTTCACTTAGTGTGACAGTCTCTAGGTCCATCCATGTTGCTGCAAATGGCATTAGTTCATTCTTTTTACGGCTAACATTCCATTGTATATATGTACCACATCTTCTTTATCCATTCCTCTGTTGATGGACATTTAGGGTTGCTAAATGTCTTGGCTAAATGTCATGGTTGCTTCCATGTCTTGGCCATTATAAATAGTGCTGCAGTGAACATTGGGGTACATGTATCTTTTTGAATTATGGTTTTTCTCTGGATATATGCCCAGGAGTGGGATTGCTGGATCATATGGTCGTTCTATTTTTAGTTTTTTAAGGAACTTCCATACTGTTCTCCATAGTGATTGTACCAATTTACATTCCCACCAAGAGTATAGAAGGGTTCCCTTTTCTCCACGTCTTCTCCAGCATTTATTGTTTGTAGACTTTTTGATGATGGCCATTCTGACTGGTCTGAAGTGATGCCTCATTGTAATTTTGATTTGCATTTCTCTAGTAATTAGTGATGTTGAGCATCTTTTCATGTGCCTCTTGGCCGTCTGTATGTTGTTTTTGGAGAAATGGCTGTTTAGATCTTCTGCCCATTTTTTGATTGGGTTGTTTGTTTTTTTGATATTGAGCTGCATGAACGGTTTGTATATTTTGGAGATTAATCCCTTGTTAGTCGCTTTTCTCCCAGTCCTATGTTGTCTTTTCATTTTATTTATGGTTCCGTTTACTATGCAAAAGCTTTTAAGTTTCATCAGGTCCCATATGTTTATTTTTGTTTTTATTTTCATTATTCTAGGAGGTGGATCCAAAAAGATATTGCTGCGATTTATGTCAAAGAGTGTTCTATGTTTTTCTCTGAGAGTTGTATAGTATCCAGTCTTTACATTTTGAGTTTATTTTTTTTGTATGGTATTAGAGAATGTTCTAATTTCATTCTTTTACGTGTAGCTGTCCAGTTTTCCCAGCACCACTTGTTGAAGAGACTGTCTTTTCTCCATTGTATAGTCTTGCCTTCTTTGTCATAGATTAATTGACCATAGGTGCATGAGTTTATTTCTGGGTTTTCTCTCCTATTCCATTGACCTATATTTCTATTTTTGTGCCAGTACCATACTGTTTTGATTACTGTAGCTTTGTAGTATAGTCTGAAGTCAGGGCGCCTGATTCCTCCAGCTCCGTTTGTTTGTTTTCCTCAGTATTGCTTTCACTATTCAGGGCCTTTTGTGTTTCCATACACATTTTTAAATTTTTTGTTCTAGATTTATGAACAATGCCATTGGTAATTTGGTAGGGATTGCATTGAATCTGTAGATTGCCTTGGGTAGTAATTAACCCTCCGGCCCAGTGTTTTTCCATTCTTTTCCCCTTTTCTCTCATTTTTTAAATCACCCAATGCTTCTCAAAGTATAATTTCTGGACCAGCAGCATCAGTTCTACCTGTGAATTTATCATAAATGCAGATTCTCAGGTCCCACTCCAGACCCACTAACTCTCTCTGGGTAGGGCCCAGCAATTTATAGTTTAGCCAGCCCTCCAGGTGAATCTGATGCACACTCAAGTCTGAGAGCCACTGGTTTAAATAATTTCCTTCCTCCCACTCGGTATCATTCTCCTGGATCTGCTCACAGCTCTCTGTCTTCTAATCCTGATATAAGTGACAAAGATTTTGTGATCACACTAACTGCTACAGAGTCTGCAAACCATCATCTTTGAGATGAGGTCAGAAGGAATGTCAACCTCCGAAAATTCAGCTAAAATTAGTCAGTAAGGTGTGATGGAGAGAACATGGACTCTGATATCAGATGGCTCCAGGTTCAAGTCCACCAGATGTTCAAATCCACCACCTGCTAGCTGTGGGGGTCTTAGTCTAGTTATTTACATCTTCTGTACAGTGTCCATAAAACGTGGATAAAAGACCAAAGTTATAGGGTTATTATAAAGACTAACTGAGACAGAGCATGTGAAGTGATTATAACACACATCAACCACTCAGGAAACATTTCCTTCTTCCTCTTCACCCCATCACCAATAAAATCACAATCAAAATAGGTACGTCTGCACCTGGCTGTTCCTCCTGGCCTCTCCCAAGGCTTTGTCAAGGAGGTCAAAGTATCTTCTTGGGCTGGTCAAAAGACTAAAGTATCTCTCAGTCTGTCATCTAATCAAGATGCCCGGCTTCTATCCTCGGGGTTAGAATGTGACCAACATAAATGTTATGTTGTAGTCCTTTTATTTGCTCTAATCTTATGATGACTGTCATCAGAAGAGGATAGTAGTGGGCATGAAATCTAGAGAATGGAGATTCGGTGTTTAAGAATTGTTAGTAGTCAGCCAGAACTATCCAACAAAAAGAAAGTGACAGGTACTTTATCAGAGGAAGCTAATGATTTTGGCCCCTAAAAAGGAGAAGAAGGGGGCAGTTCAAAGCTTTTCTATAGCCCGGGCAAAACAGCTCTTAAAAGTATTCTATTCCTTTTGTGTTGAGTCTGTACTAATAATTTATCATTTATTGACTTCTTACTATGTGCCTGGTCCTAAGCTATTAAATGATGCATATGCATTGGTGCATTGAATCCTCAGAAGTAATTACTATTACCCTCCCCGCCGCGACCCTCAATATACAGATGAGACAACTGAGATTTAGAAGCTAAAGGCAACTTGCCTGAGATCACCAAGACCTAGATTGAAATGCAGGATTCCACTCCAGAGCCTTGGCTCTTAATCACTAACCTTCAAATTCCTAATTCAATTTCCCAAGTAGCTCAATATGAGGGAGTGAAACCAGTATTCTTCCCATTGAAAAGTTTTATGTTCCCACTATGTATCACTCTGTTGGCTTTCTGATTTATAAATCTGTCTCCATTTAGTTTCCTTATGAGTCAGTGCCTGGGAGCTTGATAAACTCAGAGACAGCTGATTGAATAAAGTGTCTAAAGCTACAAAGGTGAGGGCTAAGTCTTGTCCTGAGATTACGTTACCAAGGCACTGCCTACCTGAGCAGGCCTGCTGGAGGCAGCTAGCCAGCCAGCGAGTTATCTTCTTTCATAACACCTTAAATACAGTATAATTCAATCACAACTATACAGTATTAGAGAACTCAGAGGAAAATTTAGGATGATTATGTTGGAAAGAGCAAGTTTCAAGGATACAGTGGAGTTAAGTGCTGCCAGAAATTCTACATTAAAGGTGGAAAATAGGTTTCATTTTACCTGACAATTCCAATCAACTGATGGGAGTGATTCCCTGGGATCCTGCACTAAGAAGGATTCTGAGGCCACTTCTGGGCTAAATAGTAGAGAATGTCATGATTGATTAGCTATGTCTGCCATAATCATAGGATGTGGGCATGGGTGCCCATGTGTCTTATATTTACCATCCCTTCCCTAGGTCCTCCAATTTCAGTGGATATTGACAATTACTTTGAATGTAGTATCCAATTACATTTAGGTAGAAAATAACATATTTTGAAAACTATATACCAATGATAAATTGTATACATTTTATACAACACATTTGTATGAAATCATATGGGGGGAATACTTGCTGGTATATGTGCAAGTTTGTATTTACTTTTTAGGACTTCTGTCCCCAGAAATTAGTTTCCACCTTAGCATGGTAAAATGTAAGAGAAAAATTGTTTCAGAAATTTGGGAATTCATTTGAGTGCTGAACTTTCTTGTGAACAGAAGTAGATGTTATTTTGGGGCCATGGGTCTATTTATTCAACATAATTATGAAATCATATGTTAAACCTTTTAAGAGGGTAAAAAGCACTTTGGTTTTTATTTTAAATGCTGTGATGGGAGATGTGTCTATTCTGTAAATTGGAAAGTAAGTTAGGTCCCCCAAAACTTCATTTGAACTGTCATTATTTGTAGATGATATGAGTGTGTACACATAATTTTTTAAATTAACAGATAGGCTACTAAAATTAATAATCAAATTTAGAAAGATTGGTGCATATAGTGTCAGTACACAAAATATCTATCGTATTTCTATACACCAGCAACAATTAGAAGTGAAAAATTTTAAATACCATATATAATAGCATCAAATGAACATGAAATAAGTAGGATAAATCTAGTGAAAGATGTATAAGACTTCTACAATGAAAACTACAAGACATTACTGAAATAAATTAAAGAATACCTAAATAGGGCTTCCCTGGTGGCGCAGTGGTTGGGAGTCTGCCGGCCGATGCAGGGGACATGGGTTCGTGCCCCGGTCCGGGAAGATCCCACATGCCGTGGAGCGCCTAGGCCCATGAACCATGGCCGCTGGGCCTGTGCGTCCAGAGCCTGTGCTCCGCAACGGGAGAGGCCACAGTGGTGAGGGGCCCGCGTACCGCAAAAAAAAAAAAAAAAAGAATACCTAAATAAACAAAGGGCTTTACCATGTTCATTGACTAAAAGACTCAACCTTTTTCTGTCCAAATTGGTCTATAGATTCAATGAAGTCTGAATCAAAAAAACAGTAGATTTGTGTGTGTGTGTGTGTGTGTATACACACACAAAAAAATTTGGCAAGTTGTTAGTGAAGATAACCTTAAAGAAGAAACCTAGAAGATTTGCGTTACCAAATCTTAAAATTTATTATAAAACTACAGTAATTAAGAAAGTACAGTAATAGCATAAGAACAGACAAAAAAACCAATGGAATAAAATCCAGAGAAGACTCCCTCATATATAGTCATGATATTTTTGACAGTGTTGTCATTGCTCTGTAATGAAGAAAGGATGACCTTTACAAAAAATAATGCTGAGTCAATTAAATTATCATATAGGGGCAAAATTAATCATGACCTCTACCTCACACCACTTACAAAAATCAATTTCAGATGTGAAAGGATAAACAAAAATCTTCTGGAAGATAACATGGGAAAATACTTCCAACACGTTGGGATGAGTGATGATTTCTTAAGCAGGACATGATAGGGTGGCTGAATGCATAAAAAACAAGACCCTTCTATATGCTGCCTATAAGAGACTCACATCAAACCTAAAGACACAGATAGACTGAAAGTAAAAGGATGGAAAAAGGTATTCCATGCAAATGGAAACAAAAAGAAAGCTGGGGTAGCAACACTTACATCAGACAAAATAGACTTTAAAACCAAGTCTGTAATAAAAGACAAAGAGGGGCATTATATAATGATAAATGGGTCAATCTAAAAAGAGGATATAGCATTCCTAAATATTTATGCATCCAACATAGAAGCACCTAAATATATAAAGCAAGTATTAATAGACATAAAGGGAGAAATAGACAGTAATACAATAATAATAGAGGACTTTAATGCTCCACGATATCAGTAGATAGTTCAGTAGATAGTTCATCCAGACAGAAGATCAATAAGGAAACACTGGCCTTAAATGACACATTAGACCAGATGAACTTAATAGATACGTACAGAACATTTCATCCAAAAACAACAGAATACACGTTCTTTCCAAATGCACATGGAACATTCTCCAAGATAGATCACATGGTAGGCCACAAAACCATAAATTTAAAAAGACTAAAAACATATCAAACATCTTTTCTAACTACGATGGTTTGATACTACCAATTACAATACTACCAATTACAAATACTATCAATTACAATAAGAAAAATGGAAAAAATACAAACATGCAGAGGCTAAACAACATGCTAGTAAACAACCAGTGGTCAATGAAGAAATCAAAGAGAAAATAAAAAATTGCATTGAGACAAATGAAAATGGAAAGACAACACACCAAAATCTGTGGGATTGAGCAAAAGCAGTTTTAAGAGGAAAGTTTATAGTGACACAGGTCTATCTCAAGAAACAAGGAAAATCTCAGATGAACAATCTAAATTATACCTTAAGCAACTAGAAAAAGAACAAACAAAGCCCAAAGTTAGTAGAAGGAAAGAAATAATAAAGATCATAACAGAAATCAATAAAATAGAGACTAAAAACACAGTAGAAAAGATCATTGCAACGAAGAGCTGGTTCTTTGAAAAGATAAACCAAATTAATAAACCATTAGCCAGGCTCACTAAGAAAAAAAGAGAGAGGATCCAAATAAATAAAGAAATAAAAGAGAAGAAGATACAACCAACACCACAGAAATACAGAGGATCATAAGAGATTACAATAAACAATTTTATGCCAACAAATTGGACAACCTAGAAGAAATGAGTAAATTCCTAGAGACACACAATCTCCCAAGACTGAATTGAGAAGAAATAGAAAATCTGAATAGACTGATTGCTGGCATTGAAATCGAATTGATAATTTAAAAACTCCCAACAAAAAGTCCAGCATCAGATGGCTTCACAGGGAAATTCTACCAAGCATTTAAAGAAGAGTTAATACCTATCCTCTTCAAACTACTCCAAAAAAATTGAATAGGAAGGAACACTCCCAAATTTGTTCTACAAGGTCAGCATTACCCTGATTCCAAGACCAGACAAAGACACTACAAAAAAAAAAGAAAATTACAGGCCAATATCCCTAATGAACACAGATGCAGATATCCTTAAAAAATACTAGCAAACTGAATACAACAATACATTAAAAGAACTATATCAAGTGGTTGTACTTGACTTGAACTATGATCAAGTGGGATTTATCCCAGAATGCAAGGATAATCCAACATTTGTAAATCAATCACGTTAAGAAGACAAAAGATAAAAATCATATCATCTCAATTGATTCAGAAAAATCATTTGACAAAATCCAACATATATTTATGATTTAAAAAAAACTCTTAATAAAGTGGGTATAGAGGGAACATACCTCACCATAATAAGGCCATATAAGACAGACCCACAGCTAACATCACGCTAAGATCAGGAGCAAGACAGGGATGCCCATTCTCACCACTTTTATTCAACATAGCACTAGAAGTCCTAGCCACAGCAGTCAGACAAAAATAATGGAGATAAGTGTATTCAAAACGGAAAGGAAAAAGTAAAACTGTCACTGTTTGCAGATGACATGATACTGTGTATAGAAAACCCAAAATATTCCACCAAAAAACTATCGGAACTAACAAATGAATTCAGTAAAGTTGCAGGATACAGAATCAGTCAGTTGCAGGATACAAAATCTCCTGCATTTCTATAAACTAAACAAATTAAGAAAACAATCCCATTTATAATTGCATCAAAAAGAATAAAATACCTAGGAATAAATTTAACCAAGGAGGTGAAAGACCTGTACTCTTAACACTATAAGACATTAATGAAAGAAATTGGAAGATGACACAAATAAATGGAAAGTTATTCCATGTCATGGCTTGAAGGAATTAATATTGTTGAAATGTTCATACTACCCAAAGCAATCTACAGATTTGATGTAATCCCTGTGAAAATACCAATGGCATTTTTCACAACACTGGAGCAAATAATTCTAAAATTTATGTGGAACCATAAAAGACCCTGAAAAGCCAAAACAACCTCAGGAAAGAAAGGCAAAGCTGGAGGTGTCATGCTTCCTGATTTTAAACTATACTACAAAGCTGTAGTAATCAAAACCATATGGTACTGATACAAAAAGAAAAAAAATAAAAAACAGACACATAGATCAATGGAACAGAATAGAGAGCCCAGAAATAAACCCACACTTATATAAAGCAACTAATTCACAACAAAGGAGCCTAGACTATACAATGGGAACAAGATAGTCTCTATAGTAAATTGTTTGGAAAAACTGGACGGCTACCTGCAAAAGACTAAACCTGGACCACTTTCTTACACCATATACAAAAATAAACTCAAAATGGATTAATGGCTTAAATGTAAGACCCCAAACCACCAAACTCCTAAAAGAAAACATAGGCCATATGTTCTTCGGCATTGCTCTTAGCAATATCTTTCTGCAGCTTTCTCCACAGGCAAGGGCAACGAAAACAAAAATAAAAGAGACTACATCAAATGAAAAAGCTTTGCACAGTGAAGGAAACCATCAACAAAATGAGAAAGCAACCTGCTGAATGAGAAAAGATATTTTCAAATAATGTCTGATAAGGGGTTAGTATCCAAAATATATAAAGAAATCACACATCTTGGTATTTTTTTTTAATCTTATTTTTAAATGGGCAGAGAACCTAAACAGACATTTTCCCAAGGAAGACGTACAGATGTCCAACAGACACATGAAAAGATGCTCAACATCACTAATCAGGGAAATGCAGATCAAAACTACAATGAGATAACACCTCACACCTGTCAAAAAAGATGACAAATAAGTGTCAGTAAGGATGTGGACAAAAGGGAACCCTCGTGCATTGTTGTTGGGAATGTAAATCAATGCAGTCACTATGGAAAACAGTATGGAGATTCCTCAAAAAATTAAAAAGAGAACTGTTATACAACCCAGGAATTCCACTTCTGGAATAGTTTTCCAAGGGAAATGAAAGCATTAATTGGAAAAGATACCTGCATCCCTGCGCTCATAGCGGCTTTATTTACAATAGCCAAGATATGGAAGCAACCCACATGTCCATTGACAGATGAATGGCTAAAGCAGATGTGGTATATGTATACAATGGAATATCCTCAGCTACATTATTTGTAATAGAAAAAAACTGGGAACAATACAAATACTCATCAACCATAAAATGGACAAATATTGTAGAATATTCATTCAGTGCAACACTGTACAGCAATGAGAAGAAGTGAATGCCTGCTCCATGCTACAACATGGATAAGTCTCTCAAGTAAGCATATGGCTGAGTAAAAGAAGCCAGACATCCAAGAGCACATACTGCACAATCTGTATAATTCCATTTATATAAATTCAGGAAAAAAATTTAATAGAAGTCAAACGAGAAATTCTCTTTGGGTGGCGTGGGGATCCATCTGGGTGGCTGAAAACGTTCTATGTTTTTATTTGGGTGGTGGTTAGGACAATGATTTTACTTTTAAAAATGCTAATCTAGGGCTTCCCTGGTGGCGCAGTGGTTGGGGGTCCACCTGCCGATGCAGGGGGCACGGGTTCGTGCCCCGGTCCGGGGGGATCCCACGTGCCGCAGAGCAGCTGGGCTCATGAGCCATGGCCGCTGAGCCTGCACGTCCGGGGCCTGTGCTCCGCAGCAGGAGAGGCCACGGCAGTGAGAGGCCTGCGTACCGCAAAAAAAAAAAAAAAAAAAAAAAAAAAAAAAAAAATCTAATCTATAGCAAAAGAAGTCAGAATAGTGAATATAATGAGTTTGAAGGGGTACAGAAAGCTTCTGGGAGCTGGTGATGTTACATACCTTGATCTAGATGGGGGCCACTCACTTTGTAAACATTCATCAAACTAGTCACTTATGGTTTCTGGTCCTTCGAGTGTAGATTTTTTAACTTAGTAAAACTTTAAAATAATTTCTGTATTTGAGAGAGAGAAGGCAGTAAAAGCCCTAAATAATATGGTCTGACCATCCTCATTGGTGATAACAGTAAAAGAAAACATTTATTGAGCGTGTAATGCGTGCCAGGCACTGTGCTACATACTTTATTCATTTAATTCTCACATGTGTCATGAAGATTGGTCCTATTATTAGCCCCAGCTTACAGATGAAGAAACAGGCTTAGCAAGGTCAAGGGACTTGCCCAAGTTCTCACCATTAGAAACAGCAGACCTGGGGTGCCAGCCCTGGTAGTCTGTCAAATGGTAAAATGGAATTCAAATAATGTTTCTTTAGAAAGAGAAAAAGACAGGAGTGTGTGTCCCCAATACCTGGTCATTTATGCCCTCAGAAAGCTGCCCACTGTCTGCCCGCCCGCCCGCCCGCCCAGTGGATTTGCTCTCAGCCTCTCAGGCTCAACAGCAGGATGCTGTGAATTGGCTTTTTCTCTGCACGTCGTCAGCCTCCAGGACTGAGGGGGGGCGGCTGTGTTTGCCTTGGATCACAGGGAATTGCTGTGGCTGGCACTCACTGAATTTCCTGTAACTGTAAAAGAGTGATGTCATGGTATTGGACCAGGGTGGCAAACAGGCCTCACTGTGAGCAGTGTGAAATGCCCCCTCTGTCCTGCCAGGCCCCAGACAGGCCCTCACCGCTCCACCGTGCATCTCTGCCACATGCACCTCGTCACACTCACTCTCCAAGCCCTCCCTGAAGCCAGGCCCTTCTAAGAGCCCGATGACTGAAAGGACGAATGCTGGGGCCACTCCCAGGCACTGCCTTTCCTCAAGAACTCAGAGAGGCTCCTCAGCTGCAAGGGCTTCCCTGGTCTGAGTTGGAAGGATAGATGGGGCACTCTGCTTGGAGAAATTCTGCAGCGGTTTTCTGGAGGCTTCATGGCAAGGGACTAGATGTCTGCATTCCTTCAAGACAGTAAATACAACCCAGTAGCAGGAGGTGCCTTGAGTCAGGGGAGGGTTCCAGCATTTGCAGGTCAGGAGCCTCCTTCTGAGCATGTGGAGAAGCAGAAGCCACACTCAGGAGCGGAGACCTTCAGCTCCCCTCAGGAAGGTGGGCATGACATTTGAGCAGCCGGAGGAAATGTGGTAACAAATGAGGAGACCCCCATCAGCCTCAGTCACCTGCCTTCCTCCCTCCGCCTTCTAGAGTGATTCCATGCGATCCTATTCTTCCCAAGAAGGCCTCAAGTGCCTAATGTAAGTTTTACCAATATTTCTAGAAAAATCACCAGCACCCAAAGATTCCCTTCATCCAGTAATTTTCCTCTGGGTTCCTCTGGGTTCTGCATTTATACTCCATTGACCCATTCTCATGATTGATCCACTCTTATACTTCTTATTAATCCATTCATTGCCTCACTCTCTCATTTAACAAACATTTATCAACCACCTACTGTGTGCTCTGGGGACTCAGCTGTGAGCAAGAGACATTCTTCTTCTCTTTCCCGAGACACACAGTTAAGTATTCCTAACTCAGTTTTTATATATTACCTTATATCGAGATAGCATTTATTGAGTACCTACTATGTGCTAGGTACCGTTCTAACCATTTTACATGTATTATCTAATTAATCCTCACAATACTCCAGGAGAAATTTCAACTTTATAGATGAGGAAGCTGAGACAGAAGAATGAAAAATAATGTCCTTTAGGCCTCCTCACTAATAAGTGACACACCTGGGTTCTAAGCCAGGAGGTCTTATTCCACCACCTTATTCTTACCAGCTTAATATATCTATGTAGATGACTAGAAAAATATCTGGAAGTCTGTAACCAAACGTCAATCAAAGTTACACTGTTGTTTAGCAACCTAAATGTCTATCAGTAGATGAATGGATAAAGAAGATGTGGTACATATATGCAATGGAATATTACTCTGCCATAAAAGATAATGAAATAATGCCATTTGCAGTAACATGGATGGACTTAGAGATTATCATACTAAGTGAACTATGTCAGAAAGAGAAAAACAAATACCATATGATATCACTTATATGTGGAATCTAAAATATGACACAAGTGAACTTATCTACGAAACAGAAACAGACTCACAGACATAGAGAACAGACTTGTGGTTGCCAGGGGTAGGGGAGGGATGGATTGGGAGTTTGGGATTAGCAGATGTAAACTATTATATAAAGAATGGATAAACAACAAGGTCCTACTCTATAGCACAGGGAACTTTATTCAATATCCTGTGATAAACCACAATGGAAAAGAATATGAAAAGGAACCTATGTATATGTATAACTGAATCACTTTGCTATACAGTAGAAATTAACAGAATATTGTAAATCAACTATACTTCAATAAAATAAATTTTCTAAAAGGTTATATTGTTGTTTGGAGATAGAGAGAGGGTAGAACGACTAGTAATCTGTACTTTATTCTTGCCATGTATTTTGTATTCTCATTTGTTATCTCCCTCTCCCTCCCTCCCTCCCTCCCTCCCTCCCTCCCTCGCTCTCTCTCTCTCTCTCTCTTTTCCCCTCCCCCCCACCCATCTCTCTCTGTTTCTGTTTTATTTGTATGATGAGAAAAAACTGATAGCATTACAAAAACATTGAAAGAGCAGGTTTGTAAGAGCAAAGTAGTAGAGGTGGTGACAGGGAGGTGGGGCAGGAGCGTGCATTTGGGTTGAGGTCTGACAGGTGAAGACGTCTTTCCCTCAGAAAGTACCGCACACGAAGCAGATGCATCTTGACCTCAGGATTCTTTCAGCTCCTCTGCCCAGCCTGTAAGCCTTTTTGGTGACATTGACTGATATTTGCAAATAGGAAGATTCTAAAGTAGGTAGGATTTTTAGTGACCATGCCAGCCACATGAGAACAGTGTGTGCTCTGGGAACAAACATGTTGCATAATCACAAGCCCAGAGAAGGTTAACTGCACAAAAATACCTGCTTCAGAGTAAGGCTTGGTGTCAGCTCAGTCTCTCAGAGAAGTTACCAGTGACCTGGACTGCAGATGCCTCCTTGCTCCAGCCATTACCCCGCTACGAAGTAAACGATTACTAAACAGTTACTAGTATTTCAGTGACTTCTCAAGGATGCGTGCTGTTTCATTTGCTCAGAGGAGAGGATACATAACTCGACATTCCTGTTGTGGCAGCTGTTTTGCCCTTTAGATCATTGGATCCTCAAAGCAAATGCATGAAGTAAAATACGACCATCCCCATTTTACAGATGAGGAAGCTGAACCTTGGAAAGGTTCATAAATAACTCATTATATAGCGGTTTTCTAGGAGATGATCTGATAATCAAAAAAAAAAAGACCAATCTTTTAAAAAATAGATAAACGTAAGAAAAGTGATGGTACAAAACAAAAGGCATCACCAGCTCATCCATGTAGATACTGAAAATGAAGGGGTTGGGGAGGACACCCATTCTTTTGAGCATTCATTTGCTTTTCATAAAGTAGAACTGAAACCCTGTCTGTCCACCTTATGGTATATTAAGACCAAAGTACCATCTTCTGGGGCTCAACACAGTAAGGTTATGTTGGGGAGTTGTGTTTTATTCTAAGTACAACGAGAAGCCATTGAAAGATTTTGGGGGGGCGCTTGACCTGAGCTGGTTTGTGTTCCCGGCTCATGCTGTATGCTGAGGGAATCATGGATTGAATGTCTGTCTTCCTCCCTGGACAGTAGGCGCTATTCTTTATGCTGTTTATTCGCTTATCCCTGTCTGTGCCCGTCAGGTGTCAGCTCTCTGGAAGTAGGGACCTTGTCTCTTCTCACTCCTCCGTCACTAGTGGCTGGAACAGTATTTTGCCCAGAGTCGGCTCCTGATAAATATTGGTGGAGTGAATAAATGAATGAATGAATACAAGAACAAGTGAATGAATGAAGTATCACACAAATAAACATAAAGGGCGGTGGGTGCTGTGAGAGAAGAGCGTAGAGGGCCATGAAAGCATGGAGGACACTGTGATTGGGGTGGGGAGGGTGATAATGGTTGTAGCTTGGAGGCAGAAGAGAAGAGAAGTGGGTTCAAGGCATACTGATGACATAAGATGAAGGGACTCGCTGATGTACTTGATATGGAGGCTGAGGGAGGGCACAGATTGGAACGTGAGCTTCATTTCCTCAGCCCTCCAACCTAGACATCCTATTCAATTCAGTTCAATTCAAGAGGAATGAGTGACTGTTTTCCGAGTTGTTTTATGAGCTATTTGTAGAGAAAAGCTGCAGAACAGCAAGAATGATTTTCTAAATAGTGAGATTCACCGACAATAGGGAGATAAGAGTGGTTATTTTTGTAGCATCTACAGGAATCAGTTGGTAGCAGTCTCTGTGATGCTTTCTTCATTGCTCCCTCCCTTAAACTCCTGATATTTCTATAAGGTTTCCATGGCTGGTTTCCATGACACCATAACAGTTTTACCCATTCTATCAAAAAAAAAAAAAAACTGATCAGAAAAAAAAAAGCCTTTCCTGTACCTGAATGAATGTACCTACTCTCCACCCCCAAGACATACACACACACACACACACACACACACACACACACACACACACACGTGCATGCACACACACCATCGCTCCTATCAGAGAACTAGGTACACAGATATTTAGAACAACTATCGATTGATTTGCCTACTTGGGTTAAAATAGCTTTCATATCTCATAGACTTTTGTGAACCATCTGCTTAATGTTTGTAACGAGCAATTTCCAAGTTAAGTGTTCTTCCACTCTGGACTCTGAAAGTGATTCCCTGGAGATTGGTTGCGGAAGGCAGACACTGTTGTTTTACAAATTACGAATAAAAGTCCCCTCATCTTACTGTCCTCCAAGACCTGCTATTATTTTATTACCTTGGTTTCAAAGCTAGTAGAAGAGATGATTTGCATACATATATATGAAGCATAGATTTTCCTCTTCCCCTAACCTCCTTGTTCAGAATTGTTTGGCTAGACAGTCCTCCTGAGCTTTGCCCAGTGATGGGTTTTAGTTGCTATTTCTATTTCTTTGACATGAATGTTCTGGATGAGCTCACAGAGGGTTTATTCACAAGTTTCAGGAGGTCTTCATTCTCTAGATCCAAGCTGTGTCCTTCTGCAACACAGGGGGCTATTGAATCCCCGCCATTGTGACTGATGGATGCATATCTCTGTTGATATTTCCAAGTCATAAAGCTATAGGATAACTAAATAAACAGCATGTGGAGTCCACCACTTCAGCCTTCCTCTTTTGACTGTAGCATGTTGACTTTTCTTGGGTGTGTACACCTCTAGATGGTGGGCAATTCTTATGAAAACAATTGAGAGACTGTGGTATCTTCTCAGGCCTAATGGTTCCACAAGGAGGCAGCCACATAAAACACATCTTAATCATCAAAACTCTTTGGGAGTAAAATAATAGAATGAGCACAGAGTGGGCTCTCTGACACCAAGCATGTTGGTTTGGGGTCTCAGAAATGCCCACACTCATTGCCATTGTTCTAAATCAGTTTGCAACACATCCGATTTCTATTGATTTTCTCATTTGTCTCCATAAAGGTGAGATTCCACTAGCTCTAGAAACACAACAAAAGCCCCAAACAGGCACTTAACTAGCCTTATGGGTCCAGCTGGGAATTTCGTACCTTCTTGATGTCTGCAGGGTGATCATATACATTAATGTTCTCAGTTGCATAAAGGAACTCTGTGATGGACAGATCACAACAATAGATGGAAGTTTCATTGATAAAAAAAAAAAATCTCTTTGGGAATTGTTCTGCCATGGTTGTGCACAGAACCCTGAATAAGAATATAAGCCAGTTTTAATGGGATGGTGTCTAAAATATAACACAGTACCCAATGGCTTTTGGACACATATGTTCTTTTTGTTTATCTTGTGTGTAATGTGTATTAGGGATGGGGGAAGGGAAGCATTTTTTATCATGCTTAGAGCTCTTCAAAGTTTTCCCATTGCACCTGTTTCTTGCCACAGCTTACAGTGCCATGCATGGTCTAAACCCTGCTTTTTCTCATTTCATGCTCAGTCACCTGACCCAGTTTTTCTGTGGTCCAGCCACCTGTCATTTTTTTCAATTCTTTGACACCACCATCTTCCCTCCCATCCCAGAGCCTTTGTCCATATAGTTCCCAGTGCTGGACAACTCACACCACATACACATGGACACACACACGTACACTTACCAACCACATACACTCATCAATCACTAATCCTCTTCTACCTGGTTAACTCTTTGTCATTCTTCATATCTTAATTCAAGCTCCATTTCTGCAGGAAAGCCTACCTGACCCCCTCCCATGTTAGATTAGGTTCTTATCTTATACATTCTTATAGAACCTATTTTTTTCCTTCAGAGTACTTGACTCAGTTTCTAATTATATAACAATTTGGGTAATTATTTATCAGTGGCAGTCTCCACCCCAGAATTTGTAAGCCCTGTGAGAACAGAGACTGGATCTATTTTTGCTCAGAATTGGCTTGTCAACCTCATACAATAGAGCCTGGCACATTGTTGGCTTGCAATTCCTATTAGATGGACAGGATGGATGGATGGATGGATACACATGAGTGTGTGTGTGTGTCTGTCTGTCAAGGAACGGGGATATTGCTAATGTAACTTGCAAAGTATATTTTTGGTTTCTTTAATATAGGCTATTCTGATCAGCAAAAAGTAGAAATGATAGTGTTCTTCATATGAATCGACTTCTTTGCTAATTCTGCTTGCGGAATCAGCATTCATTCAGTCACATAAACACCATGAATGATTCATGTGCCTCTAGTTAGCATTCAAGGAAGAAAAATCTATTTATATGACTCACAAATATCATATAAATACCACGTCTTGTTAACTATGCGCCTGTGTTCATTTCCACTTAATCACAAAAACAGCAATTACTCCTCTCTAACACCATTAACAACCTCCTAACATGCCAGAGATAAATTACTCACTAAACAAACGTTTAAATACATTAGCAGCGCCCAATTGAGTGTTACGTTACACACCCTGCATATTCAGCAGCGGTCACTTCCCTTCGTTTCCCCCTTCCCTCCCCACCTCCCCACAGTGGAGCAGCCTGTGGAATTTGGGAGAGCTCCAAATAGATAGAATGAAGAGTCCAAATACGTATGCTGAAGCTTAAAGAGAAATGATATGGGAAGGCCCCGTCACCCTCTACTGACTGGTACAATACAGCTGGGAATGCATTTTTGATTGTGTACCGGATAATTTAAATAGTTGTAGAATGGAGAAAGGTTGAGAAAAAGCACGTGAGGAATCAGAGAGCTTAAAATAGTCAAGATTGCATACCAAGGCCAGGTTTGAATTTTAGCTACTAAAGCTTTGTGCACATCCAAAAGCTGGCTTAGGGAGAAATGGTCGTAGTATAATTCTGCTGGTAAAATTACTTTAAATATAGAAACTGAGGCCTTTTAGAATATCTGATGGAAAACCCCCGAAAGAACTTTTTGGCCAACCCAATACTTTGGTTTCCAAATACGTAATCTAGTCATGCCTGAAGGGTCCAACATCCATGGAATTGTGGAAAATAGGTTTTGTGTTTCATGAAAAATGCCCTCTTCCAGGACATATTTTAAGAGGAATGTTGTGGTGAGTTCTGGGGCAACAGACACAAATGCCTATAATACAATTCTGAATTGTAGCTTCCATTGTCTTTTAAAATTTGGCAACCTTAGAATAACTAAGTTCTTAAAGCTTGAATTAATTTGCATGGATTTGAATCATAGAAATCATTCTCCTAAGTTTATTGTTTTGGGTGTTTTTAAAAGCAATATACGCTCATTGAAATATTTATCTATATACAGATATATAGGTATCTGTATAGATATATATATAGTATAGATATCTACCTTAAATAGCACAGATATTTATCAATTAAAAATTAAAAGTTCATTTTCTTCTCCTGCTGCTGCCTATCATATCTCATTCCCCAGAGATATCCAGTGCTAACAATTTGATCTATTCCCTTTATTTTTACTTAAATAGAATCCTACCATATATACCATTCTGCAACCTACTTTGTCTTTAAAACCTATTTTAAATGTACCATTGGGGGAGGCTGGGTGAAGGGTACATGGGACTTACTGCCCTATTTTTGCAACTTCTCTTGAGCCCATAAGTATTTCAGAATAAAATGTTTTCTAAAAAGCAATAAACTTTTCACTTTAAAAAATTGTATCCTAGTTATAGTGCCACTTCAGTACATTATAATTACCTCATTCTGTTAAATGCTTTACTAGTATTTTATTGCTAGGGTATAGGGTACTGATTTTAACTAGTCTCCTGTTGCCAGACATTTAGGTTGTTTTCCAGTTTTTCAATATTACAGCAATGATACCATGAACAGCCTTGTACCTGTGATACATTTTGACAGGCTAAGTGCTTCACCTATTTTGGTTGTTCTTCTGTATGAGACATATGTTCAAACTTTACAGTCTCTGGTGTAGCTCCCCTGAACCTTACAGTTCCCCTGAAGTTGCCTCTGCTTTTAGGCTGTGGTTTCTCCTGGAGGGAGCACATGATCACCAGGTCCTTCTCTGTGTTTGGAGGAGAGTGTTTAGGACGCCTGCATGACTGAGCAGCCTTCAACCTTGACACAATCAAACAAACAAAACCACCTGCAAGTTCAACAAAGAGGAAAGATGGAGTTTCAAAATTCTCAAAGTTGGTTGAGAATATAAGCAACATAGATTTCTGACAAAAATTGCTTAAAACTGTGCCATTGCCAGGACTTCTAAAACTTAGCACCTCTTCCTACTTGACAACCAATGATAGGCTTCATCAAAATCAATACTTCATCCCTAGGATAAAACCAGACTCACTTTGAAAGTGGATGTTTGCCATCATAACGCATATCCATTTTGATATGTATTTTTGCAGCAAATTTAGGAGCCTCTGCTGTGTACAAGGCATTGTGACATAGGTATTGGAATACAAAGATAAATAAGGTACCCTCTCCACACCCCTTCCCCGCGATCACTCTATCTAGACCAGTAGTTCTTAACCTCTTTTTCAGCCATGGACCCCTTTGAGAGTCTGATGAAAACTGTAGAACTAGTAAAATGTGCATGTGAATATATATGCAAAACTTTACAGGTGATCTTAGCAAGTATCCCAAACTTGGGAGCCAATAATTAATCAGTGGACCTAGGTTAAGATCCCTTTGTCTACTGGATAAGCAAGATGGGCAACTGGAAAAATTAGAGATCATACTGCTAAAAGGTTGTTTAAGAAGAATGTAGTCATACTTTATAGTACTTCTCATTTGCAAAGTGCTTTCTCCTGTCAACATCCTCCTGTAGAAAGCTAACTCCATTTTTGTCAAATGAGGCAATATGCTCAGAGAGGTGATGTGACTAGCCCAAGGCCACTCAGCCATAAGCTGGAAGAACTCTGGCCGTAATCCAGATCTATGACATGTACTCTCTTTAACCAAATGGAGTAGATTACTCATATGAAATGCCACAAGCCAGGTTTTAAAAAATCCTCATGTCCCTGAAGAGATGAATAGTTCTGATCCATCATCAGGATTACCCTTGTATATAGATACATTTTTAAAAAATTTTTATTGGATTATAGTTGATTTACAATGTTGTGTTTCAGATGTACAGCAAAGTGAATCAGTCATACATACACATATATCCACTCTTTTTTTGGATTCTTTCCACATATAGGTCATTACAGAGTATTGATTAGAGTTCCCTGTGCTACACAGTACGTCCTTATTAGTTATCTATTTTATATACAGTAGTGTGTATATGTCAATCCCAATCTCCCAATTTATCCCTTGCCCCCACTTACCTTCTGGTAACCATAATTTTTTTTGTATATTTTTTAATTTTAAAAAATCTGTCTCTGTCTTTCTTTTTCATTTAGTACATATTTGTTAATATGATTAGTCCCCTCTATTAAATTATGTATTCCTTGAAGACAGGGACTATAGCTGGTTTATTTCCATTTCCTGGGTGCCTAGCAAAGTGCCTGGCATAGTCAGCGCTCATTGTCTGTTGAGTGAATGAAAGTTCATTATACAAGGAAAGAGATTAGAGATTAGCTTCTACCAAATGTGTTCCTCAGTTCATGTTCTGCCTTCAAAGATTATCTTTAGGACATGAAAAATATCATCAGCTCATTGACATATTTATTCTTTGTTTCTCCTCCATTTTTTTGTTTTCATTCCTCCTTTCCCATCCTCCTCATTTATTTAACTATCTGTGATATGGGATAAGTGGAACCAAGCTGAGTTGAGTCTAGTTTAAACATTCAACACTAAGTGGTCTTTCACTTTACATAATCAAAAATTTTCCATGTTACAAAAGATCAGAAAGAGAAATTCAAGACACAATCCCATTTACCATTGCATCATAGAGAATAAAATACCTAGGAATAAACCTACCTAAGGAGACAAAAGACCTGTACTCTGAAAGCTATAAGATGCTGATGAAAGAAATTGAAGAAGACACTAACAGATAGAAAGATATACCATGTTTGTGGATTGGAAGAATCAATATTGTCAAAATGACTATAATACCCAAGGCAATCTACAGATTCACTGCAATCCCTATCAAATTACCAATGGCATTTTTCACAGAACTAGAACAAAAAATCTTAAGATTTGTACGGAGACACAAAAGACCCCGAATCACCAAAGCAATCTTGAGAAAGAAAAATGGAGCTGAGGGAATCAGGCTCCCTGACTTCAGACTATACTACAAAGGTATAGTCATAAAAATAGTATGGTACTGACACAAAAATATAGAAATATAGATCAGTGGAACAGGATAGAAAGTCCAGAAATAAACCCATGCACCTATGGTCAATTAATCTACAATAAAGGAGGCAAGACTACACAATGGTAGAACGACAGTCTCTTCAATAAATGGTGCTGGGGAAACTGGACAGCTACATGTAAAAAAAAAAAAAAGAAATTAGATCATTCTTTAACACAAAATAAGCTCAGAATGGATTAAAGACCTAATTGTGAGACTGGACACTATAAAACTCCTAGAGGAAAACACAGGCAGAATACTCTCTGACATAAATCACAGCAATATCTTTTTCAACCTGTCTCCCATAATAATGGAAATAAAAACAAAAATAAACAAATGGGTCCTAATTAAACTCAAAAGCTTTTGCACAGCAACGAAAACCATAAACAAAATGAAAAGACAACCCACAGACTGGGAGAAAATATTTGCAAATGATGTGACCAACAAGGGATTAGTCTCCAAAATTTACAAACAGATCATGAGGCTTAACATCATCAAAACAAACAACCCAGTCAAAAAATGGGCAGATGAGCTAAATAGACGTTCTCCAAAGAAGACATACAGATGACCAAGAGGCACATGAAAAGATGTTCAACATCGCTAACTATTAGAGAAATGCAAATCAAAACTATAATGAGATATCACCTCACACCAGTCAAAATGGCTATCATCAAAAAATCCACAAACAATAAATGCTGGCGAGGGTGTGGAGAGAAGGGAACCCTCCTGCAATGTTGGTGGAAAAGTAAATTGGTACAGCCACTATTGAGAACAGTACGGAAGTTCCTTAAAAAACTAAAAATAGAGCTACCATATGACCCTGCAATCCCACTCCTGGGCATATATCTGGAGAAAAACATGGTCCGAAAGGATACATGCACCCCAGTGTTCATTGCAGCACTGTTTACAATAGCTAAGACATGGAAGCAACCTAAATGTTCATTGACAGAGGAATGGATAAAGAAGATGTGGTATATATATACAATGGAATATTACCCAGCGATTAAAAAGAATGAAATAATGCCATTTGCAGCAACATAGATGGACCTAGAGATTGTCATACTGAGTGAAGTAAGTCAGACAGAGAAAGAGAAATATCGTATGATACCCCTTATGTGCAGAATCTAAAAAGAAATGATACAAATGAACTTACTTACAAAACAGAAACAGACTCACAGACCTAGAGAATGAACTTACAGTTACCTGGGGGGAAGAATGGGGAGAAAGGGATAGACAGGGAGTTTGGGATTGACACGTACACACTGCTGTATTTAAATGGATAAACCAACAAGGTCCTACTGTATAGCACAGGGAGCTCTGCTCAATGTTATATGGCAGGCTGGATGGGTGTGGAGTTTGGTGGAGAATGGATACATGTATATACATGGCTGAGTCCCTTTACTGTGCACCAGAAACTATCACAATATTGTTAATCGACTATACTCCAATATAAAATAAAAAGTTAAAAAGAAATCCATGTTATATGTCAAAATAGAAGAGACCTTAAGTAATAGTTTAATTTTTAAATTAGCTGCAGGGTTTGGATATTTTTTAGCTGAAAGCTTATAAAAAAAAAAATACAAAAAAGCCAAACTGTAACTTACCATCCAACTCAAGCCAAGTAACAACTTGCCATGTGGTTGCTAAAACAATAAATAAATGAATGGTTTAACCCCTCTTCGGTCTTGGGAACTATACCCACCCTTGCCAAGAAGGAGTGAAGGAATAAGTCCATATATTATTTAACCACAGTGAACTCCTTGAGGGCAGGGTGTATTCCTGTTCCATCTTTGTATTCTAGAAAATTGTCTGGCACACAGTGAGTGCTCAGTAAAATGTTACTAAATTAAATTGGATTCCTGCAAAATTTATACATATCTATAATATATGTTTAGATACATGTACATATTATATAAATATCCTGTGTGGGTGGATATCCTAAAAGGGCAGGCTATGCCCTGGATCTTCCCACGTAAAAACTATAAAAAGCCCATAGTACTCATTTGTGTGTGACCACAGCTAAAGTCAGTTATGTTGTAGAATCCCAGCTACGATATGCATTCTCTGGTTAAAGCCACGCTGCATAGTACCAATTGTTTATAATAAAATCTCTGGAACATTTTCCTAAATGAAAAGGTAAAATGATCTATTACAGTATATACTTAACGTACACTTTTTTTTTTAACATCTTTATTGGCATATAATTGCTTTACAATGGTGTGTTAGTTTCTGCTTTATAACAAAGTGAATAAGTTATACATATGTTCCCATATCTCTTCCCTCTTGCGTCTCCCTCCCTCCCACCCTCCCTATCCCACCCCTCTATGTGGTCACAAACCACCGAGCTGATCTCCCCGTGCTATGCGGCTGCTTCCCACTAGCTATCTGTTTTACATTTGGTAGTGTATATATGTCCATGCCACTCTCTCACTTTGTCACAGCTTACCCTTCCCCCTCCCCATATCCTGAAGTCCATTCTCTAGTAGGTCTGTGTCTTTATTCCCATCTTACCCCTAGGTTCTTCATGACCTTTTTTTTTTTCCTTAGATTCCATATATATGTGTTAGCATACAGTATTTGTTTTTCTCTCTCTGACAAGAATATACAGTGGAGAAAAGACAGCCTCTTCAATAAGTGGTGCTGGGAAAACTGGACAGGTACATGTAAAAGAATGAAATTAGAACACTCCCTAACACCATACACAAAAATAAACTCAAAATGGATTAAAGACCTAAATGTAAGGCCAGACACCATCAAACTCTTAGAGGAAAACATAGGCAGAACACCCTGTGACATAAATCACAGCAAGATCTTTTTTGACCCACCTCCTAGAGAAATGGAAATAAAAACAAAAATAAACAAATGGGACCTAATGAAAGTTAAAAGCTTTTGCACAGCAAAGAAAACCATAAACAAGATGAAAAGACAACCCTCAGAATGGGAGAAAATATTTGCAAATGAAGCAACTGACAAAGGATTAATCTCCAAGATTTACAAGCAGCTCATGCAGCTCAATAACAAAAAAACAAACAACCCAATCCAAAAATGTACACTTTTAGACTCAAGCCAGGACTGGAGACAGTTCTCCCCCACTTCAGCCATTAAATTTCACTGCACCACATAGCCCACCCTCTCAGCCGAGGGGGCCCCCGCTGCACCATCTTGAGCTGAGTGTGGTCCGACAAGGTGGGTTATTTCCGCATATGAATGGCCTCCTCCTGCCGTTCATTTCAGCCTTGGTGGACAGTTCTGACTCACAGTGGCTGATGAAGGTGGTCAGGTAATGGAGCTGGACTCACCGGGAAGAAGTTAAGGCGGGTAGAACATGATGCTAAAATGCCAGTTTATGAAGGCTCAATGTGTTTTTAAGGAAATGGTTGACAAAACAGAGAGCTAAGTTCAGCAGGTAATTGGGGATTTACGGAAGTTATGCAACAATATCAAGAATATAGGAAATGTCACTGTCGCCTGGGAGGATGACCTGCAGCTGGAAGCAACTAGGATCCACGGTAAGTCAGGACTCAGAGGATTTAAAGGAACCAGGAGAGCCCATGTTAAAGCACAGTCCCAGGAACATAATGTAGCAGCTCCTTATTGAGCATATTCAGATAGAATTCCCATTTTCAGGAATACATAGCAAGCTTATACCATGAAATTCTTAAGTTTCCTACTACTAAGAAGCACCCAGTCATTCCAAGAACAACAAGGTGGCCCAGAAGAAAGTCCCAACCTACCTTCTTGTCTAAATTACTTTTGCAACAAGGGAAACTGAATTGGGAAATGCTTGGGGCCACTGTAACATTCAACACACAATAATTCTACTTTCTCTAAAACTACCTCTCCCCATCTGGGGAGTGAATCCTGAGGGCTCTGAGGTAGCGGGCCAGGCCAACTCCACAACTCTCTTCCTTGTGTTCTCTAGACCCACACTAGCTGGACTGAAATGTGGTCACTCTCCACCATTACCTAATTTAGCACCCTGGCACTTAATAAATATGTAACACTATCAAATGTACTTGCAGGAAACAGCTTGGAAATGAATTGCCTTGTCTTTAAGCAGCTGCTTGGAAATTGTGCATTTTGCAAGAACCAAACGGACCTGTTTAAAAAAAATGTTATTCCATGTGTTACATGATATTCCTTTAGTGTTAGTTTCAAAGCCACATGCCCCAGAATATAGCTCCCTTTCTAAAAGAGAATGACTCAATTTTTTATTAAAATGATAGTGATATTCATCTGTTGATTCGGCAAATATTTGAGTACCTATTTGTGTGCAGTACTGTTCTAGGCACTGGGAAGTCAGTGGTGAACAACACAGACACACTTTCATAGTGATTACATTCAAAAAAGCAAAAGCAAATGCACAAATAAGTAGATGTATAATGGCGTGTACTGTGAAGAAAAAGAACGTAGAGAAAGGGGATAAAGAATGATGAGTGATAAGAGACGCAGAAGTAGAAGGCATCTCAGAAGAGGTGTAATTAGGTAAGAGACCAAAATGGAATGAGAATGCAAGGCGTATGAATATCTAGAGAGAGTTCCGGGTGGATGGGAGAACAAGGGCAAAGGCCCTGTGGCAGGAGCATCCTTGGCCATACTCAAGGACCAGTAAGGAAGCCAGTATGTTTGAGTAAGTGAGGAGGAAGTGAGAGAATATGAGGTTGGAGGAGCAGCAAGAAGGTGGATTTTGCCAAGCCTCACAGACCATGGTGAGGACTTTGGATACCATTCTAAATATGCTGGAAAGTCACTGGAGGCCTTTGAGTAAGGCATGATCAGGTGGAACTCTGGATTAAACAGCCCCAAACAACTTTAAAACCATCCAACTGAAACCTTCCATTTCTAGTCAAAGGTGAACTAGATATGTAGGGAACCCCTTCCTGTAACAGGACATCTAAAGGTGATGGACACACACACCCACAAATGTATGTTGAGCTGGCGTAAATGTAAAAGAATTCCTTGAAGGCTAAAAATATAAGCCTGGAAGGCAAAGTAAGCACTGGAGTGGCATTTGCCATGGGATTATCTGCCAATTCCTGGCAAATTCAAATTTGGATTTTAAAAGGACTTGAATCTAGAAGATAGAGGCAAATTCCGAGACATAAGCAGAGTAGGACCCTAGATCATGAGACTCATAGATGATGCTTCATTATTTAAAAAAAGAAAAGAATCTCCAGAATCCAGAAGGAGATTGTGGAGTTAGAGCCGATTTGGGTTAAAGCCTTAGGTGGCATATGAAAAAAAAGAGTCCCTCTGAGAATTCCTAAATATAGTACTGCCGTCCCACAGATTTGGGACCATAATTCATAAAACCTTTGTGGCAAAAAAAAAAAAAGGAGAAAATTTTAAGTGGTATGGGGTCAGGGGTTTCCCCAGAAGCCAGCTTCTGCCAACAGAAATCTTCTTGGAAATAATACATTTTCAAAACAGATCTTGAAAATATCTCACAGGTAAAGTTTGCAAAAAAAAAAAAAAAGAGCCCCATCAAAAGTTTATAAATACATGGGAGGTAAGCCACCATTAGTGAAAGACAGTAAAACTACAAACTACAGAATCAGACAAATCAAAAAGTCTACTTACAATCAATGTATCAGCTACAGAACATAAAGATAGTTGAATAAATATCTAAACAGGGCTTCCCTGGTGGCGCAGTGGTTGAGAGTCCGCCTGCCAATGCAGGGCACACGGGTTTGTGCCCTGGTCTGGGAAGATCCCACATGCCGCGGAGCAGCTGGGCCCGTGAGCCATAGCCACTGAGCCTGTGCGTCCGGAGCCTGTGCTCCGCAACGTGAGAGGCCACAGCAGTGAGAGGCCCGCGTACCACACAAAAAAAATCTAAACAAAAATACTACTGAAGTTATAACAAAGAAATAATAAACTATCAAATTTGATTAGGCAGATACAAAAAAGGAACCAAACATATTTTCTATAAATGAAAATATAAAAATTAAAATTAGAAATTCAGTGGAGGGATTAAAAGGCAGATTAGACATAACTAAAGAGACAGCTAATGAACTGGAAGATGGAACAGAAGAATAATTCCAGAAAGAAGCACAAAGAGAAAGGGCTATAAAAAGAGGATAAGAGACAAAGGAAACAATGGTAAAATCTATATATACATTTCATTGGAGTTACAGAAGGAGATCATAGACATAATGGAAATATTTGATGAGGAAAATGGCTTAGAATTTTCTGGAATCGACTTCAAAAAGTTAAGCACGATTTAGAGGGAGAAAGATGAAGGAGGAGGAAAAAGAACAAATGAAAAGAAATAATGCATGGCTAGACATATAGTGGACACTGCAAAACTGAAAGCAAAGAGAAATTGTCTAATTTGCAGAGTTTTTAAGTCAGGATGGAATTAAAATCTTTTACAGCAATAATATATGTGCTGCTACTGCTAAAGTAGCAATCAAAGGGAAATATAATGCTTAGATTAGAAAAATTTAAAGGTTGTAAATAATCTAGCTAAGTATCTACTTTGGTTGTAAGGAAAATTTTGAAAAGTATAGTAGAAGGAAGGAAATAATAACGATATGAGTAGAAATCAATGAAGTAAAAAACATGCAATAGAGAAGATCAGCAAGACCAAAAGTTAGCTCTTTTTTTTTTTTTTTTTTTTTTTTTTTGGCGGTACGCGGGCCTCTCATTGTTGTGGCCTCTCCCGTTGCGGAGCACAGGCTCTGGACGCGCAGGCTCAGCGGCCATGGCTCACGGGCCCAGCCGGGGCATGAACCCGCATCCCCTGCATCGGCAGGCAGACTCTCAACCACTACGCCACCAGGGAAACCCCAAAAGTTAGCTCTTTGAAAGGACTAATAAAATTTACAATACAATAAATAATTGGCAAGCTTGATCAAGGTAAAAATGAAAGAAGGCATATATAAATAATATTAGAAATGCATAAAAACATATGGTGCAGGTATTAAAAAGATAATAGAGTCTGGCAAAAGATTTGATCTGAAACATATATAAAGGACTCTTATATTGAATAACAAGAAAACAAACAACCTAATAAAAAGTTAAATGGGCACATGCATAAATAATAGGAAAATCATTTGAACAAGACTTGCAAAAGAAGATATATGAACAAGTATAGGTAATTATACTCAATATCATTGGTCATCAAAACCACAATGAGATGTGCCTACACATATACTAGGATGGCTAAAATTCTTTAGGTTTGTTAAAAAAAACAAAACTAAACTGATGATACCTAGTGTTGAGAAGTATGTGGAGCAACTGGAACTCTGATATATTACTAATGCAAATACAAAATGGCACAGATACTTTGAAGAACACTTTGAAAGTTTCTGAAAAAAATTAAGCATATACTTTCTATATGACTGAGGAATTCCACTGCTCAGTATCTACCTAATGAAATGAAATCGTATGTTCACACAAAGATTTGTACACAATGTTCATAGCAGTCATTATACATAACAGCCAAAAAGTGGAAGCAACCCAAATGCCTGTCAATTGGAGAATGGATTTAACAAAATGTTGTATGTTCATACAATGGAATACTACTTAACAGTAAAGAGAGATAAACTACTGACACAATAACATGGATGAATCTCAAACACATCATGTTAATTGAAGGAAGTAATGTACAAAAGACTAAATATCATATGATTCCATTTATATTAAATTCTGAAAAGGGTAAAACTATAGAGGCAGAAGAGATATATGGTTGCATAGGGGCAGGGATTGAACACTGTAGGGTATGAGAATTTTTTTGAGGTGATGAAAGTATTCTAGAGCATACTGTAGCGTCGTTTGCATGATTGAACATATTTACCAAAACTTGTTGAACTGGGCTTCCCTGGTGGCGCAGTGGTTGAGAGTCCGCCTGCTGATGCAGGGGACATGGGTTTGTGCCCCGGTCCGGGAAGATCCCACATGCCGCGGAGTGGCTGGGCCTGTGAGCCATGGCCACTGAGCCTGCGCGTCCGGAGCCTGTGCTCCACAACGGGAGAGGCCACAACAGTGAGAGGCCCGCGTACCGCAAAACAAAACAAAACAAACAAAAAAAAAACTTGTTGAACTTTTACACTTAAAATGGATGAATTTATTGCATTTAAATTATGTAACAAACCTGTAAAGATGCTCAAAATAAACAAGGTGAGAAAATATCATAAACTGCATTATGTCAGCAAATTTGAAAATGTATATAAAATGGACTATGAAAATTGCCCAAACCAATCCTAGAAAAAGTAGAAAACTTGAATGGTGCTATCACTATCAATCGAAATCAATCAGTAGTTACAAAACTTCCTTGAAGATTACGTAGGATCCAGACAGTTTTACAGATAAGTTCTATCAAACATTCAAGGAGCGGATCATCTCAACCATAAACAAACTATTCAGAAAGTAGGGGGGAAGAAAATGATGGAAGGGGAGACACTCTCCAATTCATTTTAGAGGCTCCTGTAACCTTGATAGGGAAAACTGACAATAAAAAATAGAAGGGAAAATTACCTTCCAATCTCATTCATGAACATAGATACAAAACATCCTAAGCAATATATTAGGATACCAAATTAAGCAATGTATAAAAAGACATAACTCATAACTTGGGTTTTGGGCTTTTTTCCCAAAATGCAAATTTAGTTCCAATATACAAAAATCTATGAATGTAGCTCACCACCACCATCCAGTGAAAGGAGGAAAAACGTGATTATTGCAATAGATTAAAAAAAAAGATTTAAGAAAATTCAACAACCATACATGATAAACTCTCTTAGCAAACTAGGAATGGGAAGGAGCAATCTTAACCTGATAAATGGTATCTATAGAAAACTTGGAGCCACCATCATATTCAGTTGAGAAACACAGCACACATTCCTATTAATATCAGAATCAAGACAAGATGCCCTCCATCGCCATTTGTGTTCAACAACACATTGGAGATCCTAGCCAGAAGAGCAAGAAGAGAAAAAGAAAACATATGAGCACTGAAAATAAGAAATAAAACTCACTACCGATATAATTATCTACATAGACAGCCCAAAAACATCTGCAGAGAAATTCTTGAAATTAATGGAGAGTTTAGCAGTATTACTGGATATAAGATCAATATACCAAAGTCAATTGCAAATCTAGTTACCAGCTATAAGCAGGTAGAAAATTTATATTTTTAAAAAGATACCACTATAATAGGTTCTAAAATGTAAGGTATTGAGGAACAAATCCTACAATGGACGTGTAAAGCTTTATGTAGAAAATTAGCAATCTATTTAAGGATATTTTATTAAGTGCTTACAGTGTGCTAGGCACTCTGCTGGGAAATAAAAAGGCTAATAAGACATGACGCTCCTACTCTGCCAACAGGCTGGTGGAAGAAACTGATACCCAAGCAAACGGATGTCATACTGCGGGACAAGTGCAGTGGAGGGGTGTTTAGATACAATGACAAGGATGTATCATGTTTGGAAGGATCAGAAAAGGGCGCATTCAAAGTGGGAGACACCTGTGCTTACTCTTGAGGATGAATAGGGATTTTCCAGGATAGCAAGGAGGGAGAGGGAATAAGCCATGTTTGCAAAGCAGGGGGACCCAAGTGGGAATAGGAAAAGGTATGTGACATTCAAAGGACCGTACTATCCACAGTGATACCAGCTCAACAGGGCTTTGCTGAAAACGCCTTCAGGTGCCCCACCTCTGACCTCTTGGGCTGTCATACCATCCCATCCTGCCTCTTCCCTCCATCTCTGCCTATTAACAGTTTTCTGGACCTGAAATTCCAATTCAAATTGCTTTCCCTACTCTCCCATGCCCCTCATTGTGATCCATTTCTGCCCTCTGTTTAGATAGTACTTTGTACCTCCAATTTTAGTGGAAGCCCAGCTGCATTCTTCTGTTTACCAAATGGCAATTGAAGTATTTCTACTACCTTTGTAAAATATCAAACTGGTAATTGAACAGATACTCAACATATGTGTCTTAAATAGACTGTCACTGCTCAGCATAAGGGCTTCTGTAAAGCTGCTCCTTGCAGTAGATCTGAAGGAAATCTGCATTGTTTTGAGGTTTGTTTTATTGCATGACATCACAGTGAATGACCTTTGTCTAACCCACAGGGGGACCACAAGACAAAATCTGTTAACACTTGGCCTCTCAGATAAACTCCATCCTGTGTGCTTCAGAACAGTATAGAATTCCCACCCTCTCTCACCTCACTCTCCTCTCCAACCAAAATCCACTGTGTGAGAGTACAGACAGGTTATTAACTACTGGACTGCATTCTGTTGGTTAAAACGCTTGTTTGCACATGAGCTTGCTAAACCTATGTACTACAAAGCAGGCTCATCTAAATAAGCACTGAAATCAGTTCTGATATTTCCTGCCACTGTACATCCTCTACTTCATTTTTTTAAGTTAACTAGTTTGTACAATTCAGCATAAGTAATGCCATTCCCTTTCACGTTCAGAGGAAGTATGCAAGTATGGAGTAGTAGGAAGAAGAACACTGAACCTGGAGTTCCCAGGAAGATACTGCTGTGAAATTGGGGAAATCTCTTAACTCTTTAGAGCCTCAGTTTCCTCATTTTTAAGGGGGTGATAATGTCACTTCCCTGACCACTGTCATTTGGCTGTTGTGAGGATCAAATGGGTCAGTGGCTGTGCTAGCAGTTTAAGAAGTATAAAGCTCTGTTCCAACGCCATGTGCTATCATTATTACGAAGAGTAACCAGCACAAGCTGTTAAACATTTCCCTTCTCATGAGCTTATATCCTTTGAAGCTATTGTTATCTTCTTGAGTAGAATCAGCTCTTATGAGGCATGCCCAGAAAATTCATTGTGGACATCGTTGTTTTTAGACTGCTAAGATTAATCCACATTAGTGAAATTTATCATTTTCCTTCAGCATCTTTCAGCATCATCCAAAAGTCTGTCTTATTTTTAAATTGACATATGACACTGTGTAACATAGAAATATAAAATCAGTATGCACATTTGGAGTTTATTTTTGTGTATGTTGTTAAAGAATGTTCTAGTTTCATTCTTTTACATGTAGCTGTCCAGTTTTCCCAGCACCACTTATTGAAGAGGCTGTCTTTTCTCCATTGTATGTTCTTGCCTCCTTTGTCATAAATTAGGTGCCCATATGTGCATGGGTTTATCTCTGGGCATTCTGTCCTGTACTATTGATCTATATTTCTGTTTTTATGCCAGTACCATACTGTCTTGATTCCTGTAGCTTTGTGGTATAGTTTGAAGTCAGGGAGCCTGATTACTCCAACTCTGTTTTTCTTTCTCAAGATTGCTTTGGCTGTTCGGGGTCTTTTGTGTTTCCATACGAACTGTAAAATTTTTTGTAGTAATTCTGTGAAGAATGCCATTGGTAGTTTGATAGGGATTGCACTGAATCCGTAGATTGCTTTGGGTAGTATAGTCATTTTCATAATATTGATTCTTCCAGTCCAAGAACATGGTATATTTCTCAGACACTATAAAACTCTTAGAGGAAAACAGAAAAAACACTCTTTGACATAAACCACAGCAAGATCTTTTTTGACCCACCTCCTAGAGTAACAGAAATAAAAACAAAAATAAACAACTGGGACTTAATTAAACTTAAAAGCTTTTGCACAGCAAAGGAAACCATAAACAAGACAAAAAGACAACCCTCAGAATGGGAGAAAATATTTGCAAATGAAACAACAGACAAATGATTAATCTCCGAAATATACAAACAGCTCATGGAGCTCAGTATCAAGAAAACAAACAAGCCAGTTAAAAGATGGGTGGAAGATCTAAATAGACATTTCACCAAGGAAGACATACAGATGGCCAAGAAGCACATGAAAAGATGCTCAACATCACTAATTATTAGAGAAATGCAAATCAGAACTACAATGAGGTATCACCTCAAGCTGGTCAGAATGTCTATTATAAAAAAATCTAGAAACAATAAATGCTGGAAAGGGTGTGGTGAAAGGGAACCTTCCTGCACTGTTGGTGGGAATGTAAATTGATACAACCACTATGGAAAACAGTATGGAGGTTCCTTAAAAAACTAAAAGTAGAACTGCCATATGACCCAGCAATCCCACTACTGGGCATATGCCCTGAGAAAACCATAATTTAAAAAGAGACATGCACCACAATGTTCATTGCAGCACTATTTACAATAGCCAGGACATGGAAGCAACCTAAGTGTCCTTTGACAGATGAATGGATAAAGAAGATGTGGCACATATATACAATGGAATATTACTCGGCCATAAAAAGAAATGAAATTGAGTTATTTGTATTGAGGTGGATGGACCTAGAGTCTGTCATACAGTGAAGTCAGAAAGAGAAAAACAAATACCATATGCTAACACATATATATGGAATCTAAAAAAAAAAATGGCTGATGAACCTAGTTGCAGGACAGGAATAAAAAGGTAGACATAGAGAATGGACTTGAGGACTTGGGGTGGGAAGGGGAAGCTGAGGCGAAGTGAGAGTAACATCAACATATGTACACTACCAAATGTAAAATAGTTGGCTGGTGGGAAGCAGCAGCATAGCACAGGAAGATCGGCTCGGTGCTTTGCGATGACCTAGAAGGTGGGATAGGGACGATGGGAGGGAGGCTCAAGAGGGAGGGGATATGGGGACATGTGTATGCCTAGGGCTGATTCGCTTTGTTGTGCAACAGAAACTAACACAGTATAGTGAAGCAATTATACTCCAATAAAGATCTATTAAAAAAAAAAAGAGAGAGAGAGAGACATCCAAGTACTCAGCCCAGAGAAAATCAGAGCACGTGATTTATTAAACTGGTGTGATAATGTGGTTTTGCTCTTCATTAAAAAGAAAAGAAAGAAAGAAAGAAATAAAAAATAAATAAAAAAATAAAATCAATATATGCAAAGAAGTTACATTTTTACATACTAACAATGAAATACAAAGTAAAACAAATTAAGAAAATAACCCCATTCACAATAGCATCAGAATCAATAAAATACTTAGGAATAAATTTAACCAACAAAGTGAAAAATCTGTACAATGAAAACTACTAGACTTTGATGAAAGAAGTCGAAGAAGATGCAAACAAATGGAAAGATATTCCAGAAACATTGATATTGTTAAAAAGTCCATATTACCCAAAGCCATCTGTAGATTCAATGCAATCTCTTTAAAATTTCTCAGATTACTAATGATTTGAGGCATTACTTCTCTTCACTTGTGTAGTAGTAATTCAAATTTCCTCTTCTGTACATTGCCTTTTTGAATCCTTTACTTACTTTTCTACTGGGGTCGATGCCTTTCTTTTGTTAATTTGTAGAAGTTACTTGTGTTATTCATGTAGTGGGGTTTAGACATTTTGAGTATTTTTCTCATATTGCCTTCTGTGTAATAAATGTGTCCATGGTGTCTTCTTTGAACAGAAAGCCTTAATGTAAATGAACTCAAAGTCATCAGTACTTTGCCTTATGATATGTGCTTTTGAAAAAATTTTTTGAAAAGCTTTTCCCTGCCCTTAGGTCACCAAGATATTCTTCTACATTATGCTCCACTAACTTTATAGTTGTACCTTTTTCTCTTAGATCTTTAATCCATGTGGAGTCCACATTTGTATGATATATGAGGCAAAGATCCAGTTTTATTTCCGTCTTTACAGTGAGCCAGTTTTCCCAATGTAAGTTTCTAGGTACTGACTTGTGATATCCTTTTCATCATATTTAGTTTTCCACATATACATAATATCAGTATCTGAACTCTCTGTCCTATTTTATAGGCCTATTTATCTGTTTTTTGGTTTTGGTTGTTTTGTTTTTTGTTTGTTTGTTTGTTTTACCAGTGCACCACTGTTTCTGTGGCTTTTTTGTGTATTTCTGTATCTAGTAGGGCAAGCTCCCTTTCTATTCATGTTCTTCAAGCTTGACTTAGCTATTCATAAACTCTTATTCCTCCAAATAAATTTTAAAGTAAGTCGTTATGTTCCTCAAAAAAATCTAAGTAGAATTTTTTTGGAGTTGTATTGAATTTATCAATTAAATGGGAGAATTGGTGTCATTATAGTATAATATTAAGTTGTCTCATCCAAAAGCATAGGATTTTCTTCATTTATTCAGATCATCTTTTACATACTTCATTAATATTTTGAAGTTTTCTGTTTTCTCTGTATATACCTTGTACATTATTTCATTAATATAATTAAGTCTTAGATGTTTAATAGATTTCTTGATAGTGGGAATGATATATTATTATTTATTATATTTTCTGATTGGTTGTTGTTAGTGCTAAAAATTGATCTCGTAGCCACTGATCTTACTTAATTCTCTTACTGGTTCTAATAGTCTGTCTTCTGAATCTGTTGGTTTTTCTGGATAAATGATCATATCATATGCAAATGAAGATAATTCTATCTCTTACATTCTCTGTTAATCAGCTCTCACTAAGTTATGCTATGATAACAAACAATCCCAAATCTCAATGACTTATAATAGCAAAAATGTATTTCTCACTTCTATAGCTGTTGGCTACAGCTCTGCCCTACTCAGCAACATGCCATTCTTATAGCAGAGGAAAAGCACGGGGCAGCCAGTTAATCCACTTTATGACTGTTGAAGCTTCCGCTTAGAACTGGCATAGTGCCAAATCCATTCATATTCATTGGCAAAAATAAATCCCATGGTCAAGCCTGATGACAACAGGGTTTAAAGTTTCCTCCTCCAGAGGAAGGCTCTGCAAACTATATGGCTGAGAAGAGGATAGTAAATAATTGTGAACAAGAATATAATCTACCCCCCTTTCTAACCCTCATTCTTATTATTTCTTTGTCTTTAGCTTCTTTTTCTTTAGCCAAGACTTCTAATGATAATAGTAAGCGTCCTTATCTTACTTTTTCTTTAAAGAGAATAAATCTTAACTTTCTACATTTACTATAATACTTACTATAGGTTCTTAGTATAAATAACCTTTATCAAGTTAAGGAAATCCTCTGCTATTCCTAGTGCTAAGAGTTTTAATCATAAATTTGAATAGTATCTTATCAAATGTATTTTTATCTTGATTTATATCGTCATACAATTTTTTCTCCATTAATATGTTACTACACTAACATATTAATAAATTTTCTCTGTTGAACCATCTGGTATATCTGAGATAAACTCTACTTGATCTTAATGTATTATTTTTAAACTACAGTTATGTTAGCTAATATTTTATTTAGGGTTTTTTAATCCATGTTAATAAGTAAAATTGGCCTATTATTTTCTTTTATGTGTTGTCCTTATCTAATTTTGGAATAAGGCTAGGCTAGCCTTGTAAGGTGATCTGCATAGATTTTTCCCTTTTTCTATTTTCTAAAGACTTGTATGAGATAGAAATTAATATTCCTTAAAAATTTTGTAGAACTTTCCATTAAAACCATCTGGGCCTGAACAGGGAAGACTCTGGACTCGAGACAATAGACCTGGCTTCAAGTCTTGACTGTGCTACCATGTACCCGTGTATCTCACTTAACACCTCTGTGTCAATTCTCTTGTCTACAAAATGAGGGAATTGGATTAGAAGATTGCAAAGGCCAGACCCCTTTTCACTGGGATAGTGTGTGATTGATAGTGCATTTAAAATTGTTATAAAGTAATTTACATAGATTTTTGTCTCTGCCAGTGCTCTAAGTAGTTAGAAGTGTAACTTACAGAAAATTTTTTCAAAAGCTATACTTTATTAATTAAAATGGGAAGGAAGAAAATAGCCTAATATTTATTCTATGTCTGTCATGTATCAGGTATTGTCTGGAGTGTTTCTTCTTTTGTGATTTCAATCTAATCCCTCTAAAAGCCCAGGAAAATTCCTGTTCCAGTCAGAAGATCCTGGAAAATTCTCATTCCAGATAAGAAAGCAGACTCAGAGGTAAAAGAGTTTGCATAAGTTTACAGAGCTAGTAAATAACAGGAGTAGGGTTCAAGTTCAGGTTTTGTGATTCTAAATCCAGTGCTGTTGATAGCTGAAATTCTGTTATAATCCTGCCCATGGAAGTCCCTTCCCTGTAAATTAACCGGCCGGTCCACTTCAGTGGACAGTGACTGCGGATAACAGCACGTGCGAGCAGAGCTGCTATGTGCCCTTCGTTTCATGCTTTTCTTCAGGGTCCTCCATAAGGCTTACATTAGCAACTCAGTCTGAATTACCAAATGAATGTCTCTGTCTCCTTTCTGCTCTCACTAGCTCTTTTTTCTTGAAGAGGAAAAATAAAAATAAAGTATAGCTAAGTATTAAGGAAAAAAAAAACCATCTGGGCCTGAAGTTTTTTGAGAAAGACAAGTCTTTGTTTATTGTTTCAAATTATTCAGTACACACTGATGTAGTCAAATTCTATAGTTCTTCTCTATACTGGTTTTGGCAGTTCATCATTTATATAGGAATTTATCCATTTTAACTAGGTCATCAAAATTATTAGACTATAACTGATAATAAAACATACTATGATGATGGATAGAAATATAGCAAAATGTGAGAAATTATCTCCAAGAGTAGGATTAAAGATAGTTTCTATGTTTTAATTTGTTCCATGTTCTTTTCATTATAGTCTGAATGTTTTACATGGATAGGATATTTCTTTTATATAATCAGAAAAAACTTAGGCTATTTCTGCTTTGCACTGAAATTAATCCATAAAACTTACCTAATTTCAGAAGATATTGATATTTTCAAACACCCATGCCCCATTGTTGAATCCTCAGGCAGACTTGCTTTCTCAGGCACTAAATTCATCTGTAAACCAGTAGAACACTTCCGGGGGGAGACCATAACCTCTACATGGCCTGGAGTCTCCCTGTGCACTTTCAATATTTTATAAATAATGACAATTAATAGGCACTATTTCGCCTTCTTGGGTTTAAACCAGTTTATTTTATATAAAAGGACATTTTAACATAGCCAACGTGGGTACCTTATTTTTAAATTTGCAGTTGAACTCTTGGAACAACAACTGTTGATTCTGTTTGTCTTTTTACTGCCTTTACCCTCCACTCAATTATGGAGTGGAGGGTAAAGGCTTTTATTAAGCAGTGTATATTTCAGTTAAGGCCTCAAAAATATACTTTTTGAGGAAAAACCTTTGATAGTATTTTGGGGTGAGTGGTACCTTATTTATATTTGGTTTTTAATGTGTGTTATGTGTGGGGCCTGAGGATTCAGGGAAGCTACTTTCTTTTGAAGAGCTGTCAGGACTTCCCTGGTGGTACAGTGGTTAAGAATCTGCCTGCCAATGCAGGGGACATGGGTTCGAGCCCTGCTCCAGGAAGATCCCACATGCCATGGAGCAACTAAGCCTGTGCGCCACAACGACTGAGCCTGTGCTCTAGAGCTCGCAAGCCACAACTACTGAGCCTGTGCTCTAGAGCCCGCGAGCCACAACTACTGAGCCCACATGCCACAACTACTGAAGTCCTCGCACCTAGAGCCCGCGCTCTGCAACAAAAGAAGCCACAACAATGAGAAGCCCACGCACTGCAACGAAGAGTATCCCTCACTCACCACAACTAGAGAAAGCCCACAAGCAGCAATGAAGACCCAATGCAGCCTAATTAATTAATTAATTATTTTAAAAAAGAAAAGCTGTTGGACAACACAAATTAAATCTAGTAATTGAATAGACACAGCCAAACAGGTTCATCTAGTTCACGTACATTTTAAAATAAATGAAAGAGAGAGGTAGAATATGTGTAGGGAGGGATTTTGACCATCCTCCCCTTTCAATTAAGTGTCTTCAGTTCTCTAGGGAAATGTGTAAAGATTAAATACATATAATATGTATGTGTATATATACATGTATGTATGTCTATATAGGTATATATACACATGCATACATATGTGTGTGTGTGTGTGATACCTCCTGTACCCCATCTTTGTCTTTCATTCATACTGAAATAATTCTAGGTGCTTCAGTACTTTTTCTTGAGATTGACAAAGGAGACTAAATGATCTTGAAGTGAATTAATTTGGGAGGGGCTAGAAACTACAAAAAATGATTTCCATTCACAGAACTCTCTGCCCTCATCTTCAAACAGAGAGCATGGTTTGGGAACATGGCACATGGCAGATGTGCCCTTGTCACCATTAGATGGATGTACAGGAATGTTAATGGAGAAAGAGTCTGAAGGCATAGGCTCAGTCAACTTTTAGCTCGGTGACCTTAGGCAAGATCTTCAGTCTCTCCAGCTTAGGTTTCCTAATCTACAAAATGGGGGTGATAACAGCACCTCATGTGGTTGCCATAGGGATTGACTGAGACCACCTATTAAGGCACCACATTTTATACAGTTAATTTTTGTTGCCTTCTTCCCCACTAAACAGTTAGCTCCATCAGGGCAAGGAACTTCGTTGGTTTTGTTTACTATTACATCTCCAGCAACTAAAATAGTGCCAAGGATATAGTAGGCCTTCAACAAAGGCAACATTAGTTGAAAGAATGCTGAATCAAAAGAAAGAGCATTTACTTAGAAACTGGAATGTACCAATAAGTGCCCAGTGAATAGTACAGGATGACAGTGATGACAGGCAGTAGAAATGGCAGTGGCGGTGGTCACGGCTGAGGCGGCAATGGCGGTGATGTGGACGGAGGTGGGGATGGGAGAAGACTGGTAGTGAAGTGTGGTGGTTCAGGGCAAAGGCTTTGGGAACAGGCTGCATGCCTGGGAACACCCGCTCTGGACTACAACCAGGATCTCACTTTCCTCAGCTGTAAGATGGGTGTAATAATAGCATCTACTTTTGTAAGGTTGTTGTGAGGATTAAATTGTTAATATTTTAAGCATACTCAGAATAATGCTAGCTGATATTATCACTACTACTACCACATCTATTTCTTACATAACTGGTCAGTAAATACTATTGTGGATTATAATTTTAAAGGAAGGCTTTCAGAGAAATCAGCTCATCAGTATGGTACTATGTGAAGGAAAGACTGACACAATAGAAAAATCAGTAAAAGAATGGGAGATACAATCATAAATGTCCAGGAAATATAAGAATTTGTCTTCCTAACAAGTTATTAAAGAATGGGAGTTAAAACAATGAAGAAACACATTTAGAACTATTAGAAGGGCAAAAATGAAAACAGTGATAACACCCTATATTACCAAGAGGTTAGAGCAACAGGCACTTTTGTATATACCTGTTAGGAGTGTAAATTAGGACATTTCTGAAGGCCAGCTTAGCAATAAATATCAATATCCTTAAAAGTCCCTTGGCCTGGAAACACCAGTTTTAATAATTTAGCCTGAAGAAATCATCAGACCGGTGTTTTGTAATACATGTATATAAATTACAATCATATCTTGGACGTAAGTAATGTTAGAATTTGCATATGTATGGGAACTAGTTAAAACACTTCGTCCGTACAATGGAATAACCTTGCAGTCATTGTAAATGATCAGTATTTGTTGACATGGAAAGATGTCTGTGTTGTGTTATGTGAAAAAAATCATGTTAGAGGACAATTGATAGTATGGTCACATTTTTATTTTAAAAGTATATGTGCACATTGATAAAAGCCTAGAAATCTGTATCTTAAGTATTGAGTTGATGTTAGTGTGCTTACCTCTGTGTTATAAAATTACAGATGACTTTCCTTTTCTTCTTTATAGTTACTTGTATTTTTCCGAAATTTTAAAAGTAAGCATCTGTTACTTTCATAATAGGAGACAGAACGCAGTCAAAAAGCCATTTCCACGTTGTAAGAAAGGGAGATTAATCAAGTGATAAAGTGTGTAGTTAATTTGACCACTGAGGTCAACCAAATTAAAAAATTCAAACTCCAGAGTCAATTCTATGACCTGAAACGGCAGCAGCTAACAACCGGTCACCACTAGTTAGTGGTTATTAGTTTTTTGGGTATTTTTGGTTTTGGGGGGTTTTTTGGACACGCTGGGTTTTCGTTGTGGCATGCGGGCTTCTCTAATTGTGGCATTACGGCTTAGTTGCCCTGCTGTGTGTGGGATCTTAGTTCCCCGACCAGGGATCGAACCTTCATACCCTGGAAGGTGGAAGGTGGATTCTTAACCACTGGACCACCAGGGAAGTCCTAGTGACTATTAGTGTTGACTCTGCCCCAGAAGGGGGGTGAAGGGAATGTTGTGAAATCTCCCGGTGCATTCGGTGCAATGACCCATCTAAAATAATGGCAGAACCATTTGAGACCATGCATGGTCAAAGGCGAGACTTGGCCAAAATGATTTGAACACCTTCAGAGATGACCAAAGAATGAATTACATCCTGCCAAGTGGATAAACTAGCAAGGAGGAGCCCTCTGTCTTTTCTGCAAGCGCCACCTTCATTAATACCTCCTCTGCCTTGGAATGGTATGCTGGTTCATTTGTTTGTTTAACCCAGTGGTTTACAAATTTTGGTGCATCAAAATCACCTAGGAGACTTGTGAAAACACAGATTGCTGGGCCCCTCCCCTGAGGTTTCTGATAGCTCTGGAGTGAGCCCGGAGAATTTGCATTTCTCGCAAGTTTCCGATTGATGCTGATGCTGCTGGTCCAGAGACCACACTTTGAGAACAGGAATGACCAGCCTACATACCATGTATATAACCATATGGATTATTCCCTTTAAAAATTACTCTATTGCTAGGGCTTCCCTGGTGGCGCAGTGGTTGAGAGTCCACCTGCCGATGAAGGGGACGCGGGTTCATGCCCCGGTCTGGGAAGATCCCACATGCCGCGGAGCGGCTGGGCCTGTGAGCCATGGCCGCTGAGCCTGCACGTCCGGAGCCTGTGCTCCGCCGCAACGGGAGAGGCCACATCAGTGAGAGGCCCGCGTACTGCAAAAAAAAAAAAAAAAAAAAAAAAGAAAAAATTACTCTATTGCTAGAACAAAACTGAAACAATCAATGAAATCCAAAGTTTCAATCGCCATATAGCCTGATTTCCTATCAAATCGAAGTTTTCATTTGCTTATGTTCCCTTCTGAACTTTGTCCATGTGAACATACTTTTTTTTTCATATTTGCAGTAATCATAGATAAAAGTAGGAAAAAATCATAAAGTTTTCCCATATTATTGGGTAATATGTTCTCCTTATCTCCTCCAGTTAACCGCGGATGGCCTGGTCCTGATATAAATCCTTCCATAGCCTTTTCTTTGCATATATATGAGAAACAGTACAGGAAGAGGTCAAGAGCTCTGGCTGCCATCCAGATTAAAATTCTGGCTCCGCTCTTAGCAACTCTATGTCCACAGACATCTCTAGGCCTTAGAATCCTTCTTCTGTAGAATCAGAGTAATAATAGTACTTGTATGAGATGGTTGTGAGATTTAAATTAGTTAACACATGAGAAGCACTGAGCATGGTCCCTGGCATGCAATAGATACTAAATGTAAACCATCATTATTTGTGCATATACAGAGGTTGTTTTTACCTACACTTCTCTGGGCCATGTGTTCCCTGCAGCACTGACATTCCTCAGGGTAAAGAGATAGAGCTCTCACTAACTCTAAGAGCTAGATAATATTCTACAATAGCAGGGATGCATCCCTCCTTAGTGAGCCATTCCCCTACTGACAAGCATTCTGATTGGGTCCAGATTTTTACTACTACAAATGCTACAGCAGCATCCTTGACCCCCTCAGTCCTTCAGGGCAGCTGGTTCTGCCCTTCCCCTTTTGCACATTAGCTGCCCCTTGCCCCAGACCCCTCCTCAGACAGGAGTTTCCTCCACAGGCCACCTCCACTTTGCTGCCCTCTTCCTCAATCCCTCCCCTGTCAGGCTGGCCAGGCTGGAGTAGAAGCCCCTCTGAGCCCCGAGGAAGACCAGCTGACAGCTGATATGCTGTAGGCAGAGCCCCTGAGACACCGTCATCCTGAAGTTATGCTGCTGCCATGATGCCTGGAGTGGGAATGAAGGCAAGACCAGCGGAAACGTGCCAGGAAGGCATTTTGACTGTGATGAGGGAAGCAAAAAATACCCAGGCAATCAGTTTGTGGATGTAGCCCAGATGTTTTCATCCATGACCTGGAGAACAACTCTGGCAGGGACCCCAGTCCCAGATTTAGCCTGTTTTAGGAATGAGCCGCTAATAATAATACCTTGTATGGGCAGAGGACTTATGTGTTCTCAGAAGAGTTTCTGTTGTGTCCTTATGGGTTTTTCTGCTGGGTTAAGGGACACCCACAGCTCGGATCAACTGAGTTATGATTTAGTTGTGTCATTGGCATTGCTGAAATACTAGATCCAGCCACCTGTGAGCCATGTGTTTGTGTTGTAAGGCAGTTTAAAATGCTCCCTTAAAATTCCCATGAGCTCATCCAGGTCCCCCTGGAAATGGGAACTAACAGTGATGGAAAGTGGATGTGCCTGGTGCCGTTCAAATGTTATCTGACTCTTAATCCTCCCTGAAACCCAGAAGCTGTTATCCCCATTTTGCAGATAAGGCCACTGAGGCTGAGAGCAGTGAAGCCAATTGCCTGAGGTCACGTACCTGCTTAGGAGCAGAGCTAGAATTCAAGCCTGAGTTCATGTGAATAAAAAATTGTGTCCTCCCCACCACATACCCAACTAAACCACCAAACCATAACGTTTAAAAAAAAAAAAAAAACTATTTCTGGAACATATTAAGGAAAAAGCTGCTTTCCCATAGGTGACTAGGATTAGATAGGTTTGGAACACCTGTTTAACGGTTCTGTCAGACTGGAAACCAAACATTATGGTTTGTACTCCTGTCCAAGCATCTACTTGTGAATATGGCGACGTGCTTGGTGATGATGATGATGTTGGTGGTGACAGTGGCAATGATATCTTTCATTTACTGAGCACGCACTGTGTACCAAGTACTTGGATTCTCACACTGACCCTTTTCATTTTTACAACAAGCCAGGGGTTTTGGGTTGTAAGGCACAAAAACCGCACAAAATTGCACATACGCACAAAAATCCTGCCCAAGTATCCAGGCGTGCACAGCTAGGACACAGCAGGCCTGGGATATGGCCTCAGGCCCCTGACTCCAGAGCCTCTGCTTAGAACCACATCTCTGCGCTTCATCTAACATAGAGTACCCGTAAAAGAAAACAGACATTGGAAATCCTCCACAAGCTTCCACTGCCCTGATGGCCATTCTGGGATTTACGTATTTTATTCTGCAGGGTTCATACGTATTTAGACACTTTAAGTTAATCACGGCCTGTCACACTTTATCTGGACTGTTCATTGTCAGCAAGCACATGTAGATTTCAGGACCCAGTCCTCCTCTGCTTTGCATCACCGTTTTTGATTATACAACCATCCTGTTAATAGATGAGCTCTAGTGCAAGCAGAAGGCCATTTTTATGGAGTTGAAGATAATATAGGTGCTCGGCCTAAATTAATGGGGTAATTTCCTCAGTCTTTTTGGTCATTTGTCACCACGGACTTCCATACAGCTCAGACAGACCAGTCATGGCTAAGATGACACTGTGTCCTCCAAGAAATGGAGAAAGAGCAGAAACTGAATTCTGCTCAAAGCCTACAAAACTCCCGAACCTGAATTTTAGATCTACCCTTGAATCGCTCCCCCGAGTGGGGCAGAGCTGCTCACTTGTTTACGCGCCTCTTCACCTCACTGTCAGAGGCCATGAGTACAGTGATGCCTGCCCGCCATGTGCCAGCCACATTGGCAGCAGCTACGCATACCGAAGGCATGGCGTTTCTGCTGGCCTCGACAGCAGGCTTTTATACAAGGAGAATTGTAAGTTCTTACTCGCACAGTGGCACACGGTCTCAACTCTTCCCTCGCTAGAATCAGTGTGAGAGCCAGCCACTGAGTCCAGGAAGCGTCACTTTTTGGTTGGCCATTTGGGAACTTTACTTTCACTGAGATGAGGTCGTTCTTCCTGATTCTGCCTTTTCCCAACCTGTGTTCCGGAGGCGCTCCCCGCTGCAGGGCTAGGCAAGGAACCAGGAGAGAAAAGGTCAAAAGCAGGTGGAAACCCACTACATTTGCTCCTCCCCCCTTGGAGAGTCATGATAGGAGTTGATCTATCAAAAGCTCTGAGGAGGGCTTCCCTGGTGGCGCAGTGGTTGAGAGTCCACCTGCCGATGCAGGGGACACGGGTTCGTGCCCCGGTCCGGGAGGATCCCACATGCCGCGGAGCGGCTGGGCCCGTGAGCCATGGCCGCTGAGCCTGCACGTCCGGAGCCTGCGCTCCGCAACGGGAGAGGCCACAACATTGAGAGGCCCGCGTACCGCAAAGAAAAAAGCAAAAAAAAAAGAAAAGCTCTGAGGAGTCCTGCAGTATAGACACATATTAACTTCGCTTTACCCAGTGTTGCCCAACGCTTTTTGAGGATGGGGGTTCGTGTGGCTCTAAAGCCACGTTCTCCCAAGTGGCCATGGCCCCCCCCTGGATTCTGGGGTCATGAAAATGAAAAATACAGCATGCAAAGGCCAATGGAATCAGGGAATCAAGCAACTGCATTGACTTCATGGTGCCCCACCTCCTTCTTGAGAGTCCCGGAACATCCTGACCCAGCAAGGTTTTCACAAAGATCCAAAATGGAAACAACTGCCCACAACCTCCTCCAGCAGTTCCAAACCACTCCTCGCCGACACTGTCATGGTGATGTGATTTCCTGCGTCATGATGAAGTTGGGGAAGAGGAGACAGAGCTTACCAAGAGAGACAGCAGCCCCTGTCCTGTTAGGTCTCATGCTTTCTTTGAATATTGCACACGGGCCACGGCAAGGCTGATCTGAACCTTTAGTAGGTTTCAGAAACCTCAATTTATAGGTAGATGGCAGCACGCATTTTTTACCTCCCTCGCCCTCATTTACAGAGGCCTGAAGTTAAGTCCTTACCTCTAAAGAGGTATTTGTTTAACAGAAATATTCTAATGCAGCTAAAAGAAAGGGAAGCTGCTGGAGCCCGTCAGGACCATCCTGGCAGGGATTAAAAGATGGGAGGAAAGTTTGAGAGTTTTCTGCTCCCTCTGAGTTCACTGCTAATTCTGTTTCGGTCTCTGACCTCTGTTGGATTAATAACATTAAATCCCAATAGAAACCTACTGACCCCGACAGAGCACAGATGTTCCCTAGAACGCAGTTTGGGGAATGTTATCTTACCTTATCCAGGCCTTGTTTAAAGGCAGAATGTTAAGAATTCTTTAAATATTTAAACTTATTTTTAGTTCCCCAAGTAATACACATGACTCAATCCTCCTCTTAAAAGTGAGAGCGTTGCAAATGAAAGCTGAGGTCCCCTTTGACCAATATCCTCACATTCAGTCCCATCCCCCACGTCTCAGAGGTAATGAGAGTGTTTTGCCTCCTACTTCTACATATACAGCATACCCGTGCACGTGTGCACACACATTCATAATTTTTATAAAATATATGGTTTTGGGTTTTTTTTTTTTTTTTGACAGTAATGGTATCATACTGCTTGCAACTTCCTTGTTCCGGTGCAAAATGTGTTTGGGAGATCTATCATAATGATACCTATCCAGTCATTTCTTTCAAGTGCCGCGTGGCATCTCCTCTTATGATTTCGCCGTAGTTTCTCTGTTTCCTTTCTGTTGGACCTAGAGGTTGTTTCCACTGTGGGACTATTCTAAGCCATCCAGCGCTGAACATCCTTATCTGTGGGACCCTGGGCACAATCAAGGGATTACTAGGGTAGATACCTAGAGATGTTACTGCTGGGTCACGGGGCACATTTTTATTTTTAAATGGTGCTGCCAAGCTGGAGCAAAGAGCTCTCATTTGCAAGAGGGCCAAGGGAAGGGATCTCTACAGGAAGTCAAGAAAGTCAGAAAGGAGATGAAGGAGGTGGGTGATGAGCTGCTTTGAAAAAGCCTCCAAGGGCTTCCCTGGTGGCACAGTGGTTGAGAGTCTGCCTGCCGATGCAGGGGGCACGGGTTCGTGCCCCGGTCCGGGAAGATCCCACATGCCGTGGAGCGGCTGGGCCCGTGAGCCATGGCCGTTGAGCCTGCGCATCCGGAGCCTGTGCTCTGCAACGGAAGAGGCCACAACAGTGAGAGGCCCGCGTACCGCAAAAAAAAAAAAAAAAAAAAAAAAAAAAAAGCCTCCAAGATTTATTTTCATGCCAGCAGCCCCCCAAACCCATTCACCGTCAAGGTTAAAGTTAGGGTGATCTTTTCTCAATCCAAAGACTGCCTTCTGCCTTTCTGGGCCTTCTATTCTCCTTCCAGACTCTGCTGGGTATTCTGCTTAAGTTGGTATCCTGGTCTATCCTACCTGCTGTAGACTGTGTGTGCACACAAGTGGGTGAATCAGACAGGCGTATATTATCATTGAATGTTTACCATTGGCTTGAAACGTGACTTTGAATTATATTTAAGAGGGAAACTAAAGAACTCTTATTTAGTGAGAAAGAAGTGACAGCCAGTTCACATACTGTTAAACCAAGTAAAAGGAAAAAAAGAATATACGTGTCACAATGATGAATTTTCACAGAAGATGACAGATTTTCACTGAAGAGCAATAGGGTATTTATCAGCAAGAAATTAGTGACCCATTTGTAATCAACTAGGTTTTCTAAACTCAAGAACATTTAAAACCCCAGACTTATTTTAAATCTAGATATAACAATTGTAAGCACACTACTCGTGATACTTGTTTCCTGCAAAATCTAGGCACAGAGGTCTTATGATGATGTGTCATATCAGGGAACTTTTAAAAACGGGAAAACAAAAGATAGACATCTACAGGTGTTAAAGGCCCAAGGAGACCAAGGAAGACTACTGTCATCTCTTACATAATACAGTTCTTCCCGTCCCCCCACCCATATCACCCCTTATACTCCCAACACCTCCACAGTGATTCTAAATTAAAATGAAGGAGTCGAATAGTGACGTAAGCGTCTGCCACTGAAATTAGAGCAGGGTACTTTTGCAATTATACCCTGGAGTATAATTTCCTCAAGGATGGAAACTTTTAAGACTTGGTAATAGGAGTCAAAGAGGTAGGAACAATGGTTTATGACTTTTTTACTTTCAACTCAGAGTACTGTTTGTGGTCTATGCTTTGGCACACCCAGCCAGCAAGAATGGCAAACGATATAATTTAAGGGGCACCAAAGGGCCTAAAATATGACAATATATCAGTGCCTGAAATTCCCGCCATTAACGTCACAACCTAAGGGCCTGGTAGAGACATGCTCATGATGTTTTTAGTATTAGTCTTTACTTTTAAATTAATATCTATGTACAAGATTACAAAGAAAATTTTTTTAACATTACAGAGGCTATACGATGAGAGCTAAAATTCTCTCTCCACTTCCTTCGGCCTAGAGTTGTATACTTCAAAAGCTACTAAGCTACTATTAACATTTCATAAGCCATATATCCTTCCAGAAATCGGGTAGTGTACGATAGATAGATAGAAAGGTAGACAGACATATATGTATAAATGTCAGTGCATAAAAGCCCTTTAAACAAATAACATCCTCTTATCCCTACTGTCTTTACCTCACTTTTTCACTTAATACATCTTGGACATCTTTCTAAGTCAATATTTTTTTTATCTTCCACATTCTTCTAAATAGCTGCATGGTATTCCAGAGGTCCATACACCATAATTTATAAATCTGGTCCCCTAGTTATAAGCATCTGAAAAATTTTAATTATTTTGCTATTATAAATAATACAGAAATCAACATCCTCATATATATATAATTGCATATAGAAGTGAGTATGTTCATAAAATTGTTTTCAAACTGTGGAATTGCTAGGGCAAAGAAAATATGCGTTTTAAACTGATAAATATTACCAAGTTTCCATGGAAAGAGTTTATACCAGTGGTGTACAAAAGTGCCAATATTCCCCTGCATCCTCGCCAATACTGAGTTTTATCAAGCAGAGTAATTATTGTCGAGTTAGTAAAAAGATTTTGTTTGATACTGTTTTGTCAATCTAGTGAAGTGTGTTGCTTTACTTTGTGTTTCTTTCATTGTGATGAGGTTGAACATCTTTTCATGATTATTGGTCACTTTTTTTTTCTGTGAGCCTCTTCTTTGTAATCTTTGCTCATTTTAAAAATTTTCTATTTTGTGCAGTGAATGGTACAAGCTATCTCTATATAAAGATGGGCTTTGTCATGTGTGCAGCAAATATTTTTTTTCTTTTTTTTTAGTACACAGCTATTTATTTGAGGATATTCACATGTTAACATTGTGTAAATCAGGACAGTCTTAACTGATGTAGTTGTCATTGAACTATCTTAACCATTTTGTTTTAGTACAATTTTACTATTTATGGATTCACAAAGGTCATATGTCAAAAACCAAAGTTTGAAAAATCTGTTTTTAAGGAGTATATAAGTTGTTTTGAACTGAAAAGGGAAAAAAGGCATTCAAGAAAAATATTTTTTCCTAGTTTATTATTTATCTTTTTACTTTCTCTATGTCATTTTTTACAATACAGAATTATTTCATTTATGTGGTTTTCGTTTATAACTGCTGGAATATATTCATTTTAGTTCGACATTTGATGATTTCTTTTTTTGTGTGACTTCTGATTCTTGAATCAGAATGTTGTGATTCTTGAATCAGAATCAAGAATTCATAATTCTTGAATCGCATGATTCTGAGCACATATTTGATACTTAACTTTTACTGACTCATATTTTAGTTACCATCTGTGTATGTGCGTTGCCCATATTAATCTCTCCAACTAAATTAAAAGCAACTTGAAAGGCTGAAGGAATAAAATGCTCTTCTTTACAGTTCCCCACTCCACAATGTCCAGTATCTAGAAAGGGGAAAAATTTAGAGCTGGGAGAATTTCAAATGAGAGCACTGCTAGGAAGAGTACTGTGAGAATCTAAAGAGTTATAGGTCTAAATCGACACTGACCCAAAGAAGGCATGAATGAGTTCCAAGACAAACCCAGTCTTCTTCCTCCTTTTGCCTGGAGTAGATAGAGGTACTTCTTAGTTTTTCATGATCTTGTCCTACCTACCTTCCCAACTTATCTTGTACCACTCTTTCCCTTGTTCTTTTTATCCTACCACACTGGGCTTCCAGCTGTGATTCAAATACGTGCCGAGTTAGCTCTCACTTAGGACCTTTGCCTGGAGTGTTCTTCCCTTTGATTTTCACGTTCCTAACTCCTTCTTTTCATTCAGACGTGTGGCAGATGAGATTTTCCAAAGATGGCCACACCCCTATATTATCCCGTGATGTGAGGTTGATACTCCTCCAAGAGGTGGGGTCTCTGTTGCTCCCTGTGGAAAGTCGGTGGATCTGTGTCATCATCGTAACCAACAGAGCACAGCAGAAGTGACTTCCAAGGCTGGGTCACGAGAAATAACAGTGCTTCCACCTGGCTCACTCACTCTCTCTCTCAGGACACTCACCCTTGGAACCCGGCCACCACATTGTGAGGAGACCAGGACACATGGAGAGGCCCTGTGGAGGTGTGCTGGCCAGCAGTCCCACTTAAGCACTCAGCCGGCAGCCGGTATCAACCACCAGACATGTGATTGAGCAAACCCTGAAATGGTTCCAAGCCCCAGACTTTGAGCCCTTCAGCTTGGCCCCAGATATTATGAGGCAGAGACAGGCTGTCTCCACTATGCCTTCTGAGAATCCCTGATCCAGAGAATCCGTGAACATTATAAGCTGTTGTTTGAAAGCCACCAAGGTCCTGGATACTTCAGTATGCAGCCACAGTAGCTGAAATAAGACCTCAGCTTAAACACCTCAGAGAGGTTTTCCCTGACCACCCAATCTAAAGTGGTGACCCAATTATCTCATCACCTTCTTTATTAAAATTCAATGATGCATGGCACTCTGCTAGTTTCCTTAGTTGGTTGGTTGGCTTGCTTGCTGTGTGCCTCCCTCAGCTAGAAAGTAAACTTCATGTGCACAAAGACCCTCTCTGTCTCATCCACTGCGAAGTCCTCAACACCCACAACAGTGTCTGCTACATGGTACATTTACTAAATTAATAAACAAATGAACGAAGGAATGAAGCATTCCTAGGCAATTAGATTCTTGCATTAGACCTTATTTTTTGGCTACTTGATATAACAAACTTTTACTGAGAACTTCCTCTGTTCTCAGGGAATGTGTTATAATTTCCTATTCTGTGGCTGTAAGTGTGCTTCAAAGAGTGATTTAATGCTAATAGAAGTCAAAATAAGTAATAAACAGGAGATTCATATGATGAGATTTTTTTTAACTGGGCTTAGAAATGACAGAAGTAGGGAAAAATAAAATAACGGGAAGTAAGACAAACTCTTCGAACATTAAAAAAGAACAAAAAACAAGCCTGCCAAGGAAAGTGATAGTTTTTGGTCACTGCAAAATGGAATTCTACCATTGTGATATGATTTGCAGTTTCCTAAAAACAGTATAGTCCTTTTTATTTATTCAAAGAATACCACCATGTTGGTCAGAGAATTCATTAGATGATACGGGAAAAGCCAGCTCCCTGAAATCCAATTCTCTATGGCTAGGTAGAATGGTAAACCAAAGCCTTCCCCTCTCCCTTACTTACTTAACACTCTTTGCCCAAAAGAGGTTGGAATCAATGACCAAACCAATGGAAGAATGAGAGAATCTATAATGTGTAAATAAAACTCAGGCTTATTTTAAAAGTTTGAGTCTAAATTGTTCTTAGAAATTGTTCATGAAGTAAGTCTGGTTTAGCCAGCTATCTGGGAAGTTTCTTCCTAAGACAGTGAGTTTTCTTCCCTTGGAGAAGTATATTTACTTTTTTGTTTTCAAAATCAAAACGACCCTGGCTGTTTTATAAAATGTTGGAGCCAATTTAACAGTTCCACTGGCCTTAGAGAAAATATTGGAATCTCACAAAGGAGCGCAGAACTAGAATATTATGAAGAGTTGCTAGGGTAAATATGTATTTATTATGACAGCCTTGGCAAAACGAACACCTAGCAGCCATAAACCTGCAACTTGTTTGTGTCTGTTATAACTTACAACTTGCAGTAATGACTTCTTGTCACTAAAAATGTTCGAAGTTCCTTGGCTGGAAAAAGCATAGGACATGAGGCATGGCCTGTTTGAAGTTAACTGTTCCTATAGAATAATCATACAGTGCGTAGCAAATAATACTTTCCAGAGGATGCTAGAATTAAAATGAGAGACGCTAAATCCTGTTGATTCCTTACCATCCAACAATTACCTATTATTCCATGGCCTTTCATTAGGTACTCACCAAAATACCCAAGTTGATGTTACAGTTGACCCTTGAACAACTTGAGGGGTAGGAATACTGACCCTCTGCACAGTAGAAAATCTGTGTGTAGTTCATAGTAGGCCCTCAGTATTCGAGGTCCCTCCGTATCCACAGTTCAGCATCCACAGATTCGACCAACTGCAGATTGTACAGTCCTTTAGTATTTACTGTTGAAAAATTCTGCATGTAAGTAGAGTCACCCAGTTTAAATCTGTGTTGTTCAAGTCAACTGTACTTACAGCCACCTATACCTTTCCTTCTGATTTGGTATCTATTCTCTAACCTTTATCATGAATCTCAGTTTAGGTAAAATTCTTCATGGCCTTCTCTTCAAATATCAGTTGAGAAAAGTGAATTCAAAGACTACAAAGTGAGATTGCTTACCCCTCTCAATTGTCATCTGTTAAGTCAGAAGGCAGCTGGGGCTCTGACCTGAAAACAGGCCTCTGACCAATCATTAGACCAAGTCTTAATGAGACCAAAATTGTGGATTCAAGTCTACACATGGGTTACTTTTACTTACTTTTCAAGACACCAGAGACTATTCCTCTAGTCTTTTTTCACGTCTTTGATGAAAAGACAATTAGATGAGGAGAATGTGAAAATTCATCAAAAAACCGCAAATGTCCACTAAACAGCCATTGGAAGCTTGTGCTCCAATCTGCATTTACTATCTTAGCTTGAGCCAGGTCCCCAGTCCCTCTTGTGAGGTGCATGTCAACCAGATGGCCCCTGCATAGGCATTAACAACCCAACTGTTAACTTCCCAACCTTGGAACTTGCCTTCCTGCAAGGAGACTAAGTGAAAGCTGATTAGATACCTTTTACTTAGAAAGTCAATTCACAGACTAGATTTTCTGCCTTTAAACTTAATGTCCTTTGGGTGTGCCATTGCTTTTAGCCCGACTATCCCTGTTTTCTAATTTTCCCTTCCAGTTCTTATGCTTGTTCTATTTTTACAGCATAATTATTAGGAAAAAATTTGTTCCAGGAACAATCACAAAACAATCCAAACCCAATCAGTTGAATAACCACAGTCATCATCATTATCATCATTATTCTTATAAGAAGGTGGCAAGGTTAACCTGGTATAAAAAACAACAACAACAACAAAACAGATTCCAGCAAGCTTAAAATTCTTGAATGTTCTCTCTGTGTTAAATTCAAACTGAGGCAGTGTGCCAGAGAGGTGGGGCCTGTGGGACAAGATGGAGTTGATGCAGGTCCTGAAGCTCCGGCTGCAGCAGGTCAGTGGCCACAGCGGCCTCTGTGGCTATCTACAGGTTTTTCTCAGGGCAAGTGATGTGAGGGTTGGCGCATTAGTGGGGAAACACAAATATGGAAACAAATGCTGCAAAGACAACAAGCAGTTTTTTGGCCGTCACCGATGGGTTATATATACTACTGATATGAATGGAAAAAACACATTCTGGGGGACTTCCCTGGTGGCACAGTGATTAAGAATCTGCCTGCCAATGCAGGGGACATGCGTTCAATCCCTGGTCCCGGAAGATCCCACATGCCGTGGAGCAACGAAGCCTGTGCGCCACAACTATTGAGCCTGCGCTCTAGACCCCACGAGCCACAACTACTGAGCCCGCATGCCACAACTACTGAAGCCCATGCACCTAGAGCCCATGCTCTGCAACAAGAGAAGCCACCGCAATGAGAAGCCTGCGCACCGCAACCAAGAGTAGCCCCCGCTTGCTGCGACTAGAGAAAGCCTGCACGCAGCAACAAAGACCCAGCGCAGCCATAAATAAATAAATATGTTAATTAATGAATGAATTTTGAAAAACACATTCTGGGGTGTGGATGGAAGCATGGCGCCCCCCTGAACGGCATCGTTGGCTTCACTCTATGACTGATGATCCTCCAACAACAAAACCACCTACTGCTAGTAAATTCATGTGGACAAACTAAATTCAACGTGAGTGGCCCTCCACAACCATATGTACCTTATCCTGCCACTAGAAAGAAAATTCAGGAGTGGGTCCCACCTTCAACACCTTACAGGTAAAGGCAATGAAAAACAATTTACATGTAAAATATGGGGCTTTTCCTGTAATAGTATTTTTACTGCTTACTGTTAACTTGATTAAACTTATTTGATAAATAAATAAGTAAATTCAAACTGAGAAATTTACATTCTCTTTATTCGTTTTACCAAACTCCATATCCTCGTTCAAGAAAATAAGCTTTCAGGAGTGGTTTTTTTTTTTTTTTGGAACAACTTAAATGGCAAGTCCAAAATCAATTGGTTCTGACACAACAGTGATTTTGATGAGTTAACTGCCGATGAATATACCATATGGATGAAATTTTTCCTGAAATGCATGTGGGTATGTTTAAGGGTAGAGCACTCGGGGCAAAACATATTCCAAGCTTTTCAAAAACCCATGTATTTGCAAAAATCATTTGATGCACTTTTTTTTTTTTTCTGATTCAAAATCTAACCTATTTCAAGGACAAAGAATTCCTGATCTTTTCTAGGCACCTTTACTCTTCGTTTCTGTATGAGCACTTCCTTACCATCTTCAGAGAGGGAAAATGTCCAGCTCCAGAAACTAGGAGCTTATCCACACCCTCAAGTCCACAAGCAAAGCAGCAGGCTGGGAAAAAGAGACACTGAAATTCATTTCCAGTGGAGTGGCTGATGTTGGGCTACTCTGTTCAACTCTAGCAGCCCACAATTGCTCTGGTATTTTTCTTTAGCCATACCATCCTATTGATTCATATGGAGTTTAGGGTCAAGTCTTTTCTCCTGAACTGCTATCAAGCCGAGTTTCCCCAATCCCACAATGGAACCCATCACTGAATTTTGAATTTAAATACAGGAACATATAGTTATCCTCATTAACCTTTATCTTGTTGGTTTTGATTCACTGCTTTAGTATATTAAAGTTATTCTGAATCCTAACTCAGTCAGACATTCAGGAGGAGTTACAGTATACAAGCACATCTGAATCTAATGTCAATGCATTTAGTGTTTAGTCTGTTATCAGTGGTATTCTAGATAAGATTCAGAATCCTTCTCAAACAGTGTTTCAAACCCTGCTACCAATTATTCTGGGTTGACATTTGAGATCACATTTATTCACTGTGCCTGATTTAGATATTCCCTTTTCTCTTCATTGGAATTATTCACAAATAGGCAGTCAAAATTACCATCTTTAGTACCTACATCTCTTGATCTAGATCTCTTTTAGAATTTTTGCCATAATAATCATGCTCAGGTCATTTGAAAGCTATCTCCAAAACCTAGGACACACAGCTGAGTGCCTAGAATCACCTAGCTTTAATGGCAGGGTCACCTTCTCCCAGGTCCTCATCCTTTCCACATCATTAATCAGTGGACTTTTACCCGAAGCAACCTCTTGTGGGTTTTTGTGTGTGTGTGTGTGTGGAATCAGAACCCAAATTACTTTTATTTTTTACATCTTTATTGGAGTATAATTGCTTTACAGTAGTGTGTTAGTTTCTGATTTATAACAAAGTGAATCAGTTATACATATACATATGTTCCCATAGCTCTTCCCTCTTGCGTCTCCCTCCCTCCCACCCTCCCTATCCCACCCCTCTAGGTGGTCACAAAGCACGAAGCTGATCTCCCTGTGCTATGCGGCTGCTTCCCACTAGCTATCTATTTTACATTTGGTAGTGTATATATGACCATGCCACTCTCTCGATTTGTCAAGCACTTGTCACATTCTATAGAAAAAATAACAAGCAATAGACATTAACTATGATTTCTATTGATACCAAGCTAGGTAAAAAAATATGGAAAATACTTTCCTAATAAAAGATTATATAGACCAAAGGCAAGAGAGTACTACTTCCTTCATTTTCTATTCCATCCAAGAGTCTCATCCGTTGTGTTAACAATACCTGTGAGATGGTTCTTGTTTTCTATGTTCCATTGTCAAATTAATCTTGTTCATCACCTCTTAAGTATCTGTATGCAGACGATAAATTTAGCGAAGGTGGGAGTTTTGACTTGCCTCCACAAGCCCCGTGCTGAATGTGGTACCTAGTATATGTTAGAAGGCCAATAAGTGTTTAATGAATGATGAATGTGAGATTTAAACACTATTTCTTATTGTTTTTTCCAAGAAGTATTAAGTTCTTCCACTGTCATAGTTTGTATATAAAAGCAGTTTGAATAAGAACGAACCATTTGCTATGTGTATCAAATTTAATTTTCTGAATTTGGTAAATCAGAAGAATTTACTTTGAAATCAAAGGTGGGAGTTACTGATTTTCAATCTCTCTCATCTCTCCCCATCTCTCTTCATCTTGAGACACACACGCGAATATGCACACACAAACAACGGAGGAAGTTTAGTGAGCGTATTATTTTGTTCAGTAACAGAAAGGGATTTGCACACAGAGCTATCCAGACTGTCCCTTCGTTCCCTCTCATGTACAAGAATATTTTTTGCTAAACGGGTGGTATGGGTTATGCCAGAGCTCTGGAATCAAAGAGGAGCAAAGGGCCTCCCATAAAAACAATCATCAGATTCATCTTACTTAGCCAGGTAACCAGCTAACCAGGTAACCATTGACAATCCTATAACCTTCTGCATTCACCCAAAACAAACAAAACAGTGCCTGGTTCCAAAAGGAAGTAGAGGAGAAAATGAAATATTTCTGTCCCATTTACTTTTCAAACAAAAGACAAAATGTAAGGTAGGATGTAATACGAAAAGCCCAGGTTCAGTAAGATCACAGTAGCTAAGTCACTGTGGGTACAAAGTGTATATTTTTGAGTGTACCTGGTGCTTTCAAATCAGGACATTATAATAACTGAAAATTATAGGTCAGTGATGGAAACTCATGGTTAAGAGCACAGCCTTTGAGGTTATGCAGACCTGAGTTTGAGTTCCTGTTTTGTCACTTTCTTCCTGTGTGCCTTGAACTAATTATTTCATCTCTCTGTGCCTCAATTTCCTCAGCTGTAAAGGGGATATTTACAGTTTCTATTTAACAAGGTGGTTGTAAAAATTAAATGAAAGAACACAGGTGAAGCCCTCGCAAAGTGCCTGGCACAAAGCAACACTTAATAAATGTTTATTATTATAGCCATGGGTCTTACATTAATCCAAGAGGAATTAATTTGGCAGGAAGGTTGATAGATTGAATAGAAATAGCACAGAAGTGTCTTATCACCGAGAACATAGCCTTTCTGAGAAATCAGCCTCCCAGCAAGGCCAATAGCTAATTACAATTCATTTGGAATGAAAGGGGGGCAAATATGCCATTGTAAGAATCAGCATGGAGAATGGCTAATGAGGACTGAGACAGTGGTTTGAGGAAGAAAGAACACCAGTCAGTCTAGTGTGCTGTGGACAGAACCTCTAGCCAGTGGTCCCGAACAAGAGCATCTATCTGAAAATCTTCACGGCTCCATCCAAGAGCTGAATTAGAGTCTGAGAAGCTAAGTCAGTCTTGGCACTTTGGTAGCTAACCAGTGGTGCCTTGGGAGCTGACTAACACCCTTTCTAAGACACACTGTGTGGGCGGGTCATGACGTACATTGCGCCGGGGGTCTCCAGGGTGACTGAGATTGGAGGTCCAGAGTAGCAGTCCTGCCGGTGGAAGCTGACTCCACGTACAGGTCTATGTTTCATTAACTCCTTTCACTTGAGATCCCCCAGAGACCTCCATCTGGCCTCATGGAGCTCACAGCTCAGGGAGAGTGTGACCAGATTGGAGTGACAGTACGGGGTGATGGGTGCCCTGGCAGAGATACATGCAGGGTATTTGTGGAGCTCAAGGAAGACACATGTAACCAGTTTTCTTGGAGAAAACACCTTGGATGGGACATGAAGAATGAATAGGGTTAGAAGGACAGTAGGAGCGGAGTGGGGGAGGAGAAGAGAGGAAAGAGCATGGGCAAAGGGCCAGATGTGGAGCAACAGCGTGGCATATTTGAGGGATTAAAAAATGGTCTGTGCAGCTGCAGCAGGGAGTAGGGAGTGCGTTCATTTTGGTGACGGATGGCCAGTATTAATTTGTACTTATTCTGTGCCAGGCCTTTGACAAGCAGACCCGTTATGAGTATTAGCTCACTAAACCTGCACAGCAACCCTCTGAGGTAGGGACCGTCGTTCGCCTCGTGTTACTGAAGGGGAAACTGTGAATCAGGAAGGTTAGGATTCGTGATATTAAACCTGAACCAAAGGTGTCACCTCCTGGAAGTGAACTGAGATTTCTACCCAGGCTGTCTGGCATGCACGCTCACACTCTTAGCCATTGTGCCTCCCCACAGGCACGGGGTCCTGCCACTGCAGGCACCTCGCCACAAGGGTTTTAAGACACAGGGGATTGGAAAGTGCTTTTGTGTAGAAGTTTATGTCTTTGGCTTGCCTAAAGTTAAATCGAAATTGTATGTTCCCCCCCCCGCCCCCCCAGAAAAACCTCTCCAATTTTTACACAAGTTTTACCTCTACAGACTCCCAGTTCCTGCAAAGTCTTGATTGAGACTATTTTGAAATCCTTTGGGGGAAAAAAAAACCAAAAAACTGCCGTATCTGAGAGGGCTGTTCCGTCTGGGACTCAGGCAAAGTTCCTGAGTGTGCCTGAGGCTGGAATTCTCCTTCTTCCAGAGGAAGGAGCTTCCAGGTAGCCATGTGAGAAAGAAGAAAAGTCACTCTGTATATGTAACTTTTCCACACCATACAATAGCCAACTAGAATACTGACCACTGTTCGGGTCTTACAGCACCTAGATGTGCTACGTAGGAGATGATCAAAGAAATATTGGGAATGGATAGACAAGAGCATGAGTAAATAAATGAAAGAAGTTTTTGTTGCTTATTTGTTTCTTGGCTTTCTCCTTTACGTGGTATATGATAGTGTAAAAGAGAAGCATCTCTGACTAGGTTCAGAAGTTATAAGGACAGGTACAACTTCTATGACCACAAAAGTAATACCATCTTGAAGAGATTTTGCACACCCACGTTCACAGCAGCGTTATTCACAGTAGCCAAAAGGTGGAAGCAACCCAAGTATCCACTGATGGATGAATGGATAAACAAAATGTGGTATAGGCATGCAGTGGAATATTGTTTAGCCTTAAAAAAGAAGGAAACTCTGATACGTGCTACAACATGGATGAACCTTGAAGACCTTATGCTAAGTGACATAAGCCAGCCACAAAAAACAAATGCTGTATGATTCCACTTATGTGAGGTACCTGAAGTAGACCAATTCATAGAGACAGAAAGCAGGATGGTGGTTGCCAGGCACCAAGGAGCAGGGGATAATGTGGACTTATTGCCTAATGGGTACAGAGCTTCAGTTTTGCAAGATGAAAACAGTCCTGGAGATGGATGGTGGTGATGATTGCATAGCATTGTGAACGTACTCCATACCAATGAACTCTACACTTAAAAATGGCTCATATGGTAAATTTTACATTATGTGTATTTTACCACAGTTTAAAATTTTTTAAATGAAGGCAAAATAAAGATATTTCCAGAATAAATAATGCAAACTATTACAGTTTAATTATAAGTATTAACATATGATATTATTATATTATAATATATACTTTATGTAATATACAACTATACTATAATTATTGTCATAGCTAACATCTACTTTATACACTATATTATAATGTAATGATAACCTAACAATAATAATAACTGCTATTATAGCTAACATCTATTGAGCACTTACCATGGGCCAAATTCTGTACTGATTATTCTTTGCTTTATATGCATAGAATAATACTGTGTGTCAGCTACTATTATTTTTCCTATTTACAGATCAGGAAAGTGAGGTACACAGATGTTAAATAACTCTCAAAGGCATACAGCTAATAAATGCAGCTGTGATTATTCTAAAGGAATAGCTGAAGAGTGGTACCTGCATTGACATCTTAGGGCTAGACAAGCATGTTCGATGCACCTGACCAGTAGTTTGGAGTAACCAGCTCAGACGTCCCCGTAGTTTACAACCTCACACCAAAATTCCCCAGCTACAACTGATCGATAGTAATAGTAAGAGTAAAAGGGGCTCCCAGAGGCCTGGTACCAGAGTGAGGAGTTTGGATGCATTAACTTGTCCAAACTTCCCAACAACCATAGGAGGTAGGTGCCACTATTTGCCCCATTTTACAGATGAGGAAACTGTGGCATGGCGAGGTTAAGAAGCTTGCCCAAGGTCATACAACTAATAAGTAGTGGAGCCAGGATGTAAACCCAGGCAGTCTGATGCTGAACTTTGTGTGCTAACCACAAGGCCAGTTTCTTAAATTGTGACCGAGATTTAACTTCCTAGTATTTTTCATAATAATTATAACAGTTAAAACTAATTGAGCACTCACCATATATTGGGCTAAATGCTTCCAATATGTTACCTCCTGAATACCCCAAAAGGACCCTGTGAGGGAGGTGCTGTAATTGCCCCACTTTACAAGAAAAGAGAATGTCCCAGGGCCTCCCCACTAGCAAGAGGTGGAAGCAGGATTCAAATCCAGGTGGTCTGATGCCAGTTGTACTCTTCGAGATGCCCCCCTGCCTACTCAGAGTGGCGACCTTGCATCATCATCTAGGAGAGAGTTAGAAATGCAGGCTCTTGGACCCTCCTCCAGACTGAATGAATGAGAATCTGCATTTTCACAAGCTCACAGGTGATTCGTGTGCAGATTGAAGGTTGGGAGATGCTGGACTGCATTTCCCTCCCTTCCTGGAAGCCAGGCCATAAGGATACAGCAGTAAACAACATAGACAAGGCCCTGTCTTCCAACAGCTTCCACACTGGTGAAGGGAGGCAAAAGGGACCACAGATAACGAAAGGATTTCAAAAGTGGTAAACCTGGGGTTCTTCTCAAGATGCAGTTTCCTGGTCTTCCCCCAAGACGTACTGAGTCTGAGTCTTGGGGGGTGGAATCTTGGAAATATGCTTTTCACAAGAGAATTTAGATGCTCGCTGAAGTTAAGGACCACTGTCCCCCCTGATAAGGCACAGGGGAAGAATCAGAGAAGGAGAACACCAGCATCTTTCCTGCTTTTCTTATGGGCCCAGCCCTTAGGACAAGAGAGAAACATCTCCAGTAGGCTAAACAACTGTCAATCCAAAGATGAAGAATTGAACTTGGCCCTCTCTATGCATTAATTTAAAACACTGAACTTCAGAGATCCACTGATGCTACTTAATATGGTGCACGAGGCTGTAGGCACTCACAATTGACCCTGAGGGTATTGACCCGTTCCTATGGAAACAGGTGTTGCTTGTGAGCCTGCCCTTGCCCGTCTGCTGCACAGCCCCTGCACCCTTGGGACAGGTTGAACATGACAGTGGCAGCCAGGCCCTAAGCAGCCACTGACCATGCCCTGAGCATATCCCAGCTCGTATGAGGCACTGGCTCGATGCATGGCTCCTACAGCATCTCGTACACAAATCTTTACTAGCAGCTCTGACTCTCTCATATTACTGACAGCCACTAGCAGGCCTCAAGGGAAAGAACTAGGGGAAGAAATACAGGCAAATTGTTCCCAAGACTTGGAGTTTGAAAAGACAAAACAGAAGAACCAAGAGGAAAGGAATAAGGTAGGTAATGTGCCTTTTTTCAAACGGTGATCAGAACCATGATCAAAATGTAGAAGGGCTTACTACATGCCAGGCCCTGCCTTAGGAACCAACAAGCCTCGTTTAATTCTACAACAGTCCTGTGAAGTCATCATTATTTTAATTGTCCCCATTTGACATGAAGATGCAACGCTGTCACTTTGCGTTGCATCTTTATGTCAGATGGGGATAATTAAAATAATAACGAGATGCCATTATCTCATTATTAGGGAGAGAGAGAAAGGAAAGAAAAGGGGGGGTGGGAACAGACGAAGGAAAGAAGGACAGAAGGACGGAAGAAAGGGAGGGAGGAAAAAAGGGGCAGAGCTCTCAGCTTTCTTCAGGGATAGAAGGAAAAATGACTGTGGGAGACCTAAAGCAAAAGAAATTTCCCTGAAGAACAGGAATAATATGAGTGGATACTGACATTTTACCTTAATTTGGAACAATGGAAATACTCAAGAGATTAACTTGTTTCATGTTCTATAAACTCAGACAAAAATAAGTTGGCTGAATTTTAACCACCACCAAATACACACACACACACACACACACACACACACACACATCTTGGGAATGAATGGAAAATTTGGCAATCCGATTAACTGTAGCTTACAATAAAATAGCACTAAATGGGTGTTTTATATGCCCTTTGTTTCCCATTCTCCTTGGAAGATTGTCAAGGATTTAATGAAGCTAATACTTGGAGATTTAAATCTCTCATAACAAGAAACCAGAGCCTCTCCAACACTAACAACTGGAAGGAACTCAAGTTCTCTGAGCCCGTGGAATGTGCCAGGCACTGAGCTAAGTGCTATGTGTACACTGTCCCACCTAATCTGCTCAACAAACCCACAGTGAAGATATGATGCATGATTCCATTTTACAGAGGAGGTAACTGAGGCTCGATAAGAGTTTGTAACTTGCCTAGATGTTGAGTCGAGGAGCTAGAATTGGGTACCCATGCAATGGGACTCCAGAGCTTCCCCTCTTAAGCACTAGGTTAAACACTAAGATATAATAATGTTGACATAAAAATTCTTTCTTTAAATTAGCCAAATTGGTTGCTTGGAATTCTGTGGAAATAAGAATGTATATAGTTTGGCTAATTGTTTTTAATGGCTTTATAGACAATGCTTCAGAAAGCCATCATCCCCCCCCTCCTTTAGAGTGGTTTGACCTCCACCCAGGATGCTGAGGGAATACCTGTGATTCCAGGATGTTGTTAAGGAGTCTTGGGCCACTCTGTCATTCAGCATTCTCTGCCCAGCCACCATGGGAAGTGCACATTCCCACACAGGTCCATTGGGCGTGGCAGATGCCCCACAGGGCTGATGCATTCATTCATTCAGTATATCTTAACCAACTGACAGCCACATGCCAAGCACCAGCCTGGGCATTTTACGTGCTATTATTCTTTAATTCTCAAAAAAGCCCTGAGAGGCAGGAGCCGCTATTATCCCCATTTTATAGATGGGAAAAGAGAAATCCATAGCTGTTAACTATAGCTGGGAGTCTCAGCAGGTCTGTCTGTTGACTCTGGAGTGTGCTCTCTTACGTACTATGGAATAGTGTGCATGAAAAGATAGACATGATACCCACCCCGTAGAATCTATCACAACAACAGAGGAGATGTACAGTCAGCCTCTAATTACCCCATTAATTACTTCCTAACATTATGGAAAGTACTATTAACACGGTTGAAGTAGAGGACCCTGTGCATGTGTTGAACGGGAGGAATTGACCTGGAGGATTAGGAAATGTTCCCTGAGAAAGTGATGGTTCAGTTGAGAGCTGACATGAGGAGTTAACCAGGAGAGGAGAAAAGGGAAAAGCATTTCAGAGAGAGGGGAACAGTATAGTTGAAGACCCTGACATATTAAGAAATAGTGGTGTGTTGGAGGGGAAGAGGACAGAAGATGCAAGAATGTACTGTCCTCATCCCTTCTCTTATACCTTCACGTGTCGTTTTCTCTACCAAGAGAGGGAATAGCCTCAAGTTAAATCCACCCACTGTCACATTCTCCACTGTGTGCCCACTGTTGCCAAATACACATTCAGCACATCACTGATAAATGAATGAAACAAATGGACGAGCGCATGAAAACTGTTTGCTCCAAAGTCAAACAGTTGTGCTTGGGAGGAAAAAAATCCATAAAATCAATTTTTCATATCACACACATATATGTTTTGTAGCTGATTTTTCTGATATTTAGCTATAAATTTTAAAAGTACAGCAGACCCTTGAACAACATGGGTTTGAACTGTGCAGGTCCACCTACATGCAGATTTTTTTCAGTAAATAGATACTACAGTACTGCATGATCTGTGGTTGGTTGAATCTGCAGATACAGAACTATGGATACAGAGAGTTGACTGTAAAGTTATATGAGAATTTTCGACTGAGCAGAGGGTCGGTGCCCCTAACCGCCCCCCGCATTGTTCAAGGGTCAACTATATATGAACTAATGAGGAAAGAATAGTCTTTTCAACTAATGATGGTGGGAAAACTGGATATCCACATGCAAAAGAATAAAGTCAGACCCCTCCTTTGCCTTATACACAAAATTAACTCAAAATGGATCATAGATTTAAATGTAAGAGCTAAAACCATGAAACTTTTAGAATAAAACATAAATCTTTTTGACATTAGAATAAGCAACAGTTTCTTACATATGGCACCTAAAACACAAGCAATCAAAAAAAACACAAATTGAATTTCATCAAAATTTAAAATGGTGATGCCTCAAAGGACCCTCTCAAGAAATTGGAAGAACAGCCCTGAGAATAGAAGAAAATGTTTGCAAATCATGTATATCTGACAAGGGACTTGTATCCAGAATATATAAAGAACTTTTACAACTCAATGATTAAAAATCAAATAGCCCAATTTTAAAATGGGCAAAGGATTTAAATAGACATTTCTCCAAAGAAGATACACAAGTGGCCAAAAGCACATGAAAAGATGCTCAACATCATTAGTCACTAGGGACTAGAAAAACAAAACCTCGGTGAGATGCCACTTCATATTCATAAGGATGGCCAAAATAAAAAAGACATAACAGATGTTGGGCAAAGATGTGGACATTGGAACGTACATTGCTGGTGGGAATATAAAATGGTGCAGCCACTTTGGAAAACAATTTGGCAGTTCCTTAAAATGGTAAGCTTAGGGCTACCATGTGACTGAGCAATTCAGCTGTAATGAAGAGAAATGAAAACATATGTCTACATAAAAACGTGTACACAGATATTCATAGAAGAATTATTATAAATGTTTTAATTTAATTTAATTTTTATACAACAGGTTCTTATTAGTTATCTATTTTATACATATTAGTGTATATATGTCAATCCCAATCTCCCAGTTCATCCCACCACCACCACCCCGCCCCCACCCCCACTTTCCCCCCTTGGTTCTGACTTACTTCACTCTGTATGACACTCTCTAGGTCCATCCATGTCTCTACAAATGACCCAATTTCATTCCTTTTTATGGCTGAGTAATATTCCATTGTATATATGTACCACATCTTCTTTACCCATTTGTCTGAAGATGGGCATTTAGGTTGCTTCCGTGACCTGGCTATTGTAAATAGTGCTGCAATGAACATTGGGGTGCATGTGTCTCTTTGAATTATGGTTTTCTCTGGGTATATGCCCAGTAGTGGGATTGCTGGGTCATATGGTAGTTCTATTTTTACTTTTTTAAGGAACATCCATACTGTTTTCCATAGTGGCCGTATCAATTTACATTCCCACCAACAGTGCAGGAGGGTTCCCTTTTCTCCACACCCTCTTCATCATTTGTTGTTTGTAGGTTTTCTGATGATGCCCATTCTAAGTGGTGTGAGGTGATACCTCATTGTAGTTTTGATTTGCATCTCTCTAATAATTAGTGATGTTGAGCATCTTTTCATATGCCTCTTGGCCATCTGTATGTCTTTTTTGGAGAAATGTCTATTTAGGTCTTCTGCCCATATTTTGATTGGGTTGTTTTTTTTTTTTTTGATATTGAGCTGTATGAGCTGTTTATATATTTTGGAGATTAATCCTTTGTCCATTGATTCATTTGCAAATATTTTCTCCCATTCTGAGGGCTGTCTTTTTGTCTTCTTTATGGTTTCCTTTGCTGTGGCAAAGTTTTTAAGTTTCATTAGGTCCCATTTGTTTATTTTTGTTTTTATTTCCATTTCTCTAGGAGGTGGGTCAAAAAAGATCTTGCTGTGATTTATGTCATAGTGTTCTGCCTATGGTTTCCTCTGAGAGTTTTATAGTCAAGTGTTACATTTAGGTCTTTAATCCATTTTGAGTTTATTTTTGTGTATGGTGTGAGGGAGTGTTCTAATTTCATTCTTTTACATGTAGCTGTCCAGTTTTCCCAGCACCACTTATTGAAGAGACTGTCTTATCTCCATTGTATATCCTTGCCTCCTTTGTCATGGATTAGTTGACCATACATGCGTGAGTTTATCTCTGGGCTTTCTGTCTTGTTCCATTGGTCTATATTTCTGTTTTTGTGCCAGTACCATATTGTCTTGCTTACTGTAGCTTTGTAGTATAGTCTGAAGTCAGAGAGTCTGATTCCTCCAGCTCTGTTTTTTTCCCTCAAGATTGCTTTGGCTATTCAGGGTCTTTTGTGTCTCCATACAAATTTTAAGATTTTTTGTTCTACTTTCATAAAAAATGCCATTGGTAATTTGATAGGGATTGCATTGAATCTGTAGATTGCTTTGGGTACTATAGTCATTTTCACAATATTGATTCTTCCAATCTAAGGACAGGGTATATCTCTCCATCTGTTTGTGTCATCTTTGATTTCTTTCATCAGTGTCTTATAGTCTTCTGCATACAGGTCTTTTATCTCCTTATGTAGATTTATTCCTAGGTATTTCATTCTTATTGTTGCAGTGGTGAATGGGATTGTTTCCTTAATTTCTCTTTCTGCTCTTTCATTGTTAGTGTATAGGAATGCAAGAGATTTCTGTGCAATTTATTTTGTATCCTGCAACTTTACCAAATTCACTGATTAGCTCTAGTAGTTTTCTGGTGGCATCGTTAGGATTTTCTACGTGGAGTATCATATCATCTGCAAACAGTGACAATTTTACTTCTTTTTTTCCAGTTTGGACTCATTTTATTTATTTTGCTTCTCTTATTGCTGTGGCTAGGACTTCCAAAACTATGTTGAGTAATAGTGACAAGAGTGGACATCCTTGTCTTGTTCCTGATCTTAGAGGAAATGCTTTCAGTTTTTCACCATTGAGAATGATGAAACCACAGCAAACTGTGGGTTTGTCATATATGACCTTTATTATGTTGAGGTAGGTTCCCTCTATTCCTACTTTCTGGAGAGTTTTTATCATAAATGGGTGTTGAAATTTGTCAAAAGCTTTTTCTGCATCTATTGAGATGATCATATGGGTTTTCTTCTTCAATTTGTTAATATGGTGTTTCACATTGATTGATTTGCGTATATTGAAGAATCCTTGAATCTCTGGGATATATCCCACTTGATCATGGTGTATGATCCTTTTAATGTGTTGTTGGATTCTGTTTGCTAGTATTTTGTTGATTCCATTTATGTGAACTTTCCAGAGTAGGCAAATTCTCAGAGATAGAAAGTAGATTAGTGGCTGCCCAAGGTTGGGACAGGGATGGGGAGTAGCTGCTAATAGGTATGGGGTTTCCTTCTGGGATAATGAAAATGTTCTAAGATTGTGGTGGCCGTTGCAGAACTCTAAATAATTTGGGTTGGCCAAAAAGTTCGTTAGGGTTTTTTCATAACATCTTATACTAAAAACCATTGAGTTGTACATTCTAAATGGGTGAATTTTATGGTATGTAAACTATACTTCCATAAAGGTGTTTTAAAAAACTTATAAGAACTAGAAGTACTGTCACAATCCTCAAATTTACTAGAACTGCTTTTTTTGAAGTATAGTTGATTTACAGTGTTGTGTTAATTTCTGCTGTACAGCAAAGTGATTCATTCTTTTTTTAATATTATTTTCCATTACGGTTTATCACAGGATACTGAATACGGTTCCCTGTGCTATACAGTAGGACCTTGTTGTTTATCTATTCCATATATAATAGCTTACATCTGCTACCCCCAACCTCCCACTCCATCCCTCCCACAACCCCCTCCCACTGGTAACCACAAGTCCGTTCTCTCTGTCTGTGAGTCTGTTTCTGTTTTGTAGATAGGTTCATTTGTGTCATATTTTAGATTCCACATATAAGTGATATCATATGGTAGTAGTCTTTCTCTTTCTGATTTACTTTACTTAATATGATAATCTCTAGTTGCATCCACGTTGCTGCAGATGGCACTATTTTATTTTTTTTTATGGCTGAGTAGTACTCCATTGTGTATATGTACTGCATCTTCTTTGTCCATTCTTCTGTCAATGGAGACTTAGGTTGTTTCCATGTCTTGGCTACTGTGAATAGTGCTGCTATGAACATTGGGTTGCATGTATCTTTTTGGATTAGAGTTTTGTCTGGATATATGCCCAGGAGTGGGATTGCTGGTTTATACAGTAATTCTATTTTTAGTTTTCTGAGGAACCTCCATACTGTTTTCCATAGTGGCTGTACCAACTTACATTCCCACCAACAGTGTAGGAGGGTAGAACTGCATTTTTTTTTAAATTTTTCACCCTTAACTCATGAGAAAAGGCTCTGATATTGAGTGTCTTTCCACCCCTCCGTCTCCCATAAAAAAACGCCACTTCCAAGACTGAGGTGGAAGAAATGAAAGTTAGGTCAGGTCTTCTAAACTTTCTACATCTGCTCTCCTGCCCAGTCATAATCATCTTCCTCCTACTGAGCCCTGAAACCCTAGAGAGTCCTGAATTATTCAAAGAAAATTAAAATATTTTCTCTCTAATGTTTTCTAAGCCTCCCCCCAAGCCCAAAAAGTCTGTGAACAGAAAGATTGAAATACATTTTCTTCTTAGTCCAACCTAAGCAGAACAACTAAAACAGCAACAATAAAACCAACCCATTCCCTAAGAATTCTAGCTATGTGGGGTTTTTTTCTATTGTTGCAGCAGCATCTTTTAGGCAGACGTTGGCTGCAGCGTGAGGAATTTAGGTTACACAAAAGTCATTTTCTTAGGAACATTGTTGAACAATGGGCTATTGAGCAAATATGTAAGTTTTCCGTCTATGGACATCTTTTTGTTTGTTTGTTTCTTTTCTTTTTTTTTAAAACATCTTTATTGGAGTATAATTGCTTTACAATGGTGTGTTAGTTTCTGCTTTATAACAAAGTGAATCAGTTATACATATACATATGTCCCCATATCTCTTCCCTCTTGCGTCTCCCTCCCTCCCACCCTCCTTATCCCACCCCTCTAGGTGTGGTCACAAAGCACCGAGCTGATCTCCCTGTGCTATGCGGCTGCTTCCCACTAGCTATCTATTTTACGTTTGGTAGTGTATATATTTCCATGCCACTTTCTCACTTCGTCCCAGCTTACCCTTCCCCCTCCCCGTGTCCTCAAGTCCATTCTGTAGTAGGTCTGTGTCTTTGTTCCCATCTTGTTTCTTTAAAGATTTTTATCCGTGAACTCCAAACTGCAGTGGGTTTCGTCTTCTCATAAAGTAAGAGGGCAAACACATTTTCTTATAATCCCCCTTCATTCCTATTACGTATAATATTTAATGGTTTCCCTTCAACTCTCTCAGGCCTTGGGATCTCTCCTCTGTTTTACTGTTGTTCATTTTTAAGCTTAATAACCACCTCATTCTATGCATCATCTCTCTGAAAATTTCAGAGAACAGCCATGTAAGAGAAATGCACTCTGAATTTAGAACAGTACATTATGTGTATACTTTTATATTACTTTCCATTTGTGCTCTCCAATGGCATTGGCCAAACTCAATGGCAAACAAATGACAGTGATGTTTTCCATTTGGAAAGGTTGGCTTATTTAGCAGATATATAATAGCATTTATTTTCTTTACCATTGAACATAGTTTGGTGTCTGCCTCCCAAACCAGTTCTAGGCATCAGCCCACCAAGTTTAAGTTATTTGTCATGGCCAAGAAGATTATAACCTCAGCGCTTTTGTTTTGTTTTAAGCCTTTTCTTAACCCTGAAGAACTGATAACCTATCAGAAAAGCTGTCTTTAAGATTCACAAGACTACTATTTTTAGTACCAATTACAGTCCCTAGCAGAGAGTGATAATAACAGCCAATAATTATTGAACTTTTACGATGGCCCAGCCACTCTTTAAATATATAGAGATAGAGAGACAGAGATATAAATAATTAATTTACCAACAACAACCCTATGAGATAGGCACTATTATTATCCCTATGTTACGGATGAGGACATTGAAATACAGAGAGATTAAACAACTTGCCCAAGGTCACACAACTGGTAAGTGGCAGAACTGGGATTTAAACCCAAGACTCTAGCACCCAAGCCACCAGACTATGTTGCCTGGTAGCAGGAGCTTAATAAACCTCTTTGAGTAAACAAGGAGAGAATATAGAGCAACAAAAGAAATCTACGATAGCAAAATTCCATCTGTTCACCTCCACCCATCTTTTCCAGGCATATGCCCTCCAGGAAGCCTCCCCAGATTACTAGAACAGAAAGGACATTGTTCTGTTGTCCCTCCTCCCAGCTCTTTTACCTGCTTCCTAGTCGTGGAAAGACCTTTACAGGGGCTATGTTTATAGAGAAAAATGTGTGCTTTGCAAAGCAAGCCAGTTCCCAGGAACCCAGATATCAGTGAGCAAATGCACAAAGTAAATCTATTCTTTGACCCATTATCACTGTAAGAATAAAACAGGATTCTGGTACAGCAGAATATGGAGAGCGAAAATTCTGCAGAAACCCAGAGTTGTGACACTGGGTTTTAACCTTATCTGTCCCCAGCATTGACAACAGACCAAGATGGCATGGTTAAAATTGGATTTTATTGACCCATTTGGAGCCCTCTCTTTGGTTCAGACAAATTAACCAGGCTGCCCTTTCTCAGTTTCCAAACCAGAAGTCAAGATTTCCGGTCAGAAGCCCCTGGCACATCTAAAACTGTAGTGGTGGCAACACTCTTTGTGCACTGAACACATTGTAGCTGCCTTGGTCATATATTCAGAAGTGGCAGTTAGACATATGACAGCTGAAGGTCCTCACAGAATGGCCTGACCAACACTTTCAAAAAGTGAAGAGGGGGACTTCCCTGGCGGCCCAGTGGTTAAGACTTCATGCTTCCACTGCAGGGTACGTGGGTTCAATCCCCCCAGTTGGGGAATTAAGATCCCACATGCCATGCAGAGTGGCCAAAGAAATAAATAAATAAAAATAAAAAATAAGAGACGTGAGAGAGATGAGATCTCTCTCTCCAAACCTGGGGATGTAGTAAGAAGTTGTTCATCTACAAACCAGGAAGAAGTCCCTCACCAGGAACCAGATCACTCAGCACCTGGATCATAGACTTTCCAGCCTCCAGAACTGTGAGAAATAAGTTCGTAAAAAATAAATAAATAGGAGTTAAACTGAGGTAACTGAGATCACATGGGATGAACAAAAGCCCAACAACCTTGCCTCACCCGTTGGGAAGTTTCAACCAAGGCTGGTTTTCAGCCACGTCCTGAAGGGGATGAGTATGCTGCGTTGTGTACATTAGCTCGTTTAGTCCTCCCAACAGTCCTACATGATTATATTATTATCCTCAGTAAAGAGAAGGAGAGTAGAGCAAGGTTTGAACCCAAGTCTTTCCAGCTCTAAAACCCTTCCTGTAACCATTACAAGTCTCGTAACTCAACGTATATCTAAGCGTGAAGAAATAACCTTTGCAGTAAATACCTTTCTGGAACCAATTTGACTCATTTCAGTAACCTTCCCGGTAGGATTTTATGGGCAGTGGGCAGTGGAAACCCAATGGGCAGTGGAAACCCATTGACCTAAACATAATTCTCTCAAGAGCCTGATTTTCCCCTAGTCTGCCCTTTGGGGGTAAGGTATTATCTCTAGAACACCCCAGTTAAATAGAGATAGGAGATAATACGTTATAGATAATAAATTTAAATATAGGTGATGATAAATTATTAATATTCTTGTGGTCTTGTTATTTTATTACAATTCTTCTGTCATATTACACTTGGGTAATAAAATTTGGTTGTTGGTGTTCCAATGTTGTATAATACAGCAGGCTTCAAAATCTTTTCAGCAGCATTATTTCATCTGATCATTTTGTGAGGTAGGCAGATAGGAGACTATTATTCCAGTTTTACAGAATGAAAACTGAGGCTTTGTATTTGGATGTGGCACAATGGCTAAGCAGTTGAGTGGGCACTGGAACCCACCCATGTTTAACTCCCAAATCAGTGCTCTACAGTTATCATTATTCCACACAGCTTCTCATAAAATCCACTGATACACACTTTCACACAAACATTAATTGGGTTGTCCAGTTAATCTGTCTCTCATATAGCTTTCAGAGACCCAGTCCATGTCAGTTTTAATGGGCAAATAATGAAAAGATCCAGTATATTGGATACCACAGCGCTATCCGAACAAAGAAAAACATTGCAAGTAAGGATACTCATGGCAATGTGTTCAAGGAAAAATTTAGAAAATAATCCATCAACAAGGAAACAGATGAATAGTGAGGTAGTCATACAATGGAATACTACACAGCAGTGAAATAAATAACGACTAGCTAAATTCAACAGCGTGATTGAATCACAAAAACCAAAAGATGCCAGTTGCAGAAGGATACGTATAACACATATAAACTATAAAAACAGAATAATACCATAAGTTTGCATATGTGTGTAGTGAAAGTATTAAGAAATGTGTGGAAATAGTAACCAAATTGAGACTACTAGCTGCCTCTATAGAGCAGAATGTGATCAGGGAGTGGTAAGCAGGGATGTAAACTTGCGTATGTAATGGATACTTGGGGGTTGTGATGTTTTTCTTTACACATTTGTGTATATCTTAAATATTTTATATCTTTTTCAAAAAGAAAAGTGAAGAAGGCAAATCATTCATTCTGCAAACATCGACTGAGGGCAGGTACCATGTCAGGCATGGTTCTGGGTGCTGGAGTACGTGGTGACAGGGTAGACGCTGCACCTACTGTCGCAGACCCTCTCATCTAGCAGAGAAGATAGAAGAAGCAGGTGTCGTGCTAGGAAGCACAGGGGGCTATGGAAGTTTGTGACACAGAGACCAAATATAATTCAGTTGACCTAGGAAAGCTTCCAAGAGAAAATGAAACTTAAGCCAAGACTGAAGAATGAAAAGATTTAGTTATTAGGAAAGGGAAGAACAGCCCAGATTCATTGTATTCCAAATGTCCATGTCTAAAACTAACGTTGGAGCAAGCAAGGGAGAAAGAAGCATAAGATAAGGCTGGACGATGAGGAAGAAGTCAGACCATGCAGGACCTCCCATTCATTCCTTGCTGCCATTTCAACTTTTTTTTTTTTTTAGTTGAAGTATAGTTGATTTACAATGTTGTGTTAGTTCAGGTATACAGCAAAATGATTCAGCTCTATATATATATTCTTTTTCAGATTCTTTTCCCTTATAGAGTATTACAAAACATTGAGTAGAGTTCCCTGTGCTATACAGTAGGTTCTTGTTAGTTATCTATTTTATATATAGGAGTGTGTATATGTTAATCCCGAACTCCTAATTTTTCCCTACCCCCCCGTTTCCTTTGGGTAATCATAAGTTTGTTTTCTGTTTGTGAGTCTGTTTCTGTTTTGTAAATAAGTTCATTTGTATCATTTTTTTAGATTCCACATATAAGTGATAGCATATAATATTTGTCTTTCTCTTTCTGACTTACTTCACTTAGTATGATAATCTCTAGGTCCATCCACGTTGCTGCAAATGGCATTATTTCGTTCTTTTTTATGGCAGAGGAGTACTCCATTGCATATATGTACCACATCTTCTTTATCCATTCATCTGTCGATAGATACTTAGGTTGCTTCCATGTCTTGGCTGTTATGAACAGTGCTGCTATGAACATAGGAGTGCATGCATCTTTTGAATTATGGTTTTCTCTGGATATATGCCCGGGAGTGGAATTGCAAGATCATATGGTAGCTCTATTTTTAGTTTCTTAAGGAATACCCATACTGTTCTCCACAGTGCTGCCATTTCAACTTGATGGAGCCTGGTATGGGGCTACATGCTGACAAGTACAGAAATGGGAGGGAAGGGTGGAGAGGGAAGCAGAATATCGTAAACGCTTCAGTGACTTTACTCTCTTGCTAGATCCAGACTTGTTCCCATATTCTCTCCTAATACAGAAGCAATTTCAGCAATTAAGGCAGGGCGCAAAAGACAGGGAGACAGAAAATGTATGTACGCCAGCTAAGGCTTTCCCTCCCCTTCCTACGAAAGAATGGCTCTGGCACATTTCCACATTGAAAGGTGTTTTACCATTTGTCATAGGCAAGTTACACAACTCAGTTAGTGATTAAATTACCAACAAAGTTGCTATTTGAGGAGGAAAGGTTCAAGGTTGTTTCTTCCTCCTGTGCTTTGGTTTAAAGGGAATTGAATTAATTCTTTCTTAATCTCCTTGGTTAGAAGAAAGGAACATAAAAAATCGTGTCTGGTCTCCCGTTGGTGGTGTAAAAAGCACGATTCAAGCTCATTCATCAACTGCTAGGGTCCCTGTGTCTAACCTTGGTCCCATGTTTAGATTTATAAACTGTGAGATCATTGTCAGTTTCATTTATCTCTGTTATTAATTTCACTGGGCCTCCTTCAAATGACATTATATCTTCTTATCTAATTCAAACAAACGTCTTACTCATGGCTAGAATGTAGATGGTGAAATCTCATGGTTCACTCAATAATTGAGATAATCTCATTGTTTTGTTTTCCTAATAGAATCTTGCATGCATTTCTCATGCTTGGGACTCCACACAGTTGCACCAAACTTTTCTTAAAACTGCTGCTCTTGAGCATTCTCTGTGTCTCAATGTTTCTATGAGGATGGAACATTCTTGCCCTGTTCTTCAACTAGCATTTATCTTGGTCTGTTTATCTTATACCGAATAGTAACTCAATTTGGCATTTGTGTTTGTTTACATTTATTGCAATTAAATATATTGATGTTGTATTAGCTAAAGGAACAGGCTTTAGGGTAAGTCCTACATTTGAATCCCAGCTCTGTGACTCCATGGTCACTTAACCTCAGTTTCCTCATCCGTAAAATGGGAACAATAATAGCTAATTCATAAGGATGTGGTGGAAATTACATGAGATTATTTTCAGTGCTTTGCCTGGGCTGAAACCATTCAGATTTTAGCAAAAATAGATTCAGATACTGTACTCTGTATTTAGCTTGACTAGAAATACAGTTTATCATTTAAAGATTTGAACCTTTGAATTGTGACTTGTGAAAGGGATTTTCTCTGCTTTGTACCATCCCATACTTAGGGCATTTGTATCTGAATCATTAGTGTTTCCTGGATCGTGTAAACCAGCCAGGCTTTAAGGTCACTTTGTTTGATTTGGTTCCATTTTCCTGGTGACTTTCCTAGCTGTCAGAGGTGGACCTCTTGGTCTGGGGGAAGCAGTAGACTGCCCTTTAACACTTTCTTCAGGTGACTGTCCCAAAACAGAGCATTCCAGATTCCCAATCACAGCAGCCAGTGCTGCCTGGTAACCAGGAACAACAGCTTGCAGTCAACGGGATTATCATCCACAATCAGCCTGCAACAATCATCGCTGCCACCCCAGGCCCCATGCACTTTGTTACATCTGGGGCTTTATACCTCCTCTAATCTCTGCCTGGAACGATCTGCCCTACACTCCTCCTTTATCAGATTAATTTCTATTCATTTATCAAGTCTCAGCTTGTATGTCACCTTCTCCAAGAAACCTCTGCCTCCACAGGCTGGGAATCTCTATTACGCACCCGCCATGACATTCTCTACTTACCCCTATTATGTGTGAGCAGTCCTCGTTTTGCGTAGTTCTGGTATACACGAACTTCAATCACCGCGATTTAGTTATATAACATCAGTCCTCCAACAACACAGTTCAGACTTCAGTTACCACGGTGTATGAACTGTGAGTAATTGTATAAACTTCACTGCTGGGCTTCCCTGGTGGCACAGTGGTTGAGAGTCCGCCTGCCGATGCAGGGGACACGGGTTCGTGCCCCGGTCCGGGAAGATCCCACATGCCGCGGAGCGGCTGGGCCTGTGGGCCATGGCTGCTGAGCCTGCGTGTCCGGAGCGGGAGAGGCCACAGCAGTGAGAGGCCCGCGTATGGAAAAAAAAAAAAAGAAAGAAAGAAAAAACTTCACTGCTGGCTTTTCAGTCCACAAATCACTTCGTGAAGAACAGATTCACATCGTGATCACTAACAAATTATGTCACTTTTTCAAAATTCTGTTGGTGAGTGGTCACTGCGCTTTTGTTATTCATTTCACACAAAGGCAGCAAAGGTAGTAGTTGTGTTGCCTCCTTGTCTCCCAGTGATAAACCCATGTGACATTTTATAAATATGGATAATCGAAAGAGGGAATTAGCCAGGAGAGATTGAAGTGCAGCAAAGAAATGAAGAGTGATTACCTTGGAAGTCAAACTTAAATATACATGGAATTATAGAAGAAAGAGCTGACCATGGAATGTTGACATCTTTCCCATTGGACATGGTCTAGATATGCAGCCAGAGGAACTTGGTGAAGGCAAATTTATTGACATAAATGAGCAAAGTGGTCATGACAAAAAGGATGATTGATGTCCCAGAAGAAGTGATCCTGGCAAACCATTTCACATTGAAGGAGCTCTCCGAGATACTTCACATTGACGTAGAAAGAGCAAAGGGTAAAATGTTAGAAGCTGATCCAGATTTAAAAAGGAGTATGATCATTTCCCAAGACATAGAAAGTACGTTTGTTCCGTGCTGTTATATGCTGAAAAGAGAAGGGAAACACTGTTCAAATGACTCTGGATACATTTTTTTATACTAATTCTCAATGTTTCTAATGTTTTAAATTACAGAGTACTAAATAAATAATGGTCTTACTATTTTTTTCATTTCCCTGTACATTTATAACCAACAATAAGAGAGTTTTTAAAGGTCATGGAAAAATCATACTTCTCCCCTTGATTACGATCGATGATCACTTTGCAAGTTTCAGTTCGCAGGGTAATTTTTATGGTCCTGTGCTACTGTGCAAAATGAGAACTGCTGCATTGTACTTAGTTGCTACATACACTCACACAGATATAATTTTGAGTCGGGATGAGTGAGGGAATGAATCAATGAATGAATGAACGAATCCTACGTGGGCCTCCCCTATGTAAATACTAGGAATGAAAGAGGATATTCCCTTCCTCCCTCGCCAGTGTGATTTGACATTTCCTCTCCATCTGAATGCATGACCCATATTCCAAGGAGTAGATCTGCTTTGTGCTCAACTTAATTCTGCAGCCCTAATAATGGCCCTGAAGCTGGGGGTAAGTGCCTCAACCCGCAGGTCAGTGCAGCCACTTGTGAGGCTCCACCAGGCCCAGGTCCAGCCCCAGCCGGTGACAGTCACAACCATCACTGTCTCAATCTAGAGCCGCGTTTGTGATTCAGATACTCCCAATCTTAGACCACGGTCATGGGGCCTAGGGATATCTAAATACATGAAATTTTCTGTTCTAATATAAACTTCAGTCTGGCCAATAGCACTTACACCCTCTCCTCCCACATCTTTACTAAAATTGTTAATGAATATCTAGATTTCATATTCATTTTTTCGTGCTGAGGAGTAGTAAAGTGGCCAATATGACAACATTGGCATGACAGCCCTTCAAATCCATGAATGTGATCCCAGGATAATGGAAAACCTAACTCTTCTGGTATTTTCTAGAACTTTTATCATGATAACTGTGTTGGAAGTGAGACTGGGAAGAGAAGGACTCGGAAAGGGGCAACATTCCCACAGGTTTTGGATGTCAGATAGGTCTGTCATTAAGACAGTTTCAGAAAATACCACAAACAAACTTATGTGTCTTTTCCTCCTGGGATTCTTCTCTGGGGATGTTTGAAAAATTGAATAAGCTCTTTCCAAAGGCCCTTAATAATTCCTTACTCCATGGCTGTAGTGAAATTTTCTTCCAAACATGTTGTGGGTGTTTGGGAGCTTCACTCCTCCCTCTATTTATCTGGCAAACATTTATTGAACACACACTCTGTCCCCAGCTCTGCACTCAGCACTGGAATCAACGCTGAGCCGTCAGACATGCCCTTCTGGGACTTACAGACTGATGGCAGAAACAGACACCGAACAGACGAACAAATAAAAAGATTTGGAATTAGACTTCACGCCACGTGCCATGAAGGGAGCAAACAGGGTGAAGGGAGGACAGCAGGAAAGACCTTACAGAGAAGGTGGTCAGGGAAGAGCTCTGAGAAGGCGAGACCTGAAATAGGAGGAGCTGAGGAAAGACATTTCCTCACAGAGGGGGCAGCAAGCGTGGGAAGTGCTCAAGGAAATGTAAGCGAGGAAACTGAAAATCATGTGCGTAATGGAAGCCGTTTAAGGCCAGAGTAGCTGGTGTGGCCCTCCGGAGCTGCCTTTGGCCATGGTGAGGCTGGCACGCCCTCCGCAGCCTGATCCTCTCGGGCCGAAGGCGGGTCCATCAAGGAGACTTCCGTGGGGAGCCTGGACTTCCCCCCCATCTGTTTCCTATTTGCAGCACGCCTGTCCTAAGACTGTGGCTCGGAGACACCCTCCACGCGTGCTTCTCTGAAACTTGACCTTGACTTGGGAACCACACTAAAGGTTCTTAGTTCCAGGTTAATCTTTCCCCGAGTGCTTTCTCTTTGAACAACTTAAAGGACAGCCGTTTTCGTCATCATCCCCCGCTGCCTACGAGCAGGAGGCTGAACGGTCTTGCCGGCACGAACACCAGGGGGGCAAGGGGACCCTCCTGAAGGGGTCTTCCTGAGGTTGTGGGAGGGGACAATGGCCCTGGGCCAACTACCCACAGGAGGGAACCTTGCTGGGTTAGGGGCACGGAGAGTCCGCTAGTCTGTTTCCCTGTCCTTTTTGCTACAGGATTTCAAAAGCAGCACAGCCTACGTGGCTGAAGCTCATGATAGCACATAATTGGGAAAGTCTGTGATTTGAACTAAGCCAGGAAACTGCTTGCCACAGGTCACCATGTCATACAATAAAAACTATAACTATATGTAAAACAATTTTTAGATAACCCATTATAGGACTCTTTTGGCTGTTTCATTCCAGCTATTTACAGGGACTTCATAACACATGTATCTGTTATGACAAGGTTTGGGGGAAATGGGATAACAGAGAAGCCGATATATCTTCTCTCTGAGATCCTCAACTTCTTTATTAATTAAGAAGGAACAGATACCACTGCTGACCTCACAGAACTGTCGAGAGGACCAAATAAGCTGATGTGTGTCAGGTACATGGCCCAGGCCGAGTCATAAGGGTCCTAAACAGTCACTATTATCATCATATTATGATGCAACACTATTTCTCTTTAAAAAAAAAAATCTGTAACTCAGACTTTCTACCCCTAGGACACACGCTTCCATCAGTGAGAGCCAAGCAAGGGTTTATTCTGTGTGCAGGGGGATTATTTTTAGAATTTTCTTCGTTTTCTTAGGAATTTAGAAATTGTAGTTGGAACCTTATTCTGTGGATGGCACAGTTGAGTCCCACAGAGGACAATTCTGAAGCCACATGGAGTCCAGCAAGTTGCTGGTAAAAATAGTAAATCCGTAACTGTCGTCTTGGCTTCATTAGAACTAGTGACATATGGTCTACGCTATATTTATTCTACTTCCTGGGCAAGAGACACTTTGATACTCATTACAATATAAAATAGTTACAATCTATATATAAAGGGCCTAATCTTAATCATTGTGATTTTTGATACCAGTAAAAAAAAAAAGTAGAAGAAATCTGTATATTATGGTTCTTAATGTATTTCTCAAGTGCTAACCATGTACCAGCCACTGTGCTCAGTGTTCTGTATGAATTGCCTTATGTACTGCCCTACCTATAAGTTAGATACCATGCCTATGGCCATTTTACAGATGAGAACACAGAGGATTGCAGCTGTAAGGTATGTGGCCCAATGTTACCCACCTGGACAAACCCTCATCTATGTCATCTTCACCATGCTCTCTATGGGACAAACTTGTACCTCCTCTCCAGGCTAACTGTGATGGGTAAGAGCACAGACTCCTGGGCAAGTCACATCACCTCGTTGTGCCTCAGTTTCCTCCTTGGCCACACAGGGACAATAATCCCATTTGCCTCGGTCAGCTTCTGTGAGAATTAAATGAGATGATGGCATGTAAAGGACTTAACCTGGAACAACCAGTCTCACCCTTTAGGAACCCGACCTACCCCTTCTGGAATATCACACTTTACTTGATCGGAAAGAATTTCCCCGGATTGTCTGGGCTGACAGTCCGTTGCTCCCAGCCAAGTTCATGTTATGTAACTAGCTCCACCCCCCTGTTTTGATTTCCTCAGATGGAAGGTTAATTTTTTATAGTCATTACAACTTCCTTAATCAGTGCCATTTAATTCCCAGTCTAAGAAAGATACATAGTCCTGTGATTCTGTTGATTTCTGGACTAAAAGATTTAACAGATCTCTGGTGTCACATGCTTCTCTGTTCCCAGCTTTCCTCTTCATAGAAATGAAATCTTAAGGATATCCATCAGGACAGCTCTGAATATATATGTATTCTTTTTTTTTAACATATTTATTGGAGTTTAACTGCTTTACAATGGTGTGTTAGTTTCTGCTTTATAACAAAGTGAATCAGCTATACATATACATATATCCCCATATCTCCTCCCTCTTGTGTTTCCCTCCCACCCTACCTATCTCACCCCTCTAGGTGGTCACAAAGCACCGAGCTGATCTCCCTGTGCTATGCGGCTGCTTCCCACTAGCTATCTATTTTACATCTGGTAGTGTATATATGTCCATGGCACTCTCTCACTTCATCCCAGCTTAGTCTTCCCCCTCCCTATGTCCTCAAGTCCATTCTCTATGTCTGCGTCTGTATTCCTGTCCTACCCGTAGGTTCATCATAACCATTTTTTTCTTAGATTCCATATATATGTGTTAGCATATGGTATTTGTTTTTCTCTTTCTGACTTACTTCACCCTGTATGACAGACTCTAGGTCCATCCACCTCACTACAAATAACTCAATTTCGTTTCTTTTTATGGCTGAGTAATATTCCATTGTATATATGTGCCACATTTTCTTTATCCATTCATCTGTCAAAGGACACTTAGGTTGCTTCCATCCTGGCTATTGTAAATAGAGCTACAATGAACATTGTGGTACATGACTCTTTTTGAATTATGGTTTTCTCAGGGTATATGCCCAGTAGTGGAATTGCTGTGTCATATGGTAGTTCTATTTTTAGTTTTTTAAGGAACTTCCATACTGTTCTCCATAGTGGCTGTATCAATTTACATTCCCACCAACAGTGCAAGAGGGTTCCCTTTTCTCCACACCCTCTCCAGCATTTATTGTTTGTAGATTTTTTGATGGCCATTCTGACTGCTGTGAGGTGATACCTCATTGTAGTTTTGATTTGCATTTCTCTAATGATTAGTGATGTTGAGCATCCTTTCATGTGTTTGTTGGCAATCTGTATATCTTCCTTGGAGAAATGTCTATTTAGGTCTTCTGCCCATTTTTGGATTGGGTTGTTTGTTTCTTTGATATTGAACTGCATGAGCTGCTTGTATATTTTGGAGATTAATCCTTTGTCAGTTGCTTCATTTGCAAATACTTTCTGCCATTCTGAAGTTTGTCCTTTTGTCTTGTTTATGGTTTCCTTTGCTGTGCAAAAGCTTTGAAGTTTCATTAGGTCCCATTTGTTTATTTTTGTGTTTATTTCCATTTCTCTAGGAGGTGGGTCAAAAAGGACCTTGCTGTGATTTATGTCAAAGACTGTTCTGCCTATGTTTTCCTCTAAGAATTTTATAGTGTCTGGCCTTACATTTAGGTCTTTAATCCATTTTGAGTTTATTTTTGTGTATGGTATGAGGGAGTGTTCTAATTTCATTCTTTTACATGTAGCTGTCCAGTTTTCCCAGCACCACTTATTGAAGAGGCTGTCTTTTCTCCATTGTATATTCTTGCCTCCTTTATCAAAGATAAGGTGACCATATGTGTGTGGGTGTATCTCTGGGCTTTCTATCCTGTTGCATTGATCTATATTTCTATTTTTGTGCCAGTACCATACTGTCTTGATTACTGTAGCTTTGTAGTAGAGTCTGAAGTCCAGGAGCCTGATTCTCAAGATTCCTTTGGCTATTTGGGGTCTTTTGTGTTTCCATACAAATTGTGAAATTTTTTGTTCCAGTTCTGTGAAAAATGTCATTGATAGTTTGATAGGGATTGCATTGCATCTTGATTGCGTTGAATCTTGGAATGTTGATTCTTCCAATACAAGAACATGGTATATCTCTCCATCTGTTTGTATCATCTTTAATTTCTTTCATCGGTGTCTTATAGTTTTCTGCATACACATCTTTTGTCTCCTTAGGTAGATTTATTCCTAGGTATTTTATTCTTTTTGTTGCAATGGTAAATGGGAGTGTTTCCTTAATTTCTCTCTTAGATTTTTCATCATTAGTGTATAGGAGTGCGAGAGATTTCTGTGCATTAATTTTGTACAAATTGACTTTTTAAGTATTGTTGGGGAAATATTCATAGACTAGATGAGAGAGAATTGGGACTTGTGTATTCTCTCCCTCTCATTCTCTTCCTCTCTCTTCTTTTTTGAATTTATTTTAATTTATTTATTTTATTGACGTATAGTTGATTTACAGTGTCACATTAGTTTCAGGCATAGAGCACAGTGATTCTAGTTGTGTGTGTGTTTATATATACATATACACACATGTATTTTCTTTTCCTTTATATATAGGTTATTACAAAATATCAAGTATAGTTCCCTGTGCTGTACAGTGGGTCCTTGTTGTTAATTTTATATATAGTAGTATGTATGTGTTAATCCCAACCTCCTAATTTATCCTTCCCCTGCTTTTCCCTTTGGTATCTTCCTCTCTCTTGACAGCTGTCCAACTCAAAGTACCAAAGTGCCACTCACATCAGGGTCCACTAGATCTACCTACCACACGGAAAACAAATACCTGGATAGTCAGGCAAAGATTTAGGCTTTTTTTTAAAAAAAACAAAAATGTTGTGCTGTTTAACACAGCTCACTGAGCACTTCCCTTTGCATGTGTAGACACAACCCTTTTTAAATCTGTATTAAAAAATAGAACTGGCAATGGCTTTTGCTCCCATTCAAGCTTGCCAAAAGGGTTGGAAGTGAGCATGCTTCTTCCTGCCTCTCTTGGCTGTGTTCTCTCTTAAAAGTTGGTGGAGACAGAAGCCTTCTCTTCCATAACTTTCCCTTGAGCAATAAGTGGACTAAGGGGTGGGGTCCAGGAGAAGGGCCCCCTCCTTTCATAATCAAGGAGATGGTGACGTAGAAATATCAGGTGCTGGCAACAAAATTTTGGAACTTCTGATCAAGTGCCCATGCTGTTGTTTAATCCTTAATCATCCCTCTTGGCATACTTCCCATTGCTACTGCTTGCTTAAAATTGGAAGGGACTAATTGCCTCAATCTGTATTTTCTGTAAAGCTATGCTCAATGCAAACCCCACAGGGACTTCTTGCATGATCATCTTGACCTAATAGGCTGTTTTATTTGCTTCCAAACAGTCTCTTCTATCTTCCCCTTACATTCTAAAATTTTCTTAGTCCCAAGTGACAGTCAGCAGTATGGGAGATATTTAAATGTTTCCTGCAGAGAAAAAAGATGTTAGCTGAATTCCATACCCATCTCTCTGAATGGGTTTAACTATCAATGGAGTTTGCTGCCATGCACAGGGGTCTTTATGGAAATTACCTTAAGTATTTTGTTTTTCCTCAAGACTGTTTCAGAGGCAAAGAATAATCATTATTCTTCAAATCTTCTACACCAAAAAAAATGTCAGATTGTTTCAGCTAATTAAAATTGAAATTTGAGGGCTCTTGTAATCCAAAACATGTCATTCAAATGTAGGCTTTCTCAGGAGAAAAAGTTCATTGTACTCCTCAGGAATGAAAGTCCAAGATCCACCCAAGTTATTGCATCAACTTTTGGTTTATACTCACAGCTAATCCCATGCACAAGCCAAGAAGGCCAACCCCTAGGTGCTGTCCCTGTTTTGCCAGAGAAGCCCTAAAATCTCTCTCCCTCTAATGCGTGAATTCTACCTTTTGTGAAAACTGCCTTAAAATCCCTAATAACCACAGAAGGAAACATGTAATCAGTCCCTAATAACTTGCAGTCAATTTGTTAAATCTTTCCCTACCTTGGAATTAAAAGTGTTTTCTTCCCATTGCTTTCTTTTTGTAGATATGCCTGTAGGTAGATATAGAGGCAGAATGAGTGTATATTACTTAGGGAAAAAAATGTTAATTTCTTACTCCATGGTAAGAGATGTGGTAGCACACAGTTGCTTCAAGTGAGGAAGGAAGAAGAATGTTAGGTTGAATGTGGAGAGACAAAAACAGGAGACAGAGATAAAGGCATGGGGTACCTAAACCACAGTGGTGTTGGACCAGGCTGGACATGCTCACCAGGGCTGGGTCAGGTAAGGTGTGAGCAGAGAATAAGAGAGGCACACCAACTTCTGCAGATGGCATTTTCCATTCCCATCTCTTATTACCTGTGCGTACCAGCTCTATAAGATTAACATGTCCCTAAAATAATATTTGGTCTCTGAGTCTCACTTCATATTTTATTGCAGTGAATTCTAAACAATCAGAGCCAGTTTCCAACGCTGAAAGCATTCCACAGAAATAATGTAAATAGTCCAGCTTCAATCAGCTATCCATCCCTGAGCCAAACAACTAGGACCAAGAATGCAAGCATGGGTGCATGGACCCGATCCGAGCAGGCTGAAGAGATGCTCTCAGAGGAAAGAAGGGTTAAAGGAATTCTGTGACTTGTGTGACCTCAGGGAAAGTAATTTCACCTCTGTGAGCCTCTGTTTATCAGTAAAATAGATTATACCTCCTACTGTAAGGATCACTACTCTGTAAACCTTAAATGGCTAGTCAAGGATTTGAGGACCTGAGTTGACTATAAGTTTAAGATGAATCACGAGTCTTATGAAGCTGCCAAAAAAACAAGCATGATCTTGGATCATAATAATATAAGTATATGCATTAAAATGAGAGCGATGACAGCCTTCCTCTATTGGATAAAAATCTGATTCCTGTGGAGTAGAGTCTTGAGTTTGAGGCACCTCACTAAAAGAGATATTGGCAAACTGAGACAGGATATGGCAGAATTTAATAATATCAATACTTCTTTACAGCATACCTTCATATAAGTTAGAAAAGCTTTAAAAAAACTCCAATCCACAGGGTCGTAAACAGTTAGAAATGTATTTATTTTTACATAGGAAAGTGTCTACAGAAGATTGTTTCTGGCGTCAGGTCATTGGTCCAATGATGTTAAGGCTAGCATCTCTGTTGATGTGATTGACCTTTCCTCATGGTTGCAAGGTGGCTGTCAGCGCTCCAGACATCTCATCCATGTTCAAAGCAGGAAAAAGTGGAGAAAGAGGGCTATTAACTTGATCTGTCCACAGACCAGAAAAGCAAAAGCTTTTTCTGAGAAAACTCAAAGAAGACATTTTCTTATATCTCATTCATTCAGACTGTGTCTCATGGTCACCTTTAATGCAAGAGAGGCTGCGGAGGTATTTGCTAGAAGGTGACAAGGAAAAATGAGATCTACAATAGCTATATTTCAGCCAAACACTACTATCTGCCACGATTGCCATTATTTCCTTTCCTTTTTTAAAAAAAGAAACATTTCAGGTATATATAAAAGAGAGAATCTCATTGGTCTAGCTTAGTCAGGTATCCACCCTGACCCATCAGCTATGGCTAAGGTACAGACACAAGTGCAAAAGTTTCTTACTATAAAAAGTGTTTGTAATGTGCACCCAAACAAGAATACTCAGCTAAAAAAAAAAAAATCACAAATCCAATTGAAGCCTCCTGTACACTTCTCAGTTGCATTTCCTTACCCTGATCCCATGACCAACCACTATCCTGAATTTGGGATCTATTATTCCCACACGTACTTTCACTATATATGGTTATTCTCATAATGTCACTTGGGCTGTTTTAAAATTTGTGCAAATACTGTAACTTAGCCCTCTTCAATTTCCTTTCTTAGCTAATTATAATTTTTGAGAATGATTCATGTTTATACATATGGTCTAGTTCATTCAGTTTCACTGCTGTATAAAAAGCATTTGTTGAAAATAGTACAATTTGTTTATGCATTCCTTCATTGATAGACATTTAGTTTATTTATAATTCTTTGCTACTGTAAGAATGCTGCAGTGAATTTCTAGTACGTGCCTCTTTCTGCATACATGAAATTATTTCTCTGAGGCATATACCCAGAGGTGGAATTGCTGCGTCAAAAGTTCTCTGAACTTTTAATTTTACAAAATATTGCCAAATGGCTCTCCAAACTGATCTATCAGTTAACCATCCAACACAGGGTATTATTGTTCTAATTGCTCCACATTTTCACCAACAGTTGGTATTGTCAGGCTTCTCAGATTATGCCAATCTCATGAGTGTGAAATGGTGTGTTGTCTCTTTTAATTTCCCTGGTTACTAGCGAGATTGAGCATTATGTCAGATTTTTATTGGCCGTTCGGCTTTCCCCTTCCTTTAATTTCCTGTTGATCTCATTCACCCATTTTCCCATGAATTTGTTTTCTTTTCTATGTCTCATTCCCCCGGCCAGACCATGAGCATCTCTAGTTGAGTCATGGCTTCCACCATTCATTCAATTAATATCCACTAGTGTATATGCCAGACACTGTGAAAGCATTGGAGATACAGATCCTTGCCCTGGAGATATTATTATGTCTTTACAGTTCTTAAAGTCTGTCTGGCACATAAATAGATTTGTTGAATGAATGAACAACCAATAAACACAATTCTAAGGTATCTGGGAGCTGTCCTCTGTGGTCTTTGTGTGGACAAGTCCTCAAACTTACTCTGTATTGCTCTAAAGGGAAGACTAATTTTAGACAGGTAAAAGCTACATGGGAAGACTTGGGCTCAGACGTAACAAAAATCTTTCTAATAATCAGATATGTTCAAAGATAGGGTAGTGCATATCCATCACTGGAGGTATTCAAGAACAGCCTGATTAACTACCGAGCAAACCCATTGTATAAGGAATAAAACATTAGCTAAGGAGTTGGACTAGTAAGGTCTTTCTCTATTCCCTGAAATTTTATAAAATGCAGTGTATCATTTTAGTTCACTCAAGATCCCACTTTTTATTATTATTATTACTATTTTAATTTATTCTTGGCTACATTGGGTCTTCGTTGCTGCGCGCAGGCTTTCTCTAGTTGCGGCGAGCGGGGGCTATTCTTCATTGTGGTGCACGGGCTTCTTATTGCAGTGGCTTCTCTTGTTGCAGAGCATGGGCTCTAGGCATGCAGGCTTCAGTAGTTGCAGCACGCAGGCTCAGTAGTTGCAGCATGCAGGCCCTGGAGTGCACAGGCTTCAGTAGTTGTGGCACGTGGGTTCAGTAGTTGTGGTTCGCAGGTTCTAGGGTGCATGGGCTTCAGTAGTTGTGGCATGTGGGCTCAAGAGCACAGGCTCAGTAGTTGTGGCACATGGGCTTAGTTGCTCCAGGGCAAGTGGGATCTTCCCAGACCAGGTATCAAACCCTAGTCCCCTGCATCGGCAGGGAGATTCTTAACCACTGCACCACCAGGGAAGTCCCAAGATCCCACTTTTTTAAAAAATCCCTCACAATTATGTGTAAAATTCATATCTGTCCATCTGATGATTTTCATAATCAAATGCCTGCGATTGCTCACCAAATGCCATAAATCTGACCTTTTCTTATGCCTGTGGTTAGTTTCATAAATCATTTCCCTTACGGCCTTTTCAATTTACATAACCCTTCACATTATGACAGAAAGGATTCAACCTTTTTTTCAAGCAGATGACCTAATGTGTTACACCATAACGCTTGAGAAAACTTGAAGAAAGATTTGCTTCCTATCCCAGCACTACTCTTTGAGGAACAAAATTACTGCTCTGAATCCAGCCCTTCTATTACCATACATGCATCTGAAAACTTAGAAGTAAAGCTTGGAATTAGGATCTCCATTGGTTTAAAAACACACACATTCTCCTAGATTCACAGATTTTAAAGCAGGAAGAGACCGTAAAATCCTTTATGTTTACTCAAGTCGGGCCTCTGGTATCGGGCGGCACTAAAGAATGAAAGAGCACTCCTCTTTTACCCTCTGAATATCTACCTTGTTTGCACATCGTAGATTGGTATATGGCCACTTAAGCGGTCAGTAAACATCTACTCGAGTGCCTGCTGGGAATGCGACAGTGTGCTGGAGTTAGGACTGGCAGGATGTATGAGAGATAGAGTCTCTACTCTCCAGTAACCTGCGGTCTTAGTGGAGAGAGAGGTCACATGTGTACAGAGAACAAAGACAATATGACAGACACGAATGGACGCCAGAGTCTGGTCCATAGTCAGCATCAGTAGGTGTGTCTGTAACAAGAGGGCCCAGGAGGGACCCCAGCGCTCTGGCTTCTGTGCCTGGACGGATGGTAAAGCCATTCGCTGAGAGAAGAAACACTGGAAAGGTCAAGACTGACAGCAGAGGAAGCAGGGAGCAGGGGAACAATCATGAATTTGTCTTAGCCACACTGGGGATGAGGTATGGCTGAGGGTCCGAGAGCTGGATGCAAGAGTTTAGAGCTCGGAGGAAATATCTAGGATAGGATACAAGTCTGTGAGTCATTTGTACACAGGTGAGAAATGAGAAGAGAGAGCCTAGGGCCATACTTAGAGAAACGCTGGATAGAAAAAGATGTATCCACAGAGGAGACAGAGGAAGGCGGTGGTGGTGGGGGGAGGGTATCGCAAAGAAGAGGGAGGAAGAGAGGTCAGAGGAGTTGAATGCTGCCGAGATGCCAAGTAAATGAGGGCATGGAAGGAGTTACTGGCTTTAGTTTGAGGTGGTGAAGTCAGGGCTTGGGCTGATCCCGAGAAGCAGCGTGGGGATAGTACCCAGACATGCAGAGGACGAGGACAAGCATTCTGGGCCGGGGAACAGCGCTGCCTAAAACCCAAACAGCAAAGTAGCCGTTGGGGTACGATGTGTGTCACAGTGGAACTTTCCTGTTTAGTCAGCTTCCGGAAGGGGACCCTGGAGAGGAAGCCTGGGCCAGGAGGGCCTTGGATGTCTGGTGAAGAACTGGAATCTTCCTCTCCAACAAAAAAGACCCATCGTTGGTTTCTGAGCCCAGAAGTGACTATGTAAAGCCGTGACAGATGCTTGGTAGCTGTGGGAGAGACGGTCCTTCTCAGTAACTGGGCGGGGGGCACACTTCCGAAACACAAAATCAAGCTGAGATTCAGCAACAAAGGACAAAAACACTCTTCTGAGTGGGCAGATTTGTTGCACCGTTCTGTGAGCTCGCGGATGGGAAACTCTCCACCCTCAAAGGGAGGCCCGATTTAGAGGTGTTGTTATTATAGTAATAGCCACTGCCTCTCCCTCCAAGGAGAAGAGCAGAAAACCACAGCTCCCGGCAGAAAGGAAAACAGTAACTACTGTCCTTTTATAATTCCTGACTTGGTGAGTTACATAAGCATGGGCTGTACCACGTCCAAGGTTCCCACAGCAGAGCTTTCATCTCCTCTGCCTCCAGGACCTTGGCTAATTTGACTAGTATGAGGTCTCTGCTTGCTCTGGTGGACTCAAGGCCCTTAGGGCAGTTGGGAGCAGGGATTCACATCTGTGTGTTTTAGAAACAAAATGCTATGGTCCTGACCCTTCTCCCTCCTGCCTCCCGTTTCTAGCAGGCAAATAGAGGAGGGAAGCCAGATAAAGGGGTTTGGAGTCCTTGCTGGGGGGTTGCATCGGGAGGGGTTGCTAGAAGAGTCAACAGAGTTGGTGGCAGGGAAAGAGAGGTGAGAAGAGAGAGAGGGACTGCCATGAAGCGGATTCCTCTGCGTGTGCCTCCTTCCTCTCCTCCCACCCAGGTGACAGTAATGACAGCATTATGCCTTCCTTCATTGACTTATTGAGAACTTACTACGTGCTCAACACTGACCTGGGCACTAAGGATTACCCAGTGAACAGCTCAGGCAGTATCCCTACCCTCATGGAATTTGATTCAAGCAAGCAATCACATCAGCTGATGTGCGTTTGCAAATATGATGAGTGCAGACTAACTTCTAAGAATGAGGAGGTAAGGCCAGACCACAAGGGCAGATGGGGCCATGATGCCAGGGAGGTCCCCAGACCAGACTACCCAGTGGCCCCCTCCATTGATCAGGATGTAGGTAGTTATCTTAAAAGCACTGAGCGACCAAGGAGCATTTTTAAGCAGGGGGTGGGTGGAGAGATCAGATTTATATTCGAATCCTCGTCAACACCAACAATAACGCGAGTGTTACTGCGACTAGCACTGCATACGTGTTTGGAGTTAGTAAGATGCTTCCTCCTCTTCCTGTCCACAGGGTTTATCCCTGACCCTGGCCCTGCACTTCTTCTGGGGTCACTTGGCTGCAGCAGAGGGAGAAAGAGGCAACAGGCAGATGTTCCCCTGGAAGAGTGGCCAAGAGAAACTGCTTTCAGGCAGCTGGCGCACACTTAGAAACGTGGGAGTCAGATAAGGGCATCTTGGAACTGTTCGGAGGTTAAACTAGCCGCTTAAGAATGCCATGCATATGAGGAAAATGCCGAAGCTACACTGTGCAGTGGGAAAAGCCAGGGACAAAGCACCAGAGGCAGCATCCAACACCCTGGGTGTGTCTGTGTGCTCGTGCACTTATAAGTATGCATAAATATGTTTGCATAGAAAAGAAGTCAGTACACAAAAACTCTTAACAGCAGGTAGATCTGCACAGTGGGACTCGGGCTTACTGGGTTTTTATTCTTCTTTATGCCTTACTGGGTATTCCAAACTACTCTGCTCCTTAGAACCCCAAACTGCACTTCAGAGGGACCAAGGACAGGGCTCATTCAGTGATCTCTTCAATCAACCAGTCATCATTGAGTGGCTCCCTCAGTGCCAGGAGCTGTGATTCCGATAAGAAGAGAGAAATGGGTCACCACCCACAGAAGGAGACCAAGCCACTGAGCTCCCCTGAGCCTCACCCTTGGAGGTTTTACCACCTATTCTACCTGCCAAGGAAGCCAGTAATTTTGTAGGGCTAATGTTTTAATAAGTTTATATTGCTGTAGTCAGCTGGATCTGGAGATCAGGGCTGGCTTTCAGGATTGGCCAAAGTAGAAAACAGTTGACCATTAGATGTAAGTCCCCAAATATCCTTGTCCACACCCATGCGACGGCACTTGGACTCTCCATGTGGGGTCTATCCTAAAACAGTGCCTGAGATATAGAAAGCATTTGGAAATGTTTCTGGACATATTTGCTAGGAACCTTCCAATAGCTGATGAAACCGAAGCCAGAAGAGGGATTCACACAACTGAAAAGTCTAGGGTAGTACTGAGTCCTGTTGTCCTGGCCTGGTCACATGTCCAGCACTGACCCAGTCACTTTCCTAGGAAGACAGAATATATTGATTAGCTAGATCTGGGTCAGGTACCGATCTCTGGAGCCTGGGGGAGGGGTCAGCCTCCCGTGGAAGCTCAGATTGAGTTTGGGATAGGAATGGTTCCCCCAAAAGGAAATCGAAATGTTGTTACCATAAGATGAAGGAATGGGTGCCCGTCAGGCAAAACTAGCAGATGCCCAGAAAACCAAGGGAATCACTTTCTGGAGGCATTTGCTTCCAGCTGAGTGCATGGAGGCCACATGGTGTAGTAGGCGGAACCCTGGGCTCTGAAGGAAGAGACCAGCGTTCTAGACTCACTGTTTCTCCTGCCTCTTGTCTATCCCCAGATCCATCTCCATGGTGTTGCCATGCTGATCCAGCTAAAATGCAAATCTAACCGTGCCTTAGCATGAAATCCTTCACTGCCACCCACCCCACCCCTATCTCCCAACCCCAGCCCCACTGCCTGCAGGATCAAGTCCAGAGCCCCTCAGTAGCAGGCAAGACCCTCTGCCTGCTTTTCTACCTCATCCCCTTGGCCTCACACTGTCATCCCAGCAACCTGAGTTCCCTGTAGCTCACACCCACGCACACACACCCCGAGCTGAATCTATTCATGACTTTGCTCATGCCTTGCCCTGCAGTGCCCTTCACCTTTCCTCGCCCAACTTCTGCATTGCCAACTCCATCTCATCCTTGATAACCTGGCCTAGACATCATCTCCAAGAAGCCCTCCACTCCGTGCTTCCATGAGCACCATCATACCGTAAAGATAACCTCTCCCTTAGCACTTGAAGTATTCTAATTACCTTCCTGTGATTCTAATCCAACAAAATAATTGTGATAGAAATCTCACCTTACTTATATATACCACCCCAGGTGCTGGCATGCTCACTGGCCCCAAAGAGATGCTTATTAAATATTTACTGAACTGAACATTTCAGAACTCCATTCCCCCTTATCTAAAATGAGAACATTGGACTGTATAAGCTATGAGATTCCTTCCAGCTCTGAAAGGTCACGGATCAGTCTAGCTCTTGTCACTGGAGAGAAAAATCAGGAGAGAATGAGACACAGAGAAAGTAAGTTTTGATTTGCAGGCAAAGATTCAGAATAAGTCCTAACCAAGAGGCAATACCCCAGCCCAAACTGGGGAGCACATGAATTCTGTATACTTAAGAGGGAATAAGGTCAGTGTGCATCCAAAACAAAGTGATGAAAAATAGAACTGCTTTATCTCCAGATGTGAGCTCACCACGTAAAGCACGTGGCCACTCACAGACACAGCATGTAGCACGCCCTGGTCACAGAGTAAGCACTCAACAATTTTGTTGAATGGAATGCCAAAACCCAACTTTTTCTGCTTCTTCACCCAGAGGATGGACTGGCATTTAGCTCGTAAGGGGAGAGTGCAGGAAACATCATACAAACATTATAAAAACAGCCACAGACTATCCTGACAGATTCCCAAAAGGCCTGCAGTTCAGCCCGAAAAAGCTCTGAAAAAGCTTTTGCCAACCAAGAGGGAAGGACAAAAACTTAAAGAATAAAAACTAAAGCTCCATGAAATGCTGAAAGCTTAATAGCAATAAGATAGTCCCACCAGACTGTGAACAACTCGAACATTTGCAGGGAAGGCTCATCTAAGTGTTATCGCCCACTTCTTCAGATTCCTTTGCTATTCTTTTGACATCTGGTAGAGATTGAATGAGAGGCAGATTGAATTTATGGTTGGTGGAAAACCTAATCTGAAAGGAGGACAAAAAAGTCAGTATTTCATCATTGTGAGGCAGAATGACTTGCCCAAGAGCTTCCCCATTTTTCAAAAATTATATGTCAGTCACTTGAGGAGGGGGAACTAGAAGTTAAACTTTTAGGAAAATCACATATTCTAGGATGAAATATAATCAAAGCGTTAAGGAGACATTTGCATCAAAATAAAATTCTGTTTGATTGATCTAGCACTGATTTTCTAACACTCAAGGGAGAGTTTATTTTGGAGGACATTACCTCATCATCTTTGTTGCTGGTTAGTGCTTTTATATCCCTATGAGTTTGTGCCAGAGTTTATTTTGTCTCATGGCCAGAGTTCTGGTAATATAAATGTACTCTGCTTCATTTAATTTCTTCATTTAATTTCTTCTTGGGTGATAGTTGTCTGTCTTTTCCCCTCTTCTAGCTCAGACTTCCTGAAAATTTTATGTAGAAAATTAGTCCTATTCTTTCTGAACCTGAATTGATTTTGCCCAGGTCTTGTTTCAGAAATAATAGCAAAGAGAAATAATAGACTCCAAGACCTTGAATTTCACAGATTCCTTCTTTGCAGTCTGGCTTGAAGCCATCATATGAAGTCAGAGCTTTTTTTCCTCTCTCTCTCTCTCCTCTTTATCGCCCACATTTAAAGAGTAATCACTTGACTCGTGTCACTGGTTTATATGACTTTATTGTTACTGCTGAAGATAAATCAGTTTAAGAGCTGGTAATTAAATCACCTGCTTACATTTTTTTCCCTTTAAAAATCACTCAGAACCAGAACCGTTTTCCCCCCTAGTTCTGAGAAGCAATGTCAAACAGATCTTAAGACTCTTGGGCGTTTGACATTGAAGGAACCCTCAAGGTTGTGAAGTCCAACAAAATGGGGTGGGTGGAAGAGGCAGCCATCTGGCTGTCATTCATCCCCAGTCTTCACATGACAGTCTTATTTGACCTCGTTTATCCAAATATTTGCCCTTGTTCTTTCTTTTACTTTCTTTGTGTACACCTCTCTCTCTTTTTATTTTTTTTCCCTCCATAATGTAGAGCAAAGTAACTGTTGCTTGGTAAATTCACCAAGAAAAAAACAAGCACATCTGAAAAAGGAAGCCAATATCCACCTCCACCCACAAAATGAAATTCATGTGAACAATTTATTTATTTGCTCTCATAGATGAGGTTAGCCAGATGATGTCTAGGTTTCCACTTTATGATATGTAGAAGCAGTCGATTTTTAACGCAATTTTTAAAGGTTACTTTTATTTAGTTATTATAAAATATTGGCTATATTCCCTGTGTTGTACAGTACATCTTTTGAGCCTACCTTACACCCCATAATTTGTGTTTCCCACTTCCCCACCTATATATTGCCCCTCCCCCCGCACTGGTAACCACTAGTTTGTTCTCTATATCTGTGAGTCTGCTTCTCTTTTGTTATATTCACTAGTTTGCTGTAATCTTTAGATTCCACATATAAGTGATATCATATGCTATTTGTCTGTCTGGCTTACTTCACTTAGTATGATAATCTCTAAGTCCACGTGCGCGCACGCGTGTATTGGGTTGGCCAAAAGGTTTGTTCCTTTTTTTTCGTAAGATGGCACTAGTAGTGCTTAGTTGTCTTTAACTTTATTCAAAACAATTTTGTTAGATTGTATCGTGACAACTATCATATCAGCGTGCATTTAAAACAAAAAAATTTATCTAAAGTGAATTTTTGTAACCATTTTACTATTGAAGATGGAAGAAAAAAGCAACGTATTTGGCATATTGTGCTTTATTATTTCAAGAAGGGTAAAAATGCAACTGAAGCACAAAAAAGGATTTGGGCAGCATATGGAGAAGGTGCTGTGACTGATCGAATGTGTCAAAAGTGGTTTGCAAAGTCTCGTGCTGGAGATTTCTTGCTGGACGTTGCTCCACGGTCGGGTAGACCAGTTGAAGTTGACAGCAATCAAATCATGACATTAATTGAGAACAGTCAACATTATACCATGCAGGATATAGCCAATATACTTTAAATATCCAAATCAAGCGTTGAAAGTCATTTGCACCAGCTTGGTCATGTTCATCGCTTTGATGTTTGGGTTCCACATAAGAGAAAAAAACCTTCTTGCCCGTATTTCCGCAAGAGATGCTCTACTTAAACGTAGTGAAAATGTTCCGTTTTTTTTTTTTTTTTTTTTGCGGTACTTGGGCCTCTCACTGTTGTGGCCTCTCCCGTTGCGGAGCACAGGCTCCGGACGCGCAGGCCCAGCGGCCATGGCCCACGGGCCCAGCCGCTCCGCGTTACGTGGGATATTCCCGGACTGGGTCACGAACCCGTGTCCCCTGCATCGGCAGGCGGACTCCCAACCACTGCGCCACCAGGGAAGCCCAAAGTGTTCCGTTTTTAAAACAAATTATGATGGGCGATGAAAAGTGGATACTGTACAATAATGTGGAACAGAAGAGATCGTAGGGCAAGCGAAATGAACCACCACCAATCACACCAAAGGCCGGTCTTCATCCAAAGAAGGTGATGTTGTGTATATGGTGGGAATGAAAGGGAGTCCTCTATTATGAGCTCCTTCTGGAAAACCAACGATTAATTCTAACAAGTACTGCTCCCAATGAGACCAACTGAAATCAGCACTCGATGAAAAGTGTCCAGAATTAGTCAAGAGAAAACGCATAATATTCCATCAGGATAACGTAAGAGCGCATGTTTCTCTGATGACCAGGCAAAAACTGTTACAGCTTGGCTGGGAAGTTCTGATTCATCCACAGTATTCACCAGACATTGCACCTTCAGTTTTCCATTTATTTAGATCTTTACAAAATTCTCTTAATGGAAAAAATTTCAATTCCCTGGAAGACTGTAAAGGGTACCTGGAACAGTTCTTTGCTCCAAAAGATTAAAAGTTTGGGGAAGATGAAATTATGAAGTTGCCTGGAAAATGTCAGAAGGTAGTAGAACAAAAGGGTGAATATGTTCAATAAAGTTCGTGGTGAAAATGAAAACTGTGTCTTTTATTTTTACTTAAAAACTGAAGGCACTTTTTGGCCAACCCAGTATACACACACACACACACACACACACACACGTGTGTGTGTGTGTGTGTGTGTGTGTATATATATATACACACGTGCACCACATCTTCTTTGTCCATTCATCTGATGATGGACATTTAGGTTGCTTTCTATATCTTGGCTATTGTAAATAATGCTGCTATGAACTGCAGTCTTAAAATTAGCTCCATATTCCTTCAATAATGGTTCATTTTTAATGTCATGTTGCCTCATGATATAGGGCCAAGGTGTCTGTATTAGGATAACGATTTACGAGAACTGAGTTTTAGACCCAGCATTGTCTCCACCCAGCTGTTGGATAAAGCGCCTTAAATTCTGTGGCTCTCAGTGTCCAAACATGTAAACTTGAACTCAAAGTCTCTTCCAGCTCTAACATTCTGGAGTCTTTGATCTGTTCTACATATCTTCTCTGAAAACCAACATTCTGTTTGTAGTCCTCTTATGATCTCCAAATTTAAATTATTCTTAAAACAAAAGCTGCATGAAAAGAATGTTTTTCACTTTGATCACACAATTTTTCTCTCTAACATCCATAGGAAATATGTAACAATATTGATAGGCTCTGTCAATTGCCAATCTAAAAACATTCCCACTTTGTGGAGGACAGTTCCTCCTGCCCTAGGACGTGCTCTGTAGGAGCCAGCATGACAGTGGGCTTTCTCTAGTCCCACCCCAATTGGGACCCCTCCCCCCCACCGAAGGGGCTTGGCCACCAAAGGAAGAGAAGTGTTTCTGAGCCCATCCCTCAGGTTCACCTGTGCAACTTGAGGTAACATCAAGATGCAAGCTGTCCAACAGACCAGCTACTATCCCCACGTGGGGATAGTACACTCTTGAACACTTGAAATGTGTGAATTAAGATGTGTTATTAATATAAAAATGCACACTAGATTTCAAAGACTTCTATGAAAATATAGATGTAAAATATCTCGTGACTAATTTTTCACTTTGATTCCATCTTGAAATGATAATATTTTGCATACATCTGGTTAAGTAAAATCTATGATTAAAATTAATTTCCCCTGTCCCTTTTTAGGGATGTGTGCTAATGCGGATGCTAGAAAATTTTCTATATGCGACTCACGTTCAAACAAAAAAAGATGCAGAGGTTTCTGCTTTTCCTGCCTCACTCCTCCATTGGGCATATCTGACTCACCAAGAAAGGGGGCTGTGATCAATTAGAAAAATCTACTGTGAGTGAAGGGTCAGGAGGAACGTGCAAGGCCTATTCTGAGAGCAACTCAGATGAGCACATTTCTTCACACCAGGCAGAGAAGAGAGGCCCAATACCCCCCAAAAAGAGAAAATGGCTCTCAAAGCCAAGTTATATAACTTCTGATGTTTTTTAATTTCTTTGTTAAAAGTTCGACAAATTCACACTGATTTCAGCACCAAGAAAGCTGCCAGTTTGGCAATCCCATGCTGAATTTTCTCTCTGATCTGAGGTACAAAGTTACTGGACTGTGTAAGTTTTCTTTCCTGCTATAGTACTTCTGACCTGCTTGGAGAGGTTACAGTCAAAACTGTAAAACTACAGCAATGAGATTGCATTATGATGTAGGACAAAGTTTGTACAAGTGGAAACAAAAACAACACCCAAACAGCCTGATGCTAACGCAAAGAGAGAGAAGAAAATCAATTGACTTTCACAACCTTGTTTCTCTCTAAGAGGTCTTTTAAACAACTTGCGAAACTCTACAATCATTTGTATGCTGTAGGATCCTCTTTACTTCCTACATCTTACACCTGACCAGTTCCTCTCTGACTACCCTCCCTACTAATCTCCCCAGACACAAGCTATGCTGAGCCTTGCTAAGCCACTCACAGTTTCTCAAGTTACCCCCAATCCCCTCCCTCCACCTAGGAAAAAAAGGTACATATTCTGAGGCCTCCCTAAACCTCAGATCAACACTCTACACAAGCTTCAGGTCCCCCACACTTAACACCTGAATTGAACGCTGTGCTTATGTGTTTTCCTCCATCTCCAGTTTGCAAGATGCTTCAAGCTATGGACCAAATACTATTCAGGTTTCTGTCAGCAGTGCCTGCATAGTTTCTGGCCCATTACAGGCAGGTAAAAAGTGCTTGTAGAAAAAATAAGTGAGTGAATGAATGAACAAATGAATAGTGGGTTCTATTGTTTCAGTATAAAAGACTGGAATTATTTTATTAGGCAAACTAAAATGTTACCTTCTCCAATGCTAAATTGGATTGCCTTCACTTTTGAACTTTGAAGCCTCTGTTTAAATCCAAAAGACATAGAGAGATGATCTATTTCTCCATGATATAATTTAGGCTGAATTCTGTTTATTAGCAAGTGTTCAGGAGGCATCATGAAGAGGCAGTCTAGGCATTTGATGATAGATAAGCCATCTGGATGCATTATCAGTCAGACCATACGACACATATTTTGACTTCTGGGTCTAGGTATCAATGTAAGGACAGATTCATCCATCTACATTCTGTTATGCAGGCCCCATGTGATCAATAAAATGAATTTTGCCAGAGGTTTGGTAAGTGAGAGATTTATTTCTAATAACCATGGAAAACCCGAGTGAAATCAGCTAGCCCAAACCAAAATGGAGGCCATTCCATCCTTACCAAGGTCTAAAACAAAAATATTTATTCATTCTCTTATTTATTTTATTTAGGGCAAATCATAATATGTGTCAGTAAAGAAAATTGAAAAAATTATTCTTCTGTTTTTACACCTTCTGTGGTAGACTATAATCTTCATGAGGGCAAGGATCTTCTTTATTTTGTTCACTAAGCAGTGACTACCTCCACAGGGAGTACTCCTTAAATATTGTTGACCAGTTAGATGAAAGAATGATACTTACACGTGACGTAGAAAAAGATATGCTATAAAATTTTCTCATAACCGCTTGGTGTTAAGAATGGCACATTTTTGGTAAATATGTTCTCTTCTATGAAAAGAACTATGATGCGATGCTACTGTAAGACTATAGCTTTCTCCCCTCACCACTCTTGAATGTAAAATTAAGAGAAACATGCTTTAGGTCAAGAGGAAGCCAAAGGAAACGATTTTCATTCCAGAAACATCAATAACCGAGCACGGAAAAACATTTTTCTGCAAAGTGACCACATTGGTGGATTCTTCAAAGAGTCCATTAGCTAGGGAAGGAGATGCTGGTACTGAGAGGAAGATAACAATCCATGGGTGCTTGATGCATGACTGCTTCAGTCTCTCTTCCCATTGAGTCAACATAGGCTGCGAAAAGGTTGCACTACGTTTCTGGGTTTCTAAGTTATCTGAACCTTTCTAAGAATGTCGAAAACAGAACTTGGGAATAAACTTTTTCACAGAATGGAAGGTTACAACCTTAAGGGGACTTGGTGCCAGAGTTAAGACTGGTTAAAAAATTGGTTTGCAAAGGACAGTATTTTTTTGTCAAAATTAAGTCTACCATTACTGATATTACTCTAAAGGTGGCCTAGTATGGAAGAAAAATAGCAAGAGAAACACATTTTACTCAAGTATGAGTCCTGAGACTAAATTTTTTTCCAGTTCACTAAAATAGCTTTGAAATTTTGAAAAGATTGTTACAAAAGATAAGAAGGGACACTGCATAATGAATAAAGGATCAATCCAAGAAGAAGATACAACAATTATAAATGTTTATGCAGCCAACATAGGAGCACCTCAGTACATAAGGAAAATGCTAACAACCATGAAAGGAGAAATCGACAGTAACACAATAGTAGTAGGGGACTTTAACACCTCACTTACACCAATGGACAGATCATCCAAACAGAAAATAAATAAGGAAACACAAGCTTTAAATGACACAATAGACCAGATAGATCTAATTTATATTTATAGAACATTCCATCCAAAAGTAGCCGAATACACTTTCTTTTCAAGTGCACATGGAACATTCTCCAGGATAGATCACATCTTGGGTCACAAATCAAGCCTTGGAAAGTTTAAGAAAATTGAAATCATATCAAGCATCTTTTCTGACCACAACGCTATGAGATTGGAAATCAATTACAGTACAAAAACTGTAAAAAAAACAAATACATGGAGGCTAAACAGTGCACTACTAAATAATCAAGAGTTCACTGAAGAAATCAAAGAAGAAATTTTAAAAAAATACATAGAAACAAATGACAAGGAAAACACGACAACCCAAAACCTATGGGATGCAGGAGAAGCAGTTCTAAGAGGGAAGTTTATAGCAATTCATTCTCACCTCAAGAAACAAGAAAAGTCTCAAATAAACAATCTAACTCTACACTTAAAACAACTAGTGAAAGAAGAACAAAGAAAACCCAAAGTCAGTAGAAGGAAAGAAATCATAAAGATAGAGCAGAAATAAATGAAATAGAAACGAAGAAAACAATAGCAAAGATAAATAAAACTAAAAGCTGGTTCTCTGAGAAGATAAACAAAATGGATAAACCCTTAGCCAGACTAATCAAGAAAAAAAGGGAGAGGACACAAATCAATAAAATTAGAAATGAAAAAGGGGAAATCACAACTGACACTGCAGAATAAAAAGGATTATAAAAGACTACTACAAACAAGTATATGCCAGTAAAATGGACAACCACGAGGAAATGGACAGATTCTTGGAAATGTACAATTTTCCAAGACTGAACCAGGAAGAATTAGAAAACATAGACCTATCACAAGTAATGAAATAGAAACCATAATTTAAAATCTTCCAACAAACAAAAGTCCAGGACCAGACGGCTTCACAGGCAAATTCTATCAAACATTTAGAGAACTAACACCGATCCTTCTCAAACTCTTCCAAAAAATTGCAGAGGGAGAAACACTCCCAAATTTATCCTATGAAGCAACCATCACACTGATATCAAAACCAGAAAAAGCTATTACAGAAAAAGAAAATTATAGACCAATATCACTGATGAACATAGATGCAAAAATCCCGAACAAAATATGAGCAAACAGAATCCAACAACACATTAAAAGGATCATACACCATGATCAAGTGGGATTTATCCCAGGGATGCAAGGATTCTTCAATATATGCAAATCAATCAGTGTCATACACCACATAAACAAATTGATGAATAAATACCATATGATCATCTCAATAGATGCAGAAAAAGCTTTTGACAAAATTCAACACCCATTTATGATTAAAAAAAACTCTCCAGTAAATGGGCATAGAGGGAACCTACATCAACATAATAAACGCATATATGACAAACCCACAGCAAACATCATACTCAATGGTGAAAAACTGAAAGCATTTCCTCTAAGATCAGGAACAAGACGAGGATGTCCACTTCACCACTCATATTCAACATAGTTTTAGAAGTCCTAGCCATGGCAATCAGAGAAGAAAAAGAAATAAAAGAAATACAAATTGGAAAAGAAGAAGTAAAACTGTCAGTTTGCGGATGACATGATACTATACATAGAAAATCCTAAATATGCCACCAGAAAACTACTAGAACTAATCAATGAATTTGGTAAGCTTGCCGGATACAAAATTAAGGCATAGAAATCTCTGGCATTCCTATACAGCAACAACAAAAAATCAGAAACAGAAATTAAGGAAACAATCCCATTTACCACTGCAACAAAAAGAATAAAATACCTCAGAATAAACCTGCCTAAGGAGGCAAAAGACTTGTACTCAGAAAACAATAAAACACTGATGAAATAAATCAAAGATGACACAAACAGATGGAGAAATATACCACGTTCTTGGGTTGGGGGAATCAATATTGTGAAAATGACTATACTGTCCAAAGCAATCTATAGATTCAGTGCAATCCCTATCAAACTACCAATGACATTCTTCACAGAATTAGCACAAAAAATTTTACAATTTGTATGGAACCATAAAAGGCCCTGAATAGCCAAAGCAATCTTGAGAAAGAAAAACGGAGTTGGAGTAATCAGGCTCCCCAACTTCAGATTATACCACAAAGCTACAGTAATCAAGACAGTATGTACTGGCACAAAAACAGAAATATAGATCAATGGTACAGGATAGAATGCCCAGAGATAAACCCATGCACGTATGGTCACCTAATTTATGACAAGGGAGGCAAGAACATACAGTGGAGAAAGGACAGCCTCTTCAATAAGTGGTGCTGGGAAAACTGGACAGCTACATGTAGAAGAATGAAATTAGAACACCACCTAACACCATACACAAAAATAAAGTCAAAATGGATTAAAGACCAGACACCATAAAACTCTTAGAGGAAAACATAGGAAAAACACTCTTTGACATAAACCACTGCAAGATCTTTCTTGACCCACAACCTAGAGTAACAGAAATAAAAACAAAAATAAACAAATGGGACTTAATTAAACTTAAAAGCTTTTTCACAGCAATGGAAACCATAAACAAGACAAAAAGACAACCCTCAGAATGGGAGAAAATATTTGCAAATGCAGCAACAGACAAATGATTAATCTCCAAAATATACAAACAGCTCATGGAGCTCAATATCAAAAGAACAAACAATCCAATTAAAAAATGGGTGGAAGGGCTTCCCTGGTGGCGCAGTGGTTGAGAGTCCACCTGCCGATGCAGGGGGCACGGGTTCATGCCCCGGTCTGGGAAGATCCCACATGCCATGGAGTGGCTAGGCCTGTGAGCCAAGGCCGCTGAGCCTGCGTGTCTGGAGCCTGTGCTCTGCAATGGGAGAGGCCACAGCAGTGAGAGGCCTGCATACCGCAAAAAAAAAAAAAAAAGGGTGGAAGACCTAAATAGACATTTCACCAAGGAAGACATACAGATGGCCAAGAGGCACATGAAAAGATGCTCAACATCACTAACTATTAGAGAAATGCAAATCAGAACTACAAAGAGGTATCACCTCTAGCGAGTCAGAATGGCTATTATCAAAAAATCTACAGACAATAAATGCTGGAAAGGGTGTGGTGAAAAGGAAACCCTCCTGCACTGTTGGTGGCAATGTAAATTGATACAACCACTAAGGAAAACAGTATGGAGGTTTCTTAGAAAGCTAAAAATAGAACTACCGTATGACCCAGCAGTCCCACTACTGGGCATATACTGTGAGAAAACCATAATTCAAAAAGAGACATGTACCACAGTATTCATTGCACTATTTACAATAGCCAGGACATGGAACCAACCTAAATGTCCATTGACAGATGAATGGATAAAGAAGATGTGGCACATGTATACAATGGAATATTATTCAGCCATAAAAGGAAACAAAATTGAGTTATTTGTAGTGAGGTGGATGGACCTAGAGTCTGTCATACAGAGTGAAGTCAGAAAGAGAAAAACAAATACTGTATGTTAACACATATATATGGAATCTAAAAAAAAAAATGGCTGATGAACCTAGTTGCAGGGCAGGAATAAAGAGGTAGACATAGAGAATGGACTTATGGACTTGAGGACTTGGGGTGGGAGGGGGAAGCTGAGGCAAAGTGAGAGTAGCATCAACATATATACAGTACCAAATGTAAAATAGTTGGCTGGTGGGAAGCAGCAGCATAGCACAGGGAGATCGGCTTGGTGCTTTGCAATGACCTAGAGGGGTGGAATAGGGAGAATGGGAGGGAGGCTCAAGAGGGAAGGGACATGGGGACATATGTTTTCATATGGCTGATTCACTTTGGTGTACAACTGAAACTAACAGTATTGTGAAGCAATTATACTCCAATAAAGATCTGTTAAAAAAAATTGAAGTTAAAAAAAATCTTGAGACAAATGAAAATGGAAATACAACATACCAAAACTTATGGGATATAAAACAAAACAAAGCAGTTCTAAGAGGGAAGTTCATAGTGATAAATGCCTACATTAAGGGAAAAAAGTCTCAAGTAAACAACACAACTTTATACCTCAAGGAAGTAGAAAAAGAGCAAACTAAGTTAGTAGAAGGAAGGAAATAAGAAAGATCAGACCACATGCATGCCACAACTAAGAATTCACATGCCATGACTAAGAGTCTGCATGCTGCAACTGAGAAGCCTGCATGCTGCAACGAAGATCCTGTGTGCCACAGCTAAGACCCGGCACAGCCATAATAAATAAATAAATATTTTTTAAAAAAACAACTTACCAAATCCTGAAAATTCTAAAAAGAAAACAAAACAGAAATAAATGAAATAAAGACTAAGAACACAGTTAAAAAGATCTATGAAGCTAAGAGCTGTTTTTTTAAAGCTAAACAAAATAGACAAACCATTAGCTAGATTTACCAAGAAAAAAAGAGAGAGGACTCAAGTAAATAAAATTAGAATTGAAAGAAAAGACATTACAAGTGATGCCACAGAAATACAAAGGATCATAAGAGACTACTATGAACAATTATATGACAACAAATTGAAGAAATAATTAAGTCCCTATAAACATACAACCTACCAAGACTAAGTCATAAAGAAAATTTGAATAGCCCAATAATGATTATAGAGACTGAATCAGTAATCAAAAATCTCTCAATAAAGAAAAGCCCAGGACTAGATAGCTTCACAGGTGAATTCTGCCAAACATTTAAATAATTAATACCAATCCTTTTTAAACTCTTCTAAAAAATTGAAGAAGAGTGACAACTTCCAGAACCAGGTTAGCATTACCCTGGTACCAAAGCCTGACAAGAACACTACAAGAAAAAAAAATTACAGTCTAATATCCATAATGAACATTGATACTAAAATACTCAACAAAATACTAGCAAACTGATTTCAAGAACACATTAGAAGGATAATACACCATGACCAAGTGAGATTTATCACTGCGATTCCAGGACAGTTCAACACACGCAAGTGAATAAATATGATACACAACATTAACAGAATGAAAGATGAAAATCATATGATCATCTCAATGATGGAGAAAAAGCATCTGACAGAATTTAACATCCTTCCATGATAAAAACTCAACAAATTAGGTATAGAAGGAATGTACCTCAACATAATAAAAGTCACATATGACAGGCCCACAGTGAACATCATACTCAGTGGTGAAAGCTGAAAGCTTTTTCTCTAAGATCAGGAACAAGAAAGAATGCCCATTCTCACCACTTCTATTCCACATAGTATTAGAAGCCTTAGCCAGAGCAATTAGGCAGGAAAAAAAAATAAAAGGCATCCAAACCAGAAAAAAACAGGAAATTTGTCCCTGTTTGCAGACGACATGATCTTGTATATAGAAAATCCTGGAGACGCTATCAAAAAACTGTTAGAACTAGTAAATGAATTCAGCAAGTTTTCAGGATGCAAAATCAACATACAAGTCAGTTGCATTGTGTGTGTGTGTGTGTGTTCCAGTAAAATTTTACTTACAGAAAAAAACACATAGAATTTGGCCCACAGACATGGTTTCTCAACTCCTGGTGGTGAAGCATTAAAAAACACCTGTCTATAAGGTTTGTAAGAAATCAGGCTAAATGTTGCCCATGCTTTGGTTGGAAGATTTGCTTTTATTTGAGAAATGCTTTCCTCTTGCATTATCAAGTACCAAGGGGATATGTGAGTCTCAAAGATGCCTCTTCAGGCATACCTATCATCACACCAGATCAACTTCTTCAATTTAATTTTTTCTCTTTTTTTAACTGAGATGTAATTGACATAAAATTTTATTAATTTCAGGTGTACAACAGAATGATTTGATATATGTACATATTACAAGAATGACCACCACAGTTAAGTCTAGTTAACATCCATTACCACACATCATTACATATTTTTTTCTTGTGATGAGAACTTTTAAGATCTACTCTCTTAGCAACTTTTAAATATACAATACAGTATTATTAACTATAGTCACCATTGCTATACATTACATCCCCAGGATTTATTTTATTTTATAACTGGAAGTTTGTACCTTTTGACCACCTTCACCTGTTTCACCCACTCCCTAAGCCCCACCTCTGGCAACCACTAATCTGTTCTCTGTATCTATGAGTTCAGGCTTCAGCCTTTCTTGAGTTCATTGTTGTTTTCGTTTTTGTTTATTCCACATATGAATGAGATCACATGGTATTTGTCTTTCTCTATCTGATTTATTTCACTTAGCATAATGCCCTCAAGGTCCATTCATGTTGTTGCAAATGGCAAGATTTCCTTCCTTTTATGGCTGGATAATATTCCATTGTGGATATATATATCACATTTTTTATCCATTCATCTATTGATGGACACTTAGGTTGTTTCCATGTCTTGACTATCGTAAATAACTCTGCAATGATCCCTGAGGCACAGATATTTTTTTGACTTGGCGTTTTTTTCTTCAGATAAATACCCACAAGTGGAATTGCTGGATCATATGGTAGTTCTACTTTTAATCTGTTGAGGATCTGCCATGCTGTTGTCCATAGTGACTATACCAATTTATGTTCCCACCTACAGTGCACAAGCGTTCCCTTTTCTCCACATCCTGGACTTGTCATCTCTTGTTTTTTTGATGATAGCTGTTCCAACAGGTGTGAGGTGATATCTCATTGTGGCTTTGATTTGCATTTCCCTGATTATTAGTGATGTTGAGCATGTTTTCATGTACCTTTTGGCCATCTGTATGTCTTCTTTGGAAAAATGTCTATTCAGATACTCTGCCCGTTTTTTAATCAGATTGGGGTTTTTTTTGCTATTGAGTTGAATGAGTTCTTTATATTTTTTTTATATTAACCCTTTATCAGATATATGATTTGCAAATATGTTCTCCTATTCAGTACGTGGCCTTTTCATTTTGTTGATGGTTTCCTAGCTTTTTAGTGTGATGTAATCCCACTTATTTTTTTATTTTGTTGCCTTTGCTTTTGCTGTCAAGCCCCAAAAATCATCACCAAGACCAAACAAGGAGCCTTCTGTTTGTTTTCCCCAGGGTGCTACCTAGACATGCCTAAGTGTGTGTGCCTTCTCCCAATACCACAGCCAGCTTTCAGGGTTTGCTTGTGAGCTGTCTGCAAAAACTCGCACTCACCTAGTGGTGGGGGAGCACACAGGAACCAGCTATGGTTGCGGGGAGGCACCAGAAAATTGGGGGTGCCTCTGGGCCATTTGGGGAGTCCACAAGCAAGGCTGACCTCCTGATGGAGTCTGTAAAGCCATTAATAGGACCCACAGCCCTCTTTGTTGAGTTCTGAATCCTGATGGTCCCCACTTCTCTTCCCCGCTCCCAGTCTCTCCCAACCATTTAGCCATGCTGATCCCCTCAGTATTTTGGGTGAGGGAGAAACAAGTGTGCCTCTTGGTTTACATTCCATACAGCTGGAAAGCTGGGCTCTTACTGGCTACACTCTCACTTGCCCCTGTGGGAGAAATTGGGGCTGAGGAGGTCTTTCTTGGCATCAGGCTGTGCCACCTTGGGAGCGGGGTGATGCAGATAAAGTGAAACTCTTCTTCTTACTCTCTTCATTGTGTGTATTCATGGATTATTTTTTTCTCCAGTCATGTGCTGGAACTTCTCTGCTGGATTTTCAGACTCCCATAATGGTACTTTCATCCAATTGATGTTCTGTGGGTGGGATGACAGCTGAAAACTCTGATTCCACCATGTTGCTGATGTCACTCTTCAGTGAAAGCTTGAGAAGACTTTAAAAATTTTGTGTATAAATTTTTTTCTATCAACATTGTTGTCATCTTCATATCAACGTGTACAGCCCTAGCTCCTGGATGAGTCATTGGGATGCTATAGCGTAATGGTCCAAAGTGGGGTCTCTTGTGCTATAGAGTCAAGCTAAGTCTTCCATTTATTAGCAGTTTGACTTTAGGTGGGTTATTTAATAACCTCTCAGAGAATGGGAATAATAATAATATCTATCCACTTCATAGGGTCAGTGTGAAGGTTGGATAAAACAATGCGTGTAAAGTGCCTGGCACAAGGCAAGCACTCAAAATCATTGACTTTTTATTATTATCATCATAATCATCATCATCACAAAGATTAGTAAAATGCGTGGTCATTTGGGACCAGACTGAAGTGTTTACCTTTAACGGACTCTGAAACAAATTCATCCTGTTAAGAAAAATCATAAAATAAGCAAGGTTGTGAGAGGAAGAGTATACTTCTATAATTAAAAAAATGTTAAGACATCAGCAACATTAATTTTTACAAGAAACTATTTCCCAGAAATGGTGCATTCCAACTAGTTACACGTGTGCTCGTCTATAATGCTTAGCTTTGAAAAATCTCATTGTATCAACATTTCTGTCAGTTCCAGCTTCATCTGTGTCACGAAATATAGTGGAAAGCTATAAACTATAATTCTTTTAAAAATATTATAAAACTCAGGTTTTACCCTATTCTGAATTCAAACAGATGAGTTTTGTGAGTCTAGAAGGAGGGAAGGAGGAAAGGGAAAGGAGGAAAGAAAAGTCTTTTATAAATTTACTTGTAAAGAAGATATTTGCTAGAAAACAGGTTTACTGTAAAACCATCTTTGCTCGTGGAAGATGAGGAAGGCCGCATCCCTAAGCAACTCTGGAACAGCTGTAAGGACTGACAGATTCTACCCTGTTAACTCAGTCCTTTGTTCCCAGCAGAATATTTCTCAAAACCACAGCACAGGATGAGGGAGCTTCAAATAAATCATGACCATTGAGACTAGATGGACTGCCCAGTTATCAAACTCTGAACTGTCCCTTTCAAACTTGATTTGGCCCAGTTTAACCCTGTAAAGAGAATTTTAAGGTTCTAATACTGAAGTCTTCAACAGGCTCCTCTGAGGCAGCCTCCTCAGTTAAGCTGATATATTTTACTTCCCCTGTATGTCTACCATGGGAGGAGATGTAGGTTCCAGCAGCAGTTTTTTTAACTGTTCAAATATTACAGACTGGATCGGAGAGGCTGTATTTCACAGACGTTCCAAAATTATTAGGTTGCAGACAGTCTGCTTTGGCTTCACTGGCTTGCTTTCTTCGGGGGAGGGTGTTGAATACAGTCCTCCAGTCCCCATTCCAGACATTCGGAAACCACATTTCTGGAGTGGAGGTTGGGGGAAGGACTCGGTATACTAACAGCTCCCAGGTGATTCTTATGTGTAGTCATGTTTAGGAATAGCTGCTATAGGACTCAGACCAAGAAAACCTTACCTGGATGACCTACAAGGACGCTATGGCCCTGTCTTCCACATATGATGCCATAAATCTTAACTAAATGGAAGAATTCTCAGTGGGAAGTGGGGAGGGCAGAGGTCAGGGGACTTCAGGCATCCTGCAAGGCGTCCTCTTCACATCTCTGCCTATTCTTTATTTTCAAATAGTATCTGTGTTTGTAAACACAGTTCATTCAGTGTTTATTGAGCACCTACTAGGTATGCTAGATGAGCAACACAGAGCAGCTGATCAGGCGGATGTTAACTAATTCGAACATATGCTGATGCTATTAACAAGTGCAGTCGGAGAGGGCGTTTCAGAGGAGGAAACTCGCAAGGTGCACCCCAGAAGCTACTTCACTGCACAGAAAACTGAGGCAGAGGTGTTCAAAGGTGGTGAGACTGTAGGACGTTTTTTGGTGTTTTCAAGAAATAATGAAAATATCCTGGACCCTTACTGTTCTCCAACAGAAAATAGGGGTGATAGCTACCTTAGCTAAGAAGGCCTGGGAGCAACTACCTCCCAATGCCTAGATCTCGGTTTCTAATACCATCCTCCAATGAAGGGAACCAGGGCTGCTTGGAGAAATGACAAACCCTAGATCTGGGGCAGGAAATTTACAAGATGAGCCTGTCAAAGGAGCATAGGAGCCACTGAAAGAGCTCCCAGTGGCCCCAGGTGGCGCAATTTGAGGAAGAAATAAAGTAGTATTGAATTAGAACCCAAAGTAAAAAATAAATACTCATAAGTCCACACTGATATAAATGATGGATGGAATAAATAAATGGGGGCAAAGAACTAACCTGCCATGCAGAAGAATTCCAAATAAGTAAATATTCTCAAGAAGGAGGGTATCAGTCCCCACCACCAGGTGGGCTGTGCATAGCGACTTCCCTCCAAACAGTGCAGTGTGGAAAAGGAAGGAAAAAGTGTCACTTCACAGGGGAGAAATCTGACAAACACTGACTGAGCTAGGTGACCAAAGCTCGCATCTAAAGTGATAAGTCATCTTTTTGTTTAGTAAAGTATAGTCGATTTACAATATTGTGTTCATTTCAGGTGTACAGCAAAGTGATTCAGTTTTATATTTTTTTCAGATTATTTTCCATTATAGGTTATTACAAGATATTGAATACAGTTCCCTGCGCTATATAGTAAATCCTTGTTGCTTATCTATTTTATATATAGTAGTGTGTATCTGTTAATCCCATACTCCTAATTTATCCCTCATCTCTCCCTTTCCCCTATCATAACCACAAGTTTGTTTTCTAATGTGTCTCTGAGTCTGTTTCTGTTTTGTAAATAGATTCATCTGGATTAGTTTTTTAGATTGCACATATAAGTGATATCATGGAATATTTGTCTGTTAGACTTACATCACTTGGTATGACAATCTCTAGGTCCATCCATGTTGCTGCAAATGGCAAAATTTCATTCCTTTTTAAAGCTGAGTAATATTCCATTGTATATATGTACCACATCTTGAACGTATGCACCCTTAGTACGATGGGATGAGAAAAGTGCTTCTTCTCTGGGGTCTTCCTCCTAAAAATGCATCATCTAAGAATAATCATGAGAAAAAAATTAGAAAAATCCCAACTGAGGGACATTCTACAAAACACCTGATCAGTACTCCTCAAACTGTAAAGGTCATAAAGAACAAGGAAAGTCAGAAAAACTGTCACAGCCAAGAGAAGCCTAAGACATAAGAACTAAATGTAATTTCCTGGATGGGATCCTGGACCACAAGAAGGACAGTGAGGAAAAAGTAAGGAAATCTGGAGAAAGTATGGACTTCAGCTAATAGTAATGGATCAATACTGGTTCATAAATGTGTCAAATGTACCACGTTAATGCAAAATATAAATAATAGTGGAAACTGGTTGTGAGGTATTAGGAAGTTTCTGCACTGTCTTTAAACTTTTCTGTAAATCTAAATCTATTATAAAATGAAAAGTTTATTTTAAAAAATAGGGATGCTCACCTGCCTGCCTGCCTGGTATTGCTGTTATGAATATCAGACGGCTTAATGTATGTGAGTGTACTTTCTAAACTCTGCTGCACACCACAGAGATGAAAGGGATTTAAGTATGATTTTATTTCAATAAAATTATTTTTATTTAAAAATTTTTAAATTTAAATTATTAAATTACTTTTAAATATTTAAAATTATCCTTGGTGTGAGGCTGCATAGAGACTGATGAGGCAGGCTGCGAGAAGACCGTGAAGAGCCCCAGAAGATACGTTGAAGAGTTTGGATTTGATTCTGAAAATAATGGATCATTAAAGGTTTCTTAGCAGAAGAGGAGTGCGATTGGATCTGAATTTCAGGACTGGCAAAGGAAGGAGGCTGGAGTCATGGAAAACACAGAAGTCTGGGCAGAGATGCTCAAAACAGGGCAGAGGTGGTACAGGGAGGAACCAAGCGGCATTGGCATCCCTCTGTTGGGCATGATTTCCCCCTCTGTACCCCAAACCAGTAACCCTCCGGCCCAGACTTTCCAAGGACAGTGTTCATTTGATATCATTTTAATATTTCAATAGAAGTGATTCATTATTGAATAAGTGTATGTGAATTTTTATACATTGGTTAAAATTCTTATAAATACATAAATCACGCAGAGATATTTTGTTGTTCCAAAATATATGGGTCTGATTGGGGTTTGAGAAGGTTTATCCTAATCGTGGCGGCCTAGCACATGTTAGTGGGTCATTACTCAGCCTCAGTTTCCTTCTCTGTAATATAGGCATCGTTATAGTACCTGCCTCATAGGTTGTCGTGAGGAATAAACAAGATAACCAGTGTAAAAGCACGTAGTTCACTTCCTGGCACGTAGCAAGCCCATGGCAAATGGTAGCTATTATTAATGGTGGTGGTAGAAGAAGTAATGGGCCTCCTTGACATTGCTCAGGAGAATTAATAAATGTAGTAAAATAAATGAATTCCTGCTGCTACTCATCCTGAAGCACTGTATACATTTGCCCTGGTGAGAGCAACTAGACCATTGCTAATAAGTGCTGACAGTTGCGAGCATCTGCTGTCAGTGACTTTCCTCTTCAGGCTCATATATAAAGCCATTGTTTTGGTACTCTGTCTGCTTCATCTTACACAAAGTAAGCACTCAACAAACGTTAGTTCTTCTTAATAGTATTATTATGCCACGCCATACTTCTCCCAATTGTTGGTCTCACAGACTTGTTCTATCCAGTTTCAGGTGCCCTGGAGGATAATTGCCCATCTATTTGAAATGCCCTCCTTGGCATCCAGAGTTAATTCTTGTCTACTCCATAGAGCCTGCGTTTTATGTCAGACTCTCCCAAACGTACCCTCCAGGTATCATGAAAGTCTATCCAGCTGTTTCCTGGGATGTGATGACAGGCAAACTGACAAACTTAATTTTATGAGCGGAGTTGTGAAGGTTCTCTGTGCCCTGTGCCCTACTGTTCTCTGTGGCTAAGCTTTCATCAGCAGCTTGAGGGCGGGGTCCTGTACCACCCATCCACACACAGGGCTTAGCCTGCAGTGGGTCTTCATTAAAGCTGGTAATAGACACTGCCGGGAAAAACTTCTAGGAAGCGCCACCTCTCTTCCTAAAAGTTCCTGGACAGAGAGGCACAGCACTACCAAAGCAAACTTCCTGCCGCACACAGTTTTACCTGGGTGAACTCTCCTTGTGAAACTCCAGTGCATGAGCCACTTCTAACAGTCCCATTTACTTTTTAAAGAAATGAGGCTATTTTCTTTTCTATTCCACCATTCCAGAAAACTATCTGTAGATTTTTTTTTAAGGCAAGAACAATCTAATAATGAGTAATTTCACTGGTCTATATTTAGTAGCAAGGAAGATTTTTTTTTTTTAGGTCACTGCAGGGAAGTTCTCAGAAACTGTAAGTTGGGAAGGGCTGACAGAAGGTAGATGTCATAGTTTTTTTTTTTCCTTCTAGAGCAGAGGGATTCACCATCAGGAACCAGGTCTCAGAGAGTAGGGACTCAGTTTCCTCATCAACAAAATGGGTGTTATAGTACTTACCCTGTGGGGCTTTGGTGAGGATTAAACAAGATAGCAACTGTAAAATGCTTAGTTCAGTTCTTGGACACTCTTGGTACATCTCCACCTGTCCAACTGTCGGCCACCACCTCCATTACCCCCCCTTCGCTGGAAAGCCTCATGGCTGGTTCCATACTTTAGGCTTCTCCCTCTAATCTCCCAGTTTGCCCTTGTCCTTCCTAAAGCCTAGCTCTGAGGTGCCTCTCTCTGCCTTGCTATCTTTCTAGACTTCCTTAGGCCTTGGGCTGGTATTCTTGGCCTCCATCACTACACTACATCCCGTAGTTCTAGACCTGCCTCCCACTACCTGCCTGCACAGTCACTTAGAGTTTCCCAGTCATGCTGTGTGCCGTCCAATAGATAGCTAATACTTTGATTAAATGAGATGATTTATGTAAAGTCATTACATGAATGCCTAGAACATGATAAATAGTATTGTATTGATAACTATTGGCATTGGTATTTTGAAATATTTTGAGCATACAGAAAAGTTTAGCATAGAAAGTAACAAATACTCATGCCCCAGCCACTCAACTTTATCAAATCATAATATTATGCCATATTTTTTCATATCTTTTTTAAGAAGCAAAACATTCCAGGTGTTACTGAGTTGAAGCCCCCTCTGTACTCTTCCCACCTCCCATTCCCATCCCTCCCTTCATAGCAGTGGCTACGGTCCCAAATTTTGTATTAATCATGCTTTTATATTTTTATCTTGTGTTCTAAAATTTTATTTAAGTGGTATAGTGTGGTCCATAGCCTTTTTCAAATTACATTTTTGGTCAACATTATGTTTTTAAGATTTATCTGTGTTGGAATATGTAATTTTAGTTAATTCATTTTCATTACTGTGTTGTATTTCATTATAGGAGTGTTTTATAATTTATTCCTTCCACTTTTGAGAGACATTTATACTGCTTCCAAAGTAGAGATAGAATAAATATCAGAGATCATTGTGCAGATGAGAAAATGGAGCTAGAGAAGGGAAGTAATTTGGCTAAAGTTGTAGAGAAGCTAGTGGACGCAGGACTTTAAAGGAAATTATAGTACCCTGCAGTGGCCAGTTTTTGTTTGCCCAACAGACTTTCCCATTTGCTTTCTTCGGATTCCTTAGAAGAACTCATTCCTCATTCCACAAGACCCTGTTGGGAGTATCAGTCATTCCCTGGCCAATGAGCACGAAAGCCCATGACTCAGTGGTGGTCAATCACAATACCAAGTTCCTTGGTGAACAGTGATGGGGTCAGAATAGGCCATGTGACTTAAGCAGAGCCAATCAAAATCTGTAACTCTGGGGCTTCCCTGGTGGCGCAGTGGTTGAGAGCCCGCCTGCCGATGCAGGGGACACGGGTTCGTGCCTCAGTCCAGGAAGATCCCTCATGCCGTGGAGCGGCTGGGCCCGTGAGCCATGGCCGCTGAGCCTGCGCGTCCGGAGCCTGTGCTCCGCAACGGGAGAGGCCACAACAGTGAGAGCCCCGGGTACCGCAAAAAAAAAAAAAAAAAAAAAAATCTGTAACTCTGACAAGCTGAAAAAATACATGCCTGGGGTTTCCAGAAAATATTTTTCTGCCACGTTAGGGAGAGTCTACCTCCAGCCAACAAACAAAGAGAAGCAGAGACAGAGGGGAGAAAGAAAAGAGAGAAAGACACAGAGAGGCTTAATGACATTGTTTGAGCCTTTGGAGAAAGCATTCCTAAACTTCTCATTTATGAAAGCTGATCAATACCTGTCCTTCTCCTTTGTTTTTAGCTTAACCAGTTTGACATGGGTTTCTTTAACTTGCAAAACAAGAGTCCTGACTCTGTTTCCTCCTCTTTCTGTTCTGTCACCACTGCACCCCCTAGATATTCAGTAAGCAGCTAATTGAAAATGATGATCGCGGTGAAGTCATACGAATACCACTAACCTTGGACTTAGGAAACACAGCAAGACTAACTGTGGTCAAAGTTATAATGAGACATTTCTCTTCTCTTGTATATTTTACTCTGACCTGTCATCAATTCATTCAATACATATTTATCATGTTCCTACTGTGTGACAGATGGAAGATGCAAAACAAGAATAGCACAGAGGACATAGAGGTAATAAAATACTTTTCTAAGTATTTTGTAGGAAGCAGTACAATATTAATTCTAAATAGACTGCCATTAGGAGATAATGCCTATTCAAATACTTAGAGAAAAAACTAAAAAGCCAAGAAAGGAATTAAATGGTATATTTAAAAATACCTGATTAGCCTAACAAAAAATAGGAAAGAACAAATAGAAGAATGAAGAGGAATGCCAGACAGATAGAAGACAAATAATAAGGCAGTAGTCTTAAACCCAACATTATCAATAATTACATTAAGAATAAATAGCTTAAGCTACCAATTAAGAGGCAGAGACTTTTAAACGAGAAACAAAAGCAAGACCTATTTGTTGTCTGTAAGATACACACTTTAAATATCAAGTAAGGTTAAAAGCAAAAAGATGGAAAAATATATCATGCAAACTGTGAGGAAAGCTAATGTGGCTACATAATATCAAACAAAGATGACTTAGGAGTAACATCAGAGAAAAGGACAAACATTTCATAATGATAGAAGGGTCATTTCATCAGGAAGACATAGCAATTATAAATGTGTATTAACTTAGAAACAGAGGTTCAAAATACATGAAGCAAAAGCTGACAGAACTAAAGGCAGAATTAAGATAAAGTTACAATTATAGTTGGAGATCTTAACCTCCCTCTTTCAGTAATTGGTAAAACAAGTAGACAAGTAGACAGTAACTGATAGAGCAAGTGTTGTATATAGAATATCCAAATGCTATTAATCACCTTGACCTAAATGATATTTATAGACCATATGAAATCACTGCAGAATATACATTATTTCCAAGTGCATGTGGAATACTCACCAGAATACCCCATATCCTAAAATATAAAATAAGTCTCAATAACTTTTAAAAGATTAAGATAAAAGCATAGTCTCTGACCACAACGACATTAAGTTAGAACTTAATGCCAATAAAATATCTTAAAACTCTCCAAATATTTTAGAACTAAACAATGCATTTTTAAATGACACATGGACCACAGAAGAAATTAGAAAATATTTCAAAATGAATGCTAAAGACAATACAGCATATCAAAATGTGCGGGATATTGGTTAACCAGCATTTAGAAGGAAATTTGTAAATTTAAATGCTTATTTAGAAAAGAAGAAGAAGGGCAAAAATCAGTGATTTATGTTTACACCTTAAGAAATTAGAAAGAAAAGAGCAAATCAATACCAAAGTAAATAGAAAGAAAGAAAGAATAAATATAAGGGCAAAATTCAATGAGATGAAATGAAAGACAAACAATAGAAAAATTTAACAAAACAAAAAGGCTATTTTTTGAAAATATTAATAAAATTGATAAACCCCGTAGTGAGACTGATTAATGAAGAAAGGATGAGAATACAGATTACAAATGTCAGTAATGAAAGAAGGTGTGTCGTTACATGTCCTACAGACATTAAAGGGTAATAAGAAAATAGTATAAACAGCTTTATACCAATAAAACTTGACAACTTAGATTAATTGGACAGATTCCTTGAAAAATAACTTGTCTTTCCTTGAAAGACATTCAAAGCAATCCCAATAAAAGTCAAGTTGGCTTTTTGAGGAAAGTGATATGATGATTCTAAAATGTATATGGAAATGAAAAGAACCTGAAACAGCCAAAACAAGTTTGACCCAGAAAAATAAATTTGGAGGGCCTCACACTACCTTATTTTAAGACTTTCTATGAAACTACAGGAAGCATGACAGTGTGGCATTGGTATAAGGGTAAACAAATAAATCAATGAATCTGAATACAGAGTCCAGAAGTAGACCTACACGTATTTTTCAATTGATTTTCAACAAAGAACCCATGGCAATTTACTGGAGAAAATAAAATCTTTTCAATGATTTGTCCTGGAAAAATTAGATAAGTATGCAGGAAAGAAGGAAGAGAGGGAGGGAGGGAGGGAGGGAAGGAGGGCGGAAGAAAGGAAGGAAGGAAGGAAGGACTTTATACCATATACAGAAATTAATTCTAAATGGATCGTAGAGCTAAACATAAAAGCTTGAACTTTAGACCTAAACATGAAGACTTCTAGGAAAAAACAAAAAAAAACAAAAAAACTTAGGATAGGGCTTCCCTGGTCGCGCAGTGGTTGAGAGTCCGCCTGCCGATGCAGGGGACATGGGTTCGTGCCCCGGTCCGGGAAGATCCCACATGCCGCAGAGCGGCTAGGCCCATAAGCCATGGCCGCTGAGCCTGCGCGTCCGGAGCCTGTGCTCCGCAACGAGAGAGGCCACAACAGTGAGAGGCCCGTGTACCGCAAAAAAAAAAAAAACTAAAAACTTAGGATAGTATCTTCATGAGCTTGGGATAAATGAAGATTTCTTAGACGATACAAAAAGCACTAATCATAAATGATAAATTAGACTTCATAAAAATTTAAAACTTCTCATTAAAAGATAGGGATAAAATATTTATAATGTATAGATTATGCACAAAGGGTTTGTATCCAAATATATAAAGAACTATTGCAAATTAATTTAAAAAAAAAGTAAAGATGGGCAAAAAAACTTGGATACCTCACAAAGAAGATGTATGAGGGGCCAGTAACACATGAAAGTGCTGAATACCTTTAATTAAAACCATGAGATACAATTTCATATCCACTAGAGTAGCTAAAATCAAAAAAGCAATACCAAATTTTGGTAAGCATGTAGAGCAGCTGGCATTCTCGAATGTTTTTGGTGGGATTGCAAAATGGGATAGCCACTTTGTAAATCTGTTTGGCAATTCCTTATAAGGTTAAAGATACTCTTATTCTATAACCCAGCAATTCTACTCTGAGGTGTTTATTGAAGAGAAATAAAAACATATGTCTACACAAACCCTATACAAGAATATCCATACCAACTTTATTTAACATCCAGAACCTGTCAGCAAATGTCCATCAGCAAGAGAATGGATAAACAAACTGTGGTATGTCCATATAATGGAATAGTACTCAGCAATAAAAATGAACACAGTACTGATATGTCCAACAACACAGACAAAACTATTGTGATAGAAATCAGAGCAATGGTTTTCTGCAGTAGATTAGGATTGATTGGAAGGAGGCACGAGAGAGCTTTCTAAGGTAATAATAAGGTAATGAAATAATAATGAGGTAATGAAAGCATTCTGTGTCCTGATTGGAGTATTGGTTACAAAAGTCTATATGTTTGTCAAAGCTCACCAAATTGAACAAACATTTGGAATCTTTGCATTTCACCATGTGTAAAATTTACCTCAGTAGAAACAATGATCTCTTTTCTATTAAAGGGGAGACAGGGTGCTACTGAAGGAAGATGTACCTATGAATCCTGGCTTGACCGCTTACTAGCTAAGTGACCTTGAGCAAGTTACTTACCCTTCCATAACTTACATTCCTCATCTAAAAATGGAGATGATGATAATACCAATCTCATTATGTTTGTTGGGAAGATTAAAGAATGTAGCCCCTGAAACCGGCTTAGCACAATTCCTGACCTGATCTCCTGCCTTCCCAAGTAGGCTCAGTCTTGAAGACCTAGTTAGTCCTTGTGTCTTTCCTATGAACTCACCCTCTTAAACTCTAGCCCTCACCACTTTGTTCTTGATCCTTCTCTCGCTCAGTACTTTGTTTCTTCACCTCACATTTTGATAGAGCCCTCTAGCACTCTCCTCCTTTTCCCTGTGTTTAAATGTGATCCCCACAGTAGACTGCAAGCTCCTTAGACCAGGACTCTCTCTGCTATCTTCACACCCCGGGAGTACGGGAGGTACCCAGGTGGTATTCCACAGTCGCTTCTCCGTGTTATTATTTAATTTGTGAATAGGTGATACAAAATTTTAAGGCGGAATATTCAGTGATGAATCTCACATTGTTCAAGAATTTTAAATAATAAAAAATATTCAATGAAGAGTCTCTTTCCAATCTCTCTTCTCTCTGGTTCGCATGCCCCCAATACCACCAAAAAAAAGAAAACTCCTGTTATTCCACATATTTCTCTGTGAAAATATGATACGTATTCTTATTTTTCCCTCTTAGTTACATAAAAGGTAGCTACCATAACACTTGTGCATTTTGTTTTGTTTCAAATGACAATGTATTTTGAACCTCTTTGCAAATCACTCATAGAAATCAATCATAAAATATCCTATTGGTTAATGTGCTATAGGTTATTTCTAATCTTTTGCTGTTACAAAAATGCTATAGGGAAAAACTTTTTATACAGACCTTTCACACATGTACCAGTACAGCTGTAGTATAAATTCTTAAAAGTGAAATTTCTGGGGTAAAGAGTCTATGCATTATTAATTGATACTGTCAAATTGTCCTCCCTAGGAGCTTACCAATTTATATATCCACAAACGATGACTGACACTGCTTGTTTCCCAAAAGCCTCGCCAATAAATGAGTGATCAAACACTGGGATTTCTACCAAAATCATAAGCAGAAAATGGTGTCTCAATGTAGTTTCTCTCATAGGAACCTGAGACTCTCGTTATATGTTTATATACCATTTGTTTTGTCTTCTTTGTGAATTGTCTATACCTATCCCTTGCCCATTTTTCTTTACAATTGTTGGCCTTTTTCTTTTCAGTTTCAAGTCATTCCTTATATATCGGAGAGATGAATAGTTTTCAGTACGAATTGCAATTTCTCGGTGTGTCCTTTGAATTTATTCTCCGCTCTTGTGGTTTCGAATGCTAGGCCAAGTGGTTTTAATTTTTACATACTTTAATTTATTCTTTTATTTTATGGCTTCTAGATTTTGAGTCATAGTTATTAAGGCCTTCATATATTTTTTTTTATTTGGCTGTTTCATTGTACAACAGATAACCATCCAAAAAGATGGAAGATTTCACTGTAAAAATGGAAACCTCAGGAGTATTAAAAGAAAAGACAGATGCTCCTTGACTTGAGCTGAGTCCAATTTAATGGACACATTTTGCACATTTGGGGACCCACTTAACTCCACATTAGACACAGAGAAGGAATCTTGCTAATCTTGCCTGGGGACATTTTACTTTGATTATCCCGTTGGCTGAAACATTGATGGCAGCTCTAACTGGGAACTCATGTTTCTCACTCTGGCTGTGGTCCAGACACTTTTTCTAAGTTGCCGCTTTTGTTTCTTTTGTTGCATTTCTTTGTTTTGCTTTGTTTTCTCATGAGCAGGAAAACAAGCAGTTGTCAGCCACAGTGACTCAGAGACCCTTATCATTGCCTTTTTCTGCCTATCACCGTGGGCCAAAACAAGGGAATTAAATCGTTCACGCATTCACTCATCCAACAAATGAATGTATTAAGCATCTATTAAATGTAAGGCAACCTGCTCAGTGCTAAGCAGACATGATGGAAGAAAGCAGGCAAAGCCACTACCTGCCTGAAGCTTATATTCTAGCATGAAAGGTTGATCTTAAACACGTCATAAGAGCTAAGTGCCAGGAAAAGTTATAGGGTGTTGTCAGAGTTTGTAACAGGAACCCCTGCCCTAGTCTGACAGATCAGGGATGAATTCCCTGAGGAAGTCTCTTTGGAACTGAGCATTGATGGAGTAGGAACTAATCAGGCAAAAGGCGGACAGAGACTTCCAGACGGAGGGGGAAAACCAGAAGAGAAATGGCCCCAAGGCCAGAAGGAGCATGGTGCCGTATAGGAAGCAAAGAAGGGTGAGGTGATTGGCTTGGAGAAGGGAAATGGCATACAGGCTACACAGGGGCTGTTGTCAGTTGGGTTCCCTGGCTCTTGGGATCACCAACTAGGAGGAGAAGAGGAAAGAGTAAGATTACGTGGACGGAGAAGTTGGGCTATGGTGCAGTCACAAGAAGACTTCAGCTGACTCTGCAGGGAGCTCTGAACTGGGATGCCCTTCAGTGTTGGGACAAGGGGGACAGCCTTCCTGTCCCAATGTTGAATTGTCAGATGGCAGCACTGCCAACAGCTGGGAGGAGAAGTCCTTTGTCCTGGAAGGGAATCTGGGCAGCAAAACACAGTAGGAGCAAATCCCTATGAGCCTTTCAGGTCATGGTAAAGAATTTTAATTTTATTCCAAGTGAAGGAGGATGCCAAAGGAGAGTTTTACGCAGTGAGAAAAATCATCTGATTGACCTTTTAAGAGTAGTCTGGCTGCTTTATGTACATATTTTAAGTGGATGAATGTGGAAGAAGAGAACGCACTTAAGAGGCAATTGCGGGCTTCCCTGGTGGTGCAGTGGTTGGGAGTCCGCCTGCCGATGCAGGGGACACGGGTTCGTGCCCCAGTCCGGGAGGATCCCACATGCCGCGGAGCGGCTGGGCCCGTGAGCCATGGCCGCTGAGCCTGCGCATCCGGAGCCTGTGCTCCGCAACGGGAGAGGCCACAACAGTGAGAGGCCCGCGTACCGCAAAAAAAAAAAAAAAGAGGCAATTGCAGTGATGGCATGGACTTGAGTGGTAGCGGAGGAGAGAAGTGGGAGGTGGGAAGGAGTTTGACTGGGTTTGGCCACAGTGTCAACAAGATATACTGATGGATTGAATGTGGGTTGGTGGGGAAAAAATAGAATCATAGATGATGGCTTTGGATTGAGGGTTTGGATTGGGCAGTTCCTAGACGGTGGTGCCACTTAATAAGATGAGAAGACGGGAAGGAACCCTGTTCTAGGCCATCTCATCACATATCCCAGGAAATCAACTTTGTAATACAGTTGTCAGCTATTTTCTATCTTTGTGCTATTCCAAACACACAAGGACACGTTACCCATTCTTTGGGCCATAGTTTTCACTTGAAACACAGGTCAAAAGCCTCTCATCCTTCAATGTCCAGGTCCAGTGCTACTTCCTCTGTAAAACCTTCCTTTTTCATAAAAACACTGGTGTGTGTATAGATCCTGATATTTTATATTTGGGGAAACTAGAAATAAGGGAAATTAACTGGCTTGCCCAAGACTGTACTGGATACCAACAGAGCTGTGACTAGACATCAAGTCTCCTAATTCAGTTGCTGAAAACTGCATTAAATCAAGGGAGAATGGAAAGTCAACAAGGAGGGGCAGAGTGAAGGCCAGATCAGTTAGGAGTTGATTATGGAGGTCCAGGCAAGAGATGATGGTAGCCTAGCCTAGGGCGAGAGTAGGGAGAAGAAGTGAACATATCTAAGAGGCTTCTAGGAAGTAGAATGGCCAGGACTTGGTGTTGGTTTTGGACAGAGGATGTGAGGGAGAGGCAGGTGTCAAGAGTAACTCTTTGGATAACCTGTCATTCCCCAAGCTTGGAAGCACCAAAAGAAGACTTGGTTGGTGAGGAAAGATCATGAGTTTGGTTTTAATTTCATCGTTCAGACCTGAACTCATACCTCTGGGGTTAGGGGCTTGGCACTGGGGCCTCCCAGTGGGATCATTAGGTGACTAGTACTTGAACCTCTGTGGGAAAACTGCAGGGGGGTGCTCAGACCTCGAATGGATGTTTGTCCCTGGTACTTGGAACACCGAGAAACAATGGACTACAGCTTCACGCTGCGCCCTCTCCCTGCCTGTCTCCTGCCTTCCAAATTTCCATCCCTGCTTCCCACCGGCAGAACCTAACTTGGAAACTCAGGTGTCTGGGAAATGCAGTATCACAGAGCAGAACATGGGGCGGTGAGCTTGGGGCTGAAAGACCTTAGATAATAACCAGAACAGCAGGTTTAGGGAATGAGCCCTGGGTTAGGAATCAAAACACTGGGTTTTCTTTCCAGCTCTGCCATCAGCCAGGTGTGACCTTGAACATGTCACTTCCCATCTCTGAGTCTCTTTTCCCTTCCTTCAGATGTGTAAACATCTCTTTAATGTTGCACATACTTAGGTGTCTGTCCTTAAAGAAGCCTTCTCTGACCCCCATCACTTAGGGATTTGGTGCCTCCTGTTTCTCATATAAACACGCCTCTCCTAACCTCCTTTTTAAAAATTTACCTTACTTTTTAACTGAGAAATACGTAACACACAATTAAAAGCACAGATCTTAAATGCTCAGTTGGGTGAGTTTTTGACAATTGTATACACCCATGTAATCACCAGTAAACTTTGCCATTTTAAAAAAATTTTATTTATTTTTTATTGAAGTATAGTTGATTTACAATGTTCTAATTTCTCCTGTACAGCAAAGTGACTCAGTTATACACAAATATATATATTCTTTTTTAATATAAAATTTGCCATTTTAACCATCACTTAGTATACAATTCCATGGCATTAATCATATTCACAATGTGTGCAACCATTACTACCACCTACCTCTTAGTATCACATTGCATTTTACTTGCCTGTTGATAAGTGTGAATCCCCTAATAGAGAGTAAACCCTCAAGGGCTAGAATCATGTCTCATCCCAGTGATTGGCATTTAGTAAATACTGGTATTTGTTGGTTGGTTGAACAAGTGAGTGAAGGAACGAATGTCTAAAGTCTCACTGAATGTGTCTTTTTATCTAGTAACTATAATAGAGTCATCTAACTTCTCCTTTAATTCTCCTCCCTTTCTCAAATGTTTATTAAGTATCAACAGGTTGTCTGTGCTAAGCTCTAGAAATCAAAAGGCAACCTGGGCAGAATTCCTGCCCACAAGTCCACAGCCAGGTGAGGGGGTCCAGACAAGTAAATAAAGTGTAATAAAACAATTAATTCTTAGGAGGAAGATGAACAGGGTGGGAGTTATGGTTGCAGAAATGAGGTTATGCCTTATACTGACTTGGAAAATCAAGGACAGCTTCACAGAGATTAAGAAAACAGGCTTAGTGGTGTTGAGTGGCAGGGTGGGGTGCAGAGTCTAGAGAAACTGCAAGGAATTCTTTAGGGCCAGAGTCAGGGTCCTTTCTCCTCCTGGAGTCCCACTTTCTGCCTCAATGCCTGAGACTGTTTTTGGCAGAGAAGTAAAATAGTGTCATTAATTTTTTTAAGCATAATGGGTTTTGCTTACCCCCTTCCCACCCCACTTCCTCTTCACTAAGGTTCTTCCTTGTTTCTCAATGCTTCCCTGTTTCTCAACGTTTCCCTTGAGTTAGTTTCTCCTCTTTGTGCATGCTTTCTTTAAACGGGTGGCTTTCATTATTTGTGGCTTTTCATATAAGGTCTTTCTTCAAGACCTTGGGGTTTTCCCAGAGAAAGCCATGTAAATCTCTAAAATAGTTTTACATATTTATTGGTCTCATTCAAAAGTAGCTGATAAGGGAATCTGTATGTCCTTGCTACTATGAATACTCATATTCACACACACACACACACACACACACACACACACACACACACACACACACTCTCACGTCCCCCACTCTACCTCACTCTCCCATTGTATGTATCTTAAGGACTCAAACCACTAAGAAGTAGTTGTCTGTGGTCAAAATGGTGTTATCAGACTTTAAATAACTTAGGGACCAAGATGGTCCCTAAGGGCTGGGTGATTAAATGGATGAATGGATGGATGGATGGACGGACGGACGGACGGACGGACGGATGGAAAGGTGAATGACCGAGACAGTCAAGCTTCTGCAATCATGCCGAGGTCACCCTTGGTAACAACCCTTAGTAGGCAACTCAGAATGGGTGTTGGCAATGATGATGACAATAGTAATAATACTGATGATTGTGTAATGTAAGTGCTACAACAGAAGAATGAGAAAATGTTCTGGGAAAGGATGTCAATGAGATTCCAAAGAGTTAGTCAGGGCTAAGACTTCATGCTCTCCCTCTTTTGTTCATTGAACTGAATATTTATGGGGCAGTCTTCTTAGGCATCACCTTTTGTTCAGCCCCTACTATGCATTGTCGTGAATATAAAAGAAGTAACAGATGGCATCCTTGTGTGTTTTAGGGTAATTCGTGACCTGATGTAAGAGATCCCCTTCTCCTTGTCAACCCTAAATTAAATAATTGGGTGAAAGATTGTGAACTCTTAAGCATGGGAATCACCCAGAAGCGTTTTTCAATAAAGACTTTATTTTCTACTCAAGATGATATTAAGTAATAATAAGACATTATCCACGCTTTTTCTCAGGTTCTAACTATGAGGCATCTTACTTAAATAGTTTGAGAAATCCAAACAAGATCATACCCTATTTTCAGAAGCACAGATAGAGAGGTCCATCTATAGCCAAGCTCAGTGGAGATGTAGGGGCAGGACATGCCTCTCTCTCTTTTGTGCCCAAAATGGTTTATTCAGAGAAAGATATAAAGATGTAGAAGAGTATCTCATGCTCTCCTTTCCACCTCTCATTGTCACAAGGGAAATTACACATGACATTGGATTAGCCCAAGTGTCGCATTGCGACGCAGTCCAAAACTCCCTCTTTGCCCATATGAAAGAGGGATTGTCGTGTGGCCAGGAAGATTTCCAGAGGATGCAAAGCAAGGTTATATGAAGACCCTGGCTTCTGCCCAAGAAGAAATTTGACTCCAGTTGCAGAAATAGAAATAACTCAGAAGTCCTACAAGCCAAGGGTGAAAAGATGAACCAACCTCACCAGCTCCTCTTATGAAATGAAGGCGGAAGTATTTGACAGTAAGGCTATAAGCAGAAGTAGCAGCAGCTAAAAAGGCAGGAAGACCTGTGTGCAAGGTGAATTTACATTCGAGCCAGAAGTGTCAGCAAGCACAAACTGTGAGGGGGCGCGTTGTGCTTGGCACACGTTTTCTGCACACAGCTCATTAATCTGACGGATTCCAGGTTAATCGTCACCTCCCTGAAGAAAGCTCCCTAGTCAACCCTATCGTCACCCCCTTACCCCACTCCTGCCCCCAGATATGGAGACTTGATCAGGGTCCCCTGTATATGCCCTCATCAAATCCTATGTTATTTAGCCCATTACATTAATCACATTTGTGATTAGTCATTTACGAGATTATCAGTTGCCTCTCTCTCTCCCTGACTGGGCTATCAGCTCCCTCAAGGCAGGGGTCACGTCCGTCATTTTCTTGCTGTACATACTCAGTGTTCGCACAGTGCCTGGTTTGCATCAAAAAATAAATAGTTTTTTGAAATATTTAATGAGAAGAAGCATTTACTCTGCAGAGGACACAGCCTTGAGAAGATTGAAATGAGGAGCCTGGCTTCGGAAGACAGGTTGTTGCAGCGATTTACTTTCCCGCCAACAGGGTACGAGGGTTCCCTTTTCTCCACATCCCACCCGTCACTTGCTACTTGCGGTCTTTTTGATGATAGCCATTCTGACAGGTGTGAGGTGATATCTCGTGGTTTTGATTTGCATCTCCCTGACGATTAGCCATGTTGACAAACTAGTGATTACCAGTGGAGAGGCGTATGGGATTAAAAGATACAAACTACTATGTATAAAATAGATAAGCAAGAAGAATACTACATTGCAAGGCACAGGGAATGTAGCCATTATTTTGTAATAACTTTAAATGGAGTATGATCTATTAAAGTATTGAATTACTGTGTTGTACCTCTGAAGGTAATATAAGATTATAAAGTATACTTCAATTTAAAAAAAAGAGAAGAAAACAGGTTGCTGTTGCTGTCCCTGGAGAGATACCACCCAGCCTCTGGGTTTGAAGCCCTGGGCCCCTAGCAACAGCACCTCTGGGGTCCCAGTTCCTGCCGCAGGATGCTTAAGGATGAATACTTGGTTACCCACATATGTCCCCAAAACAAATAGCAGAGGGAACGAAACACAGACTACGTGCCACATAAGCAGAATTATTGCTAAAATTAATGCTTCTCAAAGCCTCAGAAAGGAGTCAGTGAATTAAAGGTTTATATTAACCTCATTTCACTTTTCTTTTCATTTACAGGAAATTGTTTTAATTTTCCATGTGCATCTGTTTGATGTTTACGTCACTGACTGTATTAAAAAAAAATAGCTGCAACATTCTGTTTTGTTCTAAGTTATTTAAATAGAAAAAGGACCCCAATCGATATCTTATTAGTTGCTGTATAATAATTTGTTTTCAAAGTACTGGATTCTTTTAACATTTAGGATACTATACATGTCTTTCCTATTTGGGAGTGAGAGAAATATTTTTTAAGAACATCATGTTCAAATAAATAAGGAAAACATCTCCCTTCTCTTCAGTGGTCCTAGGCATCGTATTTTATATGATTAACTTAGATATCCAGGCCGTTGAACTGTCTGGGTTTTCTATACTTTTTGAAAGAATAAGGCTTTTTATGGGATAGGTAGAACATTACTTTGAAGCAGGGTTTTTGGACCTGACAATTCTTTGTTTTGGAGGCTGTTCTGTACATTGTAGGATGTTTAGCCTCTCCTATCCGATTCCAGTGGCATACACCCAGCTAGAGTTACAACAATCAAAAATGTTTCCCGGGAAGATGGCGGAAGAGTAAGACGCAGAGATCACCTTCCTCCCCACAGATACACCAGAAATACATCTACGCGTGGAACAACTCCTACGGAGCACCTACTGAACGCTGGCAGAAGACCTCAGACCTCCCAAAAGGCAAGGAACCCCCCACGTACCTGGTTAGGGCAAAAGAAAAAACTAAACAGAGACAAAAGGATAGGGACGGGTCCTGCACCAGCGGGAGAGAGCTGTGAAGGAGGAAAAGTGTCCACACACTAGAAAGCCCCTTCGCGGGTGGAGACTTCGGGAGGCGGAGTGGGGGAGCTTGGGAGCCGCGGAGGAGAGCACAGCAACAGGGGTGCGGAGGGCAAAGCGGACAGATTGCAGCGCAGAGGATCGGGCCGACCGGCACTCACCAGCCGAGAGGCTTGTCTGCTCGCCCGCCGGGGCGGGCGGGACTGGGAGCTGAGGCTCCGGCTTTTGTCGGAGCGCCGGGAGAGGACTGAGGTTGGCGGCGTGAACACAGCCTGCAGGGCGATAGTGCACCGCGGCTAGCCGGGAGAGAGTCCGGGGAAAAGTCTGGACCTGCCGAAGAGGCAAGAGACTTTTACGTCCCTCTTTGTTTCCTGGTGCACGAGGAGAGGGGATTAAGAACGCTGCTTGAGAGAGCTCCAGGGACGGGCGCGAGCCGCGGCTAAGAGTGCGGAGCCCAGAGACGGACATGGGACGCTAAGGCCGCTGCTGCCGCCACCAGGAGGCCTGTGTGCGAACACAGGTCACTAGCCACACGCCCTTCCGGGGAGCCTGTGCAGCCCGCCACTGCCAGGGTCCCGGGATCCAGGGACAACTCTCCCGGGAGATCGCACGGCGCGCCTCAGGCTGCAACGTCACGCCGGCCTCTGCCGCTGCAGGCCCGCCCCACACTCCGTGACCCTCCCTACCCCCCGGCCTGAGTGAGCCAGAGCCTCCGAATCAGCGGCTCCTTTAACCCCGTCCTGTCTGAGCAAAGAACAGACGCCCTCCGGCGACCTACACGCACAGGCGGGGCCAAATCCAAAGCTGAGCCCCTGGGAGCTGTGAGAACAAAGAAGAGAAAGGGAAATCTCTCCCAGCAGCCTCAGAAGCAGCGGATTAAAGCTCCACAATCAACTTGATATACCCTGCATCTGTGGAATACCTGAATAGTCAACGAATCATCCCAAATTAAGGAGCCCTGTGGATGAAAGGCTCTTGGTGCTGCAGCCAGGAGTCAGTGCTGTGCCTCTGAGGTGGGAGAGCCAACTTCAGGACACTGGTCCACAAGAGGCCTCCCAGCTGCACATAATATCAAACAGCAAAAATCTCCGAGAGATCTCCATCTCAACGCCAGCACCCAGCTTCACTCAACGACCAGCAAGCTACAGTGCTGGACATCCTATGCCAAACAACTAGCAAGACAGGAACACAACCCCACCCATTAGCAGAGAGGCTGCCCAAAATCATAATAAGTCTACAGACACCCCAAAACACACCACCAGACATGGACCTACCCACCAGAAAGACAAGATCCAGCCTCATCCACCAGAACACAGGCACTAGTACCCTCCACCAGGAAGCCGACACAACCCACTGAACCAACCTTAGCCACTGGGGACAGACACAAAAAACAACAGGAACTACGAACCTTCAGCCTGCAAAAAAGGAGACCACAAACACAGTAAGATAAGCAAAATGAAAAGACAGAAAAACACACAGCAGATGAAGGAGCAAGATAAAAACCCACCAGACCTAACAAATGAAGAGGAAATAGGCAGTCTACCGGAAAAAGAATTCAGAATAATGATAGTAAGGTTGATCCGAAATCTTGGAGATAGAATGGACAATAGAATGGACAAAATGCAAGAATCAGTTAACAAGGACCTAGAAGAACTAAAGATGAAACAAGCAACGATGAACAACACAATAAATGAAATTAAAAGTACTCTAGATGGGATCAATAGCAGAATAACTGAGGCAGAAGAACGGATAAGTGACCTGGAAGATAAAATAGTGGAAATAACTACTGCAGAGCAGAATAAAGAAAAAAGAATGAAAAGAACTGAGGACAGTCTCAGAGACCTCTGGGACAACATTAAACGCTCCAACATTCGAATTATAGGGGTTCCAGAAGAAGAAGAGAAAAAGAAAGGGACTGAGAAAATATTTGAAGAGATTATAGTTGAAAACTTCCCTAATATGGGAAAGGAAATAGTTAATCAAGTCCAGGAAGCACAGAGAGTCCCATACAGGATAAATCCAAGGAGAAATACGCCAAGACACATATTAATCAAACTGTCAAAAATTAAATACAAAGAAAACATATTAAAAGCAGCAAGGGAAAAACAACAAATAACACACAAGGGAATCCCCATAAGGTTAACAGCTGATCTTTCAGCAGAAACTCTGCAAGCCAGAAGGGAGTGGCAGGACATATTCAAAGTGTTGAAGGAGAAAAACCTGCAACCAAGATTACTCTACCCAGCAAGGATCTCATTCAGATTTGATGGAGAAATTAAAACCTTTACAGACAAGCAAAAGCTGAGAGAGTTCAGCACCACCAAACCAGCTCTACAACAACTGCTGAAGGAACTTCTCTAGGCAAGAAACACAAAAGAAGGAAAAGACCTACAATAACAAACCCCAAACAATTAAGAAAATGGGAAAGGGAACACACATATCGATAATTACCTTAAATGTAAATGGACTAAATGCTCCCACCAAAAGACACAGATTGGCTGAATGGATACAAAAACAAGACCCATATATTTGCTGTCTACAAGAGACCCACTTCAGACCTAGAGACACATACAGACTGAAAGTAAGGGGATGGAAAAAGGTATTTCATGCAAATGGAAACCAAAAGAAAGCTGGAGTAGCAATTCTCATATAAGTTATATATATATATATATATATATATGTAGTTTGCTTGAGTGCAGTGTTTTTTGTTTTCTGTGCTGAATTCATTAGCATGGGTCGGTATAAAATTTAGCATAGGTCAATATGTAATTTGTAAACTAATAAGGTCTTAAAAGTGAGGAATTAAGCCTTTTAAATTTAATTATTTATTGTAAAGAGCAGAATAGCATACATAAACAGGTGCCTAAGGAAAACTTGTATTCTAATATGGAACTCTCATGAACACCTTTTTTTTTTTTTTCTTCTAATGGTATGATAGTAGGCCATTTGATTATTTTTATGGCTTTAACTTTACAACAATGAAATATTCGTAAATTTTAAAAAGTATTTTTCTTTATTTGATGCGGGTGGGATACTGGAGAAATGAAAGGTCAAACATCTATTGAGGAATCCATACTTGTCTATATATTGTGTACTTTTATTTCAAGAACTGATTTAAAATTCCTAAAAGGATGCTATAATAAGTTATTATGCCATTTTACAGACTGAATTAAGTGAATTTCAGGGAGGTATGAAACTTGCCTAAGGCTATCCAGCTACCAAGCGGTAGAAGTGAGAATTAAATCCAGGTATACCTATTAAAAAAAAAAAAAAAAAAAAAGAAGGCGAGGGCAGCACCAGGGTATGGGGTTGTTAGTTTTATAGGGGTGAGTAATTTCATACGCTGATGAGTGGGAGGAGTATTCCAGCTATTTTGGGGAAGGGGTGGGGATTTCTAGGAATTGAGCCACCGCCCACTTTTTGACCTTTATGGTCATCCTTGGAACTGTCGTGGCACCTGTGGGTGTGTCGCTTAGCTTGCTGATGTGTTACAATGAGTGTATACTGAGGCTCAAGGTCTAGTGGAAGTAGACTCGTCCGCCATCTTGGACCTATTTTGTTCTAATCAGTTTATGTTGTGTCCTCGGGCTATGTAATTCTTTTAAAGGTTGTGCCCTGCCCCCTTTCCTCCTGTTTCATATTGAATATATAATATTTACCAGAGTATGTTTTAATAATTAATACATGATATATTGTATAATTAATTTATATATCATATATATAATGATATCTATAGGTATTTGTTCTAATAAGTCATTAAAAATAAATGAATTAAAAAAAAAAAAATATTTGGGAAAACGCCAGAAAGTTCCAAAAAGCAAGACATGAATTTGCCATGTACCCAGCAACTATTTACATAGCATAGCATTTACACTGTATTAGGTACTATAACTAATCTAAAGATGATTTAAAGTGTACAGGAGGATGTGTGTGAGTTATATGCAAATACCGTGCCATTTCATAAAAGGGACTTGAGTATCCTGGGATTTTGGTATCTGTGGAGATCCTGGAACCAATCCCCTGTGGATACCAAGGGACGACTGTATATGTTTTATACATAAAAGATGTATTTTTACAGTGGTATATATGTGTAATTTATGAATAGAATATATGTATATTAAAGAAAAAAAAATAAAATGTAAAATTAAAAAAAAAAAAAAAAAAATGTTTCCCGGCATTGCCACATGTTCCAGGGAGCAAAATCACCACTGTCGAGAACCGTTGGTTTAGAGGGTGGGAGAGGCTAGCAGGCAGAGACTGTTTCTTCATCCTTCAAGAAAGGCAGACCTAGATGAGGCAAGACCCATCATTGGCCTTTTTGGTCATATATTTTCCCAATCACCAATTTGGTCTCCTTAAACCACTTTGGACTGGATGCCGAAATGCTTCACAGAGTCCCATCCCTTGGTGAAAACATGGGACAGAAAATGTCTTTCTGAAATGCCTGGAGGCTTCCCTCCCTATACAGTGGAGAGAATACTGTACAGGCATCTAGTCAGACCAGCAGTCTGCTACTTGTTCCCCATGTGACCCTGGGGACTCCCAAGTCCCTCAACTATACAAAGTACTGGTACAATACTTGGTTCCCATATCAAAGAATGGTTGGAAGAATGAAATCAAAAGGTACCCAATTTTGTTTTTCACAAGTGACAGAGTCAGACCAAGTAATACCTGTCAATGTAATGCCCTTTCCTGAGAAAATTACTTTATCAGTGGGAGGTAGAACAGAGCGTGGTTATGGGTCTGGTCTTTGAAATCTGAGCAGCCAGGGATGAAAGCAGCTCCTCATCTTACCAGTTGTGTAGCTGGTATACCGACTAGGACACATAACATCTCTTAGCCTCTCTTTCCTCATCAATAAAATGATCGTAACATCTATTATAAAGGGGAGACTGTGAGAATTATAGAATATATGCAAGGCACATTGTACAAGTGTCCAACATAGGAGAGGCACCCACAAGTCATGTTTGCCATGGCTGTTACCATTGTTAATAAATGCAGAAAATATTACGTGCTGTCTGGCTCATGGGAGAGACATTTGGGAGCAGAGTTTCCCTTAGGATCCCTAAACCAGAGCTTTAACGGGAAGGTCCACTTAAATTGCTTTGCTTAAGTCCAACAGCGCAGGAAGTCATGTTGGAAAGATTAGTCCTTTGTCAGGCTTTGATGGCAAGAACTGTGTCTTATTCATATCTATATTCAAAGCACCTAGCACAATGCATGGCCAGAGTAGATGCATTCAATCCTCTACTTGACAGGTTAAATTTCTAAGCATCTGCTGGGTACCAAAAACAGTTCTAGGGTCTGGAGGAAGGAACAAAGATGAGCAAAAACAGGTGCAGTCATGGCCCTCATGAAGACAAGAGTCCTATTGCAAAGACTGCAAATCAAAAACTCACAGGGAACAGGCAGATGTCAGAAAAGCCACACAATCTTTTTGGTCTCTTTAATTTTCCCACTTATGGTAGACACATAGTTATAGAGAAATCATTCTCAACTTAAAAAAAACCAGCATTATAAAAATGCTAGTAAATGGCAGACACTATAGTCTCAGTTTTAGAGACAATAGTGCGTGGTAAAAAGTGTGGTTCGCAGGAGAGGAGAATGCTACTACTGAACAGTAAAGGTGGCACAGTCTCCGAATGGTTTTGAGATTTCTGGCTCAGATCAGTCTGAAGAGAACTGATTTTCGATAGTGGGGTGCTTGTAATGGACAGAGGGTGGCAGGCAGTTGCGAGGGCCATGGGTAAGATACAGTATGATCTCCAGAAGACTGGGTTATAGGAGCCATATTCCCTGAGTCCCTGAGCCCACAAGGCTGAGCCACGTACCTTACAGTGTAGGCAATGTTGCACAACTAGGACGATAATGACTGGCCTACCTCTTTATAAAGATCTTTTTTAACGTTCACCCAAATTATAGAGATGGGGAAGGAAAAAAAAATACTTTTCATTCAATCCTCTTGAGAAGACTGTCAGAAAATTCCTCTCCAGGTGATTTTAAGTATCTCGTTCCTGTGGGAAGAAGCCAATAGAATTAAGCATCCCTCTGCTAGATTAAATCTTAGTGCTTTTAGAATGGTTAATGTGTACAGGGCTTGTTAAATGACTGGGGTTGGTCTTCATCTCCTGGATGCCTGTGATTAGAGTCTTGACGGAGTCACATGGGATGCTCCAAGAGAGATTAGGACCACCCAACTTTTTTTTAATTTTGCTTTTTCTTTTTCTAAAATTTGGGTCTTTAGGCTGAAGCGTCACAGGACTCTGGATAAGGAACAGAATGAAGGTAGGATTATAGGGAAAGGCAAAAGGAGCTAAAGGACATTGAAAGAGGAGACTTCAAAAGAGTTTGGGGTCATCATAGTTTTAAAATAAATGTGGAGCAAAATTCCAAACTGTGCATTATTTCCTTCTAAATAGGACATTAGCTAGGTCATTTTTAATTAAGAGGTCTGCAACATTCTACATATAAGAAATTGTGCTGTTTTGTGGTCTTTGTCATACAGGTTTCAGACTCGTCTGGTTTTCTCTTGGCACACTTATAAAAGCAAGTATAAACTGAATGCTATTTTAATAACCTTTATGGTACAGCATTATATATTAGATGCAATTCATTGTTTCTCACCCCATATTTATTTCCCACAGCATACCACTGCTTTTACATTAGATGTTTACCCTACAGGGAGAAAAATGGGTCTGAAATATAAAGCTAGCCCTTTCTTTTTACAGACATCCTGTAATTAGCCCAAGTTTTCATCTCTTCACAGCAAGATCCCGCTGCACAAAAGTTCTCTTTTCTCAACATATTTTTGCCAGATGTTTCCACCAAAAAAAAAGTGTAAGGCAAAGTATTTTGTGTGCATTGGTGCATATGACTTCATCCTTAATAACTGCCTCAAAATGCTCCACCTCCTTAATTAAGTGAATTAGTTCTCCTTCAGTTCCTGTGTAGAGAACATCTATTGTCTCCATCTTCACAAACTCTCAGCATTTCAGCCATGTGTGACTGTCCCGTGCGCCCTCAGGAGGGGTCAAACAGCTTCACTCACACTCATCCTATATTTTTAAAACCCAGAGTAAACACTTCAGCTTTTTGACCGATGAGAACTCAAATCACTGCAAATTAACATGTGAAATTGCTGTTCTCTCTCCAGTTAACCTTACAGTTTTATCTGATTAAAGAATGATTCTACACTCTGTGTTCAAATATTATGATAAGTTTGCATCCGTATTAGCAGTCAGGCTCTATTTTGTTTCAGACAGCAAGGTTTTCAGCTTTGCTAGAGGATACTTCTATGTATTCTAAAATATTTTCCAGAAGATCAGCGCCCCTGAGGCCAGGGAGATCAGGAGAGGCAGGAGGGAGGGACTCTCTGGGAAGAGCAGGAGAGGAGCAGAGGGCGATCGCCTGGCCCACTCGGGCAGGGGAGGCTGCTGAGCTCCCAAGCTGCTTCCTTCCCTATCTGAAGCCCCACCTAGGCCGCGTGGGTCCTGGAGGCATAGGAAGGAGGCCGGGGAGATCAGGAGTGACAGGCTGGAGGGGCTATCCAGGAGGAGCGGGAGAGGAACGGAGGGCAACTGCCCTACCCACTTGGGCCAGGGGAGCCTGCTGAGCTCCCAGGCCGATCCCCTGCCCTCCAGGCCACATGGGTCCTTGGGGGCATAGGAGGGAGGCTAGGGAGATCAGGGGAGGCAGGTGGGAGGGGCCCTCTCAGACCCCAGACTGGAGGAGCAGAAGAGGAGAGGATGGCGTTTGCCCTGTTCTCTTGAGCCCAGGAAGCCTGCTAGTGCCCAGGTGAGGTCCCCTGCCCTCTGAGACCAGGCTGGGGGGGCAGGCCTGGGCCCCTTCTGTTCCTTGAGCCTAAGCCCCATCCCCCACAGCCCCCAGCACCATTTCCAAGTTAGAGAACTTTCCAAGTTAGAGAAGCATTGGACCTGCCCACCACCCAAACCTCACCCTTGCTTAGGCCCCGCCCACCACAGCCAAGGCCTTCCCCCCACCACACTTTTTTTTTTCTTTTCCCTCGTCCTCTTGTTTACTATTGTGGTACTGAGGTACCTTCCAGTTGTTGATTCATTTATATTTTTATTTTTACATTATTTCTAACATATCTGTTAGTTTCTTAGTCTAATTTTATTTTTTACTTTGTTATTGTTCTCTTTTTTTTTTTGCCACCCCACATGGCTTGTGAGACCTTGATTTGAAAGCCCAGGGTTGGGGGGAAGCTGCTGTGGTGGGAGCTCCGAGTCCGAACCACTTGACTAACAGAGAACCTCAGACCCCAGGGAATATTCATCATAGTGAGGTCTCACAGACTGCCTCATCTCAGCACCAAGACCCAACTATTCCCAACAGCCTACAAACCCCAGTGTTGGAAGCCTCAGGCCAAACAACCAGTAAAACAGGAACACAATCCCACTCATAAAAAAACAAAAAAAAAATGAGATGGCCAAAAAATATGTCACAGATGAAGGAGCCAGGTAAAAACCTACAAGACCAAATAAATGAAGAGGAAATAGGCAACCCACCTGAAAAAGAATTCAGAGAAATGATAGTAAAGATGATTCAAAATCTTGGAAATAGAATGGAAGCACAGATTGAGAAAATACAAGAAATGTTTAACAAACATCTAGAAGAACTAAAGAACAAACAAACAGAGATGAACAACACAATAACTGAAATGAAAAATACACTAGAAGAAATCGATAACAGAATAACTGAGACAGAAGAACAAATAAGTGAGCTGGAAGACAAAATGGGGGAAATAACTGGCAAGGAACAGAAGGAAGAAAAAGAATGAAAATAATTGAAGACAATCTCAGAGACCTCTGGGACAACACTAAATGCACCAACATTCGAATTATAGGGGTCCTAGAAGAGGAAGCAAAAAAGAAAGGGTCTGAGAAAATATTTGAAGAGATTATAGTGGAAAACTTCCTTAACATGGGAAAGGAAATAGTCACCCAAGTCCAGGAAGCACAGAGACGCCCATCCAGGATAAACCCTAGGAAAAAGACACCAAGACACATATTAATCAAAGTAACAAAAATTAAATTGAAAGAAAAATATTAAAATCAGCAAGGGAAAAACAAAAAATAACATAGAAAGGAATCCCCATAAGGTTACTAGCTGATATTTCAGTGGAAACTCTGCAGGCCGGAAGGGAGTGGCAGGATATACTTAAAGCGATGAAAGAGAAAAACCTACAACCAAGATTACTCTATCCAGCAAGGATCTCATTCAGATTCGATGGAGAAGTGAAAAGCTTTTCAGACAAGCAAAAGCTAACAGAATTCAGCACCACCAAACCAGCTTTACAACAAATGCTAAAGAAACTCCTCTAAGCAGGAAGCACAAGAGAAGAAAAAGACCCACAAAAATAAACCCAAAACAATTAAGAAAATGGTAATAGGAACATACATGTTGATAATAATCTTGAATGTAAATGGATTAAATGCTCCAACCAAAAAACACAGACTGGCTGAATGGTTACAAAAACAAGACCCATATATATGCTGTCTACAAGAGATCACTTCAGACCTAGGGACAACATACAGACTGAAAGTGAGGGGATGGAAAAAGATATTCCATGCAAATGGAAATCAAAAGAAAGCTGGAGTAGCAATACTCGTATATGATAAAATAGACTTTAAAATAAAGACTGTTACAAAAGATAAGGAGGGATACTACGTTATGATCAAAGGATCAATCTAAGAAAAAGATATAACAATTATAAATGTTTATGCACCCAACATAGGAGCACCTCAATACATATGGAAAATGCTAACAACCATGAAAGGAGAAATCGACAGTAACACAATAATAGTAGGGGATTTTAACACCCCACTTACACCAATGGACAGATCATCCAAACAGAAAATAAATAAGGAAACACAACCTTTAAATGACACAATAGGCCAGATAGATCTAATTGATATTTAGAACATTCCACCCCAAAGTGGCAAAATACACTTTCTTCTCAAGTGCACACAGAACATTCTCTAGGATAGATCACATCTTGGGTCACATCAAGCCTTGGAAAATTTAAGAAAATTGAAATCGTATAAAGCATCTTTTCTGACCACAACACCATGAGATTGGAAATCAATTACAGGGAAAAAACTGTAAAAGACTCAAATACACAGAGGCTAAACAGTGCACTACTAAATAACCAAGAGTTCACTGAAGAAATCAAAGAAGAAATCAAAAATACATAGAAACAAATGACAATGAAAACACGAAGACCCAAAACCTATGGGACCCAGCAAAAGCAGTTCTAAGAGGAAAGTTTATAGCAATTCATTCTCACCTCAAGAAACAAGAAAAATCTCAAATAAACAATCTAACCCTACACTTAAAACAACTAGAGAAAGAAGAACAATGAAAACCCAAAGTAAGTAGAAGGAAAGAAATCATAAAGATCAGAGCAGAAATAAATGAAATAGAAATAAAGAAAACAGTAGCAAAGATCAATAAAACTAAAAGCTGGTTCTTTGAGAAGATAAACAAAATGGATAAACCCTTAGCCAGACTAATCAAGATAAAAAGGGAGAGAATGCAAATCAATAAAATTAGAAATGAAAAAGGAGAAATCACAACTGACACTGCAGAAATACAAAGGATTATAAGAGACTACTACAAACAAGTATATGCGAGTAAAATGGACAACCATGAAGAAATGGACAAATTCTTGGAAAGATACAATTTTCCAAGACTGAACCAGGAAGAATTAGAAAATATAAACAGACCTATCACAAGTAATGTAATTGAAACCGTAATTAAAAATCTTCCAACAAACAAGAGTCCAGGACCGGATTGCTTCACAGCCTAATTCTATCAAACGTTTAGAGAAGAGCTAACACCAATACTTCTCAAACTCTTCCAAAAACTTGTGGAGGGAGAAACACTCCCAAATTCATTCTACGAAGCCACCATCACCCTGATACCAAAACCAGACAAAGATGTCACAAAAAAAGAAAACTACAGGCCAATATCACTGATGAACATAGATGCAAAAATCCTCAACAAAATACTAGCAAACAGAATCCAGCAGCACATTAAAAGGATCATACACCATGATCAAGTGGGGTTTATCCCAGGAATGGAAGGATTCTTCAATATACACAAATCAATGTGATACACCATATTAACAAAGTGAAGGATAAAAACCATATGATAATCTCAATAGATGCAGAAAAAGCTTTTGACAAAATTCAACACCGCTTTATGATAAAAACTCTCCAGAAAATGGGCATAGAGGGAAGCTACCTCACCATAATAAAGGGCATATATGACAAACCCACAGCAAGCATCATACTCAATGGTGAAAAACTGAAAGCATTTCCTCTAAGATCAGGAACAAGACAAGGATGTCCACTCTCACCACTCTTATTCAACATAGTTTTGGAAGTCCTAGCCACAGCAATCAGAGAAGAAAAAGAAATAAAAGGAATACAAATTGGAAAAGAAGAAGTAAGACTGTCACTATTTGCCGATGACATGATACTATACATAGAAAATCCTTAATATGCCACCAGAAAACTACTAGAACTAATCAATGAATTTGGTAAGGTTGCAGAATACAAAATTAATGCACAGAAATATCTGGCATTCCTATAGAGCAACAATGAAAAATCAGAAAGAGAAATCAAGGAAACAGTCCCATTTACCATTGCAACAAAAAGAATAAAATACCTAGGAATAAACCTGCCTAAGGAGGCAAAAGACTTGTACTCAGAAAACTATAAAACACTGATGAAAGAAATCAAAAATGACATAAACAGATGGAGAAATATACCATGTTCTTGGATTGGAAGAATCAATATTATGAAAATGACTATACCACCCAAAGCAATCTACAGATTCAGTGCAATCCCTATCAAACTACCAATGGCATTCTTCACAGAATTAGAACAAAATAATCTTTCAATTCGTATGGAAACATAAAAGACCTCGAATAGCCAAAGCAATCTTGAGAAAGAAAAACGGAGTTGGAGGAATCAGTCTCCCTGACTTCAAACTATACCACAAAGCTCCAGTAATCAAGACAGTATGGTACTGGCACAAAAACAGAAATATAGATCAATGGTACAGGATAGAATGTCCAGAGATAAATCCACACATATATGGGCACCTAATTTACAACAAAGGAGGCAAGATCATACAGTGGAGAAAAGACAGCCTCTTCAATAAGTGGTGCTGGGAAAACTGGACAGCTACATGCAAAAGAATGAAATTAGAACACTACCTAACACCATACACAAAAATAAACTCCAAATGGATTACAGACTTAAATGTAAGACCAGACACTATAAAACTTTTAGAGGAAAACATAGGAAAAACACTCTTTGACATAAACTACAGCAAGATCTTTTTGGACCCACCTCCTAGAATAACAGAAATAAAAACAAAAATATGCCAACACATTTATATGGAATCTTAAAAAATAAAGTTGTTCTGAAGAACCTAGGGGCAGGACAGCAATAAAGACGCAGATGTAGAGAATTGGTTTGAGGACACAGGGAGGGGGAAGGGTAAGCTGGGACGAAGTGAGAGAGTGGCATGGACATATATACACTACCAAATGTAAAATAGATAGCTAGTGGGAAGCAGCCGCATAGCACAGGGAGATCAGCTTGGTGCTTTGTGACCACCTAGAGGGGTGGGATAGGGAGGGTGGGAGGGAGACGTAAGAGGGAGGAGATATATGGATATATGTAGAGCTGATTCACTTTGTTATACAGCAGAAACTAATACCATTGTAGAGCAATTATACTCCAATAAAGATGTTAAAAAAAAGTTATTATAACAAAATTACAAAAGAAGATGTGGCACATATATACAATGGAATATTACTCAGCCATATAAAGAAATGTAATTGAGTTATTTGTAGTGAGGTGGATGGACCTAGAGTTTGTCATACAGAGTGAAGTAAGTCAAAAAGAAACAAATACCGTATGCTAACACATATATATGGGATCTAAAAATAAAGTTGACTGATGAACCTAGTTGCAGCACAGGAATAAAGAGGTAGACATAGACAATGGACTTGATGACATGGTGTGGGAGAGCAAAGCTGGGGCAAAGTGAGAGTAGCATCAACATATATACACTACCAAATGTAAAATAGTTGGCTGGTGGGAAGCAGCAGCATAGAACAGGGAGATCTGCTCGGTGCTTTGTGATGACCTAGAGGGGTGGGATAGGGAGGGTGGGCGGGAGGCTCATGAGGGAGGGGATATGGGGTCTAGTGTATGCATATGGCTGATTCACTTTGTTGTGCAACAGAAATTAACAGGGTATTGTGAAGCAATTATACTCCAATAAAGATCTATTTAAAAAATAAAAATTAAAAATAAAATTAAAAAAAATAATAAAATATTTTCCACCGTTATGATCTTACCTATCTCTGCCATCGACACTGAATTTTGTAAGGTCAATAGTGGAGGTGACCTTAGGAAATCTGATTCAGCCCCCTTTTTTTGGTAGCTGGCAAAACAGAGGGAGTTGCCCCAGTCATACATCTAATTGGTAAAGACATCTTGACCCTCATTCTCTATTCCACATCTGCTAATAACAGATGGCACTGAATTTTCATGTGGAAAACCAAAAGAAAACAACAACAAAATCCCATCACCTTTTATCAATGACATAGGCTTAGTATCACTGATGATGATGCTACAGATACTTCCTACCAGTGGCATGTCAATATTTCTCTCCAACTATTTATTTCATGGGTTGGGCTGATGTAGCCACGCTCTCACTTAATAAACTTGGAATACAGCACGATTGTAAGCTCCCAGAAGGATGGGTGGCATAGGGTTAAAGAGGAGGAAAAAAGTCTTTCTAGTTAGATATGAGTCCAAATCTCAACTTTACCCTTTATAGAAATGACCTGGGCAAGTTATTCAATTTCTCTAAGCCTCGGTTTTCTCATTTAAAAACTGAATTTTTTAAAATTGGGATATAGTTGATTTATAATGGTGTGTTAGTTTCTGCTATACAACAAAGTGAATCAGCCATAGATATCCCCTCCCTCTTGGACCTCCCTCCCATCCCACCCATAGGAACTTCTTCAGAGGGCTGTTGTGAGGAATGAATAAATGCATTGATGAGCATAAGCATGGATAGTGTAATACCTGGCACACAGCAAGCGTCTGACATACAGCTTTTGCTATATTTGGTTAAAATCCCAAAGCTTGGGTGGATAGACCTAGAGTCTGTCATACAGAGTGAAGTAAGTCAGAAAGAGAAAGACAAATACCGTATGCTAACACATATATATGGAATTTAAGGAAAAAAAATGTCACGAAGAACCTAGGGGTAAGACAGGAATAAAGACACAGACCTACTAGAGAATGGACTTGAGGATAGGGGGAGGGGGAAGGGTAAGCTGTGACAAATTGAGAGAGGCATGGACATATATACACTACCGAATGTATAATGGATAGCTAGTGGGAAGCAGCCGCATAGCACAGGGAGATCAGATCTGTGCTTTGTGACCACCTAGAGGGGTGGGATAGGGAGGGTGGGAGGGAGGGAGACGCAAGAGGGAGGAGATATGGGGATATGTGTATATGTAGAGCTGATTCACTTTGTTATAAAGGAGAAACTAGAACACCATTGTAAAGCAATTATACTCCAATAAAGATGTAAAAAAAAAAAAAAAAAATCCCAAAGCTTGGCAACTGCCTGGATTAGAGAGGCAGGGAGAAAAGGAGCAGAAGGCAGCCTCACAGATGAGGGTGAGGTTTCAAGCCCAGGTTACTAGACATTCCTAGTCCTCTCCAGTATCCACCTTCTCTCTCCCTCCCAAACATGAGAGACCCTGCATTTCCCAGCCTCCTATCAGTTAGGTGGGGGCCATGACTGGGACTAAGGTGAGACTAGTAAGTTGCCTAAAGTAAAAAATGTAAGGAACCACTGCCTTTTGGGGTCACACCAGTGCCAGTCCTGTGTTTGCATGACCCAGAGAGCCCATGCCTCCTTAGATGTCACACTAAGGGCTTCACTCCTCTCAGCCTCGTCCCACCCCTGAGTAAAGCCATGTGACGAGGGCTGGCCAGTGAGCTGCACCTGGAAGTGACCCTCAAGAGCCAGTACTGGACAATCCTCCATGCCCTCTGCCTCTGCCTCTGCAACTGAGGAGGCTGCCGGTTCTAGATGGTGGAGCTCAGTGGCTCCATGTCATAGAGTCCCTTGCCAGCCTACGTGGACATGTAGCATGATGGAGAGAGGAAATTGTGTTGAGCCACTGAGGTGTGAAGAAGCTTTTTTTTTTTTTTTTTTTTTTGCTGCTGTAGCTGCTGCAACAAACCTAGCCTGTTTTTATTCTCATTATTAGCATTATCCCAATCAAAATAAATCACTTCATTTTTGTCACTCTTCTGAGAATCGAGCCCAGGCAGAGTGAAGTTGAAATGTTAGCCTTGGCCCTTTCTAGTTGTATTTTCTCTGAACTTCAGTTACCTTGGTCGATAAAATTGCACTAATAAGCCATGACTTGCAGGGTTCCTGGGTGAGGTTGAAGTGCGGGGTTGCATTCTAGCTGGCTGTAAGTGGGAATGTCCTTCTTGAGAAGCTTCTCGTGGCAAGGGAATGTCTCTATGTCCCCAAGACCTAGCACAGTGTCTTGGCATGTTACAAACGTTTAATAGATATTTGTTGATTAAGTTAAAAAAGACTGCTTTACGAGTTATAACAAATTGTCTACAGAGTAAAAGCTATGAGCCATCAGTCAACCAAGAAAATGGCCCAGATTTTCTCCTGGGTCTCCCTGTGAATCTCTTATTCTTTCAGTGCCTGCATCAGCTGAGTTGTCAAGGTTACCTGCATCATCTTTGAAATATTATTAGATGTTGACCCATATTGTGTCAAAATTGTACATAGACCTGAATGTGTGTTTGCCTCCCCTACTGTTCTGACTACTCTCACTCTCTTTTCTCATCTGTTTCCCTCATTCTACTGTATTTAAATTGATGAAAGAGTTTAAAGCCTGGCTCTTTACCAGAATGAGATATTCTGTATTATACTGACTCAGTGAGATTTCAAGGGACTTAGATTCAAACCTTGAATAAGTTGCAAAGTTCTTTTCTTAGCATTTAGGTGACATCCCATCTGTTCCTTCTAAATTAAGTAGATACGACCTGGAGTTCCCCTCATAGTTCTGATCAGTTCTCTTACATTCTTAAGCTTTCATCATTACCACCATCATCCCCACCCCCGTCATCTCAAGCTTTCATCTTTACCACCATCATCCCCACCCCCGTCATCTTAAGCTTTCATCATTATCACCATCATTGTCTCAGCAGTGTATGTATCTGGTCCTCTGTTACTCTGTGTACTCTAAGTGCTCCACATGCCTTGTATCACTTAGAATAGTGAAACACATGCCAGTATTAGTCCTATTCTACAGATGAGAAAGTTGAGGTTCAAGAGAATAAGAAACTTAGATATCAGATATAGGTAACTAAATACCAGAGCAAAGATTAAACTCAGGTTCGGTTTGACTCCAAATCCTGTGACCTTACCTTGCCATTGTACTGACTAAGCAAGAGAAACATGAAGGGGATCTCAAAGGTGACCCAATTCCTTCCTGTTTCATTAAGTTTTAAAACATATATTTGAAAAATGGCAGTGATACCTAATATTCTGAGTATTTCAGTAGGGATGGGAAACGGGGAAGAATAATTGGCAGTCCAGTCTGAAGAATTGGGCTTAAGTAAAACATTACTTAGAAAAACATACCCCATTTCTTTATAACCTACATTTTTAAGAGAACAGGAAGGGGAGACAATTTGGCAAAATTGTTGATTGAGAGACAATTTTTTTTTTTTTTTTGCGATACGCGGGCCTCTCACTGTTGTGGCCTCTCCCGTTGCGGAGCATAGGCTCCGGATGCGCAGGCTCAGCGGCCATGGCCACGGGGCCTAGCTGCTCCGCGGCATGTGAGATCTTCCCAGACCGGGGCACGAACCCGTGTCCCCTGCATCGGCAGGCAGACTCTCAACCACTGCGCCACCAGGGAAGCCCCTGAGAGACAATACTTTTTAAAAGTCACATGTAAAGGTGTGCATGGCTAGGGACTTCCCTGGTAGCGCAGCGGTTAAGAATCCGCCTGCCAATGCAGGGAACATGGGTTCGAGCCCTGGTCCGGGAAGATCCCACATGCCACGGAGCAACTAAGCCCGTGAACCACAACTACTGAGCCCGTGAGCCACAACTACTGAAGTCCGTGTGCCACAACTACTGAAGCCCACACACCTAGAGCCCGTTCTCCGCAACAAGAGAAGCCACCGCAGTGAGAAGCGCGCACACCGCAAAGAAGAGTAGTCCCCACTCGCCGCAACTAAAGAAAGTCTGTGCACAGCAACGAAGACCCAACGCAACCAAAAATATAAATAAATTATTAAAAAAAAAGTGTGCATGGCAAGATTAAAAAAGTTAAGGAAAAATAGCTCCCCAGCCCCCTCCCCCTCAGATGTGGCTGGAGCTTGATTGAAGCATTTCTTAATTCTCAAAAAGCTGGTCAAGAAAAAGATGGAACAAAAAGAAAATCTTTATCTGACAGTGAATCTGATGATAGCAAATCAAAGAAGAAAAGAGATGCTGCTGACAAAACAAGAGGTGTAGCCAGAGGTCTCGACCCAGAGCGATAACTGGTGCCACAGACAGCAGTGGAGAATTCATGTTTCTCACGAAATGGAAAGATTCAGATGAGGCGGACTTGGTGCTGGCAAAAGAGGCAAATATGAAGTGTCCTCAAATTGTAATTGCTTTTTATGGAGAGAGACTAACTTAGCATTCTTGTCCAGAAGATGAAGCTCAATAATTGTTTGCATTGCTTTTTATATATATATATTTTTTTTTTTTGATTTATTAGTGTGAAGAAATAACTACATTCTAGTGAAAATCAAGTTTGATATGTTCGTTTTGAAGTAGTATTGGGGAAGTTGTGGGGTTTTTGGGGGGTTTTGTTTTTGTTTTTTTTGCATCTGTAGCACAGGTTACTTTGAACAAATAAAAGCTTTCTGTAGTTGCTTCCTTTAGCAGAAAAGAACATTTGATACCACGGTATATTATTTCCTCTGCATTAGAGAACAGCTTTTCTAAATGTTGGGGAAAATCTCCATAATCATTACTTAATCAGAATTTAGAATTTGCATTTAACTCATATATGCCTAAGGACCATTCTGGGTTTTTTGTATGTGTATACATAAAATACATATGTAAATGGTTTGGGGTTTTTTTTGGTTATTATTTAAATACATTTTCCAAAACAAAACCAGCCTTTCACAACCATGGATAAGCCAATGTTTCTGGGATTCTGTCATTTTGAGCAATATAAGAAATCACTTCAACTTAAATTGAAAATTTAAGTCTTAACCTTTCAAATTAAATAATTTTGTAATTAATTAGACAAATTAATGTAAACAATTTAAATTGGATATTTTTTTAAAGCAGCCTTATCAGAATCTGCATCCATATCTACCATCATATAAAGGCAGTTTTATATGTAAAACCCCGAAAGGAAAATTTTATCTCTGTCAACCCAAATGAAAAAACTAGAAAAATTCTGGTATGTTTTAATTAGCCAAGCAAGACGTAGTTAAATGGATATTTAAAGCTTCCTTTTGGCAAACGATTCTTTTATAAGAAGTTGAAATCCCCATGCTGTGTTTACTGAAAGACTGTGATACAAGGAATGTCTCAGCCTTGTTAATGGAAACCTAATCAGATGGTTAGAGATGTTGGCAATTTAGGATCTGCAGGAATAAATGAGTGAACAAACTTTTCTAATCTAAACTTGACCTTCATGTTTTTTCAAACTTTACCCCAACCCATTCCTTTCATGTAGGCTCAATCTTCTCAGTATTTTGGGTTACTGGTGCAGCAGAAGCCAGGAAGAACAATAACTTTGTAGTAATCAGAATATTATTCAACTACATATTGTTTACTGTATTTTAAATACTGGTGAACAGTGGTCAGTAAATAGTTTTACATTCCTTTAAAAAAAGTTGATAAACTATATACTAATATTATTCTTCAGGCTAATTTAAAGCATTACACTTTGTTAAAAATAATAAATTTTCTTTCGAAAAAATGACCTTTCAAACTGAATTTCTTTAACTTGAGGTTGAGCGTCCTGTGTCTGTTGGCCATTTTTATTTCCTTCTGTGTGAATTATCCATAAAATTTGCCATTTTCTATTGAAACGTGTGTATATATAAATAATTTGCAAGAACATTTTATATATTATGGAAATTAGACCTTTTGACTGTCATTATACTGTATTTCCCAAGTTTGTCATTTATACTTTCTTTGTTTATGGCATTTTCTGTAAAAATTTATTTTTTCACTGTTATGTTTAAAAAGGTAGCTTTGATACTTCCTATAACAGAGAAAGAATTTGGATGTTAAGCCTAGTTTCACAAATCTATTTCGTGCCAATAACAAGAAGGCAGGGAACCACAGTATAATTTGTGAGGCAATTTGCAGAAGACTTCCTGTTAGTCTCTGGCTTCATTAAACGATAGCCGTGTGCTGATCTGGCTACTTTCCATGCAAGGCCTGAGCCACCCTATCAGCACTCACATCAGTTTGCAATGCCTGGTTGATCAGAATAGGTGTTAGCACCAGCCCATAAAACTACCGCTAATTTATGGATTTGTTGAAATGTTGAGTGATTTGCTGCTGAGAGAAAGAATTTAAGAAAGAGAAGGATGAAAGAAAGCTGGAAAGGAGGGAGAGGGAAAATAAAGAGAAAAGGAAAGGACAGAATAAAAGAAATAGGAAAAGAAAAAGACAAAGAAGTAGAAAAGAAAGTTATTGAAAGAAAATGGAAAGGTAAAAAAGGGAGAAAGAATAGAAGGAAAAGGGCTTCCCTGGTGGCGCACTGGTTGGGGGTCCGCCTGCCGATGCAGGGGGCGCGGGTTCGTGCCCCGGTCCGGGAAGATCCCACATGCCGCGGAGCAGCTGGGCCCGTGAGCCGTGGCCGCTGGGCCTGCGCATCCGGAGCCTGTGCTCCGCGGCGGGAGAGGCCGCGGCGGTGAGGGGCCCACGTACCGCAAACAAAAACAAAAACAAAAAAGAATAGAAGGAAAGAAAGAAGAGAATCAAAATATAAGTAAAGATGGAGGGTGGATGGATGGATGGGTAAATGGATGGATAGATGGGAGGGAAAAGAAGGAAGTGAGGGAGGCAGGGAGGAAAGAGAAATCAAAATATAAAACTTCAGGCTAAATTCATTTCAATTATACAAAGAATCATAAATCCTAGGATGAAAGGGAATACAAAGTTCCTTTAAATCTAAAGCTCTCCTTTTGCAGGAAGAAAAACTGAAGCCCAGTAAGGATGAGTAAATTCCCTCAAGCTCACACAGCATGTTCATAACCGAATGAGAGTCAGATTCCAGCCCAGTCTCCTGACTTCCAGTCTAATATACCTTCTCTCACATTTTGTTTCACTGGAAACTTGCTATTGGTTTGAGTTGACTTCCAACAACTTCCAACATAAATAATATTATAGCCCAAAGTGGGCCTTTTGCTAGACCAGAAAATCTTACCCCATGTGATTTTATTAAATTGTAACACATTGTCATAACAGAATCTAACCTATGATGTGTAAACACCAAAAAAACAAATGAGCTAGCAGTTCCTTCCTACTTTAAAAAAAAAAAAATTAAAAGGGAAAGCTGTTTGCAACCTATAATAGAAAAATGTATTTCAAAGGAAATAACTTAGGAAAAGGCCAGAGTCTTCATTACTATTTGGTAGAATTTTGATTTTGTGCCATAGGTACCTGAGAAACATTGTGCTTTTGTCTATTGCTGTTTAGGAACAGATAGTTAAAGAGAAAGAGAAGCAGGAGGTGGATGTAATTGCAGTTGGCTTTTCATTTCAGTGAGTGTGATTTAAGTTCAAGATATGACTTTCCTAAGAAGGGGAGTGGATGGTGAATGGTTGAACATCAAAAAGAAAAATTATGAACGACTGGAAAACCATAGTATTTCTCCAAATGCCCTTAAACACAGAAAAGATCCCCTTTCACTTGATGTAAATGTGCCCCTCATTCTTGTTGTCAGGAGGCAGGACTGAGTGAGACCTCACATTTCTTTCACTCCTATGATTCTCTATGATCCTCTAACAGTATTAAAAAAAAAAAATCCCTTTGCCCTAAATAACCAGTTATTTTTTCTGTAAGCCCATTTTTATTATTTTTTGAATTTTATTTTTTTAATACAGCAGGTTCTTATTAGTTATCTGTTTTATACATATTAGTGTATATATGTCAATCCCAATCTCCCAATTCATTCCACCACAACCCCGCCTCCTCCTGCCCCCTGCATTCCCCCCTTGGTGTCCATACATTTGTTCTCTACGTCCGTGTCTATTTCTGCCTTGCAAACCGGTTCATCTGTACCATTTTTCTAGATTCCACATATATGCGTTAATATATGATATTTGTTTTTCTCTTTCTGACTTACTTCACTCTGTATGACGGTGTCTAGGTCCATCCATGTCTCTACAAATGACCCAGTTATTGCTCTGACTTTCTATTTTACTTTGGCAATGGGGAACTTGCTTCATTCTATTAATTTATTTTGGATGACACTCTGCTATATTATCTTAGCTGTTTAGAATTGGTGCCAATGCTGTCAGAGTATTTAGTTTCATCCATTCATTCAACAAATATGTATTGAGCTAAGTACCCACTGGGTACTCTTTTAGGTGTTGGGCATACAGCATAAACATCACAGATTAAAAACTCTGCCCTCACAGAATCGGCACTCGGGTGGGAGGGTGGGCAGAGATAGACCATAAATAAATTGGTATAAATTGGTATGATCGCATATGGTGTGTTAGGAAGTAATAAGTGCTACTGTGAAAATGAAACAAGGGGCTAGAAAGGGCAGGGGTAGTAAAGGAGCCTTAATTTTCAGTAAGATGGTAAGGAACCAAGGCAGATGGACTCTCTGATGAGAAAACACTTGAGCAAAGACCTGAAAGAGGTAAGGAGTGAGACACAGGTATATGGTCCCTTGGTTCTAGTATCCCCGGTAGACACCAAAATCCATGGATGCCCAAGTCCCTTATGTAAAGCGATCGAATTGCCATTGGCAGTTGGTTGAATCCACAGATGTGGAACCTGCGGGTACTGAGGGCTGACTTTATCTGAGGCATCTTTCAGGAAAAGGGAACAAACCTGAGGAGAGACCTTTGGGCTGAGTGGCGGAGGCACTGTGAGTGAGGGGAAGAGCTCAGAGAGGTTGGTGCCCAGAGCTTGTAGGGCTGAGTAGCCATTGGAAGGACTTTGGCTCTAACTGTGAGTGAGGTGAAAAGACAAGACACTGGGGATGCTTGAGCAGAGGGCCGTGACCCACATTTTCACACTATCACAGTGGCTGCTGGGTCGAGAACAGCAAGAAGGGCAAGGGCAGGGGCAGACCCACCAAAAGGGACAATGCCATTCTAGGCAGGAGGTGATGATTTGTGTCATGATAGTACTGGGGAAGGAGGTATGTGGCAGATTCTGATATACTGAGGCTAGAAATAAGAGAATTTGTTAACGGACTGCATGTGAGGTATGAAAGAAAGGGAGGAGTCAGGATGATTTCAATACGGTCTCATTACCTTCATTCCATTATATAGTCACATAAATCTTCAAAATCCACTGCAACCCTCTTCTTCTCTACCTCCAGCCACCCCAGGTCCAGTTATATTTACAGCCAATATGTTAATACAAGTTGTCTGCCATTAGGCCTTACAGAATCTATTCTGATTTTCCCTTCATATGAGCTTACAGAGTCCAGACTGAGTTTGACTGTCATTGTAACTAGATTTTTGTTATACATGTTTCTTCTTCCTTTCCTATGGTTTCTAGAATTTTATTTATGTTTTCATGGCCTGATTGTATATGAGCTTCTGTTGTTATTTTTAAACTGGGGAAGCATACTTGGGAGGGAGGGAGAGATGAAGGAAAGGAGAAGGGAATGGATGGATGGATGGATGGATGGATGAATGGATGGGGAAAGAGATAAAGGGATGGTACAGCCACTGTGGAGAAAAGTATGGAGGTTCCTTAAAAAACTAGAACTAGAACTACCATATGACCATAATTCGAAAAGATACATGCACCCCCATGTTCATTGCAGCACTGTTTACAATAGCCAGGACAATGAAGCAAACTAAATGTCCACCAACAAAGGAATAGATCAGGAAGATGTGGTACATATATACAATGGAATATTACTCAGCCATAAAAAAGAATGAAATAATGCCATTTACAGCAACATGGATGGATCTAGAGATTATCATACTAAGTGAAGTAAGCCAGACAGAGAAAGACAAATGTCATATGATATTGCTTATATGTGGAATCTAAAAAAAAAAAAAAAAGATACAAATAAACTTATATACAAAACAGAAATAGACCCACAGACATAGAAAACAAACTTATGATTATGGGGAACGGGGGGAGGGATAAATTAGGAGTTTGGGATTAATATATACACACTACTATATACAAAATAGATAACAAACAAGGACATATTGTATAGCACAGGGAATTCTACTCAATATTTTGTAATAACCTATAAGTGAAAAGAATCTGAAAAAGAATATATATATAACTGAATCACTTTGCTGTACACCTGAAACTAAAACAACATTGTAACTCAACTATACTTCATTTTTAAAAAAAGAGAGCTAAAGGGAAAAGCTAGGCAAAGGTTGGGGTGGGGGGTTGTTGAGAGAGAGAGGGAGAGAGAGAATATGAAATGGCCAAATAATAAATAGATGAGTTGAGTTGGAAAGTAAAGATGTAAATGCAAGGAGACAGAGAGAGTAAAAGAATGTGATGGCTCAGGATAGATTCATCACCCCTCTTGGAACAATTAAAAAAAATAAGTGTAGCCGGTGTAGCAGCAGTATGTCCCCAAGCTGATGACTAATAGAACTTAAGGTAATAGTTCACATTAATTTATTTTGAGGCAAAGGATAAAAAAAGAGAGAACAAAATTTAAAAGACTAAGAGGAAAACCTAAGTTCAGTATATGCTAATTCAGAAAAATATTTTTATAACTTCAAGAAGGAGGACAGCATTCTAAATTTATTGTTCTAAAAAGATAGCAAGATAGGATAAATAGTAGCACCAGGATGATGACTTGGATGTGTTAAATTTATCACCTTGAGACCAGAGTTATTTATATATTCATGCTCCATATCCTTGTATGATAGCTTTTAAGAATATATATAATAGAAAAGCAGAAAAGAAACAAGTGAAGGAAACAGAGTGAAGAGGAAATATTGATAAGAAAATAAAGTGAAGGATAAAATTAATACACAACTACTCACCTCCCTCAGAAAAAGAAAGAAAAACAAATGCAAACATGAAGTTCTGCAGAGTCATTAGAGATAGTCTATAAGTTTGGTTTTGAGCTCCTTACCAACCAAAGCAAAGAAGAAAATATGATAATGTATAAAAACCTACAGTTTCTATAAGGTTAAAATAAACCAGCACTATTGTGGAAGCTAAGACTAAAATCTAAAGAAGCTGTGTTCTGTGGGGCCACATAATAAGGATAAAGACCTTGACAATATTCTTTCAACAAATACAATAACACGTTTCTTAGAACCAGTTTCTTCTTAGGCTCTTAATGAATTTTTCATCTTTTCCCCTTCTTGAGCAAAACATCACCTCTTAATTCTGGTCACTTTTATTTCATATTCATTGTTTTAGAACAATTACAAATGTACCATAAAATGATCGTTGCCACCACGGTAACCATTTGACCTGGCTGTTACTTTGTATATGCCAGTTAATGGGATAAAAGGGCAACAGTTTCTAGGTGTAATTTCTGCAGATATTTTATGTAAAAAAATGACATTTTTGCAACTTCTGCCATTTGACCTGTGTCGAGCAAGCTTTCTGGAAACAAATCCATTTGACAGATTCCACTATGATTAGGACTGAATGAAAACCTTCTGATTGGGACTGAAGCCATGATTGTTGGTTGCACTGTGGGTGTTCTTAGGCTGGGACAGTTCTCTGGGCGTCACCATCATTAGTATCAATATGGCCACATAATTGGTCCCTCACTTTCGCAACCGTTACAAATGTGCTTGAAATGGAGCTCATTTACAATCTAAATGCGTGTACGGGATGGCAGTCAGGGCACTGTGCTAATTTAGGTATTGTGTTTTTAGGGGCAACAAAAGATATGCTAATATTTTCTTCATCTTCAAATTAACTATAAATTGTGCACCCTTGTATACCTCCTCCTCAGGCAAATGAGGAAATCCCAGTTGTTAAAATGAATGTATAAAAATCAAAATGAAGGTTTTTATCCTGGCACCTGCTGGATGACAGAGAATTATCAACAATGGCAATATTGCCCTGGAACACAGGATTTCATTTCTTTCCACTGGGTAGTCAGAACGTGTGTGGGGATTTGCTTTCAGCCCCTCCAAAAGTCCCCTCTTCCTCTTGTCTTAACCCCTCTCCCCCTCATTCTTGTGCCTGTGCAGACATCTGAGTCGCCCGCTAATCACTTTCACTTCTGCTGGGGAAACTACAACACGCTTCTTTAGAACGTGGAGAAAAGGAAAAAACTTAGATCTTCTGATACCAAATCACTGGGCTTTGGAAGGTCAGTCATCTGTCAAGACCAACAAAACCATAAAATGCCCACGTGTCTCAGAGGAGCACTGGGGCATAAATGGGGAAGGAATAAAAAAGAGTCAGAAAGGGAAGAGAAGAAGAAAGAAAGGCAAAGAGGTGAAGATAGAAACAGTGTGGTGTGAATATCCACGCACTCATCTATAAACGCTTGTTGAGCATGGGGAAGTGCCTGGCACCAGACGTCACATGTTAGTTTCCACTAGGGTCTGACTCTGGGAATATCTGCTGAATCAGTAGCTCTGAGCTGAACAAGGAAATTCACCCAAATTAAGAGAATCATGGTATTAATCAGGGTCACTCCAAAAAAAAAAAGTTATAGCCGAGAGGAAGAATCCTCTGATCTGAATTTTTCTCATCTTGTGAAATTCCCTGCTCCACGTTCAAAGCAAACAACACATCCATGGTCACCATTTGTCCATCAAGGGCTGTGCAGTTGGCTTCCTCTGGAAAAAGGAATCTGTGTCACTACTAAGCTAGATTTCGTTCTTCTGCTATTTCTAAGTGTTAGCCCAGAAAGGGGCCAGCTTCTGTGAGCAGGGCTGCAGAAGCAGGTGCAATTTATGTCCCACAGATACTAACTTTGATAAGCACTTAATGGAGGCCTACTTTGTGTAAGAATGGAGAGAAACAAAGTACAGCTCCTACCCTCTTGGGGCTTTTAACTGTAACTTCATGGGGAGAATTTTCTTGTGTGTGGCTCCTTCCCTCAAAGAACAAAGAAGGCGTGTCAGAGGCTGCTTCAGTCAAGTGTCAGGGAAGGGAGGTAGGTGGTATTTTCATTCCCATTCTACAGCTGGGTAAAGTGAGTTCTAACAAAGTCATGTTACTTGCTAAAGGCCACCCAGAGGTCAGAGCTTCAGAAAAAAAAAAAAATTGATCACAGGGCTGATGTCGTGTAGCTGGGTAGTTTAAAATGAAAAGGAAGAAAACATTCTTATCTAAAAAGAAATGTGTCGCTCTGAGTTTCTCGGTTTCATTTACTCAGCAAGTAGGTGCCACGCACTATTCTAGCAATGAGGATGTAACGAAACTCATATGGTGCTAGATAAGAGAGCCAGACAAGGCATTTTTTAAAATATATATGGTGCATCAGGTGGAAAGTGCTATGAAGAAAAGGAAAACATAGGGGATAAAGCATGCTGGGTGGGGGCTGTTTTAGATGGAGTGGGTGGGAGGCTTCTCTGAGGAGATGACGTTTGAACAGATGTCTGAATAAAGGGAAGGAGCTCGTTATGTGGTTATCTGGGGGACTCGGGGCAGGGGAACAGCAATTAGAAAGGAAGGTGCTTGGCAAATTTGAGCAACAGCATGACCGGAGCACACAGAACCTGGGGTGGTGGGGAGACGCGGCCAGCAAGGCCACCAGGGGCCAGGGGGTCACCTCTGGCTTTGACACTGAGTGAGACAGGGAGCAATAAAGGGTTTTAAGCCAAGGACTTGCCATGACCTGACAGTTTGAACAAGATCCCTCTGGCTGGTGTGTGCACAGACTGGAGCGAGGTGAGGGGAAGCAGGGAGGCGGTCAGGAAGCCGTTGCTGAAAATTATCCTGTAAATGAGAGACGGTGAATCCTTGGGTGGAGGTGGAACAGAGGGCCTGGTGAAGGTGGTCGTTTCCACGCAGGTTCTCAAGCGTGAAGTCTGCAGGATTGGCTGAAGGATGGGGATGGGGTATGAGAGAAAGAGAGGCTTGCGGATCAGAAAACTTAGCTGTGCTGTCAATCCCTTACAACCTCATATTCCAGGATACCCATCGGGCCAAGGAATACCCACCCTTCTCCCGGACACCCGGCCTTTCAGCCTAACGAGATGACTCTCTGTTTAGTCCTGGTTCCACCCATTGCTAGGTGAGAGACTAGGGCATGTGAGGGGCCCTCTCAGGTCCTCAGTATCTTGGCTGAGAACTAGGGGTGGTCATTTCCTCTCTACTCACTTCAAAAGGAGGTGTTGAACAAAACTCTAGAATTTAGGCATCTCAGGCTTAGGGATTATGATGATTAGTTAACGTCATAAGCACCTTCAGAGTTAACTTTATGAGTCAGCTGAGTTGACTTTGGGGTATTATTAATAGATTCCAGGAAGCTCCCCTGCCCAAAAGTCTCACTCTAATGGCCTCTCATGATGAAAGGGTTTCACAGTTAGTCTGATTCTTCCCTGTTCAGGCATCGTGGACCCCAGACATACTCCTTTAAAACAGAAACTCTGACTCGAGCTACTGTCGGTCATTTGCCATTTTAGGTGAATTTACATATCAGGTTGCCTTTCTGCCATTATAGCTGACTTAAGTTTGAATGGGAGGAAGGAAAGAATGAATATGGGGCAGAGGATGCGACAGCTGGGGAGTTGCTGAGTATGTTGTGGACAGATTGAGAAGATCCCTTGCAGGGAGAACCTCCAAAAATACATTCTGTCTATTGTGAAATATTATCCAGATTTGCCTCACGTCATAGTGTCTCTCTCATCTAATAATAATGCAGTCCTAGAAGGGCACCTCCTTGAAATAATTGCAACAAGTAGCTACGGAAACCAAACTGTTTCAGAAAAATGTTGAATTCATGGAGAACAGCATGCCTTAATAGCCCCTTTGGCTTGCTTTGTTTAAACAAACTCCCCCCAAGCATCTCACGCTTCTCTAGTTATGAGTGTCCCTACATTACCTCAGCCTTTTACAGAGTTCTTTTCCCCTAAATATTTCTGGAAATGCCCAGGGATACTGACATGTGATCAGAAATAATTTGGCTGACTGTCCTCACCATGGCGGGAATCCATGGACTGAGACTCTGACGCTTCCCCAAAGATGCTCCTCGGGGCTAGAAGTCTGTCCCCATCCCCGTGGCTGTTACAGTGACCATCACCTGCAATCCTGGTGAATTTGGAATACCTGCCAGTTCCCTAAACTGGAAGCTCTTATCACGTCCCTGCTCAGCAAAGCAAGAGGAGGACGCTCGGGGTGACATTCAGCCAAAAGTCCCACGGCACGTTTGCTCAACCTCAGAGGTCACAGTGGCTCGTGGTAGGGCTTCCCCACAGGAGGTGTGAGAGCCAAGCAGGGCACTGTCAGCCCCCACCCTGACAGTTCTCCCCGAGCACTGCGTCTCCAAGGTTGAAACTCTGCTGCTGTCACCCTTGCAGCTGCTCTCATCTCCTCGGGGAGAGTCGTCTCTGTGCCCAAGCCAGGATAACTGGAATTCAAAGTCAGAGGATGTCGTTGCTGTAGTACACTCAGCTAGGGGACCCGCTGCAAAGTTGCTTGAGTGCCAATGTATTTCTACCGTTATAGGGTTATCATTCTCCCAAGTCACACCCACTGTGCCTTTCTCCAAGGTTGCAAACATGCCCCAGGCTGCGCGGATCTGGAGAAGTTCTGGGATCAGTTGAGAGACTCCCTGTAATTCCCACTCTCCGCTACTGTCAGCCTTTACTCCTGGAATTGCAGTGCCAGTTTCCTTCTTCCCTGGAGGCTCCTGTTCCTCTACAATATGTCCTCCACCTGGGAGCACCTCGTTTTGCAGATGTTGGTTTGCAGTGCATTGGTGGGCAGGATTCCAGTCTTTTCTCGGGAGGTTCCAAAGCCCTTCTATTGAAAATCAGTAGAGACAAATGAATACATTGGGAAAGGGAGTGGACTAGTTCCCTCCTAGAAGCTCCGGAGCCACAGTCTACGCCAGGTCCTGGACTCTGTTGTCCTAAACCACGTCTGAACCTTTTCCCTCTTCTCCCCTGAAAGGACAACCAACCGTCCATCCCATGAAGCCACAAAGACTAAAACCTCCTCTCTTCTCCCCCCATCTGTGTTCAAGGAACATTGTAGATGATTGAATTCAGGACTTGTTTAGCTGATACTAATGGTTAACTGTGAGTTCCTAAGTGGAAGTCAGAATTATCTGCAAGTTCAGAATGGGAATGTGTTTTTAGTGTTTGCATGTAAATGCTCAACACTCCCAAACAGGGTGGGACCTGGTTGAGGAGATAGGCTGTGAAATATAGGCTACCAACATCTTTCCTTAAAATAACATGCATTGTGAAACTTTTCTCCTCATAAAAGTAATATATCTTTATTGGAGGAAGTAGAAAATTACAGAAAAACATGCTGAAGGAAATAATAATCAACTGTCATCCACTTCTGAGAGATAACCATGGTTAATATTTTAATGCATTTCCTTTGAAATTATTTAGCATAAATTAATATATTTTAGAAAACATAATCTAATATAAAGGCATGAAATACATTAAGATTTTTTTTTAATTCATTTGTTTTATTTATTTTTATTTTTGGCTGCATTGGGTCTTCGTTGCTGCACTCGGGCTTTCTCTAGTTGTGGTGAGCAGGGGCTACTCTTCCTTGAGGTGCACAGGCTTCTCATTGCGGTGGCTTCTCTTGTTGCGGAGCACGGGCTCTAGGAGCGTGGGCTTCAGTAGTTGTGGCACATGGGCTCAGTAGTTGTGGCATGCGGGTTCTAGGGCACGTGGGCTTCAGTAGTTGTGGCTCGCAGGCTCTAGAGCGCAGGCTCAGTAGTTGTGGTGCACAGACTTAGTTGCTCTGCGGTATGTGGGATCTTCCTGGACCAGGGCTCGAACTTGTGTCCCCTGCATTGGCAGGCAGATTCTTTTTTTTTTTTTTTTTTTTTTGGCGGTACGCGGGTCTCTCACTATTGTGGCCTCTCCCGTTGCGGAGCAGAGGCTCCAGACATGCAGGCTCAGCGGCCATGGCTCAGGGGCCCAGCCGCTCCGCGGCATGTGGGATCTTCCCAGACCGGGGCACGAACTCATGTCCCCTGCATCGGCAGGCGGACTCTTAACCACTGCGCCACCAGGGAAGCCCTGCAGGCAGATTCTTAACCACTGCGCCACCAGGGAAGCCCCAGTAAAGATATATTTTTAAAAGACAGTATTATGTGTGTTTTATACACACAATTTATACATACCGATATATATGTATATATAAATATGGATTACTAGTAAGTATAATACAATAAGTATACCTATACTTATTATTTTATTGTAAGCATTTTCCCAGGTAATTAGGAAATCATGGGGGTTTTTTAGAGAGGTTTGTTTATTAAATAACAATAGACCACAATGTTTCAGGTATCGCATATTCTTTGTGTTAAATAGATACAGAGTTAACCAAAACCTGCATGTTCACATGCAAAAATCCTCTTTGACCCTTTGTTAGTTCTCGTTACCTGTCCTAGCTTGAGAAGAAAAAATGTCATTTTCCTTTAAGGGGAAATCATGATTTATGATGGCAGCATTCCATCTTATGGATGCAACATAATTTATTTAACCATTCTCCCACTGGTTGAGATTAGGGTGCTTTCTAGTTTTTTATTAGCACACAGTGCCTCTCTTATTCTTAGTGAGGTAGGACATATACTTAGGAGCAGAACTTCTTTCTCAAGGGATAGATATTTGGCATTTGTGGGTATAATGTCATGCGAACAGCCGGTTGTAATGTGGTACCAGGTTCTAGGTGGGTGACTGGGCTGGAGAACAGGCAGCAGCACATGGTTCAACTTCAGCTTTTGTTTCTGGTGGGAGGAATCCAGATACCCAGTTCCTAACGTTCTTCTATCTTAAAGTGGATACATTACCTTGTCAAATCACTTAACTTACCTGCCTCAGTTTCCTTATCTAGAAAATAAGGATAACCTCATCGGTTTTGTAAACGGTAAACTCCTACACAAGGTGAGGCATTCGTTTAACCATATAATGTGCTTATAGAGCTAAGTGAATTCATCAGTGCTCTGCCTCAGACGGCTGATTTTGATTTCTGGATCCATCGTTCATTACTTATTATTATGTAACTTAGGCAAGTTACTTAACTTCTCTTTTCCTCCATTTCCTCATCTATCAAATGGGTAATAAAAGCACCTCATAGGTGAGGATTAGGTAAGATCATGCTTTTAAAGCATGTAGCATGCATTCGTTACTATTATTGTCATTGTAACTTACTATTAAGCAGTGGGTTTAGACTCAGGGTGAAGCTGTTTGGAAGTCACTGGCTTCCCGTTGAATGTTCTTAAAGCACTGGTGGTATGAGTATGTCTATATCATGCAGTTACAAATGTTACCAGAATACCGAGGTAACTTTATTCAAAAGGCCCAAGCAAATTAGTAAAGTCAGTGTTTTTCAAAATGTGCACCTGGAAGTTGTCATTTCTGCAGTGTGCCCCAGGGACCTGGTAGGGAATGGCGTGCTAAATTGAATGGTAAGGGCAATGGGAATTTCAAGACCCGCCCCCCACACACACCAAGAGCATAGCTTTGTTTTCATGGCAAAAATTGTTAGCTGATGAACAAAACCATTTCTCCTTGGACCCACAAGTGGACCCCGTGTCCCAGATCCCCTGCAGGTAGGCGTTACCATGTGACATCGTGGGCCTTGTAGTCTCAGTCTCAGCTGCCCACCTCTGCCACTGCTGCATGAAAGCAGCCCTAGGCAGTGTGCAGACAAATGCGTGTGCTATATCCCAGTGCAACCTTAGGAAACTTTGCTGTAGTTTGCCAGCCCCTGGACTGGAGCACAGCAAGCAAGGAAGAGTTGTACCACGTGGCTGGAAAGGCAGAAATTGCCCCATAGGAAAGACCTTGTGGACCCCAGCGTGAAGTTTTCCTTTTACCCGAAGAGCAGAAGGGAAGCCTTCATAGGGTTTTGGAAAGAGTATGATCTGGTATGAATAAGCCCTCAGTCGACCAGTATTTCAGTTTTCAATCACCATGTGAACCACTGGTCGCCCTTGATTACTTCCTCTGTAGTGCCTCCTCCTATGGAAACTCAGAGCAAGCTTCTGACTGAGATGGTATCAACAGCCAGACCCCAAGGCGCCTCATGTGGCAGCATTTATAACCTTGGTGAATTTGCCGCGGCTTTCGCGTTAATCCAAGGCAGTATCGGAACCCCGAATCTGTCGGCCACATCTCTTTCTTCCTGTCAGACTTACACTAAGTTCAAATGATAAACGTGTTAAGTCAGAAGCCCAGCTTAGTGACTGTCAATGAAAACCGTAGTTGCCACCAGTGAGCTGTCCCCACCGACATACCTACATTGGAATAACATAACAATAATCCTAATGGTTGGCGTCTACTAACATGTGCTGAGTACGGTATGAAGCACTCAGCCTGATTACCTTGTGTAATCTTCACCACAAGCCTACCAGGTAGGAACCGTGGTTAAGCCCCCTTTACAGAGAAAGCCAGAGGTTATGTAACTTGTAAGATGACAAAGCTAGTGGGCGGTAGAGCCAGGAACTGAACCACGTGGTACAAACTAGAGTCGGGGCTCTTAACTGCTACAACATGGTGTCCCAAAGAAGGCAAATATGCTCAGAAGGTTGCTAGGGGACGTTAAATCCATGAGGGAAAGGAAGGCAGAAAATCCAGTTTTAAGGTGCAGCCATTTCACAGAAGAGTGATATTGCCGGCCGGTCCTCACCTCACAAAGTCCTTTGGTTACAACCTCGCACCCACTTCCACCCTGGCCATGGCCTTCCTGCTAAAACAGGAATTCCCAAATCCTGTTATCTCCCAGATGGGGCCTAAGAAAGCAGTTCTGAGTTTTGTTTTGCCAACGCTCTTTTCCCTCTGCATCTGGTCTTATCTGCCATTCTGCCCCTTTAGTGACTTTGCATCTATTTTAAGTGAATTTCATAGTCAAACTATGAGGGTAATTCCTTCCACCCCACCCCACCATCAGGGCAGTCCCCAAACATGATTAATCATCCTTACCTAATAATATGCAAAGTGCTTCAGAATCCTTATTTATATCCTCCTGTAAAAAAAAAAAAGGAAAGAAGGAAAGAAAGCAGCCATATCTGAAATGGGATGTTTAAGAAGAACACAGTTTGTCCCACTAAATAATGAAAATCCTTGTCTCTAACAGTGTGGACCCCGGCTCTTACTCAAGGGTTAGAAATGTTCACAGGGGAGAGCATCCAACTTTTGAACTCCTTCAAAGAAAGCAGCAATGGAGGAAAAGGTCTGCTTCGGTAAACAAAACGGGGTCCATACGATTTATGAATTACATCCCCATGAACAAGTCAAATCCTCCACCTACTAACATGGATACACCACCCAGAGAACAAGCGAGGTACTTCACTGTGACACATGTTGGGGGAGCCAGTAATCACGGGGCCCCATGGGCTAGCCCCAGATACACAGCTGTTCAGTGCCCTCCAGAGCCTGCACATCTCTCAAAAGGACGAACTTGTGACTTTGGGACAGTGTTTGACCCACGAATTAGTGCACCATAAAGTTGTAATAAACTTTGTTTTTTCAAAGTACTGCTTTAATGAGCAGATGAATTATCATGTGGGAGTTTAAAAATTAGTCAACAGACTCTTAACAATCAGGTCCTTTAAACTTGGCCCTCCCTTGCCCTCTAAACTACTCTTGATCATAATCTAAATGAACCTTAACTTCTCACCTAGAATGGAACACATGTATTCTTATAAAACAAATATTAATGGAATAACTCTCGTGCTTTATTCTTTTAGCTGATCTGTATCAATGTAGCAACGTTCCAAAGAAAATAGAAAGCATATGTTTTTGGTTTTTAATAACATTTTTCTTTTTTGTTATTACCATGGACATAATTCACATAACGTAAACTTAACCACTTTTTAAAGTGCAATTCAGTGGTATTTAGTAGAGTCTTAATTTTGTACAACCATCCCCACTATCTAATGCCAGAGCATTTGTATCACCCCGACAATAAAACCTGCACCTGTTAGCAGTCTCTCCCAATTCCCTTCTTCTGAAACCCCCTGGCAACCACTAATCAACTTTCTGTCTCTGTGGACCTGCCTATTCTGGACATTTAACATAAATGGAATCATATAATATGTGGCCTTTTGTGTCTGTCTTGTTTCACTTAACATAATGTGTTAAAGGCTCATCCATGTTATAGTATATATCAGTTGGTACTTATTCCCTCTTATGGCTGAATAAAATTCTGTTGAATGGGTGCACCACATTTTGTTTATCCATTCGTCGGTTGATGGACATTTAGGTTGTTTCCACTTTTTGGCTATTATGAGTAATGCTGTTATGAACTGCCATGTATAAGTTTTTGTGTGAATATATGTCTTTATTTCTCCTAGGTAGATACCTAGGAGTAGAATTGCTGGGTCATATGGCAGCTCTGTGTTTAACTTTTTAAGGAACTGCCACAGTGGCTGCACCATTTTATAATCCTATCAGCAATGTGTGGGAGTTCCAGTTTCTCCATGTCCTTACCAGCACTTATTATTTTCCTTTTTAATTTTTTAATTCTAAAATTTAAAAATTTTAATAAAATTTTTTAATTTTAATTCCTTTTTAATTTTAATTTTTTAATTTAATTTTTTAATTTTAATTTTTTAATTCTAATTAAATTTTTTAATTTTTTCTAATTAATAATTTAATTCCTAGTGGGTTTGAAGTGATACGTCATGTGTTTTTTATTTGCATTTCCCTAATGACTAATGATGCGGAGCATCTTTTCACGTGTTTATAGACCATTTGTGTGTCTTCTTTAGAGACTGTCTATTCAAGTCGTTTGGCCATTTTTTAAAACATAAAGTTGTCCTTTTAGTATTGAGTTGTAAAAGTTATTAATATATTCTGCATCTAGACTCTTATCAGGTACATGATTTTCAAATATGTCTTCCATTTTGTGGGTTGTCTTTTCATTTTTTTCGTTGTGTTCTTCAAAGCAGAAAAGTTTTTTATTTTGATGTGGTCCAGGTTATCAGTTTTTTTCCTTGTTTGCTTGTGCTTTTGGTATCATATCCAAGAAACCATTGCTTAATCCGAGGTTATGGAGATTTACACCTGTGTTTTCTCTAAGTGTTTTATAGTTTTAGCTCTTACATTTAATTCTTCGTTCCATTTGGGGTTAATTTTTACATATGATATGAGGTAAGGATCCAACTTCATTCTTTTGCATATGGCTATGCAGTTGTCCCAGCACCATTTGTTGAAAAGATTATTCTTTCTTCATTGAATAGTCTTGACATTCTCAGCAAAAATCAGTTGTCCATGGACATAAAGGTTCCTGGACTCTCAGTTCTACTCCATTGATCTAAATGTCTATCCTTATGCCATTCCACACTATCTTGATTACTATGACCTTGTAGGAAGTTTTGAGGTCAGGAATTATGAGTCTTCCAACTTTACTCTCCTCTTAAAAGATTATTTTGCTCTTCTGGGTTAATAACTTTTTAAAACATCAAGTTAAAAATGAAGCTGCAACTCACTGAAGAAAGACAGTTTCAAGCAGGCACTGTGACCTGTGCTTGGTATATGCTACTTTTGAAATGTTTATTGCATAGACTGGATTGGTTTAATCTCTAATCTAATTCTGAATGCAAAGTCACTTCTTCTTTTGAGCCTTTCCTCAACCCTTTCTCCTTTCTAAGAAACCAGTAACTTCTTCATTCATACACTGTACATACATCTATCAGCACCTGGAACATTTTATTATATTTATTTGTTTATGTGTCTATTTCCCCCCATTAGACTATAACCCCATAGAGGACTAGAATCATGTCTAATTTGTCTCTGGATCCCCAAAGTCATGTCCTGAGTAGAGGGCCAATATGTGTTTGTTGGAAAGAGAGAAGACAATAATGAAAGAAGGGAGGATACTTGAGAAGGGAAGCAAAGTAAAAGAGAAAGAGAAAAGAAATAGCTAACACTTACTAAATGTTTATAATGTTCCAGGCATTGTTTTAAGAGGCGTTATCTCATGCATTCTCACAGCAACCCTATGAGATAAGTACTCTTATACTCCCCATTTTACAAATGAGAACCTAAGTGACGGGGCTTCCCTGGTGGCACAGTGGTTAAGAATCCGCCTGCCAATGCAGGGGACACAGGATCGAGCCCTGGTCTGGGAAGATCCCACAGGCCGCAGAGCAACTAAGCCCGTGTGCCACAACTACTGAGCCTACGCTCTAGAGCCCATTGGCCACAACTACTGAGCCAGCACCCACAACTACTGAAGCCCATGCACCTAGAGCCCGTGCTCCGCAACAAGAGAAGCCACCGCAATGAGAAGCCTGTGCACTGCAACGAAGAGTGGCTGCCGCTCGCTGCAACTAGAGAAAGCCCGTGCAGCAATAGAGACTCAATGCAGCCAAAAATTAATTAATTAATTTTAAAAAAGAACGTGAGTGACAGAGTTCAACAAAGTCACACAGCTAGCAAGTAGCCTAGGCAGTCTGGCTCCTTGGTCATGTTCTTCAATACTATGCCAGGCTGCCTCTCAAATAAAGACTAAAATAAAGATCCTTGGGCTCCCTTTAGAGACTGGTTCAGTAGGTTTGAGGTGGTGCCCAGTTATCTGTACTTTAAACAAATTCCCAAATGATTTGGTGGAGCGCTCAGTTGGAAACCGATGCTGTAAGGAATGGCCAAATAAAACACAATGGAGGGTCAAAGCAAGGAGGATTTTGCTGTGATGTCACGCTTGGGAGGAAATGCCAGGAAAAGCAAGAGAAAACTGGGTACTAGTAAAGACGAGGGGGAAAGAAAAACACAAGCTACTGGTGGTCTAAACAAGAAGTAGAACTGACCAAGCAATGAACACGTCAGCCACCCCCTACTTTGGCCCCCGGCTGGCCCTGGCTGTGACTGTATGGCATATCCTGCAATGACATGTACCTTCTACCAAGTCCTCATCATACCTAAAATAATAGGATTTCAGAGCATCCTGTGAGCAAATAAATGAACCATAAGGGCAAATAAGAACCAAGAGTAAGAGAAAGAACTAACATCTATTTACTTCTTCTTATATGCCAGGCTATGTTCTAGATGCTTTATGTGTAAGAACTTACTTAATTCTCATAACAATCCTATGGGGCAGGTACTATTGTCTTCCCTCGTTTTACAGGTAAGGAATCTGAGGTACACAGAGGTTAAGAAGCTTGCCAAGGTCACATGGTAACAAATGGCAGAGCCAGATTCAAACCCAGGAAATTTTGCACAAGAGCTCACACTCTCAGGCTGCTTCTAGACGAAAGATAAAAAGGAATGAAGGATGAGGCCATTAATGGTGCGATTTAGAAAAGCTACTTGGCGGGACTGCCCTGGAGGCCCAGTGGTTAAGACTCTGCACTCTCAATTCCGGGGGCACAGGTTCCATCCCTGGCTGGGGAACTAAGATCCCACGTGGTGCACGGTGTGGCCAAAAAAAAAAAGTGACTTAGTTGCAAATTTTCATTTGAGAGAAGTGAACACACAAACCCTTCTGAGGCCCCCTGTTGCTGACCCACCTCTGGTAGGAATGTTAGAAAGACCATGGGAGCCCAAAGGGCACTTGGCTCCCTCCTCCCAGAGACTACAGGGGGCACCATGGGTGGCTGGTCATTTGGACTCCTGTGGCAGTGGAGACAAGCCAGGACTGTTCCAAGTGTCTAAGACTCCCAAATTAGGGTTAATTGAGTCTCTTTTTGGTAAATTTCATTAAAGCAACCATCCAAAAAAAAAAAAAAAGAATGTATTTGTCCTGAGTTATCTAGGTAGGGGAAAATGACTTTTTTAAATGACCACTATTTTGGTAGCAAGAAAAGTTTGAACGATGCTACCAGGAGCTCTGAAGGAGCCCCCTTTATCTCTGGAGATGTTAAAACATGTAAAATGTCTGGAGGATATACTTTTGCATCTGACCTTAGGATCTGTAGAAACATTGTTTGCTGTGTTTCCTGATGGTGACTGAAAGCCAGCAACGAGTGGGTTACATCTAGGGCAGGGATTGTCAAGCTCCACACTGCTGGCATTTTAGGCTGGATAATTCTTTGTCGTGGTGACTGTCCTGTGCATTGTGGGATGTTTGGTAGCATCCCTGGCATCTACCCATCAGATGCCAGTGAGATTCCCCCCCTTCCAGCTGTGATAAACAGGCATCGCCAGCTGTTCACTGGGCAAAAATTACCCCCAGTTGACAACTACTGATCTAGGGGAAACCATTGTAATTAATGGCTCCTCTATGATCTCTTCATGCTTTGCATGAAATGTTCACATTTCAAGCACAGTGCTTCAAATACTCAGGTGTTATCCCTAAAAATATTTATAAACAAAATACATTTAATAGCAGGATATGAATATGTTTGTGTCCTTGGAAGAGGGACACATATGTTCTTGGTGATAGTAAATTGGTAATACTACTATTATTATTACTATTAACTATTACTACTACTGTTATTAGTGTCAAGTACTGTGCTAAAATTAGCATAAATAATCTCATTGAATCCTCACAACAGCCCTAAGAGAGAATCCAATCATTATGCCCATTTAATAGACTGGGAAACTGAGGTAACTAAGTCAAGATCACATATCAGATCAGAAGCATCAGAGCCTGTGTCCTTTCTGGTTCTGCCCTAGTCCAAGCCAGTTTCTTTCTCACATCATGAGCTTTGTCATCTCTCGAGAGGCTCACACTATATCTATCTGCCCCTACTCGACACCAACTCTTGTTCATCCTTTAAGTCTCAATATGCCTCCTCCAGAACCTTCCCTGATCCCTGACCTCCTTTCTTCCTGTCACACCCTGTACACATCTTCATTACTGCATTTACTGTGTCACATCATCTGTTTGTGTTTCTGACCCCTCTTCACTGGGAGAGCTTTGAGGGTCAGAAGCTTCCCTTACTTATCTCTATCTGCAGTGCCTTACATATAGGCATACAGGAGGGGCCCAATAAATATGGGCTGTCCAGTAAAAACTCTGCAGCTAGGAACAGGATTACTTCTGCATGGGTTGAAAGAGATAGGGAGGAGAAGTCCAGGGACCAGAGCGGAAAAAGACAGTTGGAAAGAGGAAAAGAAACGTTCCCAAGATCATGTAGTTGAGGGTGAGGCAAGAAGCGGTCCCCAAAGCCAAAACTGAAACCCAGTCCCCCTGCTCAGTGCTTTGTCCACTGTATTGTACAAACATTGATGGTCAAGTGAGTTTGTTTATTTTTGGCTGCATTGGGTCTTCATTACTGCGCGGGCTTTCTCTAGCTGTGGCGAGCGGGGGCTACTCTTCGTTGCGGTGCGCGGGCTTCTCATTGCAGTGGCTTCTCTTGTTGCAGAGCACGGGCTCTAGGCGCGGGCTTCAGTAGTTGTGACACACGGGCTCTAGAGCTCAGGCTCAGTAGTTGTGGCGCATGGGCTTAGTTGCTCCGCGGCATGTGGGATCTTCCCGGACCAGGGCTCGAACCCGTGTCCCCTGCATTGGCAGGCGGATTCTTAACCACTGCGCCACCAGGGAAACCCCTGAAAGAGGTTTTGATGGCACTGATATAAGTAAACAAATGAATTTGTGGGTTGACACATGGCCAACAATAAATTCATAAAAGGTAAATATTGACATCTGAAGATTATATGTCACTATGTTTACTGTGTAGAGAACTGGACCAGGAATTAGGAAGGCTTGCATGTTCATTTTGGTTCCTTGGCAAATCAGTGAAGACTCCAGTCAAATCATTCCATTTCTCTGTGCTTTTCTTTCTTTTGGCTGTAGAATTTTCCTGGTTAAAGAGCATGTAATCAACTTCTGTGCTTTTAAATGTCTTTCTCTATTTGAGCATGCTCAGCTGGATTGGGAAAATCTGTGGTTCTCTTGGGTTTTAGAAGGATAAAAGCCCACAGTGATCTGTAACTTGGGTGGTTTATACAATTATAGAACCCCAAAGCTTTGGGGAGCCTGATAAATCATACAGTGAAATTTTCCAGCTGAATTTCTTTTACAGAATCGCCAGCAGGTGCTCAACAAGTCTCACTTCACATTCCATGATGTAAGGAGGAAAGTGGTTCAATTTGAAGGAAGCTAGTGCAGTGCGCGCGCGCGCGTGTGTGTGTGTGTGTGTGTGTGTGTCCTTTCTGATTGGCGTATGCCTATGTGTCCATCTCACGTTCTGTAGGCCTTATGATCTGTTGGTTTCCTTACATTGCCAGTCATTAGCACAGGGCTTAGTGACAACAATAATCATGTAACGTAACAGTACTTATGAAACGTCAGAGACTGCGCTAAATGCTTAACACAGAATAGCTTGTTTAAGCTGTATAAGAAACTTATGAAGCAAATACTATTATTACCTTTATTTTTCAGATAAGGAAACTAAGACTCAGAGAGGTTAGCTAACTTGCCTAAAGACTCACGTCTACTAAGAGGTACAGTCTCAAGTTTATTTCAGAGAGAGCTGGAGCTATTAATAACTCAATAAATGTTTACTGAATCCAATTAATGATATCCCTATCTACCACCACCTCTCATTCCCCTGCTACAGATGAGAGAAAAGTATAAAGTTTGCATATGGAAAACGATAGCAATATTTGTATAAGTATTGTGGATTTAATTCAACTGAAGATTGGTTTTTCATATTATTGGAGGTTTTCCTTCAGCTATCAAGTTAGAGTTTCAAAAACACAAATTAAAAGAAGATATAAAAATATTTTAATATGTACTTCACTAAGCTGTATTTACAGATACTGTGTTTAAGTTAATATATTATCAAGTCTACTATAAACAAATCAGTATGGAAAGCAGAGTAATAATTTAGGCTTCCCTAAAGAGAAACTAGATAAGACATTTCTTTTGGAATATTACCAGGCTTTATTTTTTTCTTTTAAAGCACAACCTAAAATAGAGAAGCAATTTCTATATTAATAAAAAAAAAAAAAAAGGAAATCTGAGGCAGATGTAGCCAGCATGAGTGAATTAACTGCAGGTTGGTTCTCATTTATAGACATGTGTTTTAAATAAAGAAGGAGATTGACCATCTCACCTAGTTAATCATTAACTGGAAACTCTAGCCAAACTCATGAAGCAGGTAAAGTTTATTTTCAGGCGTTCAACTGGCTTCTGTCTCTGGCTGCTCTTTTGGGGTCACCCTAGATGCCTAGTAACCTTAGCCTGCCTCTCTCTTCCAGAAGGAGCAGCACCCTGTGTTTGAGACCTTTACTTTTTATGTCAGGATCCTTTCAGATGCAAGTTTTAAAGAGCTAACACCAACTGGCAGAAGGGAAAAAAAAAAAAAAAAGAATTTATCGGAGTGTGTAATTGTCAAGTCTAGGGGTAGCCCTAGCCTGAGGATCTAGACATTCATATTATGTAATTGAGAATCTATCTAACTCCAGATCCCTTTCCTTTTTCTTATTTTTTTGTAAACCTCTTTCTGACAGAGGTTCTAAGTAGTAGAATACAGCTGCTCCAAGCTGGAATCTTATCAGCTTAGCTACTCCTGTTGCAAAAGGGCAAGTCCCTGAAGGTCTTAGAATGAAGGCTCATTTGTGCCTGTCTCATGCCCATCTCTGACCTAAGGCCAGTCCTAGCCCATCTATAGAGTTTGGGATGGGGTTAATCCCATCACAAACACATGGACTCAAGTTGGGAAGAGGATAGTTTTCCAAAGGAAAATTGAGGTCCTAGTACTACCATCTGTGGAGAGTGAATGTGTGGCAGACATGAACAGTATCTACCCCATCTGGTTATCGTAGGAGACATACCAGGTACCCTCATAGGATGGAGATGGAGCATCAGAAGCCTGTGGTGCCCCTAAATGATCCCATGCAGGTGACTCTTCTTAGTTCATATGTAAACCAATCCTCTTGGATTTATAATAAGTTAACATAAGGATGCATCCAGCAAAACTGGATCCGTAAGCAAGATGTGAAGGATCTTCAGGTGGTAGCTTGTTTTGCATAGCCATCCACGACTAGTGCTCTAACTGAATTCTTCTAGAATGCCTAGAGGAAGATGACAGTAGAAATTGAGCTGGTAATAGGCAGTTTTTTAATAAGCCCATTAGTGTGGCACATTTGGGTGCTTAATGGTTGTCATGAATCACATTTGCCTGAGTAATTCCAATTCTGTACTACAGAAATACTTTCACAATGGTGCATAAAGATATAGATACAAAGATATTCATTGCAGCATGGCTGAAAATCGTGAAAAATTGGGAACAACTTAAATATCTGTCAATAAGGGAAAGGTTAAATAAATTATAGCCAAACAGTGGAAAGCTGTGCTGGTATTACCTGAAAATGTTTTATGGAAAGATGTCCAGAAATATCTTATTTGATGAATAAGGTTGAAAAAATGTATAGTAAAATCCCATTTTTGTTTTCTTAAGAAACTGTGTGCACATGCATAGACAAGAAGGGTCTGAAAGAATGCACACCAACTCGTTAAAACCGTTACACCTGCGAGATGGGATCATATGGGGGAGAGTTTTTACTTTTTAATTTGTGCATTTCTGTCTTCTGTATGTTTGGATTTTTAAAAATAAGTATTTTTTAGCATGTATATTTTAAAGTTCTTTTTAAGACAGAAGTAATATCTAAAATTATGTTTTGGGCTTCCCTGGTGGTGCAGTGGTTAAGAATCCACCTGCCAATGCAGGGGACAAGGGTTCGAGCCCTAGTCTGGGAAGATCCCACATGCCATGGAACAACTAGTCCGTGTGCTACAACTCCCGAGCCTGTGCTCTAGAGCCTGCGTTCTAGAGCCAGTGCTCCGCAACAAGAGAAGCCACCGCAGTGAGAAGCCAGTGCACCACAACGAAGAGTAGCCCCTACTCGCCACAACTAGAGAAAGCCCGGGTGCAGCAACAAAGACCCAGTGCAGCCAAAAATAAAATAAATTAAAATTATGTTTTATTCTTCTAATGCCATCCATACGCAGATAGTCATTTCTTCTTGGGAGCCCCCAATGTTCCCTCTGTAAAATCTTTCTCCACTTACCATTTTCATAACTCATACCCTCACTCCTCACTGCTCTCCATTTGCTCTACAGAATGACCCAGTCAAGACTTACAGCATTATTAGGCATTATTTCTAATAAAAAAAGATGGACTTCTAAGGCATATGTGGAATGTACTAACAGAATAGCCATTCAATAACCTTTTATTTTTTTCCCCCCTCACAATTTATCCCCTCACTAATATCAGGGATTACTTGAACTCTTTATAATAAAACTAAATTTAGATAGATGGATAGATGGATCGATGGATGGATGGATGGATGGATAGATAGATAGATAGATAGATATCTCATATGTGGAATGAAATTGAGCAATTCGAAACAGATTTGTTGATCTGATGAACAGAAACACATGCGAAATCACAGGGAGGTAAAATAGGAAATGAAAATCAGGACCAAGGAAAGAGGAATAAAAATATGCTGGACATAATTCAATAACTATTTGCTGATGGTAATTATAGGGATGGAAAACCCATCAGGCCTATGGAGCTAAAATTAATCAGCAAGTATTCATGGAGTGTGCCTCCTGCTTCTATTACTGGTTCTGGCTTCCTGCCTGCCCAGTGCCCAGGCTGGAGACATTTGCACGATAGTCAGCTTGTCAAGACAGAAGGAGCAAAATAAGCATGCAGAGGCTCACAGCAGCCTTCTAATACCCCATCATGTTCACTGGAATCACAAGCAAGTGAGATAATTTCCTTCTGTGAAAGGCTATAAAACTAGCTTAAAAGTTGTAAACATCACTACGTCAACTTAAAAGAGCCGATTACTAGAGGTATTATTTCTGCAAAGCAATAGTCAATTCATTTGTACACTCGGAAATTTTTAAAGTACAAATCCTTATTCTTCTATTAAAGTTGGGAAGAGGAATCAGTAGGACTTGTAACAGCTATACTTAATTTTCAGGGTTCTTTGCTGACAAACATTTTAGGTCATGACTAATTCCCCTAAAATGTAAAATATGATATTTGTGTCACTGTTAGTATTTTGATAAATAGTTGTTGTAGTGGACATCTGTTGTTTTCTGCATGGCCTTTTCTCCTACTTTAATTTAAAAGCCCAGTTACTGGGAGGAGCATCTCTCCTCTCTCTCTCTGTCCTTCTCTCCTTCTCACTCACTTTCTCCCATTTGTACCCTACTTTTTTTTTTTTTTTTTTTGCGGTACGCGGGCCTCTTACCGCTGTGGGCTCTCCCATTGCAGAGCACAGGCTCCGGACGCGCAGGCTCAGCGGCCATGGCTCACGGGCCCAGACGCTCCACGGCATGTGGGATCCTCCCGGACTGGGGCACGAACCCGTGTCCCCTGCGTCGGCAGGCGGACTCTCAACCACTGCGCCACCAGGGAAACCCTGTACCCTACTCTTAAATGTCAGTGGTGGGCACTTGACCTAGGCTTTTGCAAGCAGAGTATACATCCCTTACATCTCTTGGTCATAATCATTGCTTCAGGGATGAGCCCATGACCCAACTAGACCTATGAAGCTCCTCCCAAGGACATCCACTAAAATTTTTGGAAGAGAACTTCCCACGGAAGTTACTAAGCTGGTAGAGTGTTTTAAATCCAGGTGCTGCGGGCCACCAGGTGGAGATAACTTTCCCAGGAATAAAGCCAAAACAGAGGAAAGTAAAGCTAAGAGAGAGAGTTCAAGTCCTTTTGATATCATTTGAGCCCCTGCATCCAACCATGCCTAAAACTAAACTTCCTTTTGACTTTTAAGTAAATCAGAAAACTTTCTTTTTGCTTTAACAGTTGGGTTTCTTTTAAATCCATCACAAAAAATGTCCTGATAAAATACTAATGGCAAATTTTCTTTGTGTTATTTCCATAAGAAATAACCAAATAAACTGGAGAAGACCTTTTATAATTCAAACGAGTCATGCTCACCTCCTAGAAGCCCTCCTGACCACCATCTGTATGCCCACACCTTCCTCCCTACCTTTAAACACCCAGGTGACTTGATGCATATGTAGTGTAGTTGCAGCTATCACCACATTTCTACCAGTCTGCCTTATTTGATAATGACTTGTTACTGTGTCTGTCTCCGTGTCCTCCAGCACACAGATTGTATCTTCATAATTTTTATATCCCTGCAGCCTTACACTGGGGCCTAACATATAATAGCTGCTATTTTGTTGAAGAAATTGTATTTTGCTGAAGAAATGAATGAATGGGAGAGAAGAATAGTCAGAAAAGTCCCTTCTGTTAATAAAGATTCCATGATTAATGGGAACTGTGGATAAAATAACTAGTATCAGAAGACCAAAGTATACCAAGCTGATATAGCCAAACTGAATCCTCAAACTGTCAGTCGTTGGTGGCTGTTTAGTTGAGAAATTGTCTTTTCTCTGGTCATTAGGATTGAGAAGCTGGGTGAATGGGAAGGAGGTGGTTGTTGTTTTTGTTTGCTTGTTTGTTTTGCAAAACATCGGCTATATTTTAAATTCCATAAAATTTAATAACCTCTCGCAAAATGCTAAGACTGAAACATACAACCTGTAACATAGAGTATAGGTTGTAGGTTGTAAGGGTGGAAGCAGGGAGAGCAGTGGTAGCCAGAAGCTTGCTGGTAACTAGAAGGCAATCCAGTAGGGCGGCTTACAGTAGGGGCCTTCTGTGACAAAGCAAAGAATAACAAGATACTGAGAAGTGTAAAAAGAGGCAGCACTATCTGTGTAGCACAGGGTGATCAAGTGAGAGCAAGTTTTACAATTAATATGGGCGAACTCTAGAAAAAAAATCTACTGCAGGGCTTCCCTGGTGGCACAGTGGTTGAGGGTCCGCCTGCCGAGGCAGGGGACGCGGGTTCGTGCCCCGGTCCGGGAGGATCCCACATGCCGCGGAGCAGCTAGGCCCGTGAGCCATGGCTGCTGAGCCTGCGCGTCCAGAGCCTGGGCTCTGCAACGGGAGAGGCCACAACAGTGAGAGGTCTGCGTACCGCAAAGAAAAAAAAACAAAAAAAACCCCACAAAAACAAAAAAATCTACAGATTGGGATAGGATCAAGGCATTGGGATGAAAAAATAATCCCTCTATGTGGGCAAATATCTTTTTTTAATTAATTTTTATTGGAGTATAGTTGCTTTACAATGTTGTGTTAGCTTCTGCTGTACAGCAAAGTGAATCAGTTATACATACACATATATCCACTCTTTTTTTAGATTCTATTCCCATATAAGTCATTACAGAGTATTGAGTAGAGTTCCCTGTGCTATACAGTAGGCCCTTATTAGTCATCTATTTTATATATAGTAGTGTGTATATGTCAATCCCAATCGCCCAATTTATCCCTCCCCCACCCTTTTCCCCTTGGTAACCCGAAGTTTGTTTTCTACATCTATAACTCTATTTCTGTTTTGTAGATAAGTTCACTTGTACCCTTTTCTTTAGATTCCACATATAAGCAATGACATAGGATATTTGCCTTTCTCTGTCTGACTTACTTCACCTCGTATGATAATCTCTAGGTCCATCCATGTTGCTGCAAATGGCATTATTTCGTTCTTTTTTATGGCTGAGTAATATTCCATTGTATATGTGTACCACACCGTCTTTATCCATTCCTCTGTTGATGGACATCTATGTTGCTTCCATGTCCTGGCTATTGTAAATAGTGCTGCAGTGAACACTGTGGGGCATGTGTCTTTCCGAATTATGATTTTCTCCAGATATATGGGCAAAAATCTTAATAAAATTTCGAGATGAGTAAGAAAACTTCTGAGTACTTGAGTTCCAGTTATGACATGTTACTGGTATTTGGGGTTTCCCCTCCCCTTTCCCACTGCAGAGCAATCAAGCCTAACTTTCTTCATGTGCTTCAAAGATCTGGACTTGAGCTCTAGCACTGCCTCTGTTTCCTTCCCTCCTTCCACATGCTCCTCCCAACTCCTCTCAGGGGCAGCTTTCTATGCACTCACTTCCTCCAACCACTGGGCCTTCTCAGTCTTGGCCAGACAGTCTTCCTTCAGCAAGGGCAGTTTCTGAAAGTCCATCTCTTCCATGGAGCTGCTAAATGACTGGTTCGCCTTCCTTTGGCCTCCAAAATGCTTCCCCTGTCCAACCATATCTTCCCACCTCTGCCGCCACCACCCCAGTACAAACCTGTGTCTTACCCTGGACCAATGCGCCTGTCTCCTCGCTGCTCCGCCTGCTTCCTGTCTTAGCTTCTGCACCCCAGGCTCCACGTTACAGGCGGAATAAGCTTTCAAGTAGTAAATTAGATTACATCCATAATCAGTGTGCTGATAAATGTTTAACAGCTGCTGGGAGAGAGTATCTATGTATCTATTATACATTTTACTGATATAAAGAATGCGTATCACACAATTTACCAAAAAGTAATAAAATATACAACACTTTTTCACAGTAAATTCTATCCATATATAACCCACTGATTTTCACAGAACGGTTTCAGTGATTTTTGCCAAACTCTTGTATCCATAGTCAACCTACAGCTGCAATTCAATTATGTTTGGCAAAAGCAGATCACGTTTGGTTAATATTCAATTCAGCAAAGAAGGTGCTCATGCCACTGAAGTTCAAACATGAATGTTGGTGATTTCTTTACGTTAATGGGCGAGATGAAAGTGAAACAACAAAGATGTACGTTCGGACTATACTTTGTCTACAATATGAGTACTTCTTTGCTGATCAGATAATAGTTTTCAAGTACTGGAAAAATAGTGCCTCAGTTTTTTGTGTTATTCATAAAGGAACACACTTTGAAGTTCAATCTTTACTGTTAAAATTTTCTCCTATCACTTTCTTAGGTTTAGACAATCAACACAATAAATCAAGCTCTGATTTGCAGTGTTTTCCAATTTCCATACTGTAAATACTACACCATGATTGATTTCAAACTACTGAAATAACATTTCTGAATGCAAAGTTGGGAAGAGATGCTGTATCACACCAATTATATAGGATATCCATTATGCAGGATGGACAGAAGTAACTTTAAAGCATAGATAATAGTAAAATAATTAAGAAATGATGTTTTGAGCATTTATTACCGTTCTTTTTAAAGTATTTTATTTAATTGTAAGTTTCTAAATAATTTCATTTTTAATCTTGGCCATGATGAGCAACTGACTGACAGAATTCCTGAAAATTTAGCAATCAGCTCCCCAAGCTGGTACAGCTGGCTCCAGCATTCTTCTGAATTGTCACTCCTCTGCTCAAACTTTCAGGCCACCCATTGCACTGATTATCTGGGCAATGAGTAAAGAGAGGCAATGACAATTCCCAATAAAATTAATAAGTCCTTTTGTTGTGATGAATTAACAATGAAAAAATTCTACACATCCCTCCCTGTTTTCCCAAGCTTGGTGTTTAAAAACTCCTTTGTATGCATCACCCTGTTTGACTTACAGATTCCTGTGAGGTAGCAGGGGTAGATATCATTATCCTTCTTTTACAAATAGAAAAGCAAGACTGAGAAGTGAATGACTGGCCCCAGCTGATTGAGTTAAGCCAGTGACAGAACTGGATTTCAAATTGAGGTCTCATACTGACAAACAAGAGGCTACAGAAAATTTGATTAATACTGACATCAAATTTAAAAGTTGTAACCAATGTCCTTTTTAACACTTCGGAGTCTGATATAAAGTACATTCATATCCTGTTAAGGGACACCACCCCCCATGCCAAGGATGTTTTGATCTTTTAACGCCACTATTTCTAACTTAGCTTAAAACAAAACAAAAGCCCAGGGTGACCTAATAAATAAATAAGGTGTAAGCACTAAAATGAAAATGTAGGTTTTCAGAAATGAGCTGAGGTCCCACCTAGAAATGGAGCCAATTGAGACAATCTCTACCAAAGGAACACGGGATATAAAAGGAGATTAAATCAGAAGAGGAAGAAAGCTAATTACATAATGGCCAGCCACAAATGCCACGGATGAAAAACAAAGTACATAATACTTGTTACAGTGATTCAGTGTGCTTGCTCTAATATCTCCAAACACTAAAAACATTACTTTCCTGCTCACTGCAACATTTATCTCATTTATCTGCTGATATTTACTTCAACGTTGAATCAGGTACTGCTTAGACTAAGCTCTGCCGGCATAAAGAATATAGACTTAACAGGACACTCAGAAGCATATCATGCATACGAGTACAAATTGTGATATTTTAGGCAGCTTATGATGAAATCATTGAAAGCATCCTGAGAAGCAGCAAAACACCAGGGATGCTGATAACAATTTAACATTTCCCAGTTCATGTGAGAATGTTAATTCCAATTACAAAAAGAAGTACCAAAGTGGAATTCATTATGATTAAGAACTTGCTGTTCTAAGTGTGAATTGTTTATAAAAGGCAGGTCTGGTGTAAAATGCAAATATTGAAGCACAGAGAGATGGGGCATTCGAAGCTCAGCTGGATTCCCTTGAACCTCTTACCTCTAAAGTTAAACAAAAACAGCAGTGTTTCCCAAAGACAAGATACTATTTTAAAGAGACATCTAATAGCTATGATAGCTGTAGGAACACTTTTGTGTTGTTTTTTTTAACATCTTTATTGGTGTATAATTGCTTTACAATGGTGTGTTAGTTTCTGCTTTATAACAAAGTGAATCACCTCTACAAATACATATATCCCCATATCTCCTCCCTCTTGCGTCTCCCTCCCACCCTCCCTATCCTACTCCTCTAGGTGGTCACAAAGCACTGAGCTGATCTCCCTGTGCTATGTGGCTGCTTCCCACTAGCTGTTTTACATTTGATAGTATGTATAAATCCATGCCACTCTCTCACTTCGTCCCAGCTTACCCTTACCCTTCCTCGTGTCCTTAAGTCCATTCTCTATATCTGCGATTTTATTCCTGTCCTACCCCTAGGTTATGCAGAAACTTCTTTTTTTTTTCAGATTCCATATATATGTGTTAGCATACGGTATTTATTTTTCTCTTTCTGACTTACTTCACTCTGTATGACAGACTCTAGGTCCATCCACCTCACTACAAAAAACTCAATTTCGTTTCTTTTTATGGCTGAATACTCTTCCGTAGTATATATGTGCCACATCTTCTTTATCCATTCATCTGTCGATGGACACTTAGGTTGCTTCCATGTCCTGGCTATTGTAAATAGAGCTGCAATGAACATTTTGGTACATGACTCTTTTTGAATTATGGTTTTCTCAGAGTATATGCCCAGTAGTGGGATTGCTGGGTCAAATAGTAGTTGTATTTTTAGTTTTTTAAGGAACCTCCATACTGTTCTCCATAGTGGCTGTATCAATTTACATTCCCACCAACAGTGAAAGAGGGTCCTCTTTTCTCCACACCCTCTCCAGCATTTATTGTTTCTAGCTTTTTTGATAATGGCCATTCTGACCGGTGTGAGGTGATAACTCATTGTAGTTTTCATTTGCATTTCTCTAATGATTAGTGATGTTGAGCATTCTTTGATGTGTTCGTTGGCAATCTGTATATCTTCCTTGGAGAAATGTCTATTTAGGTCTTCTGCCCATTTCTGGATTGGGTTTTTTTGATATTCAGCTGCATGAGATGCTTGTAAATTTTGGAGAGTAATCCTTTTTCAGTTGCTTCATTTGCAAATATTTTCTCCCATTCTGAAGTTTGTCCTTTTGTCTTGTTTATGGTTTCCTTTGCTGTGCAAAAGCTTTGTAGTTTCATTAGGTCCCATTTTTTAATTTTTATTTTTCTTTCCATTTCTCTAGGAGGTGGGTCAAAAAGGATCTTGCTGTGATTTATGGCAGAGTGTTCTGCCTATGTTTTCCTCTAAGAGTTTTAAAGTGTCTGGCCTTACATTTAGGTCTTTAATCCATTTTGAGTTTATTTTTGTGTATGGTGGTAGGGAGTGTTCTAATTTCATTCTTTTACATGTAGCTGTCCAGTTTTCCCAGCACCACTTATTGAAGAGACTGTCTTTTCTCCATTGTATACTCTTGCCTCCTTTATCAAAAATAAGGTAACCATATGTCTGTGGGTTTATCTCTAGGCTTTCTATCCTGATCCACTGATCTATATTTCTGTTTTTGTGCCAGTACCATACTGTCTTAATTGCTGTAGCTTTGTGGTATAGTCTGAAGTCCAGAAGCCTGATTCCTGCAGCTCCGTGTTTCTTTCTCAAGATTTCTTTGGCTATTCGGGGTCTTCTGTGTTTCCATACAAATTGTGAAATTTTTTGTTCTAGTTCTGTGAAAAATGCCAGTGGTAGTTGGTTAGGGATTGCATTGAATCTGTAGATTGCTTTGGGTAGTAGAGTCATTTTTATAGTGTTGATTCTTCCAATCAAGAACATGGTATATCTCTCCATCTGCTTGTATCATCTTTAATTTCTTTCATCAGTGTCTTAGAGTTTTCTGCATACAGGTCTTTTGTCTCCTTAGGTAGGTTAATTCCTAGATATTTTATTCTTTTTGTTGCAACGGTAAATGGCAGTGTTTCCTTATTTTCTCTTTCACATTTTTCATCATTAGTGTATAGGAATGCAAGCAATTTCTGTGCATTAATTTTGTATCCTGCTATTTTACCAAATTCATTGATTAGCTCTAGTAATTTTCTGGTAGCATCTTTAGAATTCTCTATGTATAGTGTCATGTCATCTGCAAACAGTGACAGCTTTACTTCTTTTCCTATTTGTATTCCTTTTATTTCTTTTTCTTCTCTTATTGCTGTGGCTAAAACTTCCAAAGGTATGTTGAGTAATAATGGTGAGAGTGGACAACTTTGTCTTGTTCCTGATCTTAGTGGAAATGGTTTCATTTTTTTACCATTGAGAATGATGTTGGCTGTGAGTTTGTCATATATGGCCTTTTTTATGTTGAAGTAGATTCCCTCTATGCCTACTTTCTGGAGAGTTTTTATCATAAATTGGTGTTGAATTTTGTCAAAGATTTTTCTACGTCTATTGAGATGATCATATGGCTTTTACCCTTCAGTTCGTTAATATGATGTATCACATTGATTGATTTGCATATATTGAAGAATCCTTGCATTCCTGGGATAAACTCCACTTGATCACGGTGTATGATCCTTTTAACGTGCTGTTGGACTCTGTTTGCTAGTATTTTGCTGAGGATTCTTGCATTCATGTTCCTCAGTGATATTGGCCTGTAGTTTTCTTTTATTGTGACGTCTTTGTCTGGTTTTGGTATCAGGCTGATGGTGGCCTCTTAGAATAAGTTTGGAGTGTTCCTCCCTCTGCTAGATTTTGGAAGAGTTTGAGAAGGATAAGTCTTAGCTCTTCTCTAAATGTTTGATAGAATTCACCTGTGAAGCCATCTGGTGCTGGGCTTTTGTTTGTTGGAAGACTTTTAATCACAGTTTCAGTTTCAGTGCTTGTGATTGGTCTGTTTATATTTTCTATTTCTTCCTGGTTCAGTCTTGGAAGGTTGTACTTTTCTAAGAATTTGTCCATTTCTTCATGGTTGTCCATTTTATTGGCATATCGTTGCTTGTAGTAATCTCTCATGATCCTTTGTATTTCTGCAGTGTCAGTTGTTACTTCTCCTTTTTCATTTCTACTTCTATTGATTTGAGTTTTCTCCCTTTTTCTCTTGATGAGTCTGGCTAATGGTTTATCAATTTTGTTTATCTTCTCAAAGAACCAGCTTTTAGTTTTATTGATCTTTGCTATTGTTTCATTCATTTCTTTTTCATTTATTTCTGACCTGATCTTTATGATTTTTTTTCCTTCTGCTAACCTTGGGGTTTTTTTGTTCTTCTTTCTCTAATTGCTTTAGGTGTAAGGTTAGGTTGTTTATTTGAGAAGTTTCTTGTTTCTTGAGGTAGGATTTTATTGCTATAAACTTCCCTCTTAGAACTGCTTTTGCTGCATCCCATAGGGTTTGGGTCATTGTGTTTTCCTTGTCATTTGTTTCTAGGTATTTTTTGATTTTCTCTTTGATTTCTTCAGTGATCTCTTGGTTATTTAGTCATGTATTGTTTAGCCTCCATGTGTTTCTATTTTTTACAGATTTTTTTCCTGTAATTGATATCTACTCTTATAGCCTTGTGGTCGGAAAAGACACTTGATACGATTTCAGTTTTCTTATATTTACCAAGGCTTGCTTTGTGACCCAAGATATGATCTATCCTGGAGAATGTTCCATGAGCACTTGAGAAAAAGTGTATTCTGTTGTTTTTGGATGGAATGTCCTATAAATATCAATTAAGTCTATCTTGTTTAGTGTATCATTTAAAGTTTGTGTTTCCTTATTTATTTTCATTTTGGATGATCTGTCCATTGATGAAAGTGGGGTGTTAAAGTCCCCTACTATGATTGTGTAACTGTCTATTTCCCCTTTTATGGCTGGTGGAATTTGCCTTATGTATTGAGGTGCTCCTATGTTGGGTGCATAAATATTTACAATTGTTATATCTTCTTCTAGGATTGATCCCTTGATCATTATGTAGTGTCCTTCCTTGTCTCTTGTAATAATCTTTATTTTAAAGTCTATTTTGTCTGATATGAGAATTGCTAGTCCAGCTTTCTTTTGATTTCCATTTGCATGGAATATCGTTTTCCATCCCCTCACTGTCAGTCTCTATGTGTCCCTAGGTCTGAAGTGGGTCTCTAGTAGACAGCATATATACAGGTGTTTGTTTTTTTTATCCATTCAGCCAGTCTTTGTCTTTTGGTGGGAGCATTTCATCCATTTACATTTAAGGTAATTATCCATATGTATGTTCCTCTTACCGTTTTCTTGTTTTGGGTTTGTTATTATAGGTCTTTTCCTTCTCTTGTGTTTCTTGCCTAGAGAAGTTCCTTTAGCATTTGTTGTAAAGCTGGTTTGGTGGTGCTGAAATCTCTTAGCTTTTGCTTGTCTGTTAAGGTTTTAATTTCTCTGTCGAATCTGAATGAGATCCTTGCTGGGTAATCTTGGTTGTAGTTTTTTCCCTTTCATCACTTTAAATATGTCCTGCTACTCCCTTCTGGCTTGCAGAGTTTCTGCTGAAAGATCAGCTGTTAACCTTATGGGGATTCCCTTGTATGTTATTTGTTTTTTTTCCCTTGCTGCTTTTAATATTTTTTCTTTGTATTTAATTTTTGATAGTTTGATTAATATGTGTCTTGGTGTGTTTCTCCTTGGATTTATCCTGTATGGGACTCTCTGTGCTTCCTGGGCTCAACTGTTTCCTTTCCTATATTGGGGAAGTTTTCAACTATAATATCTTCAGATGTTTTCTCAGTCCCTTTCTTTTTCTCTTCTTCTTCTGGAACCCGTATAATTCGAATGTTGGTGCGTTTAATGTTGTCCCAGAGGTCTCTCAGATTGTCCTCATTTCTTATCATTCTTTTTTCTTTATTCTGCTCAGTTATTTCCACTGTTTTATCTTCCAGGTCACTTATGTGTTCTTCTGCCTCAGTTATTCTGCTATTGATTCCGTCTACAGAATTTTTAATATCATTTATTGTGTTATTCATCATTGTTTGTTTTCTCATTAGTTCTTCTAGGTCCTTGTTAAACGTTTCTTGTATTTTCTCCATTCTATTTCCAAGATTTTGGATTATCTTTACTATCATTACTCTGAATTAATGTTCAGGTAGAGTGCCTATTTCCTCTTCATTTGTTTGGTCTGATGGGTTTTTACCTTTCTCCTTCATCTGCTGTGTGTTTCTCTGTCCTCTCATTTTGCTTAACTTACTGTGTTTGGGGTCTCCTTTTCACAGGCTGCAGGTTCGTAGTTCCCATTGTTTTTGGTGTCTGCCCCCAGTGGCTAAGGTTGGTTCAGTGTGTTGTGTAGGCTTCCTGGTGGAGGGGACTAGTGCCTGTGTTCTGGTGGATGAGCCTGGATCTTGTCTTTTTGCTGGGAGGGACTATGTATGGTGGTGTGTTTTGGGGTGTCTGTGAACTTAGTATAATTTTAGGCAGCCTCTCTGCTAATGGGTAGGGTTGTGTTCCTGTCTTGCTAGTTGTTTGGCATAGGGTGTCCAGCACTGTAGTTCGCTGGTCGTTGAGTGGAGCTAGGTCTTAGCGTTGAGATGGAAGCTTTTGCCGTTTGATATTACGTGGAGCTGGGAGGTCTCTGGTGGACCAATGTCCTGAACTTGGCTCTTCCACCTCAGAGGCACAGGCCTGACACCCGGCTGTAGCACCAAGACCCTGTCAGCCACATGGCAATAAGATGTCCTTGTCAAATGGGGTCCTAGCTGATTCTGAACAGAACCATGAGACACACAGAGACATTCCAGGGACAGTTTTTTTAAAGTAAGTTCTGACAACCCACATAAGATGCTCGTGTTGGCTTAATATAAAATTAACATATTCAATGGACTATCATATTCAAAATTATTAATACATATAAAAATTTATTTGATTCCCATTTTCATTTGATATCATAGATCTAAAGTGGGGTGGAGGGATAGGATGATAGAATCAATGGAAACTACAGCCACGACAAGGAATCATGGGCTATAGGAAAATAAGTTACAAGGTCTCCTTATGTCAAAGGAAACATGTGATAAACAACAGTAAAGGTGGGAATGAATGTGGTATATACCCTGTGCTCTTTCTTCATCAGGCTGTCTCTTAACTGAAACTACTGAATGCATTCATCTCAAGTAATCCAGGTTCTCCGTTCTCCCTGGAAAACATACTGATTGATGCAGGGCAGGCTGAACACTGGGGCCGAGATTACTTCCTGTACTCCACACATTGCTGTTCCCACCAGTTATGCTCTGTGCTTACCAACACTTCCTGGTGTTTTGGGAGTTTTTTTCCCCAAAAAATATGTTTATTCCATTTGTGTCGTTCTTGTAATTACTTGATTTAATTAAATATTAAGTAAAATGATGAAATATGAGTAATAGAAGAAATAGTTGTTGTTCTATAAAATCTAAATGGAAAAACGCCCTGTAAATAACTGCTGTCAAACTAGGTGGATGTAAGACTACTTTAAAAGATTGTGGCAAGGGCAGGGGGGATGAACCATAAAAATTTAGAAATCTACACTCATTTTGTAAGTATTTTAATTTGTTGCTCTTTAAAGAAAACTGGGGAAATCGTAATACTACATATTAATAATAATTGCTAATGATGATTGAACACTTAATATACCCCAGGAATTAGTCTAAGCACTTCACATATATTGAACTTGTTTACTGTTTATAATAACTTGAATTAATACTATTATCATCCCCATTTTATAGATGATGGAAACTGAGGCACAGAGAGGTAGGTTGCCCAAGGTTACATTCTTCATAGAGGTGGTGGAGGCCAGCCAGCCAGTCTGGCTCTTAACAGCTATGCTGTACTGATGCCATGTGGGTACAGTTTATACATGAATGAAAACATGGAACGCCAGTCAGTGGGCTCCCCAAAGCTTTAGACCTTCATCAGAGGATTAGAAAATAAATGTTCAATCACAGGTTGTAGGTTTTAAAGCTTAAAATTTCCAAGTATAATTTTTTTTTTACGATTCCCTTGCTTTAACTTTTTTTTTTTTTTTCCGGTACGCGGGCCTCTCACTGATGTGGCCTCTCCTGTTGCGGAGCACAGGCTCCAGACGCGCAGGGTCAGCGGCCATGGCTCACGGGCCCAGCCGCTCCGCGGCATGTGGGATCTTCCTGGACCGGGACACGAACCCGTGTCCCCTGCATCGGCAGGCAGACTCTCAACCACTGCGCCAACAGGGAAGCCCAACTGTTTATTTTTTAACTGACTTTTTAATTGAATTAAATACCAGTCCAGTCCCATCAGTGAGAAGGTTTTACCCTCTACGAAGGGGCAAGTGAAAATGGTGGTCTTAAGTACATACCAGAATGGGAGTTGAGATCTGTGTACACTGGCATAGGGATTTACTGTAGATACTTGAGCAGGAGCATGACAGGATTTCATTGATTTGGAGGAGTAATCTGGCAGTGAGGCCTGGATTATTTTAATAGAAATGATACAAGAGATGAACAAAATGGGAGAACTCACTTGGATAATATATCAACTGCTATATAAATGTGAAAAGTGGTTTGGTTACTATTCAGGTTTAAGGTTTTATTGACCTTAGGACACAGTCTCAGACCCTTTCCATTCCTTCCTTCCTTCCTTCACTCATTCATTTAACAGATATCCACTGGGCACCTACTATGCGCTAGTGATATAGCGATGAAAAAGACAGACACAGGCTCTGCCACCACAGGGCTTTTATATTCTAGTGGAGGACACAGAAATTTAACAAATGAATCCAGAAATAACAAACTATCACTGTAATGTGCTACCAAAGTACAGGACAGTATAGGAACAAACAGTAATAGGTCTTTGTTTGTTTTAGGAAGGAGTACTCAGGTGTTTAAACGTAAGACAGTTAAAATGAGGATCTTGAGTACTACCTGTACACATTTCATTAACTCATTTGGCCTCCACAACAATTCAGTAAAAGTGATATTATGACTAGTTGACTGAATGTTTTACTATAACTACGTACTGGTCTCTGTTGTAGGAGTGGGACATATAGCAATGAACAAGACAGAAAAGGTTCTTGCCTTGATTGAGTTTGGATATATTACCTTCATTCTCACCTTTGCTTCTGAGACAATCAAATATATTCCCCCTCAGACGGGGATTCATCCTATTTCTTCTCCTGTAGTAATTATAACTTCCCAGGGTTACAGATTAGTAATTTTCATATCTACAGATTTAAGATAGTATATATAAAACACTTTCAATGGTGCCTGGCAGATAGCAGAAGTTCAATAAATATTAACTACTGTTAGAATTGCTGTTGTTATTACAATGCTTAATCTCATGTCTTTTCTGGTACACTGGATTTCATTTCTTGAACTAAATTCCATACACACTTACTGCAAGCCTATCATGGAATTTACATACTCTTTCATGGAAGTTACAAGATCAGTGAAGAAAAATCTCGTTAATATTGTCTATTTCTATCCTCCATGCTTAGCTGTGTGGTCTTGGATACACCTCAAGCTCTGTAAGCCTCAGTTTCCTCATGTTGAAAAATTAGAGTAATACCTATCCATTCAGCTATTGTCAGCAGAAGTGGGCAGCAGACGTGTGTGTATGTGTCTGTTGGGTTAATCAATAAATGTTAGCCATAAAGCACAATTCTAACTCTGAAAAGCAAACACTGGGCTAATCTACAGTTTGTGCATGCTTTCAAATGAGCATGCAAGACTAAAGAATGAGAGTTTTTTTCTATCAAATTAAAAAATTAACAGGCATATTTAGACCACTGAAAAGAAAAAATCAGGAAAATTCCACACTTTTGCTCCATTGAAAGTGTTTTCAAGGGTGATTTTTAATTTGAAATGATGTGTCCTCTCCCATTTTAAAGTTATCCACTGGACCTGCAGGAAAAAAATGAGTGGGGAGAAAGTTAACTGGGAACTCTTATAAAAGCGGATGTTGTTTAAAAGCAGGGTATCCACCACCTACAATGTGAACAGGTAAGAGAGGTGAGGTGGATTTTTTTTAGAGCACAGATTCAACTATGCAACAGGTTTATGGTATGGGAAGAGGTACTTGATTAGGTATCTGTTATGGTCCCTTTACATATATATGTACAAATTATTATATGTAATATACTACATATATAAATAGTTCCTACTATTCTAAGCAGATGTACAAGGATGATCATTTCAGTACGTTATTTAACTCATTTTTAAAACATGTGTAACATTTTGTATTGTAGGTTTGAGTCTTGATTTTTTTTTCATGAAGCTGTTGGTTGTTTGGGGACCCAATGCAGCAAAGACATCTGATTCTAATATTTGAGACGCAGAAGGCAGGACACCTGGCAGGTAGGCTAAGTAGCGTTCTCGAGTCAATTCTCATTTACTATCCACTATGAGCACCCAAGACAGGGGCCTCCCTCCAGTTGACTTGAACCAAGGGAAAGAAAAGAGGAATCATCTCGTCTGTATCCAGAGGGGTTTTGTTAACAACTGGGTTGCTCGGCTTTCTTCATAAAAATTCTCCTGGCTGAGGGTTCTAGCAGCCAGGGTTGGCTGAGGGTTGGCAAAGGTCTTGGTTCCCTTCTCTCTTCCGAGGCTGTGAGCGTATCTTCCTTTGCCAAGATGGCGGCCCTGGCATCATCTGGAGGCGGCCCGCGCAGATCGCCTTCGGGCGGGCGGCTCGCTAATAGCCTAGTTCTCTCCCGTCATCTCGAACGACACACGGGGCAGCGCCTACACCCCCAGAACCGAGAGAGGGCAACCTAGGCTGCCCGCTAGAGAGAACCTTGGCCAAGATGGTGGACGCGCGGCCGGGCGGTGTCAGCTGCCTTTACCAAGATGGCGGCAGGCGGCTTCCGGCACGCACTCCCCCCAAATCCTCTGCAAGATGTCAGGGCAGAGCAGCTGCCGCCAGTCTGAGCGCGGCCGGGCGCCCGGGCAGAGCTAGGTGGAGCTGCGGCAGCCTCCGACCCCGGCTGCAGCTGGCAAGCGCTGTCACCTGTGGGGTCGCAAAAGTTACCTCCCCAACCCCTAAAGCAACACAGCACAACCTTTCTCCGAGTCACACAAATCATAATATGTGCCGCCCAAGGTAGGCGGCTCGATCCCGGCGTCGCCCAAGCCCTCCAGACGCGGCGAGCCAGGGAAGGGGGCTGGGGCGGGGGCCACCGGCGCGGACTCCTCTCGCCCCACTCCCCTTTCGTTGGGGACAGGCCACGTGTTTCCCTCGGACAGAGGGGGAGGCGCGTAACGGGAAGAGCTGGAAGGAGTTTAATGCTGACATTTTAAAGCTGCGTGTGTTCTGTTTTATTTGGAGGGATGGGGGTCCCACGAACACGAAAGGGTGGGCGACGCATTGAGGCGAGTGCAGCAAATGTCAAGATTCGGGGGAGGGGCCTCCGCGGGAAACTTGGACGTGGGCCCCGAAGGGGGTGGAAGGAGAGGTCAGGAGTTGGGGTGGGGGAAGGAGGGCGTACTGTGCAAGCAACTTACTGTTTCGCTTGCAACTTGCTTTTAAGCCTGCCACCTCCCGCTTTCCTTAAAAATAATAATTTAAAAATGCAAAGAAATCCAGTTCGCTGGAGGTTTTGCATTTGGCGTGCAACTTCCTTCAAGTGTGAGCGCGCTAGGAGGGAGGGAGAGATGGGGGTTGAACTTGGCAGGCGGTGCCTCCTTCTGCCGCCGCCGCCGCCGCCTCGCAGGCTCGGAGAAGAGGGTGGGGGACAGTCGGGGCGCAGGGGAGGGTGGGTTCTGCTTTGCAACTTCTCTCCCGGTGCGAGCACGCGGCGGCGGCTGCAGACAGGGCCGCCCAGACGATGCGGGGGTGGGGGACCGCCGGCACGCGACTCTCCCCCGGCCCAGAGTATGTATGCGCCGACCCCCTTCCCTGCCCTCCCCTCCCTGAAGCCTCCCCAGAGGGCGTGTCTGGCCGTCCGGCCCTACGAGGGGCCGAGACGCCGCTGCACCGTTTCCGTGCAACCCTGTAGCCTCGTGCGAAGTGACACACTTCGCTCAACTCGGCCCGGGGGCGGCAGCGCGGACCACCCTCGCGGCTCTGCTGCGGGCCGCGCCCCGGCTCCCCCAGCCAGCCCGCTGTCACCCGCAGGGGCGCTGACGGTTGCTGCCGAGGGACCGGGCGAGCTCCGGAGTGGGTCGGGAGTCGCAGAGCTGGGCTGGGGCGGGAAGGAGCAGCGAGAAGAGAAACTAGAGAAACTCGGCTTCCCTCCGAAGCCCGCCCCAGAAAGACCAGGTCGGCCCCCGCCGCCGCCTCCTCTCCTTTTTCCTGGGGGGTGAGGGGTGGGGGTCGAGGAGAAGCCTCGGGCGCCCAGGAAGCAGCCTCGGCGGGGGCCGTGCCGGGGGGCCGCGGGCGGGCAGGCGCCGTCGCGGCAGGGGTGGCGGGGCCCGCGCGGAGGGCGTGGGGGCGGGGGCCGCGGCCGCCCCTGCAGTTGCCTAGCGTCGCCAACAGGTTGCACCGTTCCCCGCGCCGCCGCGCGGCCCCTCGGGCGGGGAGCGGCCGGGGGTGGGGTGGGAGCGCGTGTGTGTGCGAGTGTGTGCGCGCCGCGGCGCCGCCTCCGCCCGCCCCCAGCTCGGTCCCGCTCGTCTGCAGCGGCCGGGCGGCCTTTTCGCTTGTCCGCGCTGCCTCCCCTCCTCCTCCTCCTCCTCCTCCTCCTCCATTTTGCGAGCTCGAGTCTGTGACGGGAGCCCCAGTCACCGCCCGCCCGTCGGGGACGGATTCTAGTGGGTGGAAAGAGACGCAGCAGCCGGAGCGGCGGGAGCGGCGGGGCGCCGGCACGGAGGACGCGCGCCCGAGAGCCCTGGCCCGCGAAGACGGGCGCGGGGCGGGGAGCTGGCTTGTCAGCCGGGAAATGGGAGACTTTCTCAAATAGGGGCTCTCCCCTCCCCCCATGGAGAAGGGGGCGGCTGTTTACTTCCTTTTTTTAGAGAGAAAAAAAATCTCTCGCTCCCGCTCCTCCTGCTTTCACACGCTAAGTTGTTTATCTCGGCTGCGGTGGGAGCGGCGGACGGTGTGGGGTGAGTGGCGCCGCCGGCAGAGGTAAGGGGAGGGGAGGGCCGGGGGCTGGGCCCCCACGGGCGCTCGCTCCCCGAGGTGCGGGCCGGGGCCGGGAGGCCGTTCGGGGGCGCCGCGGGAGCCTGCAAAGTTTTATTAGCTTCGGGTAGTGGGGGTGGGGGCTGGCGAGGGCCGGGGGACGGTGACGACAGGGCAGCGCGCGGGTGACAGCGCTGGCCTCTTCCTCTCTCTGGACCGCCGTCCCCTGGCCGAGGGGGAGGAACCCGAGCTCTCTGCGAGTGGAGCCTCGTCGAGCCGTCCGGGTTTCCAGGCTCTCGTTCGCTGGTGAGGAATCCTGGTCTCTCTCTCTTTTTTTTTTTTTCCTTCTTCCCCAAGTCCCTTTTCTTTTCCCTCCCAGGGGGCCTCCCAGACACCCATTTTTTTGGTGAACGCTGAGCCGCGTCTGAATCCTGCTCGCCCGACTCTGTCCTCTCCACCCTAGAGCGCCCGAGCGCGAGCAGGGTTTGTGTCGAGGCTCCAGTGCGTCTCCTTTCTGGCGGGCGCGCAGGGGTGTGTGTGAGTGTGTGTGTGTGCGCGCGTGTACACACGCAGGGGGCTGACAGCCTGCTACTCGGAGACTTCGGCCAGGGCTGGTGTTATCTGGTAGAAGTGGGCGTGTCGGAGAAAGAACTCAACAGGTCTGGACATATTTCTTTTTTAACCTCGCGCTTTTCTCTACCCACCCCCCCCCCGCCCCGCGAGGGTTTGTTCTTTAGCGCTTGGCATCACTTCGCTCCTGACGTTTTGAAGTGGCCCCTTTTAGAAGAAGACCCTCCCGAACCATAATAGTTTCGTGGTGCGATTTTTGACAAGCGCTAGTCGGACGTTTTGAGGTTGCAGACTTGGTAATTGCAGCCTTGTAATGCTGCTTAAGACCCCTTGGCATGGTTCATTAAGGCCAATTACTGTGACAGGGTTATTTGCAATTTAAACGGGGGGATAAAATCGTTTGAGGGATCGTTTCGTTTTATGAAGTATTGTTTTGGTTTCGAGTTTGAAGGCAGCTGTCAAAGTGGCGTGGAAATTCATTAGGCTCCATTTGATACCTTGTGTTTAGAGATCGTTATCAGCTAAACACGGCGGAGGGGCGGGGAGATAAGCAGTTTACCCTCAACCTCAAGATTTGTAGTGGCACGTCCCCACCTCTCTGTCTACCTTCATCACGCTCCACTTTTAGCGAGGGCCAGTGAAGTTTATGCTTCTTAAAGTCTCTATACGGGAAAACTTTCCTTTCATTGGACAGGATTTGACTATACTGTCGCAAATATGCTTATCAAAGTCTCTGCCCGCCTCTTAAAACATCTTGATTGTCAACAATCTTCTAGCAACCTAACCCTCTTGAGAGTAGGCTCAGAATTAGGATAGGTGAAGGTTTAGAATGCAGGGAGAATTATTCTGAGCATTGTATTATTTTACTTGGATTTATATGAATGTGATTTTACAGTTCTGGGGTGGTTATTTTTCCCTTTGTTTTTCAATACTTCGATATATGGAAAGGAAAATCTTAATTTAGAGACATAATAGTATTTCATATTGAGGGTCTTAAGCAGTTTTAAAAGAAAATGTAGCTTCATCTAGATTTTATTGTGTTGTAAGGGTTTGAGAGAGCTATATTTCTTATACCGTATTTAAAATATTGTAATGAGAAGCTACTACACATTCCTTTTTAAATCTAAATTTTAGTTAGCTTGTATACAGTGTGTTTCATTTCATATGTCCAAAATTTGAAAGCAGGCACTATTAGGCACATTCAGTAAGAAATATTGGTTAAAAATAGGAGCCTTTTCCTACCCTATTGGAAGATGAGCAGACCATCATTGTTTATCTTCCAAGTAAAATGCATGGTTCACCAGTAGGTTGTACTAAAAGGTTTGGATGTGTGACCAGCCGGTAGGAGAGGAATTGGGAGTAATTAGAGATAGAGAATTCTAGCATAGTGTTTATCAGATTTTATGTTTATTAGTTCTAGAAAAGCCAACAGCCTTGACTGGTTGAAAAGAGGTAGGAATTTCAATGATCATACTTCCTTTTTTTTAATTAAATACTTTGACATCAACTTGAACCTTCAGAATAAACAGATGTAATGAATTATAATGTCCGTGATTAACAAAGTTACCAATTTGTGAGTGGCAGGATGAATAGCCAAGCTTAGTTTGATACAGTTTTGTTCTCAGCTGTGCAAATGGACTGCATTGTACTTTTAAATGTGGCACACTGAATGTGAGCAGGAGACACGGCTTTTATTTTACGGAAGTCAGAATCTACTCTTCTGATAACAAGGAATTAGATTCGGAATTAACTAAAAGCTTCATTTAACAGGCTCTTACTAATCGGATCACAGAGATAATGTGATTTTATAGCTTATTATGTCCCCCTCTCTTTTTTTTGTAGCTGATATTCACTGATGGACCCCAAGGAATCATTAAGCCCCCCCAGTAGAGAAGAAATCCCCAGCAGTGTGCTTAGTCGAGAGAGGGGAAATGTGATGGACTTCTATAAAACCCTAAGGGGAGGAGCTACTGTGAAGGTTTCTGCATCTTCACCCTCACTGGCTGCTGCTTCTCAGGCTGACTCCAAGCAGCAAAGACTTTTGGTTGATTTTCCAAAAGGCTCCGGAAGCAATGCGCAGCAGCCAGATCTGTCCAAGGCAGTTTCACTCTCAATGGGACTGTATATGGGAGAGACAGAGACAAAAGTAATGGGAAATGACCTGGGATTCCCACAGCAGGGCCAAATGAGCCTTTCCTCTGGGGAAACAGACTTTCGGCTTCTGGAAGAAAGCATCGCAAACCTCAATAGGTCGACCAGTGTTCCAGAGAACCCCAAGAATTCAGCATCAGCTGCTGCCTCTGCTGCCCCCACAGAGAAGGAGTTTCCAAAAACTCACTCTGATGTATCTTCAGAACAGCAAAATTTGAAGGGCCAGACTGGCACTAATGGGGGTAATGTGAAGTTGTATACCACAGACCAAAGCACCTTTGACATATGGAGGAAAAAACTCCAGGATTTGGAGTTTTCTTCTGGGTCCCCAGGTAAAGAGACAAGTGAGAGCCCTTGGAGCTCAGACCTCTTGATAGATGAAAACTGTTTGCTTTCTCCTTTGGCAGGAGAGGATGATCCATTCCTTCTGGAAGGAAACTCAAAAGAGGACTGTAAGCCTCTTGTCTTACCGGACACTAAACCTAAAATTAAGGATAATGGAGATCTGATCTTATCAAGCCCTAACAGTGTGCCACTGCCCCAAGTGAAAACAGAAAAAGAAGATTTTATTGAACTCTGCACCCCTGGAGTAATTAAGCAGGAGAAACTGGGCCCAGTTTATTGTCAGGCCAGCTTTTCTGGAGCAAATATAATTGGTAATAAAATGTCTGCCATTTCTGTTCATGGTGTGAGTACCTCTGGGGGACAGATGTACCACTATGACATGAATACAGCATCCCTTTCTCAACAGCAGGATCAGAAACCTATTTTTAATGTCATTCCACCAATTCCTGTTGGTTCAGAAAATTGGAATAGATGCCAGGGATCTGGAGATGATAACTTGACTTCCTTAGGGACTTTGAACTTCTCCGGTCGATCGGTTTTTTCTAATGGCTATTCAAGGTAAGATTAATGCTTTCTGTTTCTTGAGAATGGTACATTTAAGATCAATTGATAGATTTAAGTATTCATTTATTTGAATGTGTTCGACAACAATTCAAGTGCTTTTTCATGTGAATAAGTTTAAGCGGGCTCTTGAAAGTAGGCATGGTAGAAAACCTAAGTGATTGGTCTGTACAAAACCCTTCCCAGTATTTTTTTCCCCCCTGAAATAATGGTATTTAGTATCCCATTGGCCAGTAATTGAAATTTTTATGTAAAAATTTTAAAGAATATTGCTCATTTACAGGTGTCTTTAGTAAAAAATATGTAAATTCAAGGGGGTATAGTGTTTAGAAATATATATTTATTGTGCATATTTTTAAAGCTGTTTTAGAATATGCTCTTACACTACGATGAAAAACACCCGTAATACTTCACGTAATCAAACGTTGTGCTGTATTTGTACATTTGTGAAGTGTTAGCCTGAGGAGATTAAAGGGTTAAAAATTAGAAGTACTAACAATGAACCCTTTTCTTCAAACTGAACCTTGAAGAATCTGAGTTCTGAGATTGCTAAAGCAATGCAGTCAGTGCGCAGTGTACCTGACGAGAGTGTTAGACGTGGGACTTGCCCACAGCGTTCCTGACCTAAAGCAGATAAGTTGTGTCTGCTGATTGGTCTCTTTAAGAAAGGAATTGGTGGCAACACGGTGCTTGATTTTACTTTCAAATGTTCTTACAAGTTCTCAAGTAGATAGCTGATGGCCAACATTGTTGAGCTTCAGTCTCAGCTATGTTTGATTTGTTTCTCTGTCTCCTTTTTTCTGCATCATTTTTAAGTATATTGACATTTCCATTTGACCTCAAAAAGGTCTGTTAAAATGTAATTACCAGGAGAAAGTTCTAAATGTAGGTGTATCTTCCTAGGAGTTAAGTTCTCTATCCTGCACCCCCACCCCCAGTTCAGATAAATGTATATCACATTTTAGGTGTGAAGGAAAATATAAAAATGTAATTGTAGAGACACAAGATTGATTGATTAATCAGTGGGTTTTTTTGAGGGAGGAGGAAGGGCATAGTAGACACAGTGATTTCTTTGTATGTAAGTACTGTAAGTTCTTAAATATTCGTGTTCACATTAACTAGTCATTGAAGATTTTATTTAAAACTCTCTTTAAAAATGCTTTTTCTGTTAAAGGTATATTCTAATACTGAGGTGTCTCTTTTCTTTCCTCTTTAAGTAGGAAGCTTTGCTTGTTGGGGAAAAAATTTAGACTTAGATTTAGGCTATGTTCTGTTCCTTTAAAAGGCTTAGATGTTTCTTATCAAAAGAAAAAAAAATCCTTGGTTCTTGTGTGTCTTAACATAAACTACCTACTAATCTATTATTAAAATAATAATTATCTTTTCCTTAGAAGAACACTTCAGCTTTTTATTGCTATCATTCTGAATTGAAGGTTTAAAATGTTTTCAGTAAGGAGATTTGAGATGTTATCGCATAAGCTGTTGTGTTTAAACGTTAAAAGACATGCTGTGTTTTAAATTTTTCAATCTCAAATTTTTGGCAGTGGAATTGATGATTGAATGTGCTTGTTTGTCTTGAAAGAGTAAGTGCAGTTGGTTTGACTAAGCTTTCTGTAGGAAACTTACATTGATTTATAAAACATGGAATCGTACAAAGAAAAATCATATATCTTAGGAAAAGCTTGGTGATTATTAATGCTTTTTGTTCTGATAATCAGCATGGTAATGTTATCATTTTCCTTACTACAAAAAAGGCATGGAACAAGAACTTATCATTTTCCATTCACAATGAACTTTCATTAAGCCCTATAGAATCTAGGATCTGGAGAGTAAGTCTTAGATGAATATAGTTATCCTTAAATCATTAAAGATCATTTTAGTACTTTTTCTAGTAGTTTATAACATTTAAAGTGTGTCAGCCTCATAACAGCCATATGATAGTAGACAAAGCAATGATGATGTGGCTCTTTCAAGATTCTTTAATATACAGTGAAATGATTATTTTATGCCAATGTGTGATTTGGAATTATAATCAGTAGTTTGTGTCCTAATGAAAAGATATAATATCTTTACAGGATAGTTTGAGAAAGTTTGAAAATTTTGTACCTTATGGGATTAACATTGGGAACTGTAATTACCCAGAACAAAGCTTCTTCCAAATAAATTGAAACAATGTTTCTTTTTTACCATCATTGAATTAGCCTGTTGTTTCCAAACAATAGCCTTGATATAACTAAAATTGGTTGCTTTCTCTTCTCTATATGTTACTTTGGTTCTGGCCAAACATTAAGGCCAGTGACCCTGAGTAATCAGCAGGTAAATCAACATGTTGAGACAACTATACTGAATACTGACTTTCTGAATTTAGATATAGAAATATTAAATCCACTAATAACTTGCCTTCTATTTAAGTTTTTTTAAAGCAAAAATTGTAATTTGACTTTTTAAGATGTCACCTAAAATTGCTTTTTCTTAGTATGCTTGAAAAAAGACACTTTACACTCTGTTTTGGGAGGGAAGGCAATTCCTTCTGATGTGTCAACATAGCACAACATCCAGTTATTATGTTAAATTGTAAAATTATGAGTGTCATGATTGAGCATAGTAAAGTTTTTTTTTTTAAGGTTTAAGTTCTTTGATAGTAAAACAAGAGAAACCTCATTGATACTCAAATACATTCTTTAAGTAAAACGAACTAGCCATTCTACCTTAATATGCTTTTTAAATTCTGAAATTCAGTAAATTTAGCATAAACGTGTAACATTGATGAAGGCAGATTTCTGCATGATTTGATTTTCAGCATTGTTTCACTTGAGCATTAATGGTGAAACTGCTGAAAAGAGGCAAAGAAGTAAATGGTTTCAGGTGGAATTAGAGGTTTTATTGGGATTATGTTGAAACTTTAGTATTAAAAAGTTGATCGTTTTCTGAAGGGTATGATTATTGGAGAGAAAGAATGATGCAAGATGAATTTGTAAATTCAGTCTTAGGTGGAGTTTAGGGCTCTGTTGGTTGCCATTTAATGAAGCTATGAAAATTTATGTAGATTTTAACATCTCATTATTAATTGCACCTGTGTCTAATTTTATTAACATAATGCAAATGAAGACCTGTACAAGCATAGGATGAGTGAAGCAAATTCTGTCCCTTTTTCATTTTTCTAATTAACATCATGTTGAATGTTTTCTCAGAGAAGGGAGGCATAAAGAAGAGATTTTTATTGATTTTCCCCCTTTTTTATGGATATTTTCTTTACTTCCTTTTTCCTCTCCTTCCAGAGGTTCTGGCAGTGAGTGTTTCAGTGTCTTTTTTAACCTTAATGTTTCTGATATTCACTCATAAAACGATTTCTGAATGTTAAAGGAGATTTGCTTTTGGCTCTTTGTGTATTTTTAGCTTTATGATAATCTTTTCCTTTTCTTAAAACCCTCTACTTCTTTATGGCTATATTATTAGTAAAAGAAAAAAAAAAAACACAAGGTAAAAAAACACATTGTGTATTCAGGTGTGTCAATTTAGTGTGGAATGACTCCAGTATAGAAATGTGTGATTAGCGTGTGGTCAGATTTTATTGAAATTACTTCTTGTGATGTTTCTTTGGCTATTCCATTATATTTTTATAACTGATAAAATAATTTGTATTATAATGCTGTTTTGGTTTTATCTATTGATGTTACAGATATTTTAGTTAATCTGACCACTTTCAACATTATGTTGACTGTTTATAAATTTTATGAAAGACCTATTCTGAAACATACCTTCCATAAATGTAGCTTAAATGCAAATTGTAATAGTAGTAAAATTCATATGTGTGTAGAGATCACTTTAGGGGCTTTTTGAGATTTTAGTGAAGGAGAGATTGACTGAAAAGGGTTTATTTTAGTATGAGTGACCAATGTGAAAGAACATCTGTATTAATTGGTTGATTATAAGTCTTAATCCACACTGGCCTGCAGGTGATTGAAATAGGCTAGTCGTTAGGAAATCTTAATTTACGTTGGGTTTAAAATAAGCCTGGGACATATTTCTTAAAACCCACTTTTTCTTACTTTTAAGATCACACCTAATTTTACTGAGCAATAAGTTCTCATTATGTACTGCTGTTTATCTGAGCAAATTAAATAGACAAAATAGGTTTGTGCCTAATAGCATTTACCCTTCTGAGGATATCCTGGTAATTGTGTAATGCCGTTTTTACAGGTATTTGCCAAAGTAATGGGCACTTGCTTCCATATTTCTGAGTCAAGGAAAATGTATATTGGTAAATCGTGTTGCAAAAGAATTTTCAAGAAATATTTTGTTGAATTAAACTATAACTGAAAAATATCAACTACTTATTGACCTCTATAGAAGTGTTTCGAAGCCCATGCTCTCCTTACTTCTGTAACTTCAGAGAGCCAGCTGCTCTCATTTCCTTCTGGCTTGTTCTACTCGTGTTTTGTATTTTCAAGTAAATAAAAATATTCTTATGGGGAACTTCCATTTGGGGGGGGGAAAAAAAAAGAGAAAAGATCTGTTAAGTGTTCCTCTCTCTTTGAATTGTGCATGATCATTTTTATGTTAGCCTGGATTAGAGTGTGAGTTTTAATGGTAATTTTTGTATTGATTTTACCCAGTAAGTTATAGTTTAGAAAGTAAGCAATTTTATAGTGGTTCAAAAATTAGTTGTAGAGAGTGATTTCAACCCCCAGACACCTAATTTTGACAGGTTGCCTTTTTATTCCTCACTACCGTCACAAATGTCCCTTGAATACGGGTTTCCAGTGGAGTTTGTGAATTAAAGGGTATTGGGGGAAGGCAGGCAAGAGAGGGAGGGGCGGTGGAGATGTGGAAAGGTGGAAGATAAGTTTAGAAACATCAAGAGCAATTCCGAAAACCAACAATTTGGATCAGCTGTCATGAAGTCAGAGGACTAAAAAAAGAAAAATTTAGGGCTGTGTTTCAGGATTACAATTTAGTTTCTTTTATCTGAGGTAAAAATCTAAAGCTAATTGTGGCAATATAACCCTGATGTTTATATGATTACGTTGTTGTCTTTTGCTGTACTTTATTACCAAAAAAAAAAAAAAAAGATGGAATGGAGATTTTAATTCCTTTTAGATTATTTCAGCTAAGATCAAGTTCATATTTTCCCCATTTTTATAGGCTGCTGTTTAATCAATAACAATCTAATTACTGGCATGTAGTTGAAACAAGGATGATGTGTTATGTTGATATAACCACTTTATATTTCCTAGTGCACTTTGACATACACTGTCATCTGACTATGGAGTACAACCCTCTTCTCTAGTAATATATTTCCATGGGTTGCATATTTTTCTGCTGGAATGTTAAGGAAATAAGTTCTTATTTATGTTACATATATATAATAAATTATGGGATTCTGCAGTTGCCAGATGGTCATTTAAACTATTTATATTGCAATATGGTCCTTAAAGCCAATTATTTTGAATGGAAATGTGTCATCACCTCATTTTATCTCTGGGCCAGTTTAAATATTAATGACTTATCTTAGTAGAGCTGCATGCTTAAACATACTTTTCCAGAGTAACTCAAATATTAATTTTGAGTGCTTTAAAACTTTTTTCCTTTTGAGCAAGTTTCAGTGAGGTTAAAACTATCTATAATACGACAAATTTAGTGAAAGTCTCTTATTTTAGAATTGTTTTCTTTCACGCTGTTAGCGCTCCAAAAATATCTGTGGGGAGAGAAAGGTTTAATGATATGATTAGTTGTAAATGTTTAGCACGTTATCTTACATGGAATTTTAATTTTTTTAACAATTTGAGAGTTCAACTTAAGTATGCAGTGTTTAGGACATACAGTTTGTTGCAATAAATATTAACTTTTCTTTTTACAATAAAATTAACCTTTATTCTAGTTGATTTCATAATTATTCTTAATATTTAGCTGTGGCTATTATGAAAGTATATTTGATAGCCAATTTTTTAAAGCTATTGTGAAATGACATCTAACTTAGTACATGCTTTATTATTTCATGCTGGTTGGGGCAATGCAGTGACTTATGACCTTATGATTGTCACATGTTGAACTGTAAAGCTCTACCGGTTTGCTATGGACACTTTTACTTTGTTGTTGTTTTACTGTTTTTGTGCTTTTGTAATTATTGGGGATAAGGGTTTTCTTAATTTTAAGATGATATAAATTGCAAGTTTGGTGTTTTTTTTCCCTAATCTTCAAATCCCTTCCAAACAATTTAATTTAGTTATTCAATAGTAGAAATAGTAGAAGGAAGTAGACCAAAAATTAGAAGACTTGAGTTCTAAGGCTGAGCTGAACCAATCTATGACCTTGAGTAATTAGGTGTTTTAGAGTCAAAATATTTTCTTTACAATTATATATGAATTATTTTCAAAACGTGTGTGTACTTCTGTTTCTGAAATTGTACAATCTTCTTAACCTATTGTTTTAGTGAAGGAGGCAACTGGGGTAGGGAATGATTAACTAAAACTGGGTCTTTGTACATTATCAAGACAAGAATGTACATTCTTGTACAAGACAAGAATGAACCCAGATTTGGTATTTTTATGAAATAATAATTTAAAATAACGTAGTTGGTGGTACATAGAAAATAATATGTAAACACTGTTGTTGGTAGAGCCAGAGAGGTGGGGCTCTTGGGTTCTCAAAGCTTGCTTTCTATGTTTGGTACAATGATTTTAGATTAGAGCTTAAAGGGTGTTGAGAGCTCATCTACTCCCCACACTCTCATTTCTGAGATGAGGAAATGAGACCTATAGAAAGTGTCTAGAGAAAGATCACAGAATTAGTTAGTGGTATCACACTTTGAATACCTAATTCTCAATAGTCTAAACTCCTCAGCAGGCTTCTCTCAACATCTAGTCTCTAGTTGTAGAGATCTGAAACATAATACAGATGAGGCAGGTATTCTATGAAAGTTACTTTGAAGTTAACTATATTGTCCATATTCTTTCCTATATATTTTTAACCTTAAAAATCTTAGGAAAAAAGATTATTAAAAATCTTTAATTTTGTGGCACCACTATGCTAAGGACTTTGTATGCATTCATCTCATTTAAACCTCTTAACAATGCTATGAAGATTTTTAATTCTAGTTTCTATATTGTTACTGATTCTGTCCTTAACTTTGCGGTATTGAAGGCAGCTGTTATTTACCTTAATTTTATAGGTGGGGAAATCTGAGACATTTAAAGAAAAAAGAAAAACATAGGAATACTTAATAGTGATCTGAAGGGAAATATTTGATATTGTGTTAGAAATCCCTCTTGGATCTTTAATAATTTTTATTTGTCATCAGTGAATTTGTAAACAAAATATAAAGGAGAAATGGGATCATGCCTCTCTACTGTCTTGCGTATATTTGTGTAGTCACTGACGGCTCCCTGTCACAGTTTCAGCTTCTGGAAAATAGGGAGAGCACCCAGCGTTCTTGCTTGCGAGTTTTATGCATGGTGGTTTACTTTGAAAATTAAAAAGTACTATAAAAATTCAACGTGGAATTCTTAAAGCTCTGCAACGTCTACTGAGCTCAAACCAGCATGACCCTCACTGGCTTAAGTACATTGGGACATCTGTGCCTATGGAGGTATTTCCTATTTGTCAAGCACTAAGACTTTTTCAGTGTCTACTAGTATAATCCCTGAAGGGTCATGGATCCCAGTTTTATAAGGACTAATATATTTAAAACTTTCTAGTGCCAAGATCGCTTTTTTACATTGATATATTTTTCAGTTTGGGGTTTTTGTTAGCTTTTCAATGCCATCTGAACTTAATAGCCATACTGATAACTTCAATCACATTGTTATCTTTTTCTAAATAAACGCCAGAATACCCCCCTTTCTGTTTTACTGTCTGGTATTCTTGTAAAATCAAGTATGCAAAGATCCTTTGTCATTAAGAAACTTTAATTTGAAAAGCTGTGAGAAAAAGAGCTTCTGACTATAATGAATACCAAAATTTATCCTAAGTTCATAAATTTGGGAGAATTATGAAGCTCACTTGACTTTATTTACTGACTTTTTTCTTTTTGATAAAGTGGTTGAAAAAAACTGCAGAAAAATTTAGTGGATTAAACCAAAGATATAAATCTCTTTAGATAACAAAGAACCGAGTACAGAAACACGTTAAGTGGCAGTTTCTTATCACTAGACACATACAGTGGGCTGGTGTCGGTGCAGTCAGTGGGTACTAGGTTTTGAATATAATCTAAGAAGAAATGTTTCTAAAGGATAGGTAAGAAAAATAGGTGAAATAATCTCTAATTCAATATATTAGGGATGAGTGATCCTTTAATTGATAATAATCATTTAACAAGATAATAATCACTTAACAAGATAATAATCACTTAACAAGACTGTGCGGTGCTTTGGGGGGTACCAAAGACACTATTTGAAAGAGAAACCAGAGAAGCCGGAAGAAGAAGTTAGAACTAAGAAATCCATGGAAGAAGAAAATGGAAGTTCTAAATGCCAGTTCCAGTGTCTGGTTGAATCTGATTTTTCGAATGCCTAAGTGCTTCTGTATGAATACTGGGAAATATATAAGCAGCCTAGTTACACTGTGTTAATAGGTGGACGAGCCACAAAGGCCTGTCCTAGGAAGGGAATTCTTGAGATGGGTGGAGTGGGAGGTTAACTACAACATCTCAAAGGTCCTTCCAACTGCTCTGGCAGCAGCAAACACTTACTGAGCTAGGCATTGGGCATCCAGAGATAAAGAAGAGAGATATCCCCAACCGCAACTTCACAGATCTTCTCGAGGTCTTCATACTTGTTCCACCCTGCCTCCCACTGCACCCCACCCCACAACTTTCCACATCCATTTTGCTTTTTGAAATGTCCACTTACCCCAGAAGGCATAACTGAAACTTCATAGAGGAGGAGAGTGTGTGGATGCATGGGAAACAGGAGTTGATTCAGTTATTTGGGATAAAAAGGCGGTAACAAGGAATCTGAGACAGATGGAAAGAATGAGCTGATTAGATGAGGAATGAGTAGTTGGGAATGAGCCAGCAGGAGACTTCGTCACCTGTGGAGGAAACTAATATGTACAGTGTTGTCATCCTATACATTACATGATATAAGACGAGGAGAAAACATGATTTGCGTGCTTAGTGCATAACCCCCTTGGTGTAAGACTTTCTTTTTCTTCTAGTCACTTAAGAATATCTCCTAACTCTCTAGAAGAAGCATAATCCTCTTTTTAGGTCCCCTGATGCATTTTATGCCTGGGAACATTCTCCTCCCGGATATCTACATGGCTCTTTCTCTCACTTTATTCAGGTCTCCACTTAAACATCAGCTCCTAAGAGAGGCCTCTCTGACTGCTTTATCTGAAATAGTAGCATCTTTCACATACTCTTCCCTTCCCCTCAACATTATATACCTAATTGTTTGTGTCTTATCTGCTCACCTGCTGAAACCTGAGTTCCATAAGAGCAGTGATACTGTGTGCCTTGCTTATTCCTATATCCCAGCAAGTCGAAGAGTGTCTAGCACATAGTAAGACCTCAATAAATACACGTTGAATGTATGAATAAACAAACTTCACATATAAACTAAGATGTATAAGGATGGATTGCACTCCTGTCTTTCCAGAGAAAGGATATGGCAGCAGATAGTATCACTGAGAGAGATGGTAGCCCAGGTTATCTTCTCCAGATAGGAAACAGGTTTTAAGATGGGTAAGCGCTTATGTATCCAGAGACAAAGTGTACATAAAGAATTTTATTTTTAATGGTTGTCAGCCTTTAAGTTGGCTCTAAGACTTTGAAATGAATTGCTCTTTCACAGTGTCTTACAACAACTCTGGTACATTTACCATTGGACAAATTAGGGTAACCAAAGCTTTGAAACGAAGAGTTTGAGGTTTGGCTTTTTAAAATTTATCCTGCTTAAGCTAGTAACCTTTTGTAGCTTTCATCTTTATGTTTTTCACTTGTTTAAGAATTGAGGTTATGCTTGCAGACATCTAATGTGTACATTTGTGTTGATTTATCTAGACAAGTCAGGCAAGAAATCAATTTGCCCATTTTTCAGATAACTGTGTGTATAATGACCGAATACTCCAAGAGAGGAGGTATCTTATTTTTGCTTGAACTTCCAGATTATCGTTCTTCAGCTTATTTAGATTTGACTTATTCTACCTATAGTTTTGACTTCTTCTATCTATGGTATATAGCAGCAATTCAAGGTTAGTAAGATAAGTTATCTCTTCCACTAAGAGTGGTAGGAGAGTTCAACCTAATATGGTAAAGACAGTCACAGAAAAGAGAAAATGTAAGGTAAGTAGGTATTAGCTAAAGCCAGAAAATCAGATGTGGTCATTTAAGAATGAACTGCTTTAGTATTCAGGAAAAAAAGAGGGGAGGACCAAGGACAGTGCTCTGGAAGGCATCCAAAGAGAGCAGCCACAAAAGATAATGAATAGCTGGAGAATTAGGAGACAACAACTTTAAATTGGGGCGGGAGAGAGTGGTATATGCTGTCAAGTCAACTAGGATAGAAGAGAGAGAACAGAATATCATAAATACGAGAGATTGCTGTTGAAGCCAGTCTTTAAAATGTATAAACGTTCTCAGAAGTCTCAAAGTGAAATCCTAAACGGAACAACAACACAACTAGATTTAATTTAGTTATTTAAATTCAGAAAGAAAGGAAGAAACCCTGAGTTTGAGATCTTAATCGGTCTTTCAAATTTAGTTGAAAATATTGAAGTGGATAATAAGAAACATGCTTGTGAGACCACAAAGACCCTGACACTGGGTGAGGAGTAAGAGACAAAGGCAGGAAACCAGGGGGGAATTAAGTTTCTGTTCCCGGAGAAGCCAGCACAACAGAAAAAAAAAAAACAAAAAAAAAAACTGGCCATACCCTCGTTCTAATTGACTGCAGCACTGCTTTCACTGTTATTCCCCTAATCAAAAAATGTCTGTGATTCTGTTACTTACAGCATTGTGGTTCTCCATCTTCCTTCCACCACAACCCATACGCCAAATAGCAGCCACGTGGATACTCCAGAACCCTTGGAGAACGTGGGTTACGCACAATTCATGCAGCTGTATCCTGATCTGTCATATCCAGGAAAGCACATCTGAGTGTAACTGAGATCATAGGATAGTCTGTGAATTGGCTCTTCTAAAGATGGTTTTTGTTTATTACTATTTTCACAAATGCCTTTTCAAAACTTACAAAAATGATGTGTTCATTCCCTTCAGCAAAATTATACCAAGAAAATGTAATAAACTTTTCCTTATTGTCTCTCCTTTCCTCTTTCTTCCTTCCTTTCCTTTCCTGTTTCCCCTTCCACATTTCTGTATACTCATATAAGCATACACACGCACATATAAAGCGTTCTGGGTTGTTTGTTTTTAAATAAGAATAGGATCATCATATACCAGTTTCTCTGCAGCCTGCTTTTCTAACAGTACACGCTGAACATCCTTCCAGATAAACAGATGTAGATCCCATTCTTTTTAATTAGTTGTACAATGTTCCATTCAGGTTGTTTCATGATTTTTGCCACTACAAACAAGGCTGCAATAGACACCCTTTTCTGTGTATCCTTACAAATAGCAACTTTGTTTCTAAACATAGATTCCCCCAAAGTAGGGTTGCTGAATCAAGGGTACATACACTTACATTTTTGACAGGTATTTCCAAATTACTTTTCACAAGGGTTACAGCAAATCATTCTAAGCTGGCAGTGTTTTTACTTTATAATGAAAATACATAAATCATTATTAATAACAGATTCCCTGCCACAAGTCCTAAAATTGATCACAACATACCAGCGTGCCATATGATGTAGCTGAGGACTACTGCAGTCTGGAATTCAGCCTCATCCTCTCTGCTTTTAACATTGTGTAACCTTCTAGACCAGTTTGATGCGCACTCAACTTCGTACACTTTCTTTTATGTAGCCCAGCCCATAGTAGCCTCTTCCTTCATCTGATGGTATCCAATGGCAACTACTAACCATACAGGTTTTTATACCTAAGTCAGTGATACAGCACATAGTAGGTGCCCAATAACTATTTGTTGGATTAATACTGTTTTCTTTATTTATTATTTATCTCTTCAACTAGATCCATTCTTTTAAGACAAGCAAAGCTAATGCTACAGCACTTAGCACTTAAGATACTCAATTTAGGTTGGCTTTTTAAACAAAGAACCACAGAGAAGAAGAGCAAATAACGTGGTTTTACCTTTAGTCATATATTTTACCCCTTTCAGGGCAAATTTGGAACTGTAAGAATCCAGTACCAGCAATAACAGTAACAACATTTGTGTTCAGCAGTTACTATATGCAAGGCACAAGTCAAGTTGCAAAGGATACAGCAGCGAGCAAGGCCAGTGTTGTTTCTGTCTTTGTGAAGCTTATGGTCTTATGGATGTTACATTTAAAATATTTGTAGGAAATGTTAAAACAATGGTGTCCGATTTCAGGCTCTTTCCAGCAGAGGCTGTGGAATATTTATCTATTCATTCAGCATTTAGTGCCAATTCTGCCAGGCACTGAAGAGAAAGCCCAAAGGCAGCCAGACCTTTGCTGGGAGGGCAGCTGCTTGTTGGTGATAGACCTGTTTCCCAAACTAGCTTCACCGTTTCTGTATCTGTGTGTAGCAGCAAAGGAATAGACAGAGTAGTTGATGTTGGCATGTACGCCAAGGGCATTCCTTGTTCAGGAAGGGTGCCAGTCCCCATCACTACCTAAAACACAAACCACCAAGGAGTGTGCTCCTGTCATTCACTTCAGCGGAAGCCAGTCTTTCTGTCCAGTCCTCACTTTTCATATGAGGAAACTAAGGCCAAGTACAGTTAGGACAGTACTGTGGGTAAGAATTAGGACTCTGCAGTCAAATTCTCTGGGTATGACTGTTTAACAGTTGTGTGACCTTGAGCAAGTTTGTAACCCTGTAAGCCCTCAGTTCCCTCACCTTTAAAATGGGCACAATGAGATAAACGGGTATAAACCCCATAGCACAGTGTCTGGCAGTTGTAAAGCACTTGTGAACTGTTAGCTAATTTTAGTGACATGGCTAAGATTAGACAGCTCCTTAAATGCCAAAGGTTCCTGCTTGAGGACTGTGTCCATTATGCCATACCATGCTATTCATAAGCTGTTTTTAATTAAGGTAATTCTTAAACTAGCTTCATTGTGACCTTAACTTTCAAACTAAGTAATTATAGTGACATAATGGAGCCTTTCACCTCTGGTACCATTATCAGATTTTTTGGCTGTAAGTTTGAAGAGGAACTGAAAAATGCATATGTGATGGATGTTTTGTTAAAATGAGTGCAGAGTGCTTCCCTTCTGGCTCTTCTCCACTCCATCCTCCCTCCCCACCACACTCCTCTACTCTGAGTCACTCTTCCACTACTTGAACCTCTTAGGAACTCCGTTAAGGTAAATCAGGATAATTGTCTGAAGAAGAGCAATCCTCTCACGTCTTGACAAACTTTTGCGGTTTTATAAGTAAGTTCATTGCTTCTGTCATCTGATCTCTTTATGTATCTTTAGCTTCTTCTTAAAGAGAATATTAACTCTCTAAAAGTCATATTACAGTATAAAGTTTCTACCTCTTCAAAGAGGGACTTTAAGAAAATAGTTTTTTAATGATTCAAAATGAATTAAATCTCAATTAAAAGGACTTGACTTTCTGGATGTAGATTTCCAAATACCTAATTGTTCATGTTGATATCTAAATTTATTCTATTTCAACAAGCTTTTCCGTGTTGGAGCCATCTTTCAGGAGCAACTTTGTTTCACTTTCTCTGCTTTCTCAAAGTGAATTTGTTTGATAGCTGTATCAGGTAGTACTTGCTCTATAACAAACCGTTCCCAAATTTAATGCCTTTAAAATAATACCCATTTTTTTCCCTCATGAGTCTTCAGGTCAGCTGGGCAGTTCTGCTGCTCTGGCCAGGCTCAGCTGATTTCGGGTGGGCTCACTCAGTGTGTCTGCGGCAGCTGGCTGGTTGACTGTAGTGATGAAGGCTAACAGCCCTGTCTCATTATCCAGCAGGCTCTCCAGAGCTTATTCAGAGTGTACCAGCAGGGCTCCAAAAGAACCAGCAGAAGCATGCAAAGCTTCTTAAAGCCTAGACTTATTTCTACCTATTATCAAAGGTTCTATTGGTCAAAGCAAGTTATAAGTCCAGGTCAAGATTCAGGCAGGAGGTGCAGGAGCGGCAAAGTTACACTGCAAAGGGCATGACTAGAGGGAGGGGTCCTCTTTTGCGTTGTGTCCCAATAGTTATGGGAATTGGGTGGATTTGAAATTGTGATCCTTCGGTTGGTGATATTCTAATTGCTTATGAAACTTGCCCAGGGTGGAAAGGCAGAGTCATTGTGACCAAAAGGATAAAAGCCTGGAATTCAGAGACTGAGGTTCAGATTCCAGCTCTATCTCTTATTTCTGCAGTCCTGCACAACTTAACCTTCCTGGTAGGCACTCAGTAATGGTTAATTCACCTGTGTAATTTATTATAAAGAAAGGGTTAGGTTAGGTATGTGCTAAGTACTTACATAATTGCTTTTATTCATGGGTCCCATACTCTACTCAAGGTGTAAGACTCAGTTACTTCTTTAGAATAAAAAGGAAGGAAAGCGTGTTAGGGAAGGGAAGAGGAATATTTGGCTAATTGTGGCCTCAAAATGAAGTGACCATTCACTGGGGAATTTCCCTATAAGAAAAGAACGGCTGAGACCCATAGTTAAGAGAGAAAAATCCATAGGTCTCTTTGGGTAGGATTCACTGTGATTCGTGGGGTGAGAGTTATAACATTAGACACAATCCAAATCTACATTTTAAAAAAAGAATTCTGGCCCCTCTTAGACACACTGGGTGCCTTAACATCAGATTGGGGAGCTGTCATACCTAAATCAGGTGTTACATGAGATAGGGAAAAGAACAGTATCATCCCACATTAACAGTTCTAAGTAGACTGCTTTTAAAAAATTAAAGGAGCCACCTAGAAATAAAATCACATGAATTCTTTTCCTTGTGCTGAAAACAGTTGTCATATTGGGTAGCAACTAGACACAAATCTCTCTATCCTACTAGTAGGAAATAGAAAAGGTCACAAACACACATATATATGGTAAAATTAAATTAGCTCAACTCACACAAAGAGCCAGGTATTTCAGAATCCAGACAATCAGAAACGTTAGCTGGAGTTCTTATTGCCTCTTCTAGGAGGGTACCGGGTACATGATCTCAAAAACTGAAAACTGAGACGGAACCACCTCTGGCATCAGCTAAGGGTGTGAACACAAGTCAGGTGATTTGTACCTCAGCCACCTTTCATGCTTAATAATTACACATATTCTAAGAAAAGAACATTTGGGTATATAGTTGACCCTTGAACAATACAGGTTTGAATCTTGAGGGTCCACTTCTATTACTGAAAAAAATCTGAGTATGCACTACTATACTACACAGTCCACCGTTGGTTGGATCCACAGATGCAGAACCAAGGACACAGGGGATATGGAGCGCCAGTTGTAAAGTCATACTCAGATTTTCACTGCGTGATGGGGGTTGGCAGCCAACCCCCATGTTATTCAAGGGTCAACTGTACTTATTTGATTAATGATAAATAAAATATTTTAGTGTGGACAACGAAAGTGTTTAGTTTAGAAGCACTTAGTATTTTTTAACGCTAAGCTACTGGTATTTATGGATTTCAATCTTTGCGTTTTTTTTTTTTTTTTTTGGATCATTTCCCAATTTCATTCTTTACAAAGACAATTTTCAACCATAAACCAAGGGAAACCAGCTTCCCCAAATATACTTAGGATCCAGGGATATTTTCCCGAAACATTAATGCTAATTTCATGTCAGTACATGTTTGCCAAACCAACAAAAATAGACTGTGCTAAGGAAAGAACCTTAGTTTGGAAGGACAGTTACTTGGAAAGAAGAAAATTTCGTCAGGCTTGTGAAGTTCAGTACTCAGAAGTGGATGGTCCTAAAGAGATGGCAGTAGAAGAGTGTTTCTCCCCTCTAGTACCTGCTGATCATGTGGGCCCCTAAGTGTATGACTGAGGACCTTCCACCTGTTCAGTGTTGCACTTGTGCTTCAGGGAAGGTGGAGAAGTCATATTCTTCCTGATCTCAAAGGAGCCTCCATCTAGCTGGGGAGACAGGATGTAGAGCCATAAAGTAATTAAGAAAGAATGAACTGTAGCAGGTGCTGCAGAGTGTTCCAGGGCAAGACAGAGAAGGTGAGATGGAAAGAATCCTGTAGAAGAGGAGGCTCCCTTAATGTCATAGATCTGTAGGGCCTCCAAGTCCTTATTGGAGAACTTATCTAAGGTTCCTTACCACTCTTAGCAATCGAATTGCTATTGCATTTGTGAGACATAGAAAGGCTGTGCTTAACCCTTCCAATTTTTCAGTTTATTTCTCCCACTTCTCTTGTGCGTCAAGTATGAGAACGTTTTCGGCTTCCTGTAATCATCTAAGTTTACTCTCTTTTTCCTCTACATCTTTCAACTTTCTACTGGGTAATGACTTTTCCTATTTTGCTTAGAAAAATTCTAATTGGCACAGACCTAATTTCAGGAAGCCTCACTTGAAAGCTGAGGGTTTCCAAAACTGTGGTAGAGCACTGTGCCTCCTTTAAAAGGGGAAAAAGAGCGAAAAGTTGCAAAATACCAAACCCTGCCCTGTTTTTGCATCTCTCAAATATTCATCCAGAGACCATTAAGAAATTAACACGAATTTTTTTGAAATAAGGATTTTTTTCTTAGTTTTTAAAAAAAGCACTTTACACTTAACTCTTTTATTCCTCTTTCATTAATCAATTGGGCAAGTAATGCAAATTGATAGTCTCAGAGAAGTAGATTGACAGAAATTAGGTGGCGGTGTGCTATTATGATAGATGCTGATCTTTTGATTACTTTTGATATTTTGTGTGCTTTCCAGAAGTTGACAATTTGCTTGTAAATGGAAGTACATTATCTTCAATTCTTTAAAACATGTAAAAAATTTGAGTAACATTCTATTTGTAAAACGTGTGTATATATAAAAATTTTGTCTCTTAAAAATGTATCACAGACATCTTCTATGTCAAACAAATCTTTCTTTTTTCTTAATTTTTATTGGAGTGTAGTTGATTTACAGTGTTGTGTTAGTGTCAGGTGTACAGCAAAGTGAATCAGTTATATATATACATATATATATATATATATATATATATATATATATATATACACACACCCACTCTTTTTTACATTCTTTCCCCATATAGGCCATTACAGAGTATTGAGTAGAGTTCCCTGTGCTACACAGTAGGTCCTTATTAGTTATCTATTTTATATATAGTGGTATATATATGTCAGTCCCAATATTCCAATTTATCCCTCCACCCCACCCTTACCTTCTGGTAAGTTTGTTTTCTACATCTGTAACTATTTCTGTTTTGTAGATAAGTTCATTTGTACCCTTTTTCAATTCCACATATAAGTGATATCATATGATGCTTGTCTTTCTCTGTCTGACTTCACTCAGTATGACAATCTCTAGGTCCATCCATGTTGCTGCAGATGGCATTATTTCTTTTTCATGGCTGAGTAATACTCCACTTCTTTATCCATTCTTCTGTTGATGGACATCTAGGTTGCTTCCATGTCCTGGCTATTGTAAATAGTGCTGCAGTGAACATTGGGGTGCATGTATCTTTTCAGATTATGGTTTTCTCTGGATATATGCCCAGGAGTGGGATTGCTGGATCATATGGTAGATCTGCTTCTTTATTTCTAACATCTAAATGGATATACTATATTTAACCAGATCTCCACTGAAGGGAATTTAGATTAACTCATTTGTTCCTATGTCAGTGTTGCATGGTTCATCTCTGTGTTTGTTTATATATGTATATTTTCACCCTCACTCTTTCAAGTGTTTCTGTAGGTTTAAGTCTTAGAAAGGAAAAGTTCTGAAACTGCCTTAAGTAACATAAGAAACATTAAATAGCTTTCTTGTATTTTTCTTTAAAAATTATGTGTCCTCCAATGATTAGCTTTCACTGACATGTTCTGCAGAAAATTCCTAAAATCTTTGGTTTAAGAATAGGTGGGGGCTTCCCTGGTGGTGCAGTGGTTAAGAATCTGCCTGCCAATGCAGGGGACACGGGTTCAAGCTCTGGTCCGGGAAGATACCACATGCCGCGGAGCAACTAAGCCCATGCACCACAACTCCTGAAGCCCGCGTGCGTAGAGCCCATGCTCTGCAACAAGAGAAGCCACCGCAATGAGAAGCCCGAGCACCGCAACGAAGAGTAGCCCCCACTCACCGCAACTAGAGAAAGCCCACACACAGCAACAAAGACCCAACTCAGCCAAAAATAAATAAATTAAATTTAAAAAAAAAAAGAAAAAAGAACAGGTGGGATGACTAGACTTTCTTAGCTGAAAGAGTGAGGGCCTGAGAAGGATTTTGGCTAAGTTCAAATATAGCTGCTGACCTGATGTCAGCCTGAAGTCTGGCAGGGTACTGTGTTGAATCTAGCATCTCCCTGCATGCCAACATCCCATTACTGAGATTTGTGGTTTTCGTCACTCCATGATAACTATCCCAAGTTATAAGATAGGGCCTCTGAAAACAGGCAGAATATGAAGGCCTAAGGAGCTTAGGAAAAGTAGCATAATCTAGATACTAAATGAAAACGTGACTTGAGAATTCAGGTCCTTTCTTCTTGATTCACCATGAGTTTTTAATCCCACTGCTCTGTAAAACACTCCCCAGGCTGATAGGAGGCTGAGGCAAGTTATTAATGATTTAGAATATTGGAAAGTTAAACAACATAAATATTGAAGAGTGAACAAACGTCGGGAAAAGACAATAAAGGCAGTGGCATATTTTATATATTTAATAGAGTGGCTTAAATAAGACAGTTGTAGAAGCTGAGAGACAGGAAAGAAAAAAATGAATCTGTGTGATATCTTGAAAACACATTTTTCTGTTTTACCCTAGGTACCTTTTTTTTTTCCCTCAAGGTAACAGTAGTGTGTGTTTTTTCTTTAAATTTCACACGTCTGTAAACCTAATAAATAGGTTTTTTCTATTTTTTTTTATACAGCAGGTTCTTACTAGTCGTCAGTTTTATACACATCAGTGTATACATGTCAATCCCAATCGCCCAATTCAGCACACCACCATCCCCACCCCACCGCGGTTTTCCCCCCTTGGTGTCCATAGGTTTGTTCTCTACATCTGTGTCTCAACTTCTGCCCTGCAGACCGGTTCAGCTGTACCGTTTCTCTGGGTTCCACATATATGCATTAATATACGATATTTGTTTTTCTCTTTCTGACTTCACTCTGTATGACAGTCTCTAGATCCATCCACGTCTCAAATGACCCAGTTTTCTTCCTTTTTATGGCTGAGTAATATTCCATTGTATATATGTGCCACATCTTCTTTATCCATTCGTCTGTCAGTGGGTATTTAGGTTGCTTCCATGACCTGGCTATTGTAAATAGTGCTGCAATGAACACTGAGGTGCATGTGTCTTTTTTTTTTTTTTTTTTGCGGTACGCAGGCCTCTCACTGTTGCGGCCTCTCCCATTGCGGAGCACAGGCTCCGGACGCGCAGGCTTAGCGGCTATGGCTCACGGGCCCAGCCGCTCTGCGGCATCTGGGATCTTCCCGGACCGGGGCACAAACCCGCGTCCCCTGCATCGGCAGGCAGACTCTCAACCACTGCGCCACCACGGAAGCCTGCATGTGTCTTTTTGAATTGTGGTTTTCTCTGAGTATACACCCAGTAGTGGGATTGCTGGGTCATACGGTAATTCTATTTTTAGTTTTTTAAGAAACCTCCATACTGTTCTCCATAGTGGCTGTATCAGTTTACATTCCCACTACCACTGCAAGAGCGTTCCCTTTTCTCCACTCCCTCTCCAGCATTTGTTATTTGTAGATTTTCTGATGAAGCCCATTCTAACTGGTGTGAGGTGATACCTCATTGTAGTTTTGATTTGCATTTCTCTAATAATTAGTGATGTTGACCAGCTTTTCATGTGCTTCTTGGCCATCTGTATGTCTTCTTTGGAGAAATGTCTATTTAGGTCTTCTGCCCATTTTTGGATTTGGTTGTTTGTTTTTTTAATATTGAGCTGCATGAGCTGATTATATATTCTGGAAATTAATCCTTTGTCCGTTGATTCGTTTGCAAATATTTTCTCCCATTCTGAGGGTTGTCTTTGGTCTTGTTTATGGTTTCCTTTGCAGTGCAAAAGCTTTCAAGTTTCATTAGATCCCATTTGTTTATTTTTGTTTTTATTTCCATTACTCTAGGAGATGGATCAAAAAAGATCTTGCTGTGATTTATGTCAAATAGTGTTCTTTCTATGTTTTCCGCTAAGAGTTTTATAGTGTCTGGTCTTACGTTTTGGTCTCTAATCCATTTTTTTTCCCATATAATTATAGAGTCTATTTATTTATGGAATAAAGGACCAGCTAACAGTATAATCTACACTAAAGCCATGATAATTCTTCATGAACTTAGTTGGGAGTTATCCAAAGTTCTTCTGGGAGTTATTCTGAATAGCAACTCCATTATCTTCTGACAGATCAATAATGTGAACCATCATAAAGGATGTTTCAAGAGTCTGGCTAGTGAACTTCATTTCCATTTTGCTCTGGATCAGTGGTTCTCAAACTTCAGTTGCATCAGAATTACTTGGAGAGTTTGTTAAAACACAGATGCTGGGACTCATCCCCAGAGTTTCTGCTTCAGGAGTCATGGGGTGGGGCCTAAGAATCTCCAGTTTTATTAAGTTACCAGATGTTGTTGCTGCTGTTGGTTGAGGTCCACACTTTGAGCAACAGTGTTCTAGTACACAGTTAACATGCATGGAAGATACCTAGTCTACATTTCTAAGTTGGCCAGCATCCGGGGAATTTCAGGGGTCTTCCAAATGCCATCAACTCTACTGAAGCTCTCTAGAGATCCCACGAAGCTCCAGACATCTCACAAACCCTTTGGACTTCTAGATAAAGATGTAAACATATGAAAAACCCAGAGGTAGGGGGGATTACAGTTCTTAAATTTCTAGGAAAGCTTCAGGCCCTTGGAGGCTCTGCTGACTTTTGAGTCCAGATCATAGGGTTATCCTGCAGCCTACCTAATTATATACTTGGTCCAGTTGATTTTGTTTTGACTTAATTCTCCCCAGCAGACCAGACCCTGTGATACTTTTAGCATCTCGCCCCTGCCCAATTATGCCTTTCTAATATTACAGGCCTATTACATATACTCCTAAATTCACAGCCATTTCAGTGAGTTTTATGATGATTATAATTTGCTTTCCGGTCCCTTCCCTCCCGCCCCCCCCCACACACACAGTGTATTTTATTTTTACAAGAGATAAATAAACTGACACCAAGCATTGTAAACGGATGACCACAACAAAAGCAACAATGATTGCAATTACCAAACACGAAACACACTCATACCATGCCATAATATTGACATTCAGTCCAGTAATCGTCCACTGTAACAGCTCCTTTACTTTGCTGTGAAAATTGATTTGTATATTTTTTGCCTCTGAGTCCTTATGGGATTTTTTTTTAATTCAAACAGAAAGTCACAAAAATTATAATCATCCTCATTAGTTCACTCAGTCCCATGTAATTAATTTTTTTTTATCTTGATCTTTTGTTAGCACTTTTATGAATTCATCAGTTTTCCATTAGAGGTCTGAAAATGCTTATTCATTCAGTTCAGCAGTATAGTCAGTTACCAGAAACCTGTACATGTCAGAGTCTTTTCCATGCATTCCCTGAAGATGAAACCCTTTTATAGGAACATTTTTGAAAAAGTATCAGAGTACACCCACAAAGGTCTGTAAATGAAAAAAGACTTAAAAATGACCATGGTTAAAGATTTGATGAAAGTTCATAATAATGCAGTTGACACGGAAATTTAGTTATTTCTGAGATATACATTTTAAAGTAATAACTAGCATTATGACTTATTATACCAGAACATATAAGATTTTTAGAAATTTCATGTAATGTCTGAAACATTTACATTAACATATTTCCGTACAAATAACCCAAACAAAGTACAGTATTAGTTGTTTTTCTTGTTTGTTTTTTTATACTGCAGGTTCTTTTTTTTTTTTTTTACATCTTTATTGGAGTATAATTGCTTTACAATGGTGTGTTAGTTTCTGCTTTATAACAAAGTGAATCAGTTATACATATACATATGTTCCCATATCTCTTCCCTCTTGTGTCTCCCTCCCTCCAACCCTCCCTATGCCACCCCTCCAGGCGGTCACAAAGCACCGAGCTGATCTCCCTGTGCTATGCGGCTGCTTCCCACTAGCTATCTACCTTACGTTTGGTAATGTATATATGTCCATGCCTCTCTCTTGCTTTGTCACAGCTTACCCTTCCCCCTCCCCATATCCTCAAGTCCATTCTCTAGTAGGTCTGTGTCTTTATTCCTGTCTTACTCCTAGGTTCTTCATGACATTTTTTTTCTTAAATTCCATATATATGTGTTAGCATACAATATTTGTCTTTCTCTTTCTGACTTACTTCACTCTGTATGACAGACTCTAGGTCTATCCACCTCATTACAAAAGGCTCAATTTTGTTTCTTTTTATGGCTGAGTAATATTCCATAGTATATATGTGCCACATCTTCTTTATCCATTCATCTGTCGATGGACACTTAGGTTGCTTCCATGTCCTGGCTATTGTAAATAGAGCTGCAATGAACATTTTGGTACATGACTCTTTTTAAATTATGGTTTTCTCAGGGTATATGCCCAGTAGTGGGATTGCTGGGTCATATGGTAGTTCTATTTGTAGTTTTTTAAGGAACCTCCATACTGTTCTCCATAGTGTCTGTACCAATTCACATTCCCACCAGCAGTGCAAGAGTGTTCCCTTTTCTCCACACCCTCTCCAGCATTTGTTGTTTCTAGATTTTTTTGATGATGGCCATTCTGACTGGTGTGAGATGATATCTCATTGTAGTTTTGATTTGCATTTCTCTATTGATTAATGATGTTGAGCACTCATTCACGTGTTTGTTGGCAGTCTCTATATCTTCTTTGGAGAAATGTTTTTTTAGGTCTTCTGCCCATTTTTAGATTGGGTTGTTTGTTTTTTTGTTATTGAGCTGCATGAGCTGCTTATAAATTTTGGAGGTTAATCCTTTGTCAGTTGCTTCATTTGCAAATATTTTCTCCCATTCTGAGGGTTGTCTTTTGGTGTTGTTTATGGTTTCCTTTGCTGTGCAAAAGCTTTGAAGTTTCATTAGGTCCCATTTTTTATTTTTGTTTTTATTTCCATTTCCCTAGGAGGTGGGTCAAAAAGGATCTTGCTGTGATTTATGTCATAGAGTGTTCTGCCTATGTTTTCCTCTGAGAATTTGATAGTTTCTGGCCTTACATTGAGATCTTTAATCCGTTTTGAGCTTATTTTTGTGTATGGTGTTAGGGAGTGATCTAATCTCATACTTTTACTTATACCTGTCCAGTTTTCCCAGCACCACTTATTGAAGAGGCTGTCCTTTCTCCACTGTACATTCCTGCCTCCTTTATCAAAGATAAAGACCATATGTGCGTGGGTTTATCTCTGGGCTTTCTGTCCTGTTCCATTGATCTATCTTTCTGTTTTTGTGCCAGTACCATACTGTCTTAATTACTGTAGCTTTGTAGTATAGTCTGAAATCAGGGAGCCTGATTCCTCCAGCTCCATTTTTCATTCTCAAGATTGCTTTGGCTATTTGAGGTCTTTTGTGCTTCCATACAAATTGTGAAATTTTTTTTTCTAATTCTGTGAAAAATGCCACTGGTAGTTTGATAGGGATTGCATTGACTCTGTAGATTGCTTTGGGTAGTAGAGTCATTTTCACAATGTTGATTCTTCCAATCCAAGAACATGGTATATCTCTCCGTCTATTTCTATCATCTTTAATTTCTTTCATCAGTGTCTTATAATTTTCTGCATACAGGTCTTTTGTCTCCTTAGGTAGGTTTATTCCTAGATATTTTATTCTTTTTGTTGCAGTGATAAATGGGAGTGTTTTCTTGATTTCACTTTCATATTTTTCGTCACTAGTATATAGGAATGCCAGAGATTTCTGTGCATTCATTTTGTATCCTGCTACTTTACCAAATTCATTGATTAGCTCTAGTAGTTTTCTGGTAGTATCTTTAGGATTCTCTATGTATAGTATCATGTCATCTGCAAACAGTGACAGCTTTACTTCTTCTTTTCCAATTTGGATTCCTTTTATTTCCTTTTTTTCTCTGATTGCTGTGGCTAAAACTTCCAAAACTGTGTTGAATAATAGTGGTGAGAGTGGGCAACCTTGTCTTGTTCCTGATCTTAGTGGAAATGCTTTCAGTTTTTCACCATTGAGGACAATGTTGGCTGTGGGTTTGTGATATATGGCCTTTATTATGTTAAGGAAATTTCCCTCTATGCCTACCTTCTGCAGGGTTTTTATCATAAATGGGTGTTAAATTTTGTCGAAACATTTCTCTGCATCTGTTGAGATGATCATATGGTTTTTCCCCTTCGATTTGTTAATATGGTTTATCACATTGATTTGCGTATATTGAAGAATCCTTGCATTCCTGGAATAAACCCCACTTGCTCATGGTGTCTGATCCTTTTAATGTGCTGTTGGATTCTGTTTGCTAGTATTTTGTTGAGGATTCTTGCATCTATGTTCATCAGTGATATTGGCCTGTGGTTTTCTTTCTTTGTGACATCCTTGTCTGGTTTGGTATCAAGGTGATGGTGGCCTCGTAGAATGAGTTTGGGAGTGTTCCTCCCTCTGCTGTATTTCGGAAGAGATTGAGAAGGATAGGTGTTAGCTCTTCTCTAAATGTTTGATAGAATTCGCCTGTGAAGCCATCGGGTCCTGGGCTTTTGTTTGTTGGAAGATTTTTAATCACAGTCTCAATTTCAGTGCTTCTGATTGGTCTGTTCATATTTTCTGTTTCTTCCTGATTCAGTCTTGGCAGGTTGTGCATTTCTAAGAATTTGTCCATTTCTTCCAGGTTGTCCACTTTATTGGCAGGTTGCTTGTAGTAATTTCTCATGATCTTTTGCATTTCTGCACTGTCAGTTGTTACTTCTCCGCTTTCATTTCTAATTCTATTGATTTGAGTCTTCTCCCTTTTTCTCTTGATGAGTCTGGCTAATGGTTTATCAATTTTGTTTATCTTCTCAAAGAACCAGCTTTTAGTTTTATTGATCTTTGCTATCGTTTCCTTCATTTCCTTTTCATTTATTTATGATCTGATTTATATGATTTCTTTCCTTCTGCTAGCTTTGGGGTTTTTTTGTTCTTCTTTCTCTAATTGCTTTAGGTGCAAGGTTAGTTTGTTTATTCGAGATGTTTCCTGTTTCTTAAGGTAGGATTGTATTGCTATAAACTTCCCTCTTAGAACTGCTTTTGCTGCATCCCATAGGTTTTGGGTCGTCGTGTCTCCATTGTCATTTGTTTCTAGGTATTTTTTGATTTCCTCTTTGATTTCTTCAGTGATCATTTCGTTATTAAGTAGTGTATTGTTTAGCCTCCATGTGTTTGTATTTTTGACAGATCTTATCCTGTAATTGATATCTAGTCTCATAGCATTGTGGTCGGAAAAGATACTTGATACAATTTCAGTTTTCTTAACTTTAACAAGGCTTGATTTGTGACCCAAGATATGATCTATCCTGGAGAATGTTCCATGAGCACTTGAGAAAAATGTGTATTCTGTTGTTTTTGGATGGAGTGTCCTATAAATATCAATTAAGTCCATCTTGTTTAATGTATCATTTAAAGTTCGTGTCTCCTTACTGATTTTCATTTTGGATGATCTGTCCCTGGGTGAAAGTGGGGTGTTAAAGTCCCCTACTATGAATGTGTTACTGTCGATTTCCCCTTTTATGGCTGTTAGTATTTGCCTTATGTATTGAGGTGCTCCTATGTTGGGTGCATAAATATTTACAATTGTTATATCTTCTTCTTGGATCGATCCCTTGATCATTATGTAGTGTCCTTCCTTGTCTCTTCTAATAGTCCTTACTTTAAAGTCTATTTTGTCTGATATGAGAATTGCTACTCTAGCTTTCTTTTGGTTTCCATTTGCATGGAATATCTTTTTCCATCCCCTTACTTTCTGTCTGTATGTGTCTCTAGGTCTGAAGTGGGTCTCTTGTAGACAGCATATATATGGGCCTTGTTTTTGTATCCATTCAGCCAATCTGTGTCTTTTGGTGGGAGCCTCTAGTCCATTTACATTTAAGGTAATTATCAACATGTATGTTCCTATTCCCATTTTCTTAATTGTTTTGGGTTCGTTATTGTAGGTCTTTTCCTTCTCTTGTGTTTCTTGCCTAGAGAAGTTCCTTTAGCATTTGTTGTAAAGCTGGTTTGGTGGTGCTGAACTCTCAGCTTTTGCTTGTCTGTAAAGGTTTTCATTTCTCCATCAAATCTGAATGAGATCCTTGCTGGGTAGAGTAATCTTGGTTGCAGGTTTTTCTCCTTCATCACTTTAAATACGTCCTGCCAGTCCCTTCTGGCTTGCAGAGTTTCTGCTGAAAGATCAGCTGTTAACCTTATGGGAATTCCCTTGTGTGTTATTTGTTGTTTTTCCCTTGTTGCTTTTAATGTGTTTTCTTTGTAGTTAATTTTTGACAGTTTGATTAATATGTGTCTTGGCGTATTTCTCCTTGGATTTATCCTGTATGGGACTCTCTGTGCTTCCTGGACTTGATTAACTATTTCCTTTCCCATATTAGGGAAGTTTTCAACTATAATCTCTTCAAATATTTTCTCAGTCCCTTTCTTTTTCTCTTCTTCTGGAACCCCTATAATTCGAATAGTGGTGCGTTTAATGTTGTCCCAAAGGGCTCTGAGACTGTCCTCAGTTCTTTTCATTCTTTTTTCTTTATTCTGTTCTGCAGTAGTTACTTCTACTATTTTATATTCCAGGTCACTATCCGTTCTTCTGCCTCAGTTATTCTGCTATTGATCCCTTCTAAAGTGTTTTTAATTTCACTTATTGTATTGTTCATCATTGTTTGTTTCATCTTTAGTTCTTCTAGGGTCTTGTTAAATGTTCTTGCATTTTGTCTATTCTATTTCCAAGATTTCGGCTCACCTTTACTATCATTATTCTGAATTCTTTTTCAGGTAGACTGCCTATTTCCTCTTCATTTGTTAGATCTGGTTCATTTTTACCTTGCTCCTTCATCTGCTGTGTGTTTTTCTGTCTTTTCATTTTGCTTATCTTACTGTGTTTGGGGTCTCCTTTTTGCAGGCTGCAGGTTCGTAGTTCCCGTTGCTTTTGGTGTCTGTCCCCAGTGGCTAAGGTTGGTTCAGTGGGTTGTGCGGGCTTCCTGGTGGAGGGGACTAGTGCCTGTGTTCCGGTGGGTGAGGCTGGATCTTGTCTTTTTGGTGGGCAGGTCCACGTATGGTGGTGTGTTTTGTGGTGTCTGTGGACTTACTATGATTTTAGGCAGCCTCACTGCTAATTGGTGGGGTTGTGTTCTTGTCTTGCTAGTTGTTTGGCATAGGGTGTCCAGCACTGTAGCTTGCTGGTCGTTGAGTGAAGCTGGGTGCTGATGTTGAGTTGGAGATCTCTGGGAGATTTTCACCGTTTGATATTCTGTGGAGCTGGGAGGTCTCTTGTGGACCAGTGTCCTGAAGTGGCTCTCCCATGTCAGAGGCACAGCACTGACTCCTGGCTGCAGCACCAAGAGCCTTTCATCCACATGGCTCAGAATAAAAGGGAGAAAAAGTAGAAAGAAAGAATTAGTAAAAGAAAGAAAGGAAGGAAGGAAGGAAAGAAGGAAGGAAGGGAGGGAGGGAGGGAGGAAGGAAGGAAGGAGGGAAGGAAGGGGAAAAAGAAAGAAGATAAAGTAAAATAAAAGTAAGATAAAATATAATGAAGTTATTAAAATAAAAAATAATTATTAAGAAAAAATCTTAAAAACAAAAAAAGACGGATGGTTAGGACCCTTGGACAAATGGTGCAAGCAAAGCTATACAGACAAAATCTCACACAGAAGCATACACATACACACTCACAATAAGAGGAAAAGGAAAAAATCATAAATCTTGCTCTCAAAGTCCATCTCCTCAATTTGGGATGATTCGTTGTCTATTCAGATATTCATGTATTCCAGAGATGCAGGGTACAAGTTGATTGTGGAGCTTTAATCCGCTGCTCCTGAGGCTGCTGGGAGAGATTTCCCTTTCTCTTCTTTGTTTGCACAACTCCCTGGGTTCAGCTTTGGATTTGTCCCCACCTCTGCATGTAGGTCGCTGGAGGGCGTCTGTTCTTCGCTCAGACAGGACGGGGTTAAAGTAGCTGCTGATTTGGGGGCTCTGGCTCACTCAGGCCGTGGGGAGAGATGGGCATGGAGTGCGGCCGGCATGATGTTGCACCAGCCTGAGGCGCGCTGTGCGTTCTCCCGGGGAAGTTGTCCCTGGATCCCGGAACCTGGCAGTGGCGGGCTGCACAGGCTCCCCAGAAGGGAGGTGTGGATAGTGACCTGTGCTAGCACACAGGCTTCTTGGTGGCCGCAGCAGCAGCCTTAGCGTCTCATGCCCGTCTCTGGGGTCCGCGCTTTTAGCCGCGGCTCGCGCCCGTCTCTGGAGCTCCTTTAAGCAGCGCTCTTAATTCCCTCTCCTCTTGCGCCAGGAAACAAAGAGGGAAGAAAAAGTCTCTTGCGTCTTCGGCAGGTCCAGACTTTTCCCCAGACTCCCTCCCGGCTAGCCGTGGTGCACTAAACCCCTGCAGGCTGTGTTCACGCCGCCAACCCCAGTCCTCTCCCTGCGCTCCGACCGAAGCCCGAGCCTCAACTCCCAGCCCTGCCTGCCCCGGTGGGTGAGCAGACAAGCCTCTCGGGCTGGTGAGTGCTGGTCGGCACCAATCCTCTGTGCGGGAATCTCTCTGCTTTGCCCTCCGTACCCCTGTTGCTGTGCTCTCCTCTGAGGCTCTGAAGCTTTCCTCCTCCGCCACCCGCAGTCTCCGCCCGCGAAGGGGCTTCCTAGTGTGTGGAAACCTTTCCTCCTTCACAGCTCCCTCCCACTGGTGCAGGTCCCGTCCCTATCCTTCTGTCTCTGTTTTTTCTTTTTTCTTTTGCCCTACCCAGGTACATGGGGAGTTTCTTGCCTTTTGGGAGGTCTGAGGTCTTCTGCCAGTTTTCAGTAGGTGTTCTGTAGGAGTTGTTCCACGTGTAGATGTATTTCTGGCGTATCTGTGGGGAAGAAGGTGATCTCCGCGTCTTACTCTTCCGCCATCTTTCCCTCGTCTCCTGTTTTTTTTATACTGCAGGTTCTTACTAGTCATCAGTTTTATACACATCAGTGTATACATGTCAATCCCAATTGCCCAATTCAGCACACCACCATCCCCACCCCACCGCGGTTTTCCCCCCTTGGTGTCCATAGGTTTTTTTCTCTACATCTGTGTCTCAACTTCTGCCCTGCAAACCGGTTCATCTGTAACATTTTTCTCGGTTCCACGTATATGCGTTAATATACGATATTGGTTTTTCTCTGACTTATTTCACTCTGTATGACAGTCTCTAGATGCATCCATGTCTCAACAGATGACTCAATTTCGTTCCTTTTTATGGCTGAGTAATATTCCACTGTATATATGTACCACAGTTTCTTTATCCATTCGTCTGTCAGTGAGCATGTAGGTTGCTTCCATGACCTGGTTATTGTAAATAGTGCTGCAATGAACGTTGGTGTGCATGTGTCTTTTTGAATTGTGGTTTTCTCAGGGTATATGCCCAGTAGTGGGATTGCTGGGTCATATGGTAGTTCTATTTTTAGTTTTTTAAGGAACCTCCATACTGTTCTCCATAGTGGTTGTATCAATTTACATTCCCACCAACAGTGCAAGAGCATTCCCTTTTCTCCACACCCTCTTCAGCATTTGTTGTTTGTAGATTTTCTGATGACTCCCATTCTGACTGGTGTGAGGTGATACCTCATTGTAGTTTTGATTTGCATTTCTCTAATAATTAGTGATGTTGATCTTTTCATATGCTTCTCGGCCATCTGTATGCCTTCTTTGGAGAAATGTCTATTTAGGTCTTCTGCCCATTTTTGGATTGGATTGTTTGCTTCTTTAATATTGAGCTGCATGAGCTGTTTATATATTTTGGAGATTAATCCTTTGTCCGTTGATTCGTTTGCAAATATTTTCTCCCATTCTCAGGGTTGTCTTTTGGTCTTGTTTATGGTTTCCTTTGCTGTGCAAAAGCTTTGAACTTTCATTACGTCCCATTTGTTTATTTTTGTTTTTATTTCCATTACTCTAGGAGATGGATCAAAAAAGATCTTGCTGTGATTTATGTCATAGAGTGTTCTTCCTATGTTTTCCTCTGAGAGTTTGATAGTGTCCGGTCTTACATTTAGGTCTCGAATCCATTCTGAGTTTATTTTTGTGTATGGTGTTAGGCAGTGTTCTAATTTCATTCTTTTACATGTAGTTGTCCAGTTTTCCCAGCACCACTTATTGAAGAGACTGTCTTTTCTCCATTGTATATCTTTGCCTCTTTGGTCATAGATTAGTTGACCGTAGGTGCGTGGGTTTATCTCTGGGCTTTCTGTCTCGTTACATTGATCTATATTTCTGTTTTTGTGCCAGTACCATATTGTCTTGATTACTGTAGCTTTGTAGCATAGTGTGAAGTCAGGGAGTCTGATTCCTCCAGCTCCGTTTTTTTCCCTCAAGACTGCTTTGGCTATTTGGGGTCTTTTGTGTCTCCATACAAATTTTAAGTTGATTTGTTCTAGTTACGTAAAAAATGCCATTGGTAATTTGATAGGGATTGCATTGAGTCTGTAGATTGCTTTGGGTAGTATAGTCATTTTCACAATACTGATTCTTCCAATCCAAGGACGTGGTATATCTCTCCATGTATTGGTATCATCCTTAATTTCTTTCATCAGTGTCTTATAATTTTCTGCATACAGGTCTTTTGTCTCCCTAGGTAGGTTTATTCCTAGGTATTTTATTCTTTTTGTTGGGAGTCTTTCCTTAATTTCTCTTTCAGATTTTTCATCATTAGTGTATAGGAATGCAACAGATTTCTGTGCATTAATTTTGTATCCTGCACCTTTACCAAGTTAATTGATTAGCTCTAGTAGTTTTCTGGTGGCATCTTTAGGATTCTATGTATGTAGTATCATGTCATCTGTAAACAGTGACAGTTTTACTTCTTCTTTTCCAATTTGTATTCCTTTTATTTCTTTTTTTTCTCTGATTGCCAAGGCTAGGAGTTCCAAAACTGTGTTGAATAATAGCAGTGAGCATGGACATCCTTGTCTTTTTCCTCATCTTACAGCAAATCCTTTCAGTTTTTCACCATTGAGAAAGATGTTTGCTGTGGGTTTGTCATATATGGCCTTTATTATGTTGAGGTAGGTTCCCTTTATGCCCACTTTCCGGAGAGTTTTTATCATAAATGGGTGTTGAATTTTGTCAAAAGCTTTTTCTGCATCCATTGAGATGTTCATATGGTTTTTATTCTTCAACTTGTTAATATGGTGTATCACATTGATTGATTTGCATATATTGAAGAATCCGTGCATCCCTGGGATAAATCCCTCTTGATCATGGTGTGTGATCCTTTAATGTGCTGCTGGATTCTGTTTGCTAGTATTTTGTTGAGGATTTTTGCATCTGTATTCATCAGTGATATTGGTTTGTAATTTTCTTTGTAGTATCTTTGTCTGCTTTTGGTATCAGGGTGATGGTGGCCTCATACAACGAGTTTGGGAGTGTTCCTTCCTCTGCAGTTTTTTGGAAGAGTTTGAGAAGGGTGGGTATTAGCTCTTCTCTAAATGTTTGATAGAATTCACGTGTGAAGCCATCTGGTCCTAGACTTTTGTTTGCTGGAAGATTTTAATCACAGTTTCAATTTCATTACTTGTGATTGGTCTGTTCATATTTTCTATATCTTCCTGGTTCAGTCTTGGAAGGTTATACCTTTCTAAGAATTTGTCCATTTCTTTCAGGTTTTCCATTTTATTGGTATAGACTTCCTTGTAGTAGTCGCAGGATGCTTTGTGTTTCTGTGGTGTCTGTTGTAACTTCTCCTTTTTCATTTCTAATTTTATTGATTTGAGTCTTCTCCCTCTTTTTCTTGATGAGTCTGGCTAATGGCTTATCAATTTTGTTTATCTTCTCAAAGAACTAGCTTTTAGATTTATTGATCTTTGCTATTGTTTTCTTTGTTTCTATTTCATTTAGTTCTGCTCTGATATTTATGATTTCTTTCATTCTGCTAATTTTGGGTTTTGTTTGTTCTTCTCTCTCTAGATCCTTTAGGTGTAAGGTTAGATTATTTACTTGAGATTTTTCTTGTTTCTTGAGGTAGGCTTGAATAGCTATAAACTTCCCTCTTAGAACTGCTTTTGCTGCATCCCATAGGTTTTGGGTCTTCGTGTTTTCATTGTCATTTTTCTCTAGATATTTTTTTATTTCCTCTTTGATTTCTTCAGAGATCCCTTGGTTATTTAGTAACGTAGTGTTTAGCCTCCATGTGTTTGTGTGTTTTACCTTTTTTCTCCTGTAATTCATTTCTAATCTCATAGTGTTGTGATTAGAAAAGATGCTTGATATGATTTCAATTTTCTTAAATTTCCTGAGGCTTGGTTTGTGACCCAAGATGTGATCTATCCTGGAGAATGTTCTGTGTGCACTTGAGAAGAAAGTGTAATCTGCTGTTGTTTGATGGAATGTCCTATAAATATCAATTAAATCTATCTGGTCTATTGTGTCATTTAAAGCTTCTGTTTCCTTATTTATTTTCATTTCAGATGATCTGTCCATTGGTGTAAGTGAGGTGTTAAAGTCCCCCGCTATCATTGTGTTACTGTCGATTTCCTCTTTTACAGCTGTTAGTAGTTGCCTTATATGTTGAGGTGCTCCTATGTTGGGTGCATATATATTTATAATTGTTCTATCTTCTTTTTGGATTGATCCCTTGATCGTTATGTAGTGTCCTGTCCTTCCTTGTCTCTTGTAACATTCTTTATTTTAAAGTCTATTTTACCTGATATGAGTATTGCTACTCCAGCTTTCTTTAGATTTCCATTTGCATGGAATATCTTTTTCCATCCCCTCACTTTCAGTCTGTATGTGTCCCTAGGTCTGAAGTGGGTCTCTTGTAGACAGCATATAGATGGGTCTTGTTTTTGTATCCATTCAGCAAGCCTGTGTCTTTTGGTTGGAGCATTTAATCCATTCACATGTAAGGTAATTATTGATATGTATGTTCCTATGACCATTTTCTTAATTGTCTTGGGTTTGTTTTTGTAGGTCCTTTTCTTCTCTTGTGTTTCTCACTTAGAGAAGTTCCTTTAGCATTTGTTGTAGAGTTGGTTTTGTGGTGCTGAATTCTCTTAGCTTTTGCTTGTCTGTAAAGCTTTTGATTTCTCCATCGAACCTGAATGAGATCCTTGAACGGTACAGTAATCTTGGTTGTAGGTTCTTCCCTTTCATCACTTTAAGTATATCATGCCACTCCCTTCTGGCTTGTAGAGCTTCTGCTGAGAAATCAGCTGTTAACCTTATGGGAGTTCCCTTGTATGTTATTTGTCATTTTTCTCTTGCTGCTTTCAATAATTTTTAATAATTTTCAATAATTTTCAATTTTCAATAATTTTCAATTTTCAATTTTTAATAATTTTCAATAATTTTCAATAATTTTTACCAATTTGATTACTATGTGTCTCGGCATGTTTCTCCTTGGGTTTATCCTGTATGGAACTCTCTGTGCTTCCTGGACCTGGGTGGTTATTTCCTTTCCCGTGTTAGGGAAGTTTCCAACTTTAATTTCTTCAGATATTTTCTCAGGTCCTTTCTCTCTCTCTCCTCCTTCTGGGACCTCTATAATGCGAATGTTGTGCATTTAATGTTGTCCCTGAGGTCTCTTATGCTGTCTTAATTTCTTTTCATTCTTTTTTCTTTATTCTGTTCTGCAGCAGTGAATTCCACCATTCTGTCTTCCAGGTCACTTATCCGTTCTTCTGCCTCAATTATTCTGCTATTGATTCCTTCTAGTGTAGTTTTCATTTCAGTTATTGTTATGTTCATCTCTGTTTGCTTGTTCTTTAATTCTTGTAGGTCTTTGTTAAACATTTCTTCTTCTCGATCTTTGCCTCCATTCTTTTTCTGAGGTCCTGGATCATCTTCACTATCATTATTCTGAATTCTTTTTCTGGAAGGTTGCCTATCTCCACTTCATTTAGTTGTTTTTCTGGGATTTTATCTTGTTCCTTCATTTGGTACATAGCCCTCTGCCTTTTCGTCTTGTCTATCTTTCTGTGAATGTGGCTTTTGTTCCACAGGCTGCAGGACTGTAGTTCTTCTTGCTTCTGCTGTCTGCCCTCTGGTGGATGAGGCTACCTAAGAGGCTTGTGCAAGTTTCCTGATGGGAGGGACTGGTGGTGGGTAGAGCTGGCTGTTGCTCTGGTGGGCAGAGCTCAGTAAAACTTTAATCGGCTTGACTGCTGATGGGTGGGGCGGGGTTCCCTCCCTGTTGGTTGTTTGGCCTGAGGCAACCCAACACTGGAGCCTACCTGGGCTCTTTGCTGGGTCTAATGCAGACTCTGGGAGGGCTCGCACCAAGGAGTACTTCCCAGAACTTCTGCTGCCAGTGTCTTTGTCCCCACAGTGAAACAGAGCCACCCCCTGCCTCTGGAGGAGACCCTCCAACACTAGCAGGTAGGTCTGGTTCAGTCTCCCCTGGGTTCACTGATCCTTCCCCTGGGTCCTGATGTGCACACTACTTTGTGTGTGCCCTCCAAGAGTGGAGTCTCTGTTTCCCCCAGTCCTGTCTAAGTCCTGCAATCAGTTAAATCCCAGTAGCCTTCAAATTCTGATTCTCTAGGAATTCCTCCTCCCGTTGCCCGACCCCCAGGTTGGGAAGCCTGACGTGGGGCTCAGTACCTTCACTCCAGTGGGTGGACTTCTGTGGTATAAGTGTTCTCCAGTCTATGAGTCACCCACCCAGTAGTTACAGGATTTGATTTTATTGGGATTGCGCCCCTCCTACCGTCTCATTGTGGCTTCTCCTTTGTCTTTGGATGTGGGGTATCTTTTTTGGTGAGTTCCAGTGTCTTCCTGTCGACGACTGTCCAGCAGCTAGTTGTGATTCTGGTGTTCTCACAAGAGGGAGTGAGAGCACGTCCTTCTGCTCCGCCATCTTGGTTCAGGCTCCCATAGGTACCATTTTAAATGAATTATTTCATACATATCAAAAGAAGTATATAACATATGTATGATTTACAGAATAATAAAGCAAACACTTCTTTGTACTCACCTCCCTAACATAAGGAAGAGATCATTACGATTACCTTTGAAGCTCACTGCATGCCCCTTCCCAGTCATATCACCCTCCTACCCAACCTTTGGTAACTATAATACTGAATTTTGTGTTTTTGCTTTCTTTTGCTTTATGATTTTATTACCTATTTATGTATCCCCAAATGATACATTATTTTGTTTTAGATGCTTTTTAACCTCATGTAATGGACTCAGGTTGAATGTAGTCTTTACAACATATTTTTTTGTTGTTGTTGTTTTGTTTTGTTTTTTTGCGGTACATGGGCCTCTCACTGTTGTGGACTCTCCCGTTGCGGAGCACAGGCTCTGGACGCCCAGGCTCAGCGGCCATGGCTCACGGGCCTAGCCGCTCCGTGGCATGTGGGATTTTCCCGGAGCGGGGCACGAACCCGTGTCCCCTACATCGGCAGGTGGACTCTCAACCACAGCGCCACCAGGGAAGCCCTACAACATATTTTTTTTTAATTCAATATTGTAAGGTTCATCCGTATAATCTGAAGTATATTAATACAGATGTATGTTATGCCTTTGATTAAATATAGTACATTTATCTGTTCTCCAGTTAATGAACGTTTGGGTTCATTTCCAGTTTTCTGCTGTTTTCGAACAATGCTGCTGTGAAAATGTCTCTTAGTGTACCTTCTGTAAGAGTATTTTCTTAGGGAATTATATCTAGAAGTGGAACAACTCAGTGAGAACGTATACACGTCCACAACTTATAGATAATTCCAGATTGTTTCCAAGCAGTGTTGTAAGTGTTCTTTTTGCCCCACATGCTCACCAACATGTGGTAGTGCTGGTCTTCTGTGCCAGTTTGGTGTATGTGAAATATTTACATTTTTATTGTTCATGGTACCATATAAGTAGATTTTAAAAAAATATTTAGAAATCAAGGCAGGTTTTTTTTTTTTGTTTTCTTTTAATGCAGAAATTGAGATTAGGACTTGGAATAAACATTGTTTACAAAAGTGCCTGAAAGGAAATCTTTTTGGTATTCTGGAGCTACTCTGTCTCATTGAATAAAACTAGTATGTTAAATTACACATGTATGGTTTAGAAGTCAGAGCAATAATTGTGCTTATGGAACAGAATCATAGTAAGCTGTTTCTGAGTGACTGTACTAAGGACACTTGCTGTGAGTCCTTTTCGGCCTCACCAACTTATAGTTGCTAAAAGTTCCAACAAGCTTTAAAGACTCATGTTAGATGAGAATGATGGTGACCAGCTGTGTTAGAACATAGGAGCCTACTGCAGAAAATTTTGAAACTTACTACAAGTGTTAAATGAAGGCTAAGGAAGAGAGGTGGGAAAAAAGGTTGGAGAGAATCCCTTGAGCAGTTTGTGGGCAGACAAAACAATTCTTTGGGAAAGGAAAGAAAAATGTGATTAGTATTTTACCGTAGCAACAGTGGCATAGGTAATTGTAAGTTATAGTAACACAGAATTCTTAACAATATACAGAACATTCCCATTTTTGATCCCATTTAATGATAATGCTAGGAGAAATGTATCATTTACCACTGCTTTATTGATAAAGAGACAAAAGGTAAGAGAGGTGAAACAAGTTGACACCCATCTGGTAAGTGACAGAGATGTCGTGCATCCTCAGGGCTCTTCTCAAGCTCACAGTTCTTGTGCTTCATACTTTTCTTACTCCTGAGCGTCACAGCTGCAGTTTCTGCTGAGGGCAATGTCTGTCAACAAGCACTGCTTCTCTGTCTTCTGAGCACTCTGATGTCCTGGTAAGGACTAAGAAGAAAAAGCTGAATTCCTGCTCAGGAACTTACAGTCTTATGGAATGATGGAAAAGACTGATACGTAACAAGAAGAGATCAAAATGGTTTCTAATTAAATGCTAGACTGTGCAGTACAAATCTGCTCTAGTTGTAAATCAGAAATCAAAGGCACTTTCCAGAATGGAATAAAAGTGCGAAAATTGAAAGTTAAAGTTATTTTCAAAATTCTAATTGAGTTTTCTTTTAAGAAAAGCACTTTCATTCTGGTATTTAAGGTATTACTCATTTGTCTGGTAACTTCAAGTAGCCACGTAATGTAACATGGATGTACATATAATGAAAACACAAAAGCATTTTTAAAGACTACTACCCAAATGTAAAATACAGTTTTTTCCTTTTCTGGTCTTTGGTCAATTAAGAACTCATTTAGTTATGAGTAAGACTCACGGAAAACATTTAGTTTCCTATACTTCTATACTTTCATTAATAGCCCTCCGTACTTTTCATTTGATTTTTCATTTGGCTGTGGTGTAAAGAATTCATGGACATTTACAAAACAAATTTTAACAGTTTTTCTGAATTGATACATCGTTAGTGTCAGATTGCCTTCACAATCTCAGATACTAAGCTTCTAACTACTTATAGTTCCTGATAATTTGATTTTATATAGAGCTAATTCATTGTATTTGAACTTGAGTTTTCTTCAAGCCATTTTATGGATTTCTTGGGAGTCATTAAAAACTTCTAAGTGAGAACTTTTGGGGCTTCTGCATCTGTCATGAAATTGTTCAGGCGAGTAGGTGTTTGAGTAGGGGTACAACCGATAATAGCCTGAAGCCAGACCAGTATAACCTCAGCTGAAGGCCAGTCATTGCTAAAGCCTGGGAAGACCAATGTGTTGTAATACACACATCTGTAGCCAGTGTCCTTAATACACTGGCTTCATGTCTCAAGACTCCCTTCTGTAAATATGCAGCTTCAGAAATTCATTATCATTCTGCCCCAGAAGAGAGAATCTCAAAATTAACTTATTCCCTCATTTTAAGTAAAGTTGGCTAAATAATAATGACATATTTATAATTAGTGGCTTTTTGAGAAGGATGATGATAACGCACATTATACTTCAGAGTTACCATCTTGTAGGTCTTTTAAAAACAAAAAGTCAATAGGCTTCCTCTGCCTGGAGACTGTGCAAGTGGTACCATTTTGTCATTGGCTCCTAGCTGCCAGCCCAAGATGACATAAATTCAGCCAAAGAGAGCAAACTTAAGTTGATAGCATCTGCAACGTGTTTCAGAGCTATTATTTTTGAATAGATATCAGAAAACATCTTTTTTGAGGGTTGGGGGAAAAGGGTTTGGAGGGACTACTATTATGAAGATCCACTGAGCTGCTTTAGCGTTGTACTAGTATCTTAAACCAAAGAGCAAGATTCCATTTTAATCTCCTTTTCCATGAATTTTTAACTTTGTCCATTAAAAAAAAAAACCTCTCCACTGAAATACATTCTTTATTAGCCAAGTGAGTATTTATTATAACACCTTTCACAAATTGTATTATTGTTTGATCCTCATAATCTGGTGAGGTACTTAGAGCAAATATAAAATTATCCCTATTCTTTTGAATAAGAAAACAGGTTCAGAGAGATTAAGTGACTTGGATGTTAGTTCAGCAGAGCCACGATTTGAAACTAGGTCATTACTTCTTAGTCTGTGCCTTTTCCCACTATACTTGAGTGCTTTCTGCTTCACAGAATTATAAACATGAATATTTACTGCTCATATTTTTCATTCAAAAGTGCATTGATTTTGTAAATTAAGGCATTTCTGCCCATTTTCATGGTTTTCAAACACTTTCATCCATAAGGAGCTCCCTTTGAAAGCTTTTGTGAACATCTTTTATCTCATCTTTCAAAGAAGAATAAATGACTAGTGATTGGTCAGATTCCAGTTCCAGGGAAACTGATTAGAAAAGATGCACAGGTACCAGTGTGCTCACAGCTTTCTTACAGTTACACGCATTATTGTGTAGAGCCTCTTCAGCACGATGCCCAGATGACCTGATCACCAAGCCAAATGTGAAGTCCTGGATCCCAACCTCAAAACCCATAATCTCATCTTCTCCAATGAGTAGGGATAAATGTACAATAAGTAGGAGATTTCTACAGATGAAACATCCTTAAAACAAGTTCTAAAAACACTGTGATGGCTTTCAAATTTCCCAGAATCCTTATATCCAATATGGTTGAACTCTTCTCAGAAAAAGAAACTTATTTGAATTGCAAAATCTTAAAGATGTCTTAAAATAGGTGACCTTTAAGGTACACTCTAAACTTGAAACTGATACTTGAACACACCTTCACCATCTGATTTGATATTGTCAAAATGTATGAGGAATTAGAGCTCTAGTAATTTTGGAGTAGTTGTCTCAAAATAATATAATTCTACATGATGGATTTTTTTTCCTATTTAATTAAACTTCACATTAGAACAGGATTTTTCAGCCTCAGCACTACTGACATTTTGAACTGGGTAATTCTTTGTTGTTGGGGGACGTTCTGTTCATTGTAGGCTGTTTAGCAACATCCTTGGCGATCAATCATTAATCTTTTTGTCTCTATGCATTTGCCTATTCTGGAAATTTCACATCAATGGTATGCAATAAGTGGCCTTTTGTGTCTGCCTTCCTGCAATTAGAATGTTTTCAAGGTTCATCTGTGTTGTCACATTTTAACAGTACTCCATTCCTTTTTATGACTAAATAATATTCCATTGTATGACTGTACCACATTTTGTTTAATCCACTCATCAGCTGATAGACATTTAGGCTGTTTCCACTTTCTGGCTATTGTGAATAATGTTGTTATGAACATTCGTGTATAAGTTTTTGTGTGGACATATGTTTTTTATTTCTCTTTCATAGATACCTAGGAGGGGCATTAATAGATACCTATGTTTAACCTTTTGAGGAACTGCCAAACTTTTGCACAGTGGCTATACCATTTTCCAGTTCCACGAACAACATATTAGAATTCTAATTTCTCCACATCCTTGCCCATACTTGTTATTCTCTTGTCTTTTTTGTAAGGGCCATCTGAGTGGGTGTGTGTGTCTCATTGGGGCTTTGATTTGCATTTCTCAAATGACAAATTAAATTGAACATATTTTCAAGTGCTTCTTGGCCATTTGTATATCTTTGGAGAAATGTCTGTTCAAATCCTTTGCCTGTTTTTTAATTGGGTTGTCTTTTTTTTTTTTTTTTTTTTTTTGCGGTACGCGGGCCTCTCACTGCTGTGGCCTCTCCCGTTGCGGAGCACAGGCTCCAGACGCGCAGGCCCAGCGGCCGTGGCTCACGGGCCCAGCCACTCCGCGGCATGTGGGATCCTCCCGGACCGGGGCATGAACCCGTGTCCCCTGCATCGGCAGGCGGACTCTCAACCACTGCGCTACCAGGGAAGCCCTGGGTTGTCTTTTTATTGTTGTTTGTAAGAGTTGTTTATATGTTCGGAATACTAGACCCTTATCAGATACATGATATGCAGATGTTTTCTCCCATTCTGAGGGTTGTCCTTTCATTTCCTTGATCGTGCTATTTGAGTCACAGATGTTTTTCATTTTAATGAAGTCCAGTTCATTTTTTTCTTTGCTTGTGCTTTTGTTGTCATATCTTTGAAAACAAGTTGCCTAATCCACGGTCACAGATTTTTCACCTGTGTTGCCTTCTAAGAATTTTATAGCTTCAGCACTTATATTTAACTCTTTGATCTGTTTTAAGTTGGTTTTTGTATATAGTATGAGGTAGGGATCAAACTTTATTCTTTTACATATGGATACCCAGTTGTCCCACCACTATTCGTTGAAAAGACTAATCTCTCCATTGAAAGATTTCAATACCCTGGTTGAAATCAACTGACCAACCATAAATGTATGGATTTATTTCTGGACAGTCAATTCTATTCCATCAGTCTACATGCCTGATTGTATGCCAGTACTACACTGTTTTTATTAACTAATTTTTCATACTAAGTTTTGAAATTGGGAATATGAGCCCTCCAACTTTGTTCTTTTTTCAAAATTATTTTGGCTATTCTGTATTTCTTGCAAATTCACATGAATTTTAGGATCAGCTTGTCCATTTCTGAAAAATGGCAGTTGGAATTTTGATAGAGATTGCATTGAACCTGTAGATCACTTTGGGGTATATTGCCATCTTGACAGTATTAAAGTCTTCCAGTTCATGAACACATGATGTCTTTCCATTTGTGTAGATCTTTAATTTCTTTACAGTGTTTTGTAGTTTTCAGTATAGAACTCTTGTGCTTCTTTGGTTAAATTTATTCCTAAGTATTTTATTCTTCTTGAAGCTGTTGTAAATTTGTTTTTTGTGTTTTAGTTTCATTTTCAGATTGTTCATTGCTGCAGTATAGTTATGCAACTGATATGTTGTGTTATTTTGTATCCTGCAACTGCTGAATTTGCTGAATTTGTTTATTAGCTCTAGTAAGTTTTTGGGGTAGATTCTTTAAGATTTGCTATACATAAGATCCTGTCATTTCCAAGTAGAAATAGTTTTGTTTCTTCCTTTCCAATCTGGATGACTTTCACTTCTGTTTCCTGCCTAACTGCCCTAGCTAGAACCTCCAGTATAATGCTAAATAGCAGTGGTGAAAGTGGGCATGTTGTATTGGTCCTGAACTCAGAGGGAAAACTTTCAGTTTCAGTATGTTGTTAACTGTGGGTTTTTCATAGATATCCTGTATCAGATTGAAAAAGTTCCCTTTTTTCCTAGTTTGTTAAGTATTTTTATCATGAAAGGGTGTTGGATTTTGTCAAACACTTTTTCTGCATCTATTGAGAAGATTATGTGGTTTTGCTTTCAGCCTCTTGTATAGTTTATTATATTAATTGATTTCATACACTGAACGAACCTTGTGTTCCTGGGATTACACTCACTTGGTTATGGTTTATAACAGTTTTTGTATGCATCTAGATTTAGTTTGCCAGTATTTTGTTGAGGATTTTGCCTTTACCTTTATAAGGGATATTGTTCTGTAGTTTCATTGTAATATATCTGTCTGGCTGTGATATCATGATACTGGCCTCAGACCAAGTTAGGAAGTGTTCCCTCCTCTCCTGTTCTTAATTCTTCTTTAAACAGTTGGTTAAATTCACCAGCTAAGCCATCTGGGCTTTGTTGGAATGTTTTTGATTACTAACTTAATGTCTTTACTTATTATAGGTCTATGATATTTTCTGTTACTTTTTGAGACAGTTTTGGTAGTTTCTAGAAATGTGTCCATTTCATCCAGGTTATCTAATTGGTTGGTATACAGTTGTTCATTGTATTCCTTTATAATCCTTTTTATTTTTCTAAGGTCAGTAGTAATGTTCACACTTTCATTTCTGATTCTAGTCATTTAAGTCTTCTCTTTTTTTTTCGGTCAATCTAGCTAAAGTTTTTATTGATTTTTCACTGAAGCAACTTTGGGTTTTGTTGATCTTTTCTATTGTTTTTCTACTCTCTACTTCATTTATTGCCACTCTAGTCTTTATTATTCCTTTATTTATGCTTCTTCGTTTTCTAGTTTCTTAAGGTGGGAGATAAAGCTATTGATTTCAGTTCTTTCTTCTTTATAAGGTAAACATTTACAGCTATAAATTTCCCTCTTAGCACTGCTTTTGCTGCATCCCATAAATTTTGGTATATTTTATATTTTGTTTTCGTTTATCTCAAGGTATTTTCTCATTTCCCTTGTGATTTTTTTCTTTCTTTAATTATTTGGGATGTTTAATTTATATATATCTGTGAATTTTCCATATTTTCTTCTGTTAATTTCTAACTTCATTCTATTGTGATCAGAGAACATAATTTGTATGATTTCAGTCTTTTAAATTTTATTTGACTTGTTTTATGGTCTAATGTATAATCTGTCCTAGAGAATGTTCCATGTGCACTTGACAAGAATTAATATTATTCTTTTGTAGTGTTTTTCTTTTGCAGTGTTTTACAGATGTCTCTTAGATTTATTTGTTATAGGGTGGTGTTCAAGTGTCTATTTCCTTGCTAAATTTCTTTCTAGTTCTGTTATCGAAAGTGGGGGCATTAAAATTTCTAACTAGTATTACTGGGTTATTTCTCTTTTGTTAGGTTTTGCTTCATCTTGTTGTTTGGTGCATATATGTTTATATTTGTTACTCACTTTTATCATTATACACTGTCCATCTTTGTCTCTGGAGACAATTTTGGTGTTGTCTGCTTTATCTGATATTAGTATAGCCACTCTTGTGTGTGCTGTTTGAATGGAATGTGTTTTTCCATCTTTTTATTTTCAGTTTACTTCTGTCTTTAAGTCTGAGTCTCTGTAGACAGCATATAGTTGGATCATTTTCTTAAATCCATTCTGCCATCCTCTGCCTTTTAATTTGAGAGTTTAATCAGTTGATATTTAATGTAATTATTGGCAAGGAGGACTCTTTTGTTCCTTAGTTCCTCCATTACTATCTTCTTTTGTATTAAAGTTTTCTAGTGTGATAATTTTAATTCGCTTGTCATTTCTTTTACTCTATTTTTTGAGTTATTTTCTTACCGGTTGCCCTGGAGATTACATAGTCTCTATATATCTCTATATTAGATTATTATTGTTGCAGATTTCATCTTTATATATTTTGTGCCTGTCCACCTAGATTTATAATTACTGTTGATGCAGTTGTCTTTTTAATAAGGAAGGGAAAAGGAGTTATAAACAAAAGATACATTTACACTGTCTTGTGCATTTGCTTATGTAGTTACCTTTCCTTGTGTACTTTATTTCTTCATGTGTATTTGAGTTACGGTGTAGCGTCTTTTCATTTCAGCCTGAAGAACTCCCATTTGCATTTGCTGGAGGGCAGGTTTGCTAATGATGAACTGCTTCAGTTTTTGTTATTTGGGAATGTATTAATTTCTCCTTCATTTTTGAAGGATTGTGTTGCCAGATATAGAATTCTTGACTAACTCTGAATTCTTACAGCACTTTGAATAAGTCATCCTACTGTCTTCTGGCCTGCCCCTGGATAGTTTCTGATGAGAAATCACTTGTTAGTCTTATTAAGAATCGCTTGAACATAATGAGTTGCATCTTTCTTGCTGCTTTCAAGATTCTGTCTTTAGCTTCTGATAGTTTATGATGTGCCTATGTGTGGACCTTTTTGCGTCTATTCTTTTGGAGTTTGTTGGGCTTCTTGGATATTTTTCATAAAATTTGGCATATTTTTGGCCACTATTTGTTTAAATATTCTTGCCGCCCCCTTCTCTCCTCCTTATGTGACTCCCATTATGCATATGTTGGTGTATTTCATGGTGTCCCACAGGTCTCTGAGCCTCTGTTTGGTATTTTTGTTTGTTTGTTTTTTTCCATTTCAAGTTTACTGATTCTTCTGCCTGCTCACATCTGCTTTTGAGGCCCAATAGTGAATTTTTCATTTCAGTTGTTATACATTTCTGTTCCAAAATTTCCATTTGGTTCAGTTTCATAATATCTCTTTATTAATCTACTCAATTTAATGACACATTTTTGTTTTTACTTTCCTTTAAGTTCTTTAGACATAGTTTATGTCATGGAACACAGTTAAAACAGCTTCGTCTAGAAAGATCAACATCTAGGCTTCCTCAGTCAGCTTCTGTTCTTTTGTGCATTTGCTGTACTTTCTTATTTCTTTGCATACCTTGTAATTTTTTTTGAAAACTGGATATTTCAAATATTACAATATGGCACTTCTTCCCCCTTTGCAGTGTTGGTTGTTTTCGATGTGTATTGTAGATGTTGTGTGTTTAGTTTAGACTGTTTGAACTAATTCTGTAAAGGTTGTATTCTTTGTCCATTGTGGACCCTGAAGTCTCTGTTCCATTTGCTTAGTGTCAATTAATGATTGAACAGTGGTTTTATTAAATATCTGGAAACAATAAAATTTTCCAATCTTTGCCCAGGGGCTCAGTGTGTGTGTTAGGGTGAGCCTTTAACTTTTAACTCCTGGAGTTTACAATTCTGCCTTAGCCTTTACTTCCAGCTTCCATAGAGATTCAAGGTCAATAGGAGGTGAAATCCTAGGGCCTTCTTAGATCTTTCCTGAAGCCATGCATTTGGCCTTCTAGATTTCCAGAATATGTCAGACCTTTTCAAAGCTCCAGACTTTCCTTCTAAGCTTTCTGGTTAGTTTATTGTTTGACCCCAACTGTTATCCATCACCTCAAGCAACAGCAAACTAAGACATTAGCATGAACATTGCCAACAAATCCCTCACCCCCAGCCACACATTGCAACCATGCCCCCTACCGCTGAAATATAGCACTTGAGCACTGAGCCAGGTCTGAGTTAGGCAAAATAAAGACACTCTTTTTGAGGTGGTCTTCTAGGGAGCCACCAGAATGGTCAGAACAAATAATTAGAATTCTTTGCAAATAAGGTTCATTTTACTACCTCTGGTACTAGCAATGTGGGCTGTTATTTTCATGACTACTGCTAAGCTGGAGAGTAGGGGATGGGACTGGGTAAGTTAAAAACACCATAAAGTTTGCTATTCTTAACCAAGAATCAGTGGCGGGGCTGGGGGTGGGGTGGGTGTTGGAATAAGCATTGTCTGGGTTGCTGCAAGCCTTTGAGGGTTCCAGAAACATTGGTTCTGACCGTTTATGCCTTATTCTTTGCTTCTAGGGGGGGTGGAATCTGGAGTTCCTTACTCCACCATTTTTGCTAATTTCACTCTTTTTTAAAATTTTTATTGGAGTGTAGTTGATTTACAACATTGTGTTAGTATCTGCTGTACAGCAAAGTGAATCAGTTATACATATATCCACTCTTTTTTAGATTCTTTTTCCATATAGGTCATTACAGAGCGCTAATTTCACTCTCTTATATTAAAAGTGCTTTTTGTAAAACCCAAATGTTTTTTCTCTGAAGTCTCTCCAGTTCTGAAAAATGGAAAATACTATCATGGCCCTTTGGTTTGGAAAATGAATTCATATTCGCCAAAAGCCAGCATTAGAGCTCTTGCAAACTGTTTTACTGTTGGTCTTAACTTTACAATCTATCGTCTTGTACATTGGCTGCTACACAAGTGGTCCTGAACTGTCACAAGTTCAACTTTGGAACAAATGAGCTTTTTTGTAAAGAAGTTGCAGTTGTTTGAAAAGTACATATTTATGCCTTTTCCACCAAACTGCTTTTCTTGGGAAACCTAGGAAATTCTTATAGCAGCTGACAAACATTTCAAGCCACTCTATGGTGGTACTGCCCACCATCCAAAAGTTTCAGCAGTAGTGTCATCTTTATCTGTTTGGTGGTATTTGAGCAACTGATTGATTTAGTAGTGTTTTTCAGACTGCTCTGAAGAACTGTCATGAACTATAGTGGTAACTCCAGGAGATGGGGTCTAACACAGAGAAATCTACCCAGGTTTTATTACATACCTTATTTCCAGTGAAGCTTTTCTTTGAAGAAAGAGTTCTGGGGTTTTAAAATTTATTTCAAATGCCATTTGTTATATTATATTTTTATGTAATTTTAGTGAAATTAATTGAAAATAGAAAAAATTATGGTGCTGATTTAGGGATTGTAAAACGTGTTTTTTCACTTATCACAAATGATTTTTAAAAATCTAAACATCTTTCAAAACCAAATCATATAATACACTAGAAGTAGTTTTACTAAGTTTGCAACAAGTGGCAGAGATTAGAACTCATGCATTTAGTATATTTCAAAAAAATTTTTATATTCCAAAATTTTGATCAAATATTGTGCTATAAAAAATGCCTTGGATAATTATTCTTTAATCACGTATGTGGAAAATGTGGCTTTTCTTCTACAACCTAGTAAGCTTTTCACAGTATCACTGTGGCTTTTAAATTTTTACTCAACAGAGTAAGCTTGAAACCACACATACCACTTAAATTAAACTATGGATTCATGTATGCTTTTTCCTATAAAATATATGAAACTCAAATCTGTAATTTGAAATTCAAAAGTGGTTTTATTTTCTTTAGTAGAAATAAAAGCTTGATTTTTAAAAATCCAAACCGAGGAAACAATTGTGTACTTTGGTACATTTCTCTATTAATATTGATTATATACCATGTGGTCCATTAATTAATAAAGGCAATCACTTCAGAATTCACGAGTGGCAGAAGTCACTGAGTACTTTGGGAAATAAGAGGAGAAAGCTTTTGTTGAGGATCATTGAGGAAGATTCTAAGGCAAAAAGGGGCAGAATAAGCAAAAATCTAGAGGTTCATTATAGGCACTCAGAACATACACGTTAAGTAAATGAATGAAGGCATTTAAGTTGGCGTATTGAGGGTCACTGAGAAAACATACTGACTGGAAGACAGTTCCTGCAAGAAATTGGTGAGAGATATGCTACAGTCCAGATTTTGGTGGGCCTTGTTAAAGTTCTGGCTTAATCTTTATAAGGAGAAGAAGGTTTGATAGAGGTTTGGAAATGAGGCTTGGGGCTGATAGTGGAGACAATGTGAAGTTTTAGGGCAGTGCTTTCCAAACTCTGTTTAAGTACAAATACAAGTTTGATGGTAAGCCTGGCATTCCAATTTCAGTTTTACCGGTTTCAGCAAAACAGCTTCACTGATCTGATTGCTTCCCATATAGATTAGTATTATGACTTTGTATAAAATATGCTTTATCAGTATGATATCACTTCTACCTGCTTTATGTGTTGGGGGTTCTGCATAAGCGTTACTTTTTAAAACGAAGCATTTTGCAGCTAAGGGCTTGAAAACTCTTGTTTTAGGAAAATGGATTAAAGCAGGTAAAACTACAGACAAAGAGCAGAGTTACGAGGTTCTTGTGTTCAGACTTCTTTGGTAACATTTACACAGTAGCATTCCTTTCAGAAATATTTAATGGTACCAGATTATTAGACAGTTGTAATGGCTAAAGTGTTCAGAGGATGCTACAATATTCATGACTCATAATCAAAATGACATTAAGGCTATCCCTCTTCAAAATTACATCATTTAGTTGTGTGGAATACTTGCTGTTAATGCAGGTGTCCCAGAGCCTTTCTTCCTTTCTCATGTCCTCCTGTGACCTGTGCACTGCTGAACTAACATGGGTCTCACTGAATATGATTAAGAAAAAACATCTCTGATGGAGAAGTCTCTGTATACTGAATGTTAAATAATAATGTCTTTTGGAAAATGGCAGCAAAATATTTGAAAGGATGACTAAAGAAGTAAAAAGAACAAAACTTAACAATTCTATAAATGTTTTGTTTATTGGGGTGGGGAATGGGAAGAGCTGCTGGTAAGAGAGGATACGAAGAGAAGAGATGTCTACTTTCATTTCCTTGTAGCCCAGCCCCATTCAGCCAAATCCTGACATACTTTACTGAAAATAAATTTCCTATTCAGCAGCACATAATAACCTAAAGATCAAGGCATCTTAACTGGGCTGTTTTCAGATGAAAGAACTGTTCATTTGGCTTGAAAAGATATTCAAGAAAATATCTACTACAGTTTTTTCTTGTTTACCTCAGGTTTTCTGGTTACCTATTAACCAAAATTTCAGAACTACTTTAGTTCTGGATGTCTAACAACTATCTAAGGGAAGGTGAGGCTTGGGGGAAGATGAGATGATACTTAGGAATACATACCACCTTAATATAAGAGACAATTAAATTACAATTATGAAGGTATGTATTTTTCAGTGAGGACAACTAATATATTACCACAGTATTTTCTTTTTTATCGAGTGTTAAAAATGCTAATTTGAAGGTACTACTCTGAAAAACTTACATAAAAGATAGTGGGGGAGGTGAAGAAAAGGAGGAAAGCAAGCCCATGGCATTACCCTATTTGTAGTTCATTACCCTATTTGTAGTGCCTACATTGCCCTTCTTTCGTTCAGCTCTAAAATGAGGATTACAGAATTCATTTAAATTTTTTTAATTATAGAATTATTTTTCACTTAGTAGGTAAAATGTACATCTTTTGATTTCCTTCAGTTTCAGCTTTCTCGTGCTTTCATGCTCAGTTTTATGCAGAATAGTTGTTTTGTTAAACAAAACTTTTTTGTTTATGTTTTTTTCATTGGTTAAAATTGAAAGGGAAAGTTAGATATTTATCTGAAAAATGGAAATATTTATAGAAGAATTATATTTAACTATCAACCTATTAAATTTGAATTTTGTCAGTACTATGCATAATCTTATTACCAGGCTATTTATCATTGTGTTGACAAACCAACTTGCTGTCCTGTAGAAAATGTACTAGGAAATACATTACCCATATAAAATAAAACTTTCAACCTATTTAATGAATAGTTGATGACTGTTAGCCCTTTGGGTTTAGAAGTGACTGAGAAAGTGAGGAAGTACCACTTTTGCCTCATCATTATTTTGAAATCCTGTTTATAAGCTATATAATTCCCAAGGCCATGAGTCTAGCACCTTTCCAGGTATTAACTGTTGTAACAAAGACAGAATTTGATTTTATTTACCTAGTGAAGTCTAATTTAAACCTCACATCCTAGTGAGATCTTAGAAATAACATGTACTATGACCTGTAACTAGTCCCAGTACTCTGTGTATGTCCTCTCTCTTTTGGGGCTCCTAAAAGAGAAATTTAACGTAAGTATGATGATCATTAATACTAAACACCCCACCCCTAATTTTTTTTAGAAAGTAGTATAGGATAATTTAGTAAGTTATTTGATAGAATTGGCACATGATTTTTTTAAAGAAATGGAAATTGAGAAACACAAAAAAGTTAAAGACGTGGCAGAAGAATTATTATCATAGGACCAAAGGTTGCAGGAACTAACATTCCGAATTTACTGGGCATAACGGACTTAGAACATGGAGAAACAAACGGGCAAAAAACAACCCATACTAGCTCCAAGGGCCTAAATAATCCTACATTTAATAAAATGATTCACTCTGCCATTTGGGCTTGGAAATTAGGTAAAATTACTGAGATAACTAGAAAATGTCTGTCATGAAATGATTTGTTTAGGGTCCTCTAATAGTAAAAGGTGTAAGTCTCTAGAACCTACTGAAAAATTGACTCAAGAAGCATGTAAGAAGAAGCCAGAGAAGCCAAGTCGTACATAATAGTTCTTTCTGTTTTATAGTAGTTAGCTTTGGATGTTTCTGTGGTCTTACTAGCTTCGCCCTCTTTCCACAGAGGCTGTTGAAGGTATCTATCATTTCTGTGTTTGGTCATCTTTTTGCTCCAGATATGCACCTTTAAAAGTACTTTTGGTTCCTAGGGCCCTTTGAGCTGGGGTTTGTTCAAAATGGTTGGTGACTTGATTCTAGGATTATTTGATGAGACATGCCCTTTTTATGTCTGTCACTCATTTTAACATTCATTGAACACACTGAGTGAAAGATAGGTTCTGAACTTTTCAATGGCAGCTGATAACAATGATAGCAGATAATCTTGGGGAGACATTTAGGGAATAGCGATAGTAGACAAGTTTGGTCCAAAAGAAAAAGGTTTATTACTACCTGGTTTTCCCTAAACTAGCCAGTGTGGGTGGGAAGAGGCTCTCCCAAGCGCCAAGTAGCAAACATGATTTCTGAGGGCAGACCAGGAATCACTTGTTTGAATCATCGTGCTATTCTTACCCACGTCTCTCTTGTTAATGAGAGTTCATTGTTTCTGTTTTTTACTCCTCCTCTGGACATTCTGTTTATTTTACTATTCTCAATCTGCACACTAAACACTGCGTATTTAAAGGTTTCAGTCTAATTAAGTTCAAATCCATTTTAAGATAGATATTGTAGCCTTTAAAAGTTATACTTAAAAGGTACTTAAAATGATTAGAGGACACCACTCATTCCACTGATAAACTATTATTTTAAGATTGTCTATTGAGGGGCAATTATTTGACTTTAAAACGCTGAGGTTATGGAAACTGGATTATAATATTTTAGAGCAGTATTAAAAGTAATACCTCTAAGAATTTATTAATAAAGCTTATAAACCTCTCTATTGCTCTGTCTTGAAAAGACAGTCTGACTCTGTCTGTAGGCATTCATTCTTTGTGGCGTGATTGGTCGACAAGGAGTAAACAACTTACTGTAAATGGGCACCACGCCAGCTGGCTTCAAGCAGCCTCAAGCTTGTGATTTGCAGTCAGGGTTAGGAAAATGCCTTTTAACTTATTCATTTCCGCTTCTTTTAAACAGGGAAAAAAGGCACAACTATACTGATTTAAGTACCTCACAAGATCTTTAGGAATCCCATGGAACTTATCAGTACTATTTCACTGGGTCTGAATACCTCTCACGTAACAATGATAAGTTTTAAAAGGCAGTTTTAAATATTAAAAGAAATTTTTCGAATTGGCTTGCCCTCACCTTGTCTATTTGGGATTCTGTTTGGGAGCTTCTCTGACCTAGTTTCAAAGAATTTAATTTACTGGCCAACACTATTTTGGGAAAAAAATGTTGTACAAAAAACTGAGTTTGGGCTTCCCTGGTGGCACAGTGGTTGAGAGTCCGCCTGCTGATGCAGGGGACACGGGTTCGTGCCCTGGTCTGGGAGGGGATCCCACATGCCGCGGAGCGGCTGGGCCCGTGAGCCATGGCTGCTGAGCCTGCGTGTCCGGAGCCTGTGCTCCACAATGGGAGAGGCCACAACGGTGAGAGGCCCGCGTACGGCAAAAAAAAAAAAAAAAAACTGAGTTTTTTTTTTCACTTTATTTTTTTACTTACATAAGATAAACCCAAAAAATATCTTGGAAAAGAGGGAAAGAACTTACCTTTCCTCTAAAGATGTAGTATGCCCAAAGCAATTGTTTGGAGCTGATGAATCATTTAACCACCTAAGCCAACTGAGGGTCATCCCTGCATGAAAAGTGGAGGCTCCTGAATTTTGTACAATTTTTTATTGAAAAACTAGTCAAGGCCTAATGGTCTTCTTGAATATTCTATTATACTGTATCCACAATTCAAGAAATGCTTGTGGTTAGTTTTTTTTTTTTTTAATTAAGGTTAGAGCAGTTTTGTGGAACCAAATTATTAATTTGAAGGTTTCTAAAAGATTTTTGTAGATTTTTATTTACTTGGAAATTGGATGAAGGACATTTTGTCTAAATTAAAATTTACTTTAAAAATTAAAGCATTAGGGGGGACCTTCAAGATGGCAGAGGAGCAGGACATGGAGAGCACCTTCCTCCCCACAAATACATCAAAAATACATCTACATGAGGAACAACTCCTACAGAACGCCTACTGAACGCTGGCAGAAGACCTCAGACTCCCCAAAAGGCAAGAAAATCCCCACGCACCTGGGTAGGGCAAAAGAAGAAAGAAAAAACAGAGACAAAAGAATAGGGACGGGACCTGCACCTCTGGAGGGAGCTGTGAAGGAGGAAAAGTTTCCATACACTAGGAAGCCCCTTCATGGGCGGAGACTGCGGGTGGTGGAGGAGGGAAGCTTCGGAGCCATGGAGGAGAGCATAGCAACAGGGGTGCAGAGGGCAAAGCAGAGAGATTCCTGCACAGAGGATCAGTGCTGACCTCACCAGCCCGAGAGGCTTGTCTGCTCACCCGCTGGGGCGCACAGGGGCTGGGAGCTGAGGCTCAGGCTTCGGAGGTCAGATCCCAGGGAAAGAACTGGGGTTGGCTGCATGAACACAGCCTGAAGAGGGCTAGTGCACCACAGCTAGCCGGGAGGGAGTCCAGGAAAAACTCTGAACCTGCCTAAGAGGCAAGAGACCATTGTGTCGGGGTGCGCGAGGAGAGGGGATTCCTTCCCTGTCTGCCCACAGAAGGCAGAGCACTGCCTAAACAAGCTACAGAAACAGGTGTGAGCCGTGGCTGTCACCTCGGACCCCAGAGATGGGCATGAACCGCTATTGCTGCTGCTGCAGCCATCAAGAAGCCTGTGTGCGAGCACAGGTCACTCTCCACACACCCGCCCCCGGAGCCTGTGCAGCCCGCCACTGCCAGGGTTGTGTGATCCAGGGACAGCTTCTCTGGGAGAACACATGGCGCGCCTCAGGCTGTTGTGATTTCGTGTTGGCCTCTGCTGCCGCAGGCTCGCCCCGCATTCCAATTATAACTACCGTACCCCTCCCTCCCCCCGGCATGCGTGAGCCAGAGCCTCCTAATCAGCCGCTGCTTTAACGCCGTCCTGTCTGGGTGGGAACAGAAGTCTGAGGGCAACCTACACGCAGAAGTGGGGCCAAAACCAAAATTTAACCCCAGGAGCTGTGCAAACACAGAAGAGAAAGGGAAATCTCTCCATGCAGCCTCAGGAGCAGTGGATTAAATCCCCACAATCAACTTGAGGTACCCTGCATTTGTGGAATACCTGAATAGACAATGAATCAACCCAAAATTGAGGCAGTGGACTTTGGGAGCAACTGTAGACTTGGGGCTTGCTGTCTGCATCTGATTTGTTTCTGATTTTTATGTTTATTGTAGTATAGTTTTTAGCACTTCTTATCATTAGTAGATTTCTTTATTGGTTTGGTTGCTCTTTTTTTATTATTTTTTTATTTTAATAATTTTTAATTTTTAATTATTTTATTTATTAAAAAAAATATTTTTTTCCTTTCTTTTTTACTCCCTTTTCTTCTGAGCCATGTGGCTGACAGTGTCTTGGTGCTCCGGCCTGGTGTCAGGCCTGAGCCTCTGAGGTGGGAGGGCAAGTTGAGGACATTGGACCACCAGAGACCTCCCAGCCTCATGTAATATTAGTCGGCGAGAGCTCTCCCAGAGATCTCCATCTCAACACTAAGGCCCAGCTCCACCCAGCAGCCAGCAAGCTCCAGTGCTAGACACCCTATGCCAAACAACTAGCAAGACAGGAACACAACCCCACCCATTAGCAGAGAGGCTGCCTAAAATCATACTAAGTTCGCAGACACCCCCAAAACACATCACCGGACACGGCCCTGCCCACCAGAACACAGGCACCAGTCCCCTCCACCAGGAAGCCTACACAAGCCACTGAACCAAACTCACCCACTGGGGGCAGACACCAGTAACAATGGGAACTACGAACCTGCAGCCTGTGAAAAGGAAACCCCAAAGACAGTAAGTTAAACAAAATGGGAAGACAGAGAAATATGCAGCAGATGAAGGAGCAAGGTGAAAACCCACAAGACCAAACAAATGAAGAGAAAACAGGCAGTCTACCTGAAAAAGAATTCAGAGTAATGATAGTACAGATGATCCAAAATCTTGGAAACAGAATGGAGAAAATACAAGAAATGTTTAATAAGCAATGTTTAACAAGCACCTAGAAGAACTAAAGAGCAAACAAACGATGAAGAACAACACAAAAAATGAAAAATTCTCTAGAAGGAATCAATAACAGTATAAGTGAGGCAGAAGAACGGATAAGTGACCTGGAAGATAAAATAGTGGAAATAACTACTGCAGAGCAGAATAAACAAAAAAGAATGAAATGAATTGAGGACAGTCTCAGAGACCTTGGGGACAACATTAAATGCACCAACATTCGAATTATAGGGGTCCCAGAAGAAGAAGAGAGAAAGGGTCTGAGAAAATACTTGAAGAGATTATAGTTGAAAATTTGCCTAACATGGGAAAGGAAATAGTCAATCAAGTCCAGGAAATGCAGAGTCCCATACAGGATAAATTGAAAGAGAAACATGCCAAGACACATATTAATCGAACTGTCAAAAATTAAATACAAAGAAAAATATTAAAAGCAGCAAGGGAAAAGCAACAAATAGCATACAAGGGAATCCCCATAAGGTTAACAGCTGATCTTTCAGCAGGAACTCTGCAAGCCAGAAGGGACTGGCAGGACATATTAAAGTGATGAAAGGGAAAAAAACCTACAACCAAGATCACTCTACCCAGCAAGGATCTCATTCATATTCCACGGAGAAAATTAAAACCTTTACAGACAAGCAAAAGTTAAGAGCATTCAGCATCACCAAACCAGCTTTACAGCAAATGCTAAAGGAACTTCTCTAGGTGGGAAACACAAGCAAAGGAAAAGACCTATAAAACAAACCCAAAACAATTAAGAAAATGGTAATAGGAACATACATATCAGTAATTACCTTAAATGTAAATGGATTAAACGCTCCAACCAAAAGACATAAACTGGCTGAATGGTTACGAAAACAAGACCCGTATATATGCTGTCTACAAGACACCCACTTCAGACCTAGGGACACATACAGACTGAAAGTGAGAGCATGGAAAAAGATATTCCATGCAAATGGAAATTAAAAGAAAGCTGGAGCAGCCATACTCATATCAGATAAAATAGACTTTAAAATAAAGACTATTACAAGAGACAAAGAAGGACACTACATCATGATCAAGGGATCAATCCAAGAAGAAGTTATAACAATTGTAAATATTTATGCACCAAACATACGAGCACCTCAATACATAAGGCAAATGCTAACAGCCATAAAAGGGGAAATCGACAGTGACCCAATAATAGTAGGGGACTTTAACATCCCACTTCACCAAGGGATAGATCATCCAAGATGAAAATACATAAGGAAACACAAGCTTTACATGACACATTAAACAAGATGGACTTAATTGATATTTATAGGACATTCCATCCAAAAACAACAGAATACACATTTTTCTCAAGTGCTCATGGAACATTCTCCAGGATAGATCATATCTTGGGTCACAAATCAAGCCTTGTTAAATTTAAGAAAACTGAAATTGTATCAAGTATCTTTTCCGACCACAATGCTATGAGACTAGATATCAATTACAGGATAAGATCTGTCAAAAATACAAACACATGGAGGCTAAACAATACACTACTTAATAACGAAGTGATCACTGAAGAAATCAAAGAGGAAATCAAAAAATACCTAGAAACAAATGACAATGGAGACACGACGACCCAAAACCTATGGGATGCAGCAAAAGCAGTTCTGAGAGGGAAGTTTATAGCAATACAATCCTACCTTAAGAAACAGGAAACATCTCGAATAAACAAACTAACCTTGCACCTAAAGCAATTAGAGAAAGAAGAACAAGAAAACCCCAAAGTTAGCAGAAGGAAACAAATCATAAAAATCAGATCATAAATAAATGAAAAAGAAATGAAGGAAACGATAGCAAAGATCAATAAAACTAAAAGCTGGTTCTTTGAGAAGATAAACAAAATTGATAAACCATTAGCAAGACTCATCAAGAGAAAAAAGGAGAAGACTCAAATCAATAGAATTAGAAATGAAAAAGGAGAAGTAACAACTGACACTGCAGAAATACAAAAGATCATGAGAGATTACTACAAGCAACTTATGCCAATAAAATGGACAGCCTGGAAGAAAGGGACAAATTCTTAGAAAGGCACAACCTGCCAAGACTGAACCAGGAAGAAATAGAAAATATGAACAGACCAATCACAAGCACTGAAATTGAAACTGTGATTAAAAATCTTCCAACAAGCAAAAGCCCAGGACCAGATGGCTTCACAGGCGAATTCTGTCAAACATTTAGGGAAGAGCTAACACCTATCCTTCTCAAACTCTTCCATAATATAGCAGAGGGAGGAACACTCCCAAATTCATTCTATGAGACCACCATCACCTTGATACCAAAACCAGACAAAGATGTCACAAACAAAACTACCGACCAATATCACTGATGAACATAGATGCAAAAATCTTCAACAAAATACTAGCAAACAGAATCCAGCAGCACATTAAAAGGATCATACACCATGATAAAGTGGGGTTTGTCCCAGGAATGCAAGGATTCTTCAATATATGCAAATCAATCAATGTGATACACCATATTAACAAATTGAAGGATAAAAACCATATGATCATCTCAACAGATGCAGAAAAAGCTTTTGAAAAAATACAACACCCTTTTACGATAAAATATCTCCAGAAAGTAGGCATGGGGGGAACTTTCCTCAACATAATAAAGGCCATATATGACAAACCCACAGCCAACATCGTTTTCAATGGTGAAAAGGTGAAACCATTTCCTCTAAGATCAGGAAGATGACAAGGATGTCCACTCTCACCACTATTATTCAACATAGTTTTGGAAGTTTTAGTCACAGCAATCAGAAAAGAAAAGGAAATAAAAGGAATCCAATTTGGAAAAGAAGAAGTAAAACTCTCAGTGTTTGCAGATGACATGAAACTATACATAGAGAATCCTAAAGATGCTACCAGAAAACTATTAGAGCTAATCATTGAATTTGGTAAAGTAGCAGGATACAAAATTAATGCAAAGAAATCTCTTGCATTCCCCTACACTAATGATGAAAAATCTGAAAGAGAAATTAAGACTCCCATTTACCACTGCAACAAAAAGAATAACATACCTAGGAATAAACCTACCTAAGGAGACAAAAGACCTGTATGCAGAAAACTATAAGACACTGATGAAAGAAATTAAAGATGATAGAAACAGATAGAGAGATTTACTATGTTATTGGATTGTAAGAATCAACATTGTGAAAATGACCATACTACCCAAAGCAATCTACAGATTCAGTGCAATCCCTATCAAACTACAAATGGCACTTTTCACAGACCTAGAACAAAAAATTTCACAATTTGTATGGAAACACAAAAGACCCCGAATAGCCAAAGCAATCTTGAGAAACAAAAACGGGGCTGGAGGAATCAGGCTCCCTGACTTCAGACTATACTACAAAGCTACAGTAATCAAGACAGTATGGTACTGGCACAAAAACAGAAATAAAGATCAATGAAACAGGATAGAAAGCCCAGAGATAAACCCACACACATATGGCCACCTAATCTTTGATAAAGGAGGCAAGAATATACAGTGGAGAAAAGACAGCCTCTTCAGTAAGTGGTGTTGGGAAAACCGGACAACTACATGTAAAAGAATGAAATTAGAACACTCCCTACCACCAAACACAAAAATAAACTCAAAATGGATTAAAGACCTAAATGTAAGGCCAGACACCATAGAACTCTTAGAAGAAAACATTTGCAGAACACTCTTTGACATAAATCACAGCAAGATCCTTTTTAACCCACCTCCTAGAGAAATGGAAATAAAAAGAACAATAAAGAAATGGGACCTAATGAAACTTCAAAGCTTTTACACAGCAAAGGAAACCATAAAAAAGATCAAAAGACAACCCTGAGAAGGGGAGAAAATATCTGCAAATGAAGCAACTGACAAAGGACTAATCTCCAAAATATACAAGCAGCTCATGGAGCTCAATATCAAAAAAGCAAACAACCCAATCCAAAAATGGGCAGAAGATCTAAATAGACATTTCTCCCAAGAATATGTACAGATTTTCACAAACACATAAAAGGATGCTCAACATCACTAATCATTAGAGAAATGCAAATCAAAACTATAATGAGGGGCTTCCCTGGTGGCGCAGTGGTTGAGAGTCTGCCTGCCAATGCAGGGGACATCGGTTCGTGCCCCGGTCCAGGAGGATCCCACATGCTGCGGAGCAGCTGGGCCCATGAGCCATGGCCGCTGAGCCTGTGCATCCGGAGCCTGTGCACCACAACGGGAGAGACCACAACAGTGAGAGGCCCGTGTACCGCAAAAAAAAAAAAAAAGGGCTTCTCTGGTGGCACAGTGGTTGAGAGTCCGCCTGCCGATGCAGGGGACACGGGTTCATGCCCCAGTCCGGGAAGATCCCACATGCTGCGGAGCCGTTAGGCCCATGAGCCATGGCCACTGAGCCTGCACGTCCGGAGCCTGTGCTCCACAACGGGAAAGGCCACAACAGTGAGAAGCCCACATACTGCCAAAAAAAAAAAAAAAAAAAAACCTATAATGAGGTACCACCTCACACCAGTCAACATGGCCATCATCAAAAAGTCTACAAACAGTAAATGCTGGAGACGGTGTGGAGAAAAGGGAACCCTCTTGCACTGTTGTTCGGAATGTAAATTGATACAGCCACTGTAAACACTATGGGGGTTCCCTAAAAAACTAAAAATAGAACTACCATATGACCCAGCAATCCCACTACTGGGCATATACCCTGAGAAAACCATAATTCAAAAAGAGTCACGTACCACAGTGTTCATTGCAGCACTGTTTACAATAGCCAGGACATGGAAGCAACCTAGGTGTCCGTTGACAGATGAATGGATAAAAAAGATGTGGCACATATATACAATGGAATATTACTCAGCCATAAAAAGAAATGAAACTGAGTTATATGTAGTGAGGTGGATGGACCTAGAGTCTGTCATGCGTAGTGAAGTAAGTCAGAGAAACAAATACCATATGCTAACACATATATATGGAATCTAAAAAAAAAAGGTTCTGATGAACCTAGGGGCAGGACAGGAATAAAGACGTAGACCTAGAGAATGGACTTGAGGACATGCGCAGGGGTAAGGGTAAGCTGGGACGAAGTGGGAGAGTAGCACTGACATATATATACTACCAGGTGCAAAATAGATAGCTAGTGGGAAGCAGCTGCATTGCACAGGGAGATCAGCTCGGTGCTTTGTGACCACCTAGAGGGGTGGGATAGGGAGGGTTGGGAGGGAGACGCAAGAGGGAGGAGATATGGGGATATATGTATACATATAGCTGATTCACTTTGTTATATTGCAGAAACTAACACAACATTGTAAAGCAATTATATTCCAGTAAAGATGGTAAGAAAAAAATTAGAGCATTATATCTAAGAAAAATATGTGTCTTTTGACAGTAAAATCTTACATTATCACTTAAGAATAAAGTAGTACATTAGTTTGTATCTTTCACCCTTAAATACTTTAAAACCTCTTTCAAACCTGAAAGTCTTTCAGGTAGGATTTAACTGCATGGCATAATACCTGATTATTAAAACAAGTCAGTTAGTTTTCTTTGGTGAAGAGACATTTATTGAGGTGGCATATGTTTCCCTTTCTAAGATCACTTAAATTCCTGTCTGTTCTTTCAATGCATTTAAAACTAATATAACTGCACGCTGTAAACAGAAGGACATTTGATTTTAGATAGCATGTCCTTTCATTGTTAAAATATGAAAATAATTTTTTTAGAGCATACAGTGTACTTTAGTGAATGTTTCAATTCTCCCTGAATCAGTATTTTTAAGTTTTCTTGGGCCATAAACCCTCTTGAGAATCTGATGAAAGTAACTGACCTGCTCCCAGAGAAAAACTTCACGAGACACAGATACATACAGTAGTTTATCATTTTACCAATGAGGAAATTCTTGGAACTAGCTAAAGCTCATTCATGAAACTCGAGTTAATAAATAAGCCCTATGGTTCTGTCAACATTTCAGAAAGAATAAAATCTAGAAGGGTTAGGTTTGAACATCTCTGTTGTTACCAAAGTTTACGGAACTCAAATAATGTGAAACTCCTTTCCTCTTGAAAAATAAAAAAAGCAGGTCAGAACTGGGATTAGCATTTGCCATTTCATACAATAATGCTTTACTTATTTTGAATTGTAATAATGGGCTAAAAATTAGGATATTTGATGATGTAAACAATACTAAGAAATTGGCCGTTATCTCTAAAAAGTATCCATGGCAGTTTACAAAAGAAAGTGAAGTCGGGACATTTATCTTAATTTGAATTAAACTAGAATTTAGTAATGACAGGGGCACCAAACAAATTATTTTGATTGTGTGCCCCAAGAATGTAACATATAAATTATATGTTCTGTCACTTCTAACTGGTGCAAAGACTGTGATGAGTAAAAAGTAGCTAGTCACCAAATTAGAATCCCCTGGGAAATTCTCGGGCTGTCGAGAAAATAGCAGATTTAATAAATTTGAATTTGGGGGCTCAGGGTTGGTTATTTATATACTGATAAAGCCTTCTAAATGCTTCAAATATTTCTTCTGAGAATTGCTGGTAACATGATAGCTGTGGCCATTATAGGAGTATTCTGTCATATTTAGATATTAACAATATTTTGTGACTGAAAAATTAACCCGGCATGTAAAAAAGGACACGTTATAGAAGATGTTGAGATTTTCAGCAATATGAATGAAAATGTTTTTCCTCTAATTGAGAACATGATAAATTACAATTACAGAAGGGGAACAGACTTCATGGCATTCCTCTATAAACCAAGAAGATATGTCCATGATAATCAATTCATGCTATTAAGTGAAATTTTAAGTTCACAATAATAAATTTTTGCTGTACCAATCTCAGAAAAAGTTTTTCATAAATATTATTTGTTTGGGATATAGGATTTATAAAGTGCACAGTAATCTTCTGATTGATCCTAGTCTAGGATCATTTCACTTATATATCTATATATATGTGAACATATATATGCATTTTATTTGTATATCATTTATTTCATTCACCACGTAATGTAGTACCAAGGCAAGCAGCATAAATTATAAAAGGGCAACATTTTGCTAAGCATTTTTATCATCCCTGCACTGCATCAAGTGTGTGTTTACCCACATGTGTCATTGTGCAAAATCTTAGAAAACCACAAAAAAAAAACCCAAAATTAAGGGAATGGGAATGTTGTGAGGGATTCAGCTATGCCTAAAATTACATAACAAAACCCACTTGATCTGTTAGGTCATCTTTAATACCTGTTTTAGATGTGTCCCAGGCCTCTCTGATCTCTTTGGAGTAAAATTGGTCTGAAAGTCTTAAATGGTTTTTGACCCATATTATTATTTCCTAATAAGCATGTGGTATAACTGGAAAGTTATGAAGCTATGACACTTGCTGGTCTAGTGCAGTATGTACAAACTACTGTCTTCCAATTACAAACCATTGGACAGCTTCTGCAAGATTGGTAGGGGGAAAACCTTTAAAAAGAAAGCCATTATTTCTTGTCATTTTACTTAGCTGAGAATGTAGTAGAACGAGTGAACTGATAAGAGGATGGAAATATTTTCTACAAACAGTTTAGTATTTATAAAATTCATTTCTAAGTGTTTAAAACACCATTTCCAAAAAATAAAATAATAAAAAAAATAAAACACCATTTCCCCTCTTTAAGCGATATGTTTCATGCCATAACACAACAGGGAGTATCTGAGTTATATGACGATTCTGCTCTGTCAGATGTTTTTGTTCATGGTGGTGGGGTAAATACAGCCCCGGACCCATCCATCCCCCCTTTTTTTTAATAAAAGAAAAAATTACTCTCACCTGCGTGCCTATAATGAAAATCTTGACTTTTTAAAAATGTTTGAAAAAATTTTAAGATCATGTTTTACAAAGTCAGGTGTGTGGAGTGTGGGCTGTTAAGAGTGTGGGCAAAATGACTGGACACAGATTGGTACAAAATAATGGAAGTCTTTCAGTGTCACTCTAAGGAGTTCGGATTTTATTCTGAAGGCGGTAGAGAACCATTATGTTTTTGACCGAGGATTGATTTGCTCTAAGCTGTATCTTAAAAAAATTACTCTGGCAGTCACCTGTAGGATTAGTTATATATTTATTGCTTTGTTTTATTTGAGGAAGGGAGAGCTGCAGAAGAGAGACCATATAGAAAGGTGGTTATATGAGCCATTAACAAAGATCAGGCAAGTAGGAGTAAAAGCATGAACTGGAGTGGTGGCAGTGGAGAAGGAAATACATGGACAGACGTGAGTCACTTGGAAGATATGATGAGGCAACCGATTGACCTTGGAGAATCACTGGTTTTTGTCTACACTATTGACATCTTTCCAAAGTTACCAATTACCTTCTTGTTCTTAAATCCAGTGGACACTTTGCAGGAACCTACTGTGTACCAGCCCTGTGCTAGATACCAGGATCCTGTTTGTAAAGGCTTCTTCCTATGGTTTTTGTAACATAGTACTCTTTCTAGTTTTCCTCCGTCTACCTCTCTGGCCTCCTCTTTGCAAGTTCCTCTTCCTTTGAGAGTTGCTCAGAGCTCTGAACTAGGCCTTCTTCTCACTTTCTCCCTCTTCCTGAATAATCTTATCTCTTCTGTTGCTTTGGCTACAAGCTGTCCACATGCAGTGGACACCTGTATTTTCTGTGTCTCCAGCTCAGATGCATTCTCTCGACCTCCTGACACTTACTTCCAACTACCTACTGACTGTCTTCTCTTGGATGAGTTATAGCCCTCTCAAGCTCAACATGTCCAAAATAATTCATCAACTTATTCCAAGCCATGCTTCCTTTTGCTTCCTTCTTTGATCTTATACTCTGTCCTGCAGCTAGAGCATTCAAACATACAGATAATGATCAGATCACTCCCCTGTTTCTAATGCCTTACGGTCTTCATTGCTTCAGGACAGTCTAACAGTTCACCGTGATTTCAAGGATTTTTAGGATCTGGCAATAAGCTTTTTATTGTGTAACCTTTCCAAACTGCTATTATTTCCCTCTTTCTTGCCTCTGTGCCTTTGCATAATGCTGTTGTGTATATATCACCCCATCTCTAACCCCATATCCTTTCCACCTGGCTAGCCAGCTCCTCCTCGTGGGTAGCCAAAAGCCAGCTAAAACTCACATCCTCAAGCAAGCCCGCTCCTGATCCCCCACATCTGGGTGAGATGTCCCTCCTTAGTACCAGGCATTTTCTCTATCCTAGCATTTATCCCATTGTATTACAGCTGCCTGTTTACTTCTCTCTGTCTCCCATTAGTCTAAAAGTTCTGTGAGAGTAGAGGACTGTGTCTGTCTTTTTCACTGTGATATACCCAGTGCCTGGTACATGATGGGTGCTCAATAAATATTAAATAAATATTCAAAATATTTATGCAAAAAACAAATGTGAAAAAGTGAGCAGGAAGAGAGAGGAAGTTGGAAGGCAAGGAAACAAGACTATGAAAGATGTAGGAAAGGAGCAGGATAAGAGGTAGAAGAGTTGAATTTGTTTTAGGAAATACTGTGTTTTAGACCACTGTAACTGAAGCAAAAAACTGAGGCCTGGGTGTGGGCAGAATCATCAAACGATGGGTAGTGGTAGGTGACAGAATGGAAAGATATCCAAGCTCCAAAGTAGACCTAGAAGGAGTAAAGTCCTCTGAAATGATAAATACTAGCAAGGAGGATTAGGGGATGGAACGATAAGCCTATTCCACGTACAGCTCTCGCACATAAGGGATTACTGAGTCATGGTAAAGAGAGTAACAGCAGTGGTAGAGGGAAGGAAGAGATTTCTAATTCCTCTTCTTGGCCTTTAATCTCCGATTGAAGCTGTGAGAGGAGGAGTAGCCATCGTCAGACAGTGTCGTAAGGAAAATGGTGTCAGCGGGGAAGCTTGGGTGTTTTGTAAAGCAGTGCAGCTAAGGAAAATTGTGCTAACATTTTTTAACCAGCACCACCAAAAAAAGACAGTATGATCATCTTTGACTCTCCATCCTTCCTCAGGGACTTGGGAGGGATAAGAAGAGAAGAATTCTTCTGAGTGTAAGAAGCTTCTACCCTCCACCCATTCCTTATTTCAGTTTTTACCACACGTTACTCAGCAATAATTAGGAATTTGTATAAAATTTCACTAGGATGGCATGCATGGAGAGAAAAGTAATTATTTGGATGTTTTCCTTTGCCAATCCAAGGAGTATTTGTGGAAAAATATTTACAGTATAGTAAAACCCATTCTCCTTCTATATTCATATACAGACTTTAAATTGAGCCCTTAAATTTTTTTAAAAAGGAAAAGCAATTAATCTGACAAAAAAGTATATTCATATAATACTGTGTTGAATGAAGGAGTGATTCAGTGGATAAATGCATGAACATATTTATGGATAGATGGATGGATATGCATAATGATAAGGATAATGGATGGGTATGGATAATGCATCTAGATCGACATCAGGGCTTGGCAGGCGTACAGCCCACAAGCCAAACCTGGCCCTTCAAAAGCCATGAGCCAAGAATGGTTTTTACATATTTAAAGGATTGTAAAAGCAAACAAGTAAACAAAGAGTACGTGACACACGGTCCACAGAGCGTATAATATTTACTGTCTAGCCCTTTACAGAAAAAAATTGCTGACCCTTCATCTAATCATTCTTTTCAGTGGGTGTATGATATTCATCATATGGATATATATAGTCTGTTCTCATTATTCTCTCTAGTTATGTTCCAGAGTACTCTCAATGGACATCGAATTAGCAAATACTGAGAGCCAGATACTACCAGGACAAATACAGGGTTAGGTTTCTATGATCCTTTGTTCACAATATTTTTGCCAGCCTATCAATATGTAACCTTGTTTCATGTGTGTTCCTATTTAAAGCTGCCTTATTTAGTAAGTATCACTGATTCATTTACATTGAACTCATGGCCAATAGCACTGTAAATCAGGCCTGATCAAAGCTTTTCTGATACTATATCACTCCTCTTAAGGTACATCACAACCTTCTTGTGCTTAGGAATACTAAACAGTTCATTTTAAACAGGGAAGTCACCAGCAAAAACACAAAAATGCAAAAACATGGCATTAAATATACCACAAAAAGGACACTTGTTTACAGTATGAGATCTGAAACATAGTGTTTCATAGTGTCATATTGTTTGACATCAGCTGGGAACACGTGCATTAAGCAACTCAAATTTTTCACCATTCTGTGCTTATCCACAAAAGGCCAGGAAAGCACTGTGAGCAATTGATTTTGGAGTTAAAAATAAATTTCAGCAAGTAGGCGAACTTGCAAATACGGAAGCTGCAAATACTGAGAATCACCTATACCAGTTTATCTGATCATTAAATCAGTTTTTTTGTTTTTTTTTTTTACTTTAAATATATACAATTTTATTTGACAATTATACCTTAATAAAACTTGGGAAAAAAGAAATTTGAACATATGATAATTGCTGGATGTGTCAGACATCTATTTTCATAAGACTGAAAGGAGAATTTGCACAATTCAAGAAGTAACTTGTTTGGGTAATGGCATCAACTTTGCACTATCTTTTTTTTTTTTTTTTTTTTTTAACATCTTTATTGGGGTATAATTCCTTTACAATGGTGTGTTAGTTTCTGCTTTATAACAAAGTGAATCAGTTATACATATACATATGTTCCCATATCTACCTTACTACGTTTGTTAGTGTGTATATGTCCATGACTCTCTCTCGCCCCGTCACAGCTCACCCTTCCCCCTCCCCATAACCTCAAGTCCGTTCTCTAGGAGGTCTGCGTCTTTATTCCTGCCTTACCCCTAGGTTCTTCATGACATTTTTTTTTTCTTAAATTCCATATATATGTGTTAGCATACTGTATTTGTCTTTTTCTTTCTGACTTACTTCACTGTGTATGACAGACTCTAGGTCTATCCACCTCATTACAAATAGCTCAATTTCGTTTCTTTTTATGGCTGAGTAATATTCCATTGTATATATGTGCCACATCTTCTTTATCCATTCATCCGATGATGGGCACTTAGGTTGTTTCCATCTCCGGGCTATTGTAAATAGAGCTGCGATGAACATTTTGGTACATGACTCTTTTTGAATTTCGGTTTTCTCAGGGTATATGCCCAGTAGTGGGATTGCTGGGTCATATGGTAGTTCTATTTGTAGTTTTTTAAGGAACCTCCATACTGTTCTCCATAGTGGCTGAACCAATTCACATTCCCACCAGCAGTGCAAGAGGGTTCCCTTTTCTCCACACCCTCTCCAGCATTTATTGTTTCTAGATTTTTTGATAAATCAGTTTTTAAAAGTAGTTTTACAGTACCTTAGAACCTGCCCTGATTTTTAGTCAAATGTTGTAGCTTACAGTTTCAGTGGGCATTTTCAGTAGTTTTATCAGAAGTCACGTTTCATATCTTATAATTGAAGTCCCAAAGTATGCTATACGAAAGGTGAGTTGAGGATGTGAGGCAAAATCAACAGATATCTATCATCATAACTTTGAGCTGGAAAAAATTTTAAACCTTCATGGAGGTCCTGAGATTTGAGATGAATACTAAAGAATCGTGTGCAGGGTAACTCTATCAGGCTACCTGTATTTTGAGGGTCTGGGCCTCAGACCAAAAAGACACAAATGGACAGGAATTCAGATAATGTGGTCAGAGGACAGAGTTTGAAAACTGACACTGGAGTGTGTACTTAAAGGAGCAAGAGCTCAACCTGGAAAGGCAGACTGGGCATAGGCAGTGGAGAGCTGTATTTGCTAACTGAACAAACTTGGCCTCTATCTTCTACAAAGCAAAGCTATTGTCTTTTGAGGGATTGCATAAAAGCTGCATTTTTAAAAAATAAATTTATTTATTTTTGGCTGCGTTGTGTCTTCGTTGCTGCACGTGGGCTTTCTCTAGTTGCGGCGAGCGGGGGCTACTCTTTGTTGCGGTGCACAGCCTTCTCATTGCGGTGGCTTCTCTTTGTTGCAGAGCATGGGCTCTAGGCGCGTGGGCTTCAATAGTTGTGGCTTGTGGGCTCAGTTGTTGTGGCTTGTGGGCTCTAGAGCGCAGGCTCAGTAGTTGTGGCACACGGGCTTCATTGCTCCACAGCATGTGGGATCTTCCCGGACCGGGGCTGGAACCCATGTCCCCTGCCTTGGCAGGCAGATTCTTAACCACTGTGTCACCAGGGAAGCCCGAAAAGCTGCATTTTAGTGGCAAATAGTTGATAGAGCTTTTACCTGCCTGAAAGTATCGATGTCATTTCACCAAATGATATTCCTCCGTGTACAGTTTGGTCTAAGTTGCTACCATGGGAGTGCGATTGCACATTCTTGACTAGGGAGAGGTGGTGGCTTTTTTGAGCTGAAGTTCGTGGGTACCAAAAGTTCCTACCTAATTAAGCTCTTGGCAATCTCCATTTCTATGCATAGTAAAATGGGTTTCCCAAAAAGTCATTGTGTATGCCCTCTCGTGTCTATGACAGATATCAGAAATGTCATGTAATTTAAGTGGAATTTACAAGAGAAGAAGGTGGCCTTTAATTCTTTAACAGTGTGATAACCCTGTAAAAATAATTAACATTAAGATTTGGGGCACAGAGCTAGTGGCACTGGCTTAAGTTACAAGTTTTCGTGTGCAGATTTTTTTCTCTTTGTTTTTTTTTGGGGGGGGTGGGGGGTGGTTCGCGGGCCTCTCACTGTTGTGGTCTCTCCCGTTGCGGAGCACAGGCTCTGGACGTGCAGGCTCAGCAGCCATGGCTCATGGGCCCAGCCGCTCCGCGGCATGTGGGATCTTCCCTGTCCGGGGCACAAACCCGCGTCCCCTGCATCGGCAGGCGGACTCTCAACCACTGCGCCACCAGGGAAGCCCTTCTCTTTGTTTTTTAATAGAAGTAAGGGGGAAATGCCAGTACTAATTCCAGTTTCATTTCTTACAAATGGTAGTGACTGCAATTTATAAAAATGTTACAGGTTTTATTCCCTTTTGTAACAGATGAGAATAGTTTGAATTTTAGTCTCTACTTTCTTACCACTTTAATAAAAGACAATTAGAATAAATTGCAGTTAAAGATAATTGCAAAAGATTTTTATATTTATGGATATGTGTATATTTGGCATTTTCTGTATCAAATACACATTTTATATACTGTTACATCTAAGCATCAGGAAAAGATTGAGGGGGGACTTCTTATTAAGAGGAGCTTCTCCTCTGAAAAGGGATGTCTTTTACAGTGCTACTTACTGAAGCCTGTATTGTAAATCATAAGACACTGAGCACATACAAGGTCACCCACTTACTGCTGCTTTGGTAACATTAGAAACCAGTTTTCAGTAACCTTTGTAACATGTACTGTGTTTCTGCCAAGCAACCTTTAATTATAAAAGAATCTTACTTGATTTTCTGATTCTAATTTTTTCTCCCTAAATTTAAAAACTGCTTGCTACGTTTTTAGTTTTTAAAAGTATAATTAAGTTTTGAAGTTTCTGGCCATTTCAGTTTTGCTGCTATACTTTATTAACATCTTTTAAGAATGTTTCATTTTGACCACTCCTGGGATCTGAAAGTTATTTTGGTGGCAGTCTTTTCCTTGTAATCCTGAGAGTATCCAAATTTGGGAAATTAAAATTTTCTAGATCTATAATTTTATTATAGAAACACAAAAATCCAGTTTCCTATATATTGTTCAAGGCCCTAGGCCTTTTGTCAAATTATTTTAATGTATTGATGGCATAGTAAATGGAAAAATCATAAACTGATGCTGACTTTTTAAGTAGCTGGATAGAGACCTATTTTCCTCTTCCATCCTGTCTCATCTTTTCTTCGGGAGACCACTCTGTATGGATTGAAGATTTGAGGTCTGTGGGTGGGACCTAGGTGGGAACAAGTTAGGAGACTGTGCCATACTTCAAATGGCAAATGCCCGAAATTTTAAGTTTGCTGTGAGGAAGGGGGAAAAAAGGAAACAGTGAAACAGTGACCCTGACATAGCCCCTTGGCTGACCACAGCCACTGCTCATTTAACCAAGTGGATATCAGTTCAATCGCTTGCCAGTTGTCTCTAGCTTTTCAGTAACTTACTTTGATAACCTAGATTTAGGATTCTGACAGCATGCAATGTATGCCTCTCAATAATCTGCCCTTTATTAACGGTGTAACATTGTATGTTCAGCATAGTGGTTAAGAGAGTGGCATCTGGAGTGGTCTACCTCATCTGGGATCCAGATACAGATATTTTCTAGTTGTGTCGCTTTCTTTGGGAAAATTACCTAACCTTTCTGAGCCTAAATTTCTTCATCCATAACATGGGGCTAATAATAATGCATGTGCAAGATGAGAAATTTGACGCCACTAGTTGCTAGTTATATGACCTTGGGCAGGTAACTTCTCTGAGTGCATTTTCCCTGGCTATTTGGGGATAATAATAGTATCTACCTCATATGGTTGTAGTGAGGATTGAATAAGGTAAGGTTTTTCTAAGGGTTAGAAAGAGCTAATATTTATAAAATACTTAGACCAGTGTTTAGTACATAGTAATTACTCAATTGTATCATTGCTGTTATTTTGCTATGGCTCTGTTTGGTTGACTTGTGTGCTAACAGGATACACTGAAGTAGAGTTTAAGAAGTGAATTCATGTTAGAGAAAAGCAGACTTTTATACAATGATGATAAGTAGTGGAAGACTGCTGGGAGTCTGTTTTTCTCTCTTTCGTGTCTAATTTATCCTAGTCCTTTTAAAGTCTGGATTCCCCAAACTAGATACAGTAATAATATAATATTTAAATGCTAAGTACTATATCACAGTAAAGTAACTTAAAGACTGCTCCATGTTATACCTTACGGGAACATAATTAATAAAACTGTAATTCAGAAAAAATGCTGGCCTAAAATTGATTTATAAAAGTAAATACTTTTTATTAACTGTCCTTTTATAAATTAATTAACCACAAACAGTTGAGTGAGAACATATGCAGTTTATCTCTCTATAATGTTGGCTTTTTAAATCTATATTACTTGCTGTATTTGGAAGAGCACAGAAATGGAGATCATAAAACCTGGATTTTAGTCCTGGTGCCATCACTAAATCCCTCAGGACCTTGCAGAGCTTCAGTTACCTCATCTCTAAATAGGGATAATAATACTGTTTACCTTCCAAGAATATTATGAAAATAAGACAAATTGCTAATGTGAAAATACTTTGAAAAGGTTATGTATTATCAATATACACAGGATGACAGTACTGGGACTATTGCTACTAACAGTGCATAAAAGAGAGGCAGCATAGAGCACATGCTGCTAGTTAAGGGCATGGACTCTGCGTAGCTGGAATGCCTAGAAGAGAAATCTGGCTCCACTAATTGCTAGTTACATGACCTTGGACAGGTAACTTCTCTGAGTTTGCATTTTCCTTGTCTGTTTGGGGATAGTAATAGTACCTACCTCGTGTGGCAGCGGTGAAGATTGATTAAGGTAAGGAATGTCAGGTTCACTCACATTGCTTGGTCCTTAATACACACCTGCTATTACTGGTTCTCACTAAGATAGTGTTAATTGTTGTTGTTCATCTCTGGTTGTTTGCCATTATATGTCTGAGTTAGAGAATCATAGATATTAGAACTGAAAGAATCCTGAGAAAAGTATCAGGTGCAGCTCCTGCCACCTGCAAGGTAAGTGGCTTTATCTGTGAGTCCCAGAAGAGGGAGCTTGGAATTCCAGGGAAGCTAAATGAGTTATCGATGGTCACTCAGTGAGTTGGTGGTAAGAAATCTGGAATTTCTCTGGTTGCCCATTTCTGGGAATGGGGGGACAGGGATCTGCTTTGCACTAAAATGCTGTGCCTTTCTAAATATGAAAATGCACTATGACCATTTGTCACTAAAATTTCTGTCTTACCACCTTTCCCCTAGATGCTATCTAACGTTTGCACTTCATGGCTTCCAGATCTCTTGGGACCTTGGTTAGACAGTATTTTCTACTGTTCTTTAGTATCTTTCTTGGTCCTGTTCTGTTGTCTTTACTTTGAGGTTCCCAAAAGAGCCATACTCTATATCAAAAGACCTCTGCACACGCTACCTTTTCTCCCTTGACCTCACTCCCTCTTCTCTTTACCTTTCCAGCTTTTAGCATTGATGTCATCTCCTCCAGGAACACTTCCCCGACACCTCTCTCTACCTAAAGGTCCTTCCATATTCTCCCATGGCAGCATGAACCACAGAATATTATAACTGCCCATCTCCTTGCATGTCTCTTATAGTGGGCTATAGAAGCTTCATGAAAACAGAATCTGTGTCTATCTAACTTCTCATTGTGACCCGAAGTACATAGCACGTTTCCTATCTCCTATAGCTCCTGGTTAAGAATTCGGTCAGCCTTCCTTCCTTGCTCAGGACTTTCTGGATCCATCTCAGAACATTTTGGGGCATCTCCTTCTCTTGGTTTTGCTAACATTTTTCTCTTACTGCCTTTTTTTTTTTTTTTTTTTACATATTTATTGGAGTATAATTGCTTTACAATGGTGTGTTAGTTTCTGCTTTATAACAAAGTGTATCAGTTATACATATGTTCCCATATCTCCTCCCTCTTGCGTCTCCCTCCCTCCCACCCTCCCTATCCCACCCCTCCAGGCGGTCACAAAGCACCGAGCTGATCTCCCTGTGCTATGCGGCTGCTTCCCACTAGCTATCTACCTTACGTTTGGTAGTGTATGTATGTCCATGCCTCTCTCTCGCTTTGTCACAGCTTTTCCAACTTCTCCTAAAAATGGATTCTTCAAATGTGTATGCATAGTAAATGTTATTGATCTGTCATCAAAATGCAGAGGAGCACAGAACTCAGTAAAGAAGCTCCTCAGCAAGAGGTCTGAGAATCTAGATTCCAGTTCTCAAAGAGCTACCACCTTGGTGGCCTTGGACAATTGACCCTCTGAGCTGTTTCTTTACTCTTTTTTTCTTTTTTTGGCTGTGGTGGGTCTTGGTTGCTGCGTGCGGGTTTTCTCTAGTTGCAGCAAGTGGGGGCTACTCTTTGTTGCGGTGCGAGGGCTTCTCATGTGGTGGCTTCCCTTGTTGCAGAGCACGGGCTCTAGGTGTGCAGGCTGCAGTAGTTGTGGCACGTGGGCTCAGTAGTTGTGGCTTGCGGGCTCTAGAGCACAGGCTCAGTAGTTGTGGCGCACGGACTTAGTTGCTCCATGGCACGTGGGATCTTCGTGGACCAGGGCTTGAACCCATGTCCCCTGCATTGGCAGGAGGATTCTTAACCACTGCGCCACCAGGGAAGCCCTGTTTCTTTATTCTTAAAGTGAGGATAGTATTAGAGCTCATTCTGAAAGATGTCACCAAGATGAAAATAATCAAGATAATTCCTGTGCTGCATTTGGCACAGTGCCTAACACATATTAAGTGAAAATTAACAATAATTGTAGATTAAATTAGCAAATTAACAGATTAAATGAGGTAACCAAAAGGAAAGAAATTCTGTTAGAACATGTTTCAGAGCCTTCTTTTCTGTGAAACACCTGCAAGGCACCTCTTTGTTATTCATACTGTTTTGACTGTGGCTGTCCTGGATTCCTGTGGAAGGTCTGAGAGACCAATTTGTCATTTTGAACGTGGCGTCAGTAGAAGAGCTTATGACTCATCAATCACGTCATCCTGGACAAGCATCAAATGGGTATGAGCCAGGACATGATGTGCTGAAAGACATTCATTTCTCCTCTTTTCCTTCTCTGTGTTTTCTTTGCCACAAAACTCTAGTCATGTCAAGCCCAAACGTTCCATAGTAAGAACATTTCAGCTCAGTTCATAATAAAAATTGAGGGCGTTTGTGTATATTATCTGTTGTAAATTGAATAATGCTATATTCAGTCATAATTTATTTCAAATAGGTCTTTTCTTTCCCAAGGATTCTACTTTAATAATGAAAGAATAATAATTCTCTAAGAATATTTAAGAGCAGGTTTATATTAAGTATTTAATGTCCTTTCACTTTCAACTTTCTGGTTGTAAAGCAAAATAACTATATTAATACTAAAGGATATGAAGCATATGTCCTGTTAAAAGAGTTTTGGCAGTTAGAAGGCTTGTCTTCTGGCGTTGAAAAGGCATGTTCCTTAGGGCAGCTGTGAACAGTATATACAGATGTCCCTGAAAAGACCAATGGTGGATGTAGTTCTTTGTACTTTTGTACAGATTGGCATTCTGGTTGCTGAGTGATTGACTTCTGTTTTCAATTCTTCTGTTCAAACTCACTATTGTTCTAATGACTTTGCTTAAGTAGAGCACCTCCTTTTACTATAAGCCATCAGAGCACTTACCTTTAATTTTTTAAAGTACTCAGATGAGAACCTCATAAATTAAAGAACAACTATAATTCGGAGTCAACACATCCAACCAAGCCTTTGGCAAAAGGAACTTTCCTTTGATTTGCTTTCCTTTAACATTCTACTGTCAATTTTTGCTGATTTTTTTCTTTGGAGCAATGACTTGTTTAATATATTTCAGGCTTTTGACTAAACCAAGTAATATAGGTTAATATTTTGAAACTACAAGAGCTTAGAAAACATCTGAAAGAAGAGTTTTGCATACGCCCACAGATTGAAAAGTTGTTTCATTTTTAATAGATGAGCTGCCTTCATTATGTATACTTAATGGCTGGCACTCAAAAATATTTGGTAAATGAATGATACCATCTTTCAAAATATTTAACCCTCCCAGAAGGCAGAACCAAGGTTTGGATCTTCTAAATTTTTGCATTTCCATGTAAATTTTGAGAGTCGGCTTGTCAGTTTCTACACACACACAAAAAGCCTGCTGAGATTATGATTGGTATTGCATTCAGTTTATAAATCAGTATGGTGAGAACACACATAACTAACATTTTATATCCTTCCATTTAGTTAGATCTTCTTTAGTTTCTTTCAACAATGTTTTCTAATTTTCCCTTAGAGCTCTTACCTTTTTTTCCCATTTATTCCTATGTTTTGTGTGTATATATATATGTATTTGTTTTGCTGTACTCATAAGTGACATTAATTTTAAATTTCATTTTTGAATTGTTTGTTGCAATATATAGAAAGAGGGTTGATGTTTATATATTGTGCTCTGTCACCATACTAAATGTATTGATTTATTCCAATTTCTTTTTAGCCAGTATTTCTTTGAATATCTTTCTGCTTCGTTCTCACTGTCTTCCATTTCTGAGACTTCATTTACATGTGTGTTAGGCCATCTGATATCGTCTCTCAGGTCCCTTAAGTACTATTAATTTTTCATCAAGTCTTTTTTACCTCTCTGTTCTTCAGACCATATGAAAATTCCATGGATATTGCGTATGTAACAGTTCACTTAATCCTCCTGTTTTTTGTAAGGTACCTCTGCCCTCAGCTCTGTCTGGAATCCTTCATTCCAGAGCCCTTTTATTTTGCTCTTTACAGAGAAAGGCCTTCAATCTTCTGTCTAGGAGGGGATAGATAGGGTGAAAGGAAGGACGATAACTTCTAGTTTCAAAAACTGGGATCAAAATAACAGAGGAATCCACCTTGGAGGAAACAGAAAATATGCAGAGAGAAGGGACTTTCCAAAAACCTATCATCTATATGCTCAGAGATAAGAAAAATATTGCATTCATCAAATAAGAGTAAGGGGCTTTAAAAAAGGGAAGACATTTTGGAGAATAAAAGCAAACTCTTGGAAATTAAAAAGGTGACAGCATAGATGCAAAGCTCAGTAGAAGGATAGGGATATTAACCCAGAAATAAGAGCAAAGAGACAAAGAAATGGAAAATAGGAGAGAAAATGAGAGGACCAAAGAGTTCCAGAAAGAGAAAATGTAGACAACAAAAGGAAAGAAATCATCAGGGATTGGAATAGGAGATGTAATATAGGGATTAAGTTATTTGTGCCTTTCCCTATTTATTTTACTTAGAGTTTAAAAAAGAATTTACTATAGAACAAAGCATACATAAGAATAAACAAAACACACGTATATACAATTTATTGAATAATTATAAAGCTAGCACTTGTGTCAGTATCATGCAGGAAAAGAAAAAGAACATTGCCAGTACCCTGGAAGCCTGCAGTGTGACCTTCCCAGATTACAGTCCCATTTTGCTCCCCCTCCCTAGAGGTAACCACTATCCTGACACTTATAATTATTTTCTTGCTTTCCTTACTACCTATACATACACCCTTAAACAATATCTTAGTTTGCATCTTTTTGAACTTTAATGAATAGAATAATATTACATGTATTATTTTGTGTCTAGTTTCTTTCTCTTTACATTACATAATTCATCCATGTTACTATATTTAACTGTAGTTCACTGCTGTTTAGAATTGTACCACTGTTTATATATCCGTTCCATTATTATGAACATTTGAGTAGTTTCTAGTTTTGGTTTATTAACAAAAAATGCTGCTCTCAGCATTGGTATACATTTTACTGTATATGCACATTAATGTCTTGATGAATATTAATTTCTTGGTGTATGTCAGGTGGTGCAGTTGCTGGATCATAGGATATTCTTGTCTTCATCTTTACTGGGTAATGCCAAACTGCCTTTAAAAGTGATGTACCATTTAAACTCAGTTCCTTCTTATTGTTAAATGTTTAATTTTTGGCAATCTGGTGTGTATGTATAATGGTATTTTATAGTGGTTCTAATTTACATTTCCCTGATTACTAACAAGGCTGATAAAATTTTGGAATTCCTATCTTATAAAGTATCTGTGTAAGTTTTTTGTCCATTTTTTCTAGCAGGTTTTCTGTCCTTTTATTTGAAACGTAAATTTGTAAATATTCTCAGAGGACAAGTGGCTAGGGTGCTTTTCCTTAGATTTTAGCCTAAATCCTGTATCATTTTGTCAGCTCACGAGTGCTTTTAAGGTGATTTTTCAAAAAATTTTTTATCCAGCATTTTGTTTTTGTCAGGCAAGTTGGCCGCATAACCTGGCCTCCCATTTCTAACAAAGAAAGCTGTAAATGCTCAACAGACTTGGAACCAATCTTCCTGATTTTGACCCGACCTTTAACCCAAGTTTCTGAGCTTTTTGGAAGTTCTGTCATACTAATTAGGTTGCTTCTTAGCTTTCCCCACTGGTAACTTAACAGACCCCAGGACACTCAATCCAATATAAAATATTGCTGGTATTATCTCTTCTCTTTTTCCCCCCCAGCGCTATTGTGGTATAATTGACAAAAAAATCACTTCTCTTATCTTTATTCTTAGAGGTTTATGCCTTTTAAAACAAATGTCATTACTCTCATTTTACTGGGCTCCAGAGGGAGCTGAAATAAAAGCTTGCGTTAAAAATATCATCTTTAACCAGAACTATAGATGGCTGGTCATTTTATTTTCAAGCTCACAGACACTTCAAACAATAATATGGCTAAAAGAAGTATTAAGTGAGCAACAGTACAGGCTCTGATCATCATAGACTGTACCATCAGACTTGAAATATTTTTAAACTGATTTAAGTTAGGGCTTTATAGATACATCCTCAGTGGACTAAGTGTTGAAATAATGTCTGAAACATTCTTATAAATCAAGAGAAGACAAATACCCCAGTAGAGAACTAGGCAGTGATCATCACTTGACAGCTGACCAGATTTGTTTTCTGTTTGGAGTGGATGCAGGGACATGCATGTGCCTGCTTTCCTGGAACCAAGGGGAGGGTAGGCAGTTTAACACCATGTGTGAAAAGCCCTAAATTATCCATTGGCTTTCCTTGACCTTCTAGGTATTTAACTTAAGTATATAATCAAAGATGTTTGGAAAGGTTTATGCAGTGGTATTTATAATAGTGAAAAAACAAAGAGTGACCAATAATGAGGGACTGGCGAAGTTAAAACTTTGCCACCATCAGAGAATCATGTAGTAAAAGGTTATCTATTGACATATAGGACATTTTCTCAAAATGCTAAGTAACGAACAACAAATGAACCATGTCTCACATATAAAACACTGAGCCATCTATAGTATTATCCCCAAAATAAATAAGATGAAGGATTTGTATAGAAGTGTTTGCTGGGTTTTCTCTGACAAAAGTAAGATGGCATTTTTTTTCTAATTTAAATTTTTTGGTGTTTTCCAAATTTAACTAAATATTATTTTTATAATTTTAAAAAGTATCTTCCAGTTTAGCTTTATTTGGCAAATTACTTTTTTAATGTATCTACTTGTATATTTCTAAATGAATGTAAAGCAATAATCTTAGAGTAGATTATGGATTAGATATAAAGAAATAAACTAGGAAAAAATAGTTTGGGCTTTTTATGGACATAGTAACAAGTTTTCCTCAGTGTGGGGATCATAGTTGTATTGAGTTATTCAGTTTTCCTTTCCCACATGAATGAAAAATGGGGCAAGTCCACACCTAGAACCGCCTTAGCAAGTAGCACTCTACTGCACATGATGCTTGCAGGGAGAAAAGCAATTTTCTATTCCAAATGAGACCTTCAAGCCCACAAATAGAGTCAACGAGTCATTTCAGCTACCCACTGCAGTGGCAAGAAAAGTGTGAGTCTTTCATGTTCTCTACCGTAAAACTGTTTCTCATTCTTTTCAGGCTTACACTACATTTCAGAAATAAAAATTTTCCTTTATATTACTCTTTTTGGGGACTATGAGAAAAATTGAAATTTCAAACAGGGATGTCAGATCTGCACTGGTATTCAGCACGTTCTGTTTCCTGCATACAGAACTGACTGCTTACATAAGAACTCAATTTTAAAACACTCTCTAATGGCTGACTATTCACGTTCTTATTCTTTTAAGGAAGGGATGTGGTTTAGTTAAAAAATTTTTGTAATACTTTTGATAAAGTGTTTAAGATAAGTTTGTGAGAATACAGCGTTGAATTTGTTTTTAAATCTTATGCAAATTATTTTAGAAAAAGAATTACTATTATTTGATCATAATTGCATATCAAATTCAGAGCTTGTAGATTGCAAGTTTCCCACTGCAACAGTAGCTCCCATTTATCTGTTCTCAAAAAAGTGCTGCTCGTGCCCTTGAAATTTTTATACTCCTAGGAATATCCCCAAAACTTTTTAAAGCAAAAATCATGTCATCACTTGCTTTCAGAGTTTCTTTCCCATTCCCATATGGTTTCTGAAATGTTAGCAGACACCATTTTAGAAGAAACAAGTTACTTGTCTAACATTCTAAATTGAACTGCAGTAATCTACAGAAAAATTAAAGCTTGCTTGTTCTTTATTAAGTTCAGCAAAGTGAAACTATATGATAGCTTATGTTGCTTATCACTGTTATTTATGAAATTTTATTGAGAAAATCTGTACATAGATAAACATATTGAAGTCATAGTACATTATATTTTCAGTATGTTTTGACTGATATTTAATTATATAATTTAGCAAAGGAATTTTAGAACAATTCACATGTGTTTTCAAAATGTAGTCACCCTTTTTTATCTATGTCTGGAGAATGCACGGTAAATAGATAATAAATGAGTATTGGTGAAAAGTAGTAATTCTAGATCTATGGTAACTGTTACTTTGGGTATCACTTGACCTTAGTTTCTCTGAAATAGGAGCTCTTAACATCCTATTATCACTATAATGTTGTACTAATTTAATCTACCATATAGTTAGCCAGAAGTCTATTATTACTGTATGTGCTAAAAATTTAAAAAGCAGTAGACTTTTCAAATAAACTGAAAATACATCTAAATAACTTTTTTTAATTTGAATTCTGATTCAGATTTAGACTTTGCCTCTCAGTATTATTTTTTATTTTATATTGGAGTATAGTTGATTAACAATGTGTCAGTTTTGGGTGTACAGCAAAGTGATTCAGTTATATATATATATATATGTATCTGTTCTTTTTCAAACTCTTTTCCCATTTGGGTTATTACAGAGTATTCAGCAGAGTTCCCTGTGTTATACAGTAGGTCCTTGTTAATCTGTTTTAAATATAGCAGTGTGCACGTCAATCCCAAACTCCTAATCTATCCCCGCTGCCCCCAACCATAAGTTCGTTCTCTAAGTATCTGAGTCTGTTTTGTAAATAAGTTCATTTATATCTTTTTTTTTTTTTTAGATTCCACATATAAGTGATGTCATATTTGTCTTTCTCTGACTTACTTCACTTAGTATGATAATCTCTAGGTCTGTCCATGTTGCTGCACATGGCATTGTTTCATTCTTTTTAATAGTGGAATAATATGACATTGTATGTATGTTCCACATCTTCTTTATCCATTCCTCTGTCAATGGACATTTAGGTGGCTTCCATGTCTTGGCTATTGTAAATAGTGCTGCAATGAACATTAGGGTGCCTGTATCCTTTTGAACCATGTTTTTCTCTGGATATATGCCCAGGAGTGGGATTGCAGGTTCATATGGTAGCTCTATTTTTAGTTTTTTAAGGAACTTCCACACTGTTCTCCATAGTGGCTGCACCAGTTTACTTTCCCACCAACATTGTAGGAGGGATCCCTTCTCTCCACACCCTCTTCAGCATTTATTGTTTGTGGACTTTTTGATGATAGCCATTTTGACTGGTGTGAGGTGATACCTCATTGTAGTTTTGATTTGCATTTCTCTAATAATTAATGATGTTGAACATCTTTTCATGTGCCTCTTGGCCATCTGTATGTCTTCTTTGGAGAAATGTGTATTTAGGTCTTCTACCCATTTTTCGATTGGAATGTTTGGTTTTTTGATATTGAGCCTCATGAGCTGTTTGTAAATTTTGGAAATTAATCCCATGTCGGTCACATCATTTTCAAATATCTTCTCTCATTCTGTGGGTTGTCTTTTCATTTTGTTTATGGCTGTGCAAAAGCTTTTGATTTTAATTAGGGCCCATTTGTTTGTTTTTGTTATTTCCATTACTCTAGGAAATGGATCGAAAAACATCTTGGTGCAATTTATGTCAAAGACTGTTCTGCCTATGTTTCCCTCTAAGAGTTTTACAGTATCCAGTCTTACATTTAGGTCTTTAATCCATTTTGAGTTTATTTTTGCATATGGTGTTAAAGAGTGTTCTAGTTTCAATCTTTTACATGTAGCTGTCCAGTTTTCCCAGCACCACTTATTGAAAAGACTGTCTTTTCTCCATTGTATAGTCTTGCCTCCTTTGTCGTAGATCGATTGACCATAGGTGCGTGGGTTTATTTCTGGGCTTTCTATCTTGTACCATTGATCTATATTTCTGTTTTTGTGCCAGTACCATACTGTTTTGGTGACTGTCGCTTTGTAGTATAGTCTGAAGTCAGGGTGCCTGATTCCTCCAGCTCTGTTTTTCTTTCTCTAGATTGCTTTGGCTATTCAGGGTCTTTCGTGTCTCCACACAAATTTTTAAGGTTTTTTTGGTTCTAGTTCTGTGAAAAATGCCATTGGTAATTTGATAGGGATTGTACTGAATCTGTAGATTGCCTTGGGTAGTATAGTCATTTTGACAATATTAATTCGTCCAGGTTAAGACCATGGTGTATCTCCGTCTGTGTCATCTTTGATTTCTTTCATCAGTGTATTATGGTTTTCCAAGTATGGGGCTTTTGCCTTCTTAGGTAGGTTTTATTCCGAGGTATTTTATTCTTTTCGATGTGATGGTAAATGGGATAGTTTCTTGAATTTCTCTTTCTGATCTTTCATTGTTAGTGTATAGAAATGCAGCAGATTTCTGTGTATTGATTTTGTATAAAGGGTCCTGGGACTAGTTCTCTAACTAGTTGAGCTTTAATTTCTAAGTTCTGAGTTTCAATTTATGCTTCTATACAATGGGATTAGTAACATCTGCTTTCAGGATATTAATGAGGATTACAGAGTATATCAGGTGCCTAAGACGTAAGAAGTGCTAAATGGTAGATGTTATTATATAGTCCAGTTGAATATATAATTCTACTACCCTAGCACCTTTTTTAAATTAAATAACTACAATGTTGTTGTTGTTGTTGTTTTTTGGCTCTATCAGTCTTCTTGACATCAGTGGACATGTTAATTTATGTCCATGATTTTCTTCTAGTCAATAGATGTAAATCTTCCATCTATAAAACTGGTAGTGTGGCTAGACAGCTCCTTTCTAGTTAAGGCTGTATCCTATTAAGTGTTATGAATTTTTCAAACTAATACAGAAATTATTCACATCATTGTATATCCCCAGCTGGATACTTTGGTGGAGCAGTATATTTCATAAAAAGTAAATGCATTTCAAAAAATTCTAAGGTCTAATATGGTAGTCAGGCATAACTGCTTCAAAGCTCCTCTAAGGGCAAAAATGGTGTTTTGAATATGCAAAACACTTCTATTTCTATTTTTGTATTTTTGATACGAGGTCTCTGTGTTATTAACTCATAATTTAATGGCTCGTGTGACATTGTCTTAATAATGTAGAATGTGAATATGCTAATTTAAGACTTAAGTCAGTATAACAAGAATCTAAAGGAAAAATGGAAGTGACTAAGATACTTTTGTATCTTTTTAATTATAGATAATTTCTACTTCATTGTGATAACAAGGATAGTCAGAAGAAGGAAAAACAGAAATTATTTTTGATGTTTACCTTTACCTCAGGACTATCTACTTGATGACTCACACACTCTTTTAAAAACTCTGTCAAGCTGAACAGATATTACCCTGCGGGTCCCTGCCAGATAACACGGTGATGAGGGTAAGGAGCCTGGATTTTGGAATCAGACAGTGCTGAATTCAAATCCAGATTGTGCTAATGCGACTTTGGCCAAACACCTGGCTTAATTTCTGTATTCTCATTTGTAAAATGGACTAGTGGTAAGGATTATTTGAGATAATACATTTATTAAAGTCCTTAGCCATGGATCTTGGTTTGTAGAACTAAAAGTCAACCAACTGGTGTCCAATACGATTATTACTATGATGGGAGTGTTTTGTTCCACCTACCTGAAAACCTTCCCAGTCTTAAATTTTTCATCTAACTGCCTGCATTGCAGATGTCCCTAGAAGAGGAAGGAAGAAAGGAATAAGTAACCTTTACATCATTGCAGAGACTAATTTCTTATTCCTTTCTTCCTTCCTCTTCTAGGGACAAGTTCACCAATGTTCTCACTGTATATAAATACTTTAAATTATTCCTTTAAATTGTTTCAGTGGATATCTAAGAATCAGGGTGTGAAGTGAGAGCATCATCATCAAAACCTGAGGGAAATGCATATCAGTAAGGAAGTTCTCATACTAATTTAAGAATCTAATTTAGAATCAAGTCTTGGCTTTTGACTGAAGGTGGGAGTATGTGGCTTTAGACCAAGTTCAGGTTGGTTTTGAGGGTTTTGTTCTTTCCTTTATACTAAAATAAAAATGAATGTAGACACAGCTGTTCTGCATTTTGTTTGATTTTATAAACATCTTAGTAGGAATTGTGCTAATTGTACAGTATGAGATATACATTAGTGTGACTAAATTTTCAAATGATACACAGACTGTCGCACAATTATAAGGCAATTGTTTTTACCTATTTGACCTGCTCTGGCAATCCTTATTTGGCCAGAAATCTTTTGCAGATCATGTTTGGAAGCAGGCACAGGGAATTTGCTTCCTTTTGCTGTATATCACTGAGACATCAAACCACAGCCCTCAAAGTAGAAGGCAGTTCATCCCTCAATTTGAAGACCTAGATCCACCTCATCTTCTCAGTTTTGCCACTTGATTGTAGTGAGGGAGGTGGAATACTGGTTAAGAACGCTGATTTTGGTGTCAGAAAGCTAGGCATTTGAATCCTGACTTCGCTAGTTACCGTGTCACTGTAGGCAAGTCAGCTTCTCTAAATCTGCTTCCTCATCTGTAAAACACTGAAAACAGTACCCACCTCGTACGTTTGTGGAGAGGATTAAAGGGGATAATGTATATAAAGAAAGAAAGAGCTTGCAGAGTGGCTCCTAGTAGTAGTGAGGTGATAGCTGTTTATGAGATTGTACCCATAATACAGTTAACATGTTAGCTGCCTCAAATTCTTTTGCAGAATATAAAAAGATGTAACATATAAGTAAGCTAAATAAAATAACATATACTGGACACTGTAACAAGATGCTGGTGATATAAGAGGCCTAAGACATGGACCCTACCTGAAAGGAATTATTGATGGAAATATAAATCAAAAGATACCATGTGTAAAGTGCTACATGGCAGTGTTTAAGGGAGTCTAGAGGTTGTCTTGGATCAGAAAGGCCACGGCAGACACTCCAGGCTGGAAGAAGATATCTTAGGACAAGCTTTGAGGGAAATGAGGCACTTAGTAGTCCCTTCATAAATACTTGTAGAGGGACTTCCCTGGTGGTCCAGTGGATGGAACTCTGCGCTCCCAATGCAGGGGCCCTGGGTTTGATCTGTGGTCAGGGAACTAGATCCCTCATGCCGCAACTAAAAAAGATCCCGCACGTGATGAGGAGGATCCCATGTGCCACAACTAAGACCCGGCGCAGCCAAATAAATAAATAAAAGAAATATTAAATAAAAAATAAATATTTGTGGAATATAGGATCCCTAAGGTGATAAAGAAACCAAATGGTTCATGTAGAGGAGTGGGAAGACATATAATTGGAGAAAGAAAGAGGAACCAGATTGTGGACCATGTTGGGCTTGTACTGCTTATTACACGGAAGAGCCTCGGAGATTTTTAATTATGATGAGAAAAATGAGTTTTAGCGTTGTAGGGGACATAATGGAAAGGGAAGCAGCCAGAGCCAGGAGGACTACTTAGTATAAACCAGTGCAGTGGTTAAGGCAGGAGGTGAGGGAAGACATGCATTAAGATGGAGGCAGAGTGGACAGAAAGGGAAAGGTACATCATAGGGAATAATAAATAGGATGTGGAAAAGGGTTGGAATTGGCAACTAAGTACTAAGGGTTACTAAGTATAGTGAGAGGAAGTCAGGTCTCTCTGAGAACAGAGTAAGATATTTAGAAATATGTGGTGGTTGTAGTTGAGGTGGAAATGCATAGCGTTTTTTTCTTGTCAAGCATTTCACAGCAGTTATATTACAAATTACAGTAAATGATCAAAATTCCAGAATCCAAAAATTAAATAATTTCCTTCAAACTAATGTAAAATGAAATAAAATACAAACCATCAACTTAACACTATTCTAAATTAAAGTACAAACCCAAAACAGACCACAGTTGGTGAAATCTACAAAGTAGACACACATGACTAAAACCAAAGAGGACTCCCGAAGTCCAAATAACTGAATGTACAAAATACAAAAGATGCAGGTACCAGCCCCAATTAAAGCTTATAATGGAATTACAAATAATTATAATAACCACAGCATTCAGCTATGGGACTTGACTCCTAAGTTACCTACTGAGTAGCACTGTAGGAAGACAAGGTATTACCACCCCACTCCCTAAAAATAAAACCCAAGTAAAACTACAAATACATTGGTATATGAGAAAAAACAAGTCATGAAAGGACATTCTTAAAAATTAATCACAAGTGAGATTCAAGCTCAAAAATTTTGTTCTTGCCTTATTTGAAGATGTCACATTCATAATTCTGCACGTACTAAATCATAGTTATTCTTGTGTGCTCTTAAGAAGCAAGAAAGCATCAGATAGAACAAAATCAGGTCTTCATTCTAGAAATAACCATGTAATGAAAAAAGTTTTTTCCTCACTGTGCTTGCTACTTACTCTTGGTCTTAGTGTTCTGTTACTAGAACATCATTACTCCTCCTTTCATTGAAACTCATGTCCCTCAGTTCAGGCCTGAGCAAATGGAACTGAAAACATGAAACAAGATTTCATCTCTTAGGAACTAAGTTACCCAGCACAGTCACTAGACTGAGGACTGATCCTTCCAGAGAGAAAGAAACACAGAGGAAAACACGTTAGATTAGACTTTAAGAAAGGAGCATATAGATAGGGTGACCATATTCTCTCTTCATATAAATAAAAATACAGGTCCAAAGAAGTCTTTCACAGACCCAAGTATATTCTTGCCTACTTCCTACCCCTACCTTGGGAAATAGTGACAGCTTCTTTGGAGTTTATTGATTCAACTCCTTCATTTTACAGACAGGGAAACTAAGTGCAGAGATGTTAAATGACAGGCCATTGGTGTCTCAGAGATCTAAAAAAAGACATCTCCTCCAACAGTCATCCTTTACTGAAAATGTTCCTGGACACTACAGTACAGCTTTACAGTACAGGCTTTGTTGCTCTAACCTCCTCCCTAAGATAAGTGAGTATAAATGATGCATAGTTTGAGGAAACTGTCTTAGTAGGCACCTAAAGTTAAAACCAATAGAAACCTCTCTCAACAAATGCAAAGCAAAGAGATTAATCAGTCTTCTTTTTTTTTTTTTTGGCTTGCTAAATAAGATAAAATGCACTCTGCTAAAACCATTTAACAGAAATATTGTGAAAGCCTTCCCCCAGAGTATTTTTCTATTTGATTTGAAAACTATTCCATAGCTTATTATCAAACAAATCAGTAATCCTTTAGCTAATGCAGGGATAAATGGGCAGTCAGAAAATATAATCACCTGGTGTGTGCAGCTGAGTATTTACATTTTTCCTAATGAACAAAGATAAGAAAAGTGCAGGTGACTTTAATGTGTAAAAATCACCTCTTAGTGCTAGTGCTAGAGGGAAAAATAAAAGCAAATTACTAACTCAAACTAATCACTAAACTTGTATAGTCCCTGGCCTCAGCTCTGTTTTGAATCTCTTTTTGGACTTGTCTTGAATCAAAGAATATTTACAGCTACCTCAGTAGGGCAGTTGCTCCATTTTAAAAGATAGTTTAGAAGGTCTTACAATAAGTTTCTGGTCCTTGTTGAATTTTCTTTTTTTTTTTCCCCTCACTTTATGTTGCTTAAAGATTTATAGCAAGGATTTCTTAACCTCAGCACTGTTGACATGGAAGCTGGATAATTATTTGTTGTGGAAGACTGTCTGCTGTGCATTGTGGGAGGCTTAGCAGCACCCTAGCCTCTTCTCACTAGATACCAGTGGCATTTCCCGAGTTGTGACAACCAAAAATGTCTCCAGAGGTAGCCAGATGTCCCCTGGGGAGTAAAACTGCTCCCGATTGAGAACCACTGCTTTATGGTGTTAGGACAAAAACTGGTAAGCCAGTGAGAATATACCTATTCCATTTGTAGTTGGTAAAAATTAATCGAGTTGTAGCAGCTTTATTTCCAGGATTTTTTCCCACGTTAATATTTGCTGTCTGAGATAATATCAGTTTTGCTTTTTTCCAAAATGAATTTCTTGCATTTCATTGAAAAATTGTTGATTAAATTCACTTAAATTGAAGGCTAAGCCAACCACACCATTTGGGTTTATCGTAGTTTATCGTCTCTCTTCCTTCCTCCGTGGGGGAAAGCCTCTCACTTAGTAAGCAATACTGTATCATTTCGCCAAGTACATTACAGTCCCCATTTAGAAATAAGGCAATTGAGATTTAGAGACATTAAAAGGTCACGAAGCTACGACACTGCAGTTAGGTTATGAATTCTAGCATGTCTGACTTAAAGTCCTCACTGTCCTCTTTAACAGCAGTTCTCAACATGTGATCTGTGGACCCCTGGGAGTCCCCATTCCTTTCAAAACTATTTTCATAATACAGAGTCTTTATTTGCATTTTTCACTCTGTTGACATTTGCACTGATGGTACCAAAACCAATGATGAGTAAAACTGCTGGTGTCTTAGGGTACAGTAGTCACTGTATTTAACTGCAGTATACTCACAGTTAAAGCAGCAAGCAAGCCAGTTCCACTTAAAGATACCTTTGAGGAAGCAATATACTAATTCACTTAAATCTCCACCCTTTAACATATGTGTCTTCTTAATATCCATTTTGTGTAAAGCACTTACGCTGCATATGGTATTTGATGGTTGTCTCAGTCTTACATGTGCTTTTCTTTAAGTTGAGAGTTGAACAAACTACTTTTTTCATGGTATAGAATGGATAAACTACGGGTTTTCAGCCTTGGGAATTTGGCAAATGTTTTCTCAGAAATGACTGAAGTGAGCTTATCACTTCAAGGAAGACAAGTGACAGTACTTGTTGCCAATCAATAAAAATTAGAGTTTCCCAAACAAAATGCAGAATTTTGGAAACCTTGTATCTGCCACTGTGAGCTTGACAAATACAACTCTTACATTGTATAATGAACTGTGTCAACATTTGGAAGATCTGCATAACTTAGTGAGCCAGTATTTTCCAAATGACTAATGCATGATAGTTCAAAATCATGCATGGGTAAAAGATCCATTCAAAGTACAAGACAGACCAGTGGATTTTAATGTAACACAGGTACAAAAAAGTGCACTGATAGGGTTTTAGATTCCTCATTGCAACACTAACGTTTACGAAACTAAACTGTCGATTTTGGGTGCAGAATCAAGAAAGAATATCTACAATTACCTGAACTTAAGTTTCTGGAGGACCATTAACCTTCCCCTGTCTCACAGAGAACGTTCTTCAAAGCACTTCTCATTCCTTGGGATCCTCCAGAAAGGAAGGAGAAGTTGGGGGAAGGGAGAAAAAAGGAGTTAATGCCTGAGGGTTAAGGAGAAACATATTGTTTGATGATCACCGAGCGTGTGCCACTACTTTATGTAACTCAAATATATAATCTACACAGAAGGTCCTAAAATGGTACTAATAAGGAAAAAGAGTCAAGGGTTTATCAGCTAGCCACTGTCACACAGTTGTTAAAGCACTGGAGCTAGGATGTAAGTCCAGATTTGTCTATATATATAGCTGAATCACTTCTTAGTAGTACTACCATGACACTGAAGCAGCCAAAAATATTCTGCTACTCCTACCTAGATCAAAGTTTCTAGGTCCACTGTCATTTCAGTAACACATTTTCATGTATGATATGACCTCTGTATCCTCACAGTGCCTGGCATACAGATACCAGGAATCGTGCTGAAAGGGTGTAATTTACCTGCACGTTTTACATGTTTCTTAAGGTGTGTGTAACTTCCATCCATCCGTGATCCTCCTTTCATCAACTGCCTTTCTTGCAAGAAAATTAAATAGAAAAACCTGCTTTATACGTATCTTTTCTCTCTCTAATGTAAACTCAGTAGCCTCAGGAATAACTTGATGTCCAGCACTCTTTCCATTTTGAGTGGGAGACAGCATTCAAGTATTCACCTGAAACAACACATTTTGTTATTTCCACTCTTCACTTAAAAGAAAGTTCTCTGGATACAGTCAGTTCATAATAGAACCTCTTAGCATCTCCAGAATGTTTGTTTGACACAGCTGTAAACACACACTGAGCAAAAGACCGGGACAATTCAGCTTTTCTGTTCAAAAGCGGGTGTAGGGCTTCCCTGGTGGCGCAATGGTTGAGAGTCCGCCCGCCGATGCAGGGGACACGGGTTCGTGCCCCGGTCCGGGAAGATCCCACATGCCGCGGGGCGGCTGGGCCCGTGAGCCATGGCCGCTGAGCCTGCGCGTCCAGAGCCTGTGCTCCGCAACGGGAGAGGCCACAACAGTGAGAGGCCCGTGTACCGCCAAAAAAAAAAGGGGGGGGGCGTGTAATATGCAGTCTTATTATGGTGTGCTTTTTCTTTCTTGTTGTCACGTGTCTTTATTAAAAGATGATGATTCTGTATGGTTTTCCTTTGAGTTCTAACCATTTTGTTGAACCAACCCCGCCCTTTTAGCAGTATCATAGGGTCACAGTTGCAATTGAATAACATTTTGTGTTCTTTCATTTCTCCCAATGGGGTTTACTGTAGGCCATCATAGTGCTCATATTTGTGTGACAAAAACTGATTTTTTTTCATTGATGTCAGTGGTACACTTAGCAGCTTTCCATGTATTTAGTTTTTATCTGATGTAGCCTAGAATGACTGCCAGAAGGGATGCCGAAGGCCTGACTTAAATTCCAGATTCTTAGTTGCAGTTTGATCAGTCCATTTGTTCATGTAGTTTTTTTTTTTCTTTTTCTTTTTTTTATGTCTGCATTGGGTCTTCATTGCTGCGCGCGGGCTATCTCTAGTTGCGGCGAGCAGGGGCTACTTTTCATTGCAGTGCACAGGCTTCTCATTGCGGTGGCTTCTCTTGTTGCAGAGCACGGGCTCTAGGTGCATGGGCTTCAGTAGTTGTGGCTCACGGGCTCTAGAGTGCAGGCTCAGCAGTTGTGGCGTGTGGGCTTAGTTGCTCCGCGGCTTGTGAGATCTTCTCGGACCAGGGCTCAAACCTGTGTCCCCTGCATTGGCAGGAGGACTCAACCACTGTGCCACCAGGGAAGCCCTGTTCATTTAGTTTTAACTTTCTCTTTTGTTTGCCATCTCTAGCTCACAGTTGAGTGGCCTGAACGTGTTTTGCATGTGCTCTAATTATAACTGAGAATTTGGGAATACTGTCCTAGATTTTAGACTTAATACTACTTACATAATACTTATATCAGGCTTTCTCATAAAATCTTGTTTTCCTGAAAGAGAAAAGAATGAACATTTATCAGGTACCTGCTGGAGGGAGGGAGGAACTATGTGCTAGACTTCCTGTGTGTTCTCTTGTTTTCACAACACACACACAGGTGATGTCCTTCGAGTTTACTTGTGAGAAAACAGAGGTTCAAAGTAGTAGATACCTATCCAAGGTCACATAAGCTTTGAAATGGTAGAACTGGGATCTGAAACATGTCAATTTGACCACAAACAGGCTCCCTGATCAACCTCCAGCAACTGCGTGACCTCATCTAGAGGTGATGGCATCCTTTTCACAGGGTTGTTGAGAGGACAGATGAGATTCTATTCATGAAAGTGTTTTAATACTATAAAATACTACCAAAGTACTGTTTAAACATTTTTAATATGTATTTCTGTGTGAGTGTGTGTGTGTGTGTATATATATATAAAATTAGTTGAGGAAACATTGTAGAGTTAACCTTTCAAATCAATAAATATTGCACTTATTTTCCATAAACTAAATATACAAACAACTGGATGGTCCCTAAAAATAGATGTCAGATGACAGAGATTGGCTGAGCAGGAATAGGAGCATCTTCAGAACAGAAGCCAAGGAATTTTTTGCTTCCCTAACACATTGCTCTGTTCACTCACTCCAAGACCTTCCTACTTCTCTGTAAAACTCTGGCCCAGAGCAGCTCTGCTACATTAGTCACAAGTTTCCATTAATCAAGGATGGTTCGTGCCAGACCTACAGCAGAGTCATTTCAGGTTATTCTCTTCCATTGTAGGCTTTCAATATGCACTCAGTACACTCTCCCAAATCTAGCAGGGGATCAATGCCTTGTGATGCAGAAGCATCCAGAAATTCTCCTTGACAGTGTTCAGAGAACAATATGAAACCCTGGGGCCTATTCCCAGAACTGGAGTGGTGGGAATGCTGTCAGTCGCTAAGCCTCTAGATAAACATAGGGTTGGCTAGCTTCGTTTGAGGACAGAATTCAGGGGGAGCTTTGGAGTTTATCGACCTAATTATTTAAAGTGACATTTACAAAACAAATTGTCATTCTACAATTAACTTTAACTTTTTAAATATTTATTTAAAATGTTTGGCTGCGTTGGGTCTTCGTTGCTGGGTGGGGGCTATTCTTCGTTGCGGTGCACGGGCTTCTCATTGCGGTGCCTTCTCGTTGCAGAGCACGGGCTCTAGGCGCGCAGGCTTCAGTAGTTGTGGTTCACGGGCTCTAGAACACAGGCTCAGTAGTTGTGGCGCACGGGCTTAGTTGCTTCATGGCATGTGGGATCTTCCTGGACCAGGGCTCAAACCCGTGTCCCCTGCATTGGCAGGCAGATGCTTAACCACTATGCCAGCAGGGAAGTCCAACTTTTAACTTTTATTCCAAAAATAGAATAACAAAAAAATGTTACTTAATAAATATAATTTCTAACCATGTTAATTACCCAAACAATTTCTTAAGTCAGTTTGCTCTGTGATTTAGTTTAAGCATATTTGTAATTGAGATTTAATAATAATTTATTATTTATGAATAATTTATCCCTAAATGCCATCTCTTTTAGAGAATAGGCAGATAAAGAAAATCTCAGGGAGAGATTTCTTATATAGGTGATGAACAATACACTTTTAATGTGTAAAGTTCCAAAATCAACAGATTGCTACCATCCGTATGTTTGAAGAACACATGACCAGAGAAGGAATTAGCAGTCTCTAGAAACTATTTTCAGGGACTCTTTTTGTTTGTTTTGTTTTTGTTTTTTTTTTTTTGTTTTTACGGTACGTGGGCCCCTCACTGTTGTGGCCTCTCCCGTTGCGGAGCACAGGCTCCGGACGCGCAGGCTCAGCGGCCATGGCTCACGGGCCCAGCCGCTCCGCGGCATGTGGGATCTTCCCGGACCGGGGCACGAACCCGTGTCCCCTGCATCGGCAGGCAGACTCTCAACCACTGCGCCACCAGGGAAGCCCCCAGGGACTCTTTTTAGTTACACAAGGTTAGAAAGGTTAGGAACTCTTTTGAGTTATACAGTACACAATACAGTTTGGGTTCTAAAGTTAGCATGTAAGATGAACATTCCTTAGAAATATACAACATTGCAAACCACTGTATCATCTATAATGAAGGTTTTATAGTTAATCTTTCCTCTAGCATTAAAGGGATCACTGTTTCGTTGGTTTATAAAAATATATCTTTATAAGCAAATGTGGCAAAATGTTGAGAATTGGTGAGTATAAGTAAAGACTATACATCCATTGCACAATACTTTCAACTTTTGAGTGTTTGAAAATTCTCAAAACAACAAGTTAGAAAAGGAATATTTATCTTTTGTGGTGAGAAATCTACAAAATGAAAACAAGACCTAGCAGGAGAAGCAGATTCCCATTTTCCATCTTTTTCTCCAGGGCATATGTACACAGAGTGGGGAGGGCAGCATAGTCCTTACTGTTGAAAGCCCAGTGCTGGAAAAAAGTCTTACTTGCTGCAAGCCAGACTAGAAAGTTGTAGGAGGTAATGTTTCTGCACCATTCTCTTCTAAGTCATAAAAAACTGTCATTTCAGCTAGGATGACATTGGGAATGAGAGATGCTGGACCAAACTTTAATACAGTCATACCTCAGAGATACTGCTGGTTTGGTTCCAGACCACAGCAAGAAAGACAATGTTGCAATAAAGCAAGTCACTTTCCAGTGCATATAAAAGTTATGTTTACACTATACTATAGTCTGTTAAGTGTGCAGTGTGTCTGAAAAACAATGTATATACCTTAATTTTAAAATACTTTGTTGGGCATATACCCAGAGAAAACCATAATTCAGAAAGACACATGCACCCCAGTGTTCATTGCAGCACCATTTACAATAGCCAGGTCACGGAAGCAACCTAAATGCCCATCGACAGACGAATGGATAAAGAAGATGTGGTACATGTATACAATGGAATATTACTCAGCCATAAAAAGGAACAAAATTGGGTCATTTGTAGAGATGTGGATGGATCTAGAGACTGTCATACAGAGTGAACTAAGTCAGAAAGAGAAAAATATCGTATATTAATGCATATATGTGGAACCTAGAAAAATGGTACAGATGAACCGGTTTGCAGGGCTGAAATAGAGACACAGATGTAGAGAACAAACCTATGGGCACCAAGGGGGGAAAGTGGTGGGGGTGGTGGTGTGATGAACTGGGAGATTGGGATTGACATGTATACACTAATATGGATAAAATAGATAACTAATAAGAACGTGCTGTATAAAAAATAAAATAAAATTCAAAAAAAAATACTTTGTTGCTAAAAAATACTAACCATCTGACAATTTTGCAGCATCTGTTAAGTGCAATAAAGTGAAGCACAATAGAACAAATGATGTGTATACTGTAAGAAATTTTAACTCAAGCAGAGGAATGGGTAGAATTGTAATGAGACTTGAATGAAATTAGAAAGATCCCTGTACAATATCTCAAAATTAGAGGAAAAAAAATGATGTCCTAAGGAATCTTTGGCGGTTGATGGAATATATACTATATCTCTTGATCATGGTGGTAGTTACACAATTATCCATGTAACAAAACTCATCAATTGTACACTTATAAATGGTTAATGTTATTGTATGTAAATGATACTTTAGTAAAGGTGATTATAAACAACTCCCAAGCAACTAAAAATTATAATATCTAAGTCCATTCTTTTTAAGGGATACTTTTTTTTTTTTTTTTTTGCCACGCCCCATGGCTTCTGGGATTTCAGTTCCCCGACCAAAGATTGAACCTGGACTACGGCAGTGAAAGTACCAAATCCTAACCACCAGACCCCAGGGAGCTCCCAGGGAATACTTAAAAAGAAATTACCTCACTCTTAATTTTGTATAGAAGAATAAAACGTTATTTGACTATATCTAGGTAGGATATTTTAATGCTTGCTAGTACTTGAAGCCAGAGTTCAGTGTGAACATGCTCACTGTGGAGTGAGAAGGTAAGAGAACTGTATTTTGATACTTCTGTGACAGTCATGACAGTTAAATCGTCACACTGCTTTCTTCCTTTTTTAGCCCTGGAATGAGACCAGATGTAAGCTCTCCTCCATCCAGCTCCTCAGCAGCAACGGGACCACCTCCCAAACTCTGCCTAGTGTGCTCTGATGAAGCTTCGGGATGTCATTATGGGGTCTTAACTTGTGGAAGCTGTAAAGTATTCTTCAAAAGAGCAGTGGAAGGTAGTGTGTGTTTTGAAGAGTTTTATTATTTCTCTGGTTCCTATTTCTCAGAGTGGATTCTGAAATTTCTATTATATGCAAAGCCCATTAAGGCTAGAAGTCAGTAAAAGCAGGGGGAGGAGGGTAGCTCCTAAGTGCTCTAGTGGGGAAGAGATACTTTAAAAAACAAACTAGAATAAAATAGAAAACTATAAACTGAAGGGAGGGAGTATGGTCAGAGAACAGAAGATAACTAAGAAAGTGCTATCATGTGAAATGATGGTGTTAGGTTTCAGCAGTAACTAGTGCTCATTGTGTTAGTATTATGGGCTTTAATTCCCATGAATCAGCTGGTTTTAAAGCCACCAACTATTCCAGTCTGGCAAAAATGAGTGATAATGAGAACTGTGAGGGGGAAAAGTGTTTTGTTTTGTTTTCCAATAAGCCAGGCCTGTGCTTTGTGATATAAATGTGGTGTAAGACCTGATCCCTGCTCTCTGGGAGGTCACAGTGTACTTGGAAGTGAAAGATGACTTAACAGTTACAAGGTACAGAGATTATAATACAGAGGAGCAAGTGACAAACTGCCTGAGGAGGTCAGGAAAGAAGGTGTTTTAGAGGAGGTGACTTCACTTGACAAGTATTATATTCATGTAAATTTTACCCTTGTTACAGATTCAGCCTGCACATCAGCTCCTTACAGAAGGAAAAATTCATTCCATAAGCAAATTATTGGAAGTCACACTAAAATTTTCTAATATGACCAGTGAATCCTCTTAGAAAAAACTGTTTTGTAATTTGGTTATTTGTAAAGCATTTGGAAGGCAGTGTGGCCTGAATGGATTACCTAAAGCTCTGATTAGATAATTAGATTTTTAAAAAATTAACGTATTCATTCACAGTACGAGAAAGATTATTATCTGGCTTCAGTTGAGTTTGCATGTCCTTAAGAGTTAGATGAGTCATTTTCTTTTGTTTGGATTGCTTTTCATATATTAACAAACTATAAAATTACTTGTGTTATCCCGCAGAGAGCACAGGGATGCAGGCTTTAACGAGTTTGGTATCATCCAACTACTGAGTAGAGTCATTAAGTAAAGCCCACCCCTAATTAATGCAATGTCTCTAACAAAGTAGATGTTATTTACCACAGACAGAAGCTGCTTCTTGTCCTTACTTTATTCAGCACTTTCTTCACTGATTAGTTCTTTCCATGGTATATATAAATGCAGTGATAACAGTATTACAGTATTTCTGTACATCAAAATAATATTGACAAATTTTAATTCTGAAAGTGAAATTCAGAATGAGACAATGGAGCCTTAAGAGAAATACAGGAATTAAAAAAAAATTTTTTTCATTTGTCCTCATTTTAACTAAAATCATTCCTTAAAACAGGGCTACAAATTCCAATTCCAATGCCTATAGGGACTGAGTGTGGGTCATTCTGGCCAAATATAATACAACTGGGCAAGGAAGGGCAGTTATTTATGTTAGAGAGTGCAAGCATGCCCTACCTAAAAGCATCCAAATGCAATTTAAAAAAGAAAAAAAAAGCTAAACATACTACAAATAAGACATCACTGCAGGCCACATGCCCTCTGGCCTTAATCTCTGCTTTAGAATTAAATTCTTATACTTGTTTTAAGGTAAAATTTCATTGAATATTAGCTATACTATTTCAAAATGTATATCATACAAGTATTTCAGTTAAATATGATAGCTAGATTACATGATTAATAAGAAAAGGTTAAAATGTGAACTGTGTTAAGTAAATCCTTTATTTGGACTTAAATTTTCTCCAGGGTCACTTCCAGCTCTAAAATTCTGTAATCATTTGCTAAACTAACTTCATGGCAGTTCTACTTTTCCTTTCTAGACATGATAGAAATCTGTTTTTAAGTCCAGATACATATTTTGGAGCACTTTCTAGAACACTTACAAAGATGAAGCTTGTATAGATTTTCATTACACTATATTCATTCCATTTTTAACACCTGCTAGATATTATAGGTTGTCCACCAAACTGGCAAAGTATTGTAAATACCCAAACATTTAAATATTTTTAGGAAATTTGCAAAAGTTTTACTTATTTATTATCCATACAATCCAGATCGAGGATTGATATTTTGAATTTTTTTATTCATTATTCTAGGAGTTGCTTTTTTGCATACAGAGAAGAATTTGGGTAGCTCCATTTCTTGAGATGTATACTAGCTGAATGATCTTTTTTTTCGCTGAGTCCCTTTTTCTTATGTTCCCTTTGCACAAATTGCATATAATCTTTGTTGGTGGGTCATAATGGAGATGGATATCAGCTACCCTTCATTTATGATGTACCAAGCACTATGTTTTATATGTCATACCACTTAATTAACAGCTCTGTGGGATCTTAGATGCTATTATGATCCATATTTGATAGACTAGGAAACTGAAGCTCACACATTTTGACAGAGCTAGGATTCAAACATAGCTGTCTCCAAACAGGCTCTTAATCTCAATGCTATACTGACTTCCTGAAAGGATAAAAATCACATCTCCTGGCAGTTTATAATCTAGTTAAGTACTGAGATGAAAGCAATAACAAGGGAATTATTTACTAGCTAGTGTTTATTGAGTGCTTACAATGTGCTAGGCACTATTTTAAGAACCTTCTACACAACTGCCTTTAACCCTTGCAGAAGCACAGCAAGGTAGGTGCTAATTTTCCAACTTTACAGATGGAGAAACAGGGGGTTCGGAAAGGTTAATAAACATTACTAAGATCACACAGCTAGGCAGCAGAGCTGCAAATCAGACCAAGGGCTTCCTGGCCCTTTGCCAAGTGCGCTTCGCATTATACCACACTGTTTTTGAGAGCAGTAAAGAAAGATGCTCAAGCTGACAGTCACAGTTCACATTTGAAACTTGGATACTTCCAATAGGGTATACAAACTACAGAAAACCCTAGGACATGCCCTTTGCTGTGTGGCCCATTTCCTGTACCACTTTCATTATCTTGATCATGTCTAAGCATCACTGTTCTATTTACTACCTAATAGTTTTCTTGGATCACTCTTCTTTATAACTTTATTTTAAAACAACTTTACTATCTCTACTGTATTAGTTATCTATTGACGTGTAACAAATTACCCCCAAAATGAGTAGCTTAAAACAAGAGATGTTTATTATATCACGCAGCTTCTGAGAGTCAGGGATTTGGGAGCAGCTTATTAGCTGGGTAGTCCTGGGACTCTCATGAAGTTACATTCAGACTGTTGGTGGAAGCTGCAGTCATCTGAAGGCTTGAGTGGGGCTAGAGGATCCACTTCCCAGCCCATTAACATTGCTTTTCGCAGGAAGCTTCAGTTCCTCATTATGTGGGCCTCGTCTAGTGCTGCTCTCAACATAGCAGCTGGCCTCCCCTGGAACAAATGATCCACAAGAGAAGCTGTGACAAATATGGGAACATAATATCTTTATAACTTAATCTCAGATGTGATATACTTGTCACTTGTGCTGTATTTTATTGGTCACACAGACCAGTGCTGGTATAGTTTGGGAAGGGACTATCTAAGTGTGAATACCAGGAGACAGAGACCACTGGGGGCCATCTTGGAGGCTGGCTACCACATCTACCAGAAATATTTTTACCATAAAAATATAAATACAATGCAAACAAAACAATGTTGAGAAATTCCAACTGGCCCGAAGGCTCTTCTCCTGACATCTGCTCTCTCTTTTTAGTTAGAAAGGGAATTTACCAAGTGGTAAAGGACACAGGAATTCCAAACTAAGATGTCTTATTGTCTTATCAAAATGATTGACAGGGAGTGACTATTAGTGGTACATGTCCATGCCTTGTAAATAGTGACCACTATTCTTTTTATAGATAGCACACCCAAAGGCTTGTCCAACTTCATACTAATAACCAGAAAGAGCTGATTTGAACTTACGAAGGTACAATGCCCCCTGATCGTGTAGCTCAGATTCTTAATTGTGCTCGAGACATGCCTGGGATAAAGAAATCATTATTATTAGCATAGCATGCACATTCTCATCTTTTGGTTAGATATAAATAACGCACTGAAACTTTTTCTGTGTTTAGCAATGAGTAATTTTTTCAATTAACTACAGGACAGTGATTCAGGGATATTCTTATGGGGTAGAACTTCTGTGTATTATAACTGCTTCAATTATGATGGCATCTGTTGTTCCTACTTAAACTGTATAGAGGATAGAATTATTGCATTAGTGCTTCCATTTCATGTCCAAGTAAGGAAGCTAGCAAACTTACACAATACAGAAAGGAATTGAAACAGCTCGTACAGACATTTGGCATTGGAGAACAACTCTGGAACAAAGCTGAATTGTAGACCATTAGTCAATTCTGTGGCCTATTTCTCACAAAGAATTGAACCTGATACAGTTAACCATCTACCCCAAACTAATGCTTAACAAGCAGTGTGATTTAACATGTTAGGAAGAAATGAATATAGTTTATTTTCATCCAAGTCAAGTAGATTATTCTATGCAGAAAGTATCTTTTCCCAGAAGTTAGACTAGGTATATTCAACCTAATGAATTGATGATTATGATTTTTTCTCCTTTCTTTGAATATGATTTATTTTTGAGAAGACAAATGTCCTGTAGTCTTCTGAAGACCATCCCCTCTAGTGTAAAGACACAGACTCTTAATTATCTAGTGTATCTATTTAGATATGCTGGTCTTGTGTAGGAGGATCCTTTCAGTTTTTGCCAGGCTAGCAAATCTTCAGATAGTTTTCTTCAACAAAAGAGGGTACAATTGAGGGGAGAGAGAGGGTAGGAAGACTTTCTGTCTGTCCCTTTTTTTGTTGTTCTTTTTAATTAATTTATTTATTTTTGGCTGCATTGGGTCTTCGTTGCTGTGCGCGGGTTGTGGTGAGCGGGGGCTACTCTTCGTTGCGGTGCGCGGGCTTCTCATCGTGGTGGCTTCTCTTGCTGCAGAGCACGGGCTCTAGGCGCGCAGGCTCAGTAGCTATGGCCCAAAGGCTTAGTCGCTCCATGGCATGTGGGATCTTCCGGGACCAGGGCTCGAACCTGTGTCCCCTGCTTTGGCAGGCGGATCCTTAACCACTGCACCGCCAGGGAAGTCCCTTTTAAATTTTCCTTGAAAATTTTTGACAGGTGAAAACTGCATTTCTGCCTCTTAGCACATTTAATACTGGGTGGCAGAAGATTTTAAACAGTAACGATCTTTAGTATTTGGAGTCAAAAAGCATGTGAAATAATGAACAAATCTCCCTAAGTCCTATATACAGTAGCTTAGTTTGCCAAGTCTGTGATACACCTAACTAATTGCTGGCAACCTTAACATAATTTAAGTGTTTACTTATCACTTTATTTAAAAATTTGGGAGGGGAGCACGCTTTATTTGCATACGGTGGTGCAATGCTGAATTAAAGTCATTTTCCTTTTGTGACTCTCACAGTATTTTTAAACCAGTTTCCTCTTTCTCTAGTCCTCCTTAGCATTAAGTTAGAAGTCATAATAAAATAATGAGATCTTCTATAAATAGAATAAATAAAATACAGACATCTTCTGTACTTGTTAGAAGAAACAACTGTTTAAAGCACAATTTAAAGAACAGCTTATCAAGAAAGAGGTTACCCCTGGTAGGTAGGGACTGGAAGGGGGCAACAAGAGGGTTTGTGGGGGAACTGTTCTGCTTCTTGATATGAGAGCTGATTACATGGAAGTGTTTGGCTTATGAAAATTTATTAGGTTAGGTGGTACACTTAGGATTTGTGAGCTTTTCTATATGTATACTGCAGTAAAGTTTTTTTTAATGAACTATGTTTGTCAAACAGAATATGAAAGACTTTTTATTTTAAGTTGACCTCTCAACTTTGTAATGAATGTAAGAAAGTACACTGTATGTTTCTTAATCAATGCCTTTGGTCCTTGGCTATGTTCCACCCAAAACAACAACAGCAAAGAGCCTCTCCATAAAAATATCCTTTAAGGCCTGTGAAATTTTAACAGTGTCTTTATTTTCCATATAGGACAGCACAATTATCTTTGTGCTGGAAGAAATGATTGCATCATTGATAAAATTCGAAGAAAAAACTGCCCAGCATGCCGCTATAGAAAATGTCTTCAAGCAGGAATGAACCTGGAAGGTAATGTAAAAATATCTAAAATGAACTGTCTCTGCATCATATAAAAATGTATTGTTTTACTTTTTAAAATATACTTAAGCAGATGTAATAATTAAAAGTAGGATTTTTTAATGGGTATTTCATATTCTGCTTAAGTTTATTCACCAACTTTTACTGTACACAGTGAATTCAGTGTAGCTGGACTATATGCTAAGAAAGAAAATTATGTAATAATGAAACTTATAAGACTTGAAGAAACATTACTTTGATCTTTCTTATTTCTTTTTTCAACCTCAAAACTATTTGCTACGGTTAGAAATGTTTTTATACTAGATATAGTTACATGTCCATTATTCTGCTATTTACCTTTTACTTGGCACATATGTGTATATATAAATCTTTTGTTACAAATCTACAGGGGGGGAAAAAACTCCTCCAGGAGGCATTGGATGGGTTTTGTTTGTTTTTCAAGCAAAGAAGAAATCTGAAACTAGTTATAAGTTTCATATCCTGGTTTATATAACAAGCTGTATAATTAAAATTGATCTCATCATTTAAAATCTTTCCTCTGGAAAAAACGTTTGGAATTTTGCCTTAGTTGAAACTGCAAGTTCCATGAAGGTGGTAGTGGTGATCTTGTAACCCCTGTGCACTTTGATTCAACAAGTACTCACCAAGGCAAGCACTAGACATAAAACAGTGTCTTCATTCAACATCAGTAAAATAGTGCCTGTATTCAAGTACTTTACTGTCTAGTTAGGTTGCAGAGTCAATCACAAAATGGTACAGCACACTACAAAAGGAATAGAGAGCTACAGGAGCAAAAGGAAGGTCACCTAATTCTGTCCTAAAAGGCAGGGAAAGCTTCCTAGAAGAAGCAACATTGAATTTTAAATCTAGAGAAGTTGAGTAGGAGTAGGTGGAAAATAAGGGCAGAGACATGATCAGACTTGTATTTTGGAAACACTAATCTTGTCGAATATGGTGATATTAGAGGGAGCATGGAAACCATGTGGTTCTTTTGACAGATGAGAGACTGTTGGTGCTATCTAGCACACACTGTGTATATATGTTTTTAAATATAAAGTAGATTTATGGGTGTGACTGTAGTCTAATTCCCCAAACCAGACATACAACATTATCTTCTCAGTTCTTCATATTACTTCAATAGCAAAAAAGACAATTAAATTAGTCTTTTCTTCACCATGTTTTACAGACCTTCATGACACACCAATCACTTTATTACAGAGTGTCAACATGTTAAACATTGCTTTAAAGAAAATGATAGCTGGGACTTCCCTGGTGTTCCAGTGGTTCTCTGCGCTCCCAATGCAGGGGGTATGGGTTCAATTCCTGGTTGAGGAACTAAGATCCTGCATGCTGCACAGTGTGGCCAAAAACACAAAACCCCAAAAATTTTGAAAAAAAAAGAAAAAGAAAATGATAAATGCCCATCTTCTTGTAGGTGTTACAAAAGCTACAGAGATTGATTACACATTCATGTAGAAGTTCACTTTCAGTACCACAAGGATAATTTCTTCTTGTTACAAAAAAACCCAGATAGTTATTCCTAATTTTATTACATATCACATCTCTGTGCATATTCTAGTTTCATTTTTGTGTTCTCTCACCATTTAAATAAATATATATTAGCCCATGTCAGGTTTTAGTGCTTGGTTTATATATTTTTTTCTCCAGCCCCAGTTTTTCTACTTTCCTTTAATCCCCATGTTTTCATCTCAGCTATTTTATATTTAGAAATAAGTTTACTCAAAGGACAAGCTCAAATAAAATTCTGTCATATCACTAATATAGAGTGTGGTTGCTTACCCAGTAACATTTTAGATGCTTTCCCAAATACACATCAAGCTTTACTTTGATCTTTGGAGCTTTAAGCTCTTTTGAGCAATTCCTCCCCTATCCCAAGTATAAGGGAATTTTTTTATTCAGAAGAAGTAAGATATATCACCTATAAAATAATGATTCTGATAGACCAGGTTAGTAAGTTTGTCCCATTTCTCCTCCTCCTTACAATTTAGTAACAGCTGTAGTGCCCTTTGCCTTTACCTCACCGGAAGACCAAGGCAGCGAGTGACATCTCATTTTCTCTGTATTATCAAATATACCATCACTGCCATTTCTAATCAGGTCTTCCATTGAAAAGTCAACTTTTTTGAATGAATAAAATTTAAACGTACAATTTAAACTAAGCTGCAATTTCTCAGAACACTGAAACAAAAAACCACACGGCATGCTTCTATAAGTTGTCATATAAAATATCAGAATACTGGGGAAACTAGCCTTTGTCAAGAGCTACTATATGCTAGTCTTTGATATACATTCTTCTACTCAAAGAGGTTATTTTGGACCCTCATATTAAAACCACCTTCAAGTAGGACCAAGATTATTAACCTTATGTCCACTTACACTACACAGTTCTAGTTTGTTATTTAATCATATATTAGCTATTAGGTAGCACATATTGTGCAGTTGATAATGTAACTCTACTTGTAGAAAAATTTAAAGAAAGGCTTTAAAAAATCTAATAGAGTTTTTGTGTATATGTGGTTTTAGTGTGAAAGCCTCACTTTTGTTTTTAATTATTCCAGTATATATAAAACTTTTATTTGGAGTAGGTATGTGTGTGTCCCAGAAGTATTTGGTGGGCAATAATACTTAATACTTAGCACTTAAGCATGAAACACATGGCTGAACTACATTGTTCTTCTTTGTTTTTCTTTAAACAATCTTTCTCTTGTTCATCGGAGTGTTTCCCCTAAGCAGTTTCATGATAGCCCTCTCAGAGTAATTTTGCAGAAGCAGTCACCTCTCTCAGAGCCCAGTGCTCTCCATAAATGTAACTTAGTACTGCAAGTGCTGTATTTTGATACTGTTGCTCCATACCAAGTGACTCTCAAGATTTATTTTAAGGCAACCTTCTTCACTGCTTAAAGTGCCTGGCATTTGAGTACAGTAAGTTTTTTAATGGTGATCCTAAATGTTTTTTCATTTTAAGGTGTATTGTAATTATTCCTAATTATAGTTTTATTTTTGTCATGAGGGTCAAGTGGAACTTACAGGCAAGGAGGCTTATGGTATCAGATTTCATAACTAACATTTTTAAGCTAAGTTTTAAGCTAAATAAGATTTCTTTACTTTTCTTAAGAATGAAATGGAGCTATCACAGACTCGTGAACACTTCTGTAGCGATCATATATTGACTGCTAATCTCCTGTATGCTCCAACGGGTCAGGAGCTTAGAGGAAAATCTTATTAACTAAATTGTGATTAAAAATAGTGATTGCTTAACTAATTCAGTTAACGACTCCTTGCCACAGTTATGTGAAAATAGTACAGAGTCAGCACAACACAGTTGGGCTCAATAGGCCTTTCTGAGCTTGAAGCATCAGTTCTTAGATAAGCAGTAAGAAATTAAACTGATTATATATTGAGTACAGAAGATGATTTTTTACCTTTGATCTTTATTTTTTTACGTTTTTATTTTTTATTGAAGTATAGTTGAATTACAGTGTTGTGGTAATTACTGCTATACAGCAGAGTGACTCAGTTATACATATATATGCATTCTTTTCATATTCTTTTCCGTCATACTGTATCACAGGATATTGAATATAGTTCCCTGCGCTATAAATTAGGGCCTTGTTATTTATCCATTCTGTATGTACCAGTTCGCATCTGCTAATCCCAAACTCCCAATCCAGCCCTCCCCCACCACACTCTCCCTTGGCAGCCACCAGTCTGTTCTGTGTCTGTGAGTCTGTTTCTGTTTTGTAGATAGGTTCATTTGTGTCCTATTTCAGATTCCACATATAAGTGTTATCATATGGTATTTGTCTTTCTCGTTCTTAGTATGCTGATCTCTAGTTGCATCCATGTTGCTGCAAATGGCATTATTTTGGGGTTTTTTAATGTCTGAGTAGTACTCCACTGTGTACATGTACCACATCTTCTTTATCCATTCATCTGTCGATGGAGACTTAGGTTGTTACTGTGAACAGTGCTTCTATGAACATAGGCATGCATGTATCTTTTTGAATTATAGTTTTGTGTGGATATATGCCCAGGAGTGGGATTGCTGGATCATATGGTAACTCTGTTTTTAGTTTTCTGAGGAACCTCCATGCTGTTTTCCACAGTGGTTATACCAACTTAAATTCCCACCAACAGTGCAGGAGAGTTCCCTTTTCTCCACACCCTCTCCAGCACTTCTTATTTGTAGACTTTTTAATGATGGCCATTCTGACTGGCATGAGGTGGTACCTCATTGTAGTTTTAATTTGCATTTCTCTGATAATTAGCAACGTTGAGCATCTTTTCATGTGCCTATTGGCCATCTGTATTTCTTTGGAGAAATGTCTATTTAGGTCTTCTGCCTATTTTTCAAATGGGTTGTTTCTTGTTGTCGAGTTCTATGAGCTGTTTGTATGTTTTGGAAATTAAGCCCTTGTCAGTCACATCATTTACAAATATTTTCTCCCAGTCTGTAGATTTGTCTTTTCGGGTTTTTTTAATCGTTTCCTTTGCTGTGCAAAAGCTTGTAAGTTTGATTAGGTCTCATTTGTTTATTTTGGTTTTCATTTCTATTGCCCTGGGAGACAGACTTAAGAAAACATTGGTACGATTTATATCAGAATGTTTTGCCTATGTTCTCTTCTAGGAGTTTTTATGGTGAGAAGACTTTAAAATCCTCCAGTTCGTCCTTGTCCTTTCTTCTTTGTTTTAATGTGGAGTGTAGGAACACATATTCTAGACAAATTTAAAGTTATGCTTAATTGAAGTTTTTACCGTACTGTTTCAGTATATTGACTGGGGATATGCATGTTCTTGTTTACTTTGTCAACAGCCAAGTACATTCCACGATTTGGAGATCTGGGTGTCAGTGAGATACCTTTGGTTGTTTAAAGGGTTTCCTTACGTGTAGGAGCTCTTCCTTTTTTAAAACTTTATCACTCCTCTGTAGACTTGGACTATGTGAATTCAAAATATTCTGCAACTGTATTTTACCACCAGTTGTGGCAATGATCATTCTTATACAGTGCTTAACATGTGCCAAGAACTGTTTTACACATTTTATATATTTTAACTGACTTAGTTATCAACGGACCCTATGAGGTAGGTACTAATATTATCCTCATTTTACAGAAGAGGAAACTAAGGCCCAGGGAATAACTTGCACAGATACCCAACTACTCAGTGGCAGAGCCAGGATTATATTCAAACATGCTGGTTTCATATTTATGCTCTCTCTACTACTACAGCATAGTGTATCTTCAATAGAGCGTGGTAAAATAAATTAGAACAGATCTATCGTGATCCTGTTTCTCTGTTTTGAAATGTTAACTAAAAATTCTTAAATGTCTCAGCACAGAGCACAGTAAGAAATGGGACCATTCTATTCAGTGTAAACAGCAGGGTTTTTTCCCGTTCTAACACTGTACATTGAGATACATAGTTCTTGCCACCACATCTGTCCTCCACAAACTAGGTACTTTGGCATTTTAGGGACAGAGGATCTAATAGTGATTAGCATTTACTTTTTCTTCTTTCATACAGATTACATTCCTTGCCCTTCCTTGGAGTTCTGAGTGCTTTCTCTTTAGGAATACTAAAATTCTTTTCTTGCCTAATATTTTTATTTGTCACTAGAACAAGTAAATTCAAGAGTGAATACTAAAAAATCTATAGAATCCATGCTGTAATTTGACTATACTGTTCCAAACTAAGTCAAAAATAAAAGCTGGTTTTAGTTACTTTATATATTACATGAAAATGGATACTTTAGGCTTACAGAGTCATGAATATAAATCTCTCATAAAAGGGAAATTATCCACTGGTAATTTATGTAAAGAAATTTGAAGTTTTTGTCTTCATCTCCACAAAGGTTTTTAAGTCCCATATAGTATCCATCATATAAAGGTAAAAAGTAGATTCTTCTGCTGTTAGAACTAATACTGTTTGTTTTTAGTGTGTGATCTCCTATGTCATCTTACTGTCTTGATAAGAAGGGGACTTTGTGCAAGCGTATAAACGGTATCACTGTCTTCATTACATATACCCATAATTAGATTAACCGTAAGCCACAGTAACTAGTCTGGGATTACAAACTGAGATTCTTTCTTTCAGTTGATAATAAAAGTAATTTGCTTTGTATAACTAATGACAGTTTTTACTTTGGAGAGAAACTGAAACAGAAATTACTTTATGGAAGAATCTAGGTGAGTGATTTGTTTATATTGTTTTAACATAGTGTTGTAAGACAATTTGATATAAAGTATAACTATAATGAAGAATGGCTTATCTGTAGAGGAAATTAATAAATGAACGGTTCCTCTTGATCCTTTGCTTTCAGGCAAAAATGTGTTTTTCTCTTATCATAATTGCTAAATAAAAGATTTCTCCTCTTTCAAATTAAATAGTTGCAGAAATTAAAATACCTCTTTAATGAACTGTGCTGCCCAGATTTTCCCATTACAGCTGATTTCTGTGTATTTTTTTTTAATATACCCACAGCTCGTAAAACAAAGAAAAAGATAAAAGGAATTCAGCAGGCCACTACAGGAGTCTCACAAGAAACTTCTGAAAATTCTGCTAACAAAACAATAGTCCCCGCAACGTTACCGCAACTCACCCCTACCCTGGTGTCACTGCTGGAGGTCATTGAGCCGGAGGTGATATATGCGGGCTACGACAGCTCCATTCCAGATACAACTTGGCGGATCATGACTACACTCAACATGTTAGGTGGGCGGCAGGTGATCGCAGCGGTGAAATGGGCGAAGGCGATACCAGGTAAGATGCAAAGATAACGCAACTAAGGCACAAGTCTTAGACTCTTTTAAATAAAACATTCGGGCTTTCTATCGCCCTGGTCCCATGGCCTCCTGCCATCCCCACTCCATCAAGGGGGGAAAGGGTATAAATATCAGGGGAAATTTTTTTTTACCTTAAATTCACTGAATGAGTATCATCCCAGAACAGGACTCTTGGCTTTCTATTTTACTATTTAGTATAGCATTTTACTATTTAGTATAGCATTTTACTATTTAGTCCATATTTACTCACATAGACAAAAGGTGACAAAAATTGGCAACTCTTAAGTTTTCTTACATTGAATGCTATTAAAAAGTACTGAGGGCTTTGGTCTTAACATGTCAGATGACAAAGGAAAACTGTGCCCACTTTGTGCTTCCTTTCCTCTATCTGTTAAGAGTCCTCCAAAACTGTCTTCGGCAGCTCCCAGAGAGATGATCTTCTCTTTGGCAACTAGAATGTTTCCTCATACCTTTATTCCTCTTAATTCAGGATTCAGGAACTTACATCTGGATGACCAAATGACCCTACTGCAGTATTCATGGATGTTCCTCATGTCATTCGCCCTGGGGTGGAGATCATACAGACAATCAAGTTCCAACTTGCTGTGTTTTGCTCCTGATCTGATTATTAATGAGTAAGTCATTTCTGAGTCATTTTCCTTCAGGACTGAATCAATCCTACCAGGTATCTTGGAACTGGGCAAACTTGAAATAGAGTTTAATCAATGCTTAAGGCAGGCCAAGTGTAATGCAGAGCAAATTACACGTGGCATTATTACTGTAATTTAAGGATATTTTTTTAAATAGTGAGCATCGCTTTGGGTCAGTAAAGTCTACAGCAAGTAAAAAGGAATCTTACTGTGGCCTTGTTTTAATTATGTAATCCTATTTCAGAAAGGAAACAGATGCAGTGTTTGCATTGCATGATGCAATTCATACTGATCTTGCTTTCAGCAGGGACAATTACAGATGGGGATGACAGGTATGGACCCAGAGACAAGCGGTATCTCTTTGCATGGCAAGGCTCACTCAATGTCTGTGACTTGGAAAGAACATGGGAACAAGATTTTATTTTTAAATTTGGGAGAGAAGCAACCACGCTTTAAGATTTGATCAATCAGCTATTCTCTAGTCCTCTAGGCCTGTGAAATACTTCAGATATCCATTCCCCCGTACCCATTGCAGTTGTTTTCTAACTAGTTTTCCGCCTCCAGTTTATCCTCCATCATGCTAAGTTTTTCTTCCTAATGCAGTTTGATCATATAATGGATCACCCCGACACACAGGTGTCTTCAGTGAGCACTCAGGGCATACTCAGCATGGTTTCTGGCTTTCCAGAATCCAGCCTCACTTTAATCTCTCGTTGTTCTCCTTCACATGCTTTGTTCCCACTCAGCGTGATCTGTTCTTCAAACATACCCCTAGCTCATGATGTTCATACCACCATGTAAAACCTCTCTGCTGTACACCCCTAGCTCTTATCCCTTTCTACCTTTTTGTACTCACAGCTTATTTCCTTTATTAGAATGCAAAGAGGAGAGTCACACACTCACATATACCTACCCACTGGTCTGGGCACCGTGAGAACTGAAGGAGATTTGTGTTCATGTGAAAAAAGAGATGTTAGAATTGTGAGCTCTGGGTGCTCCCAAGAATCCCCCAAATTGATGAAATCTTAAACCACATTATTAGAATAATAGTCTCGTTGTACTCTATGTGAGTTAACCCATCATTAGTAGTTTGTGTTCAGGATGCCATATTAAAAGTAACAGTGACTGTAAATATGTCCAGAGTGGCAAGGAGTTTGGGAATTAACATCAGCTGATGAACAGAGGATGAAGGGAGGAAGGGGAAAAGGACACTTGAGAACGCTGAGGACAGCCTAAAAAGACATCCTGTGAAGATAAAGCAAACATATTGTTTTATCTGTTGGGTATGCCAGGCATAAAAAGAACAGGTAGAAGTTATACAAGAGCATCTATCTGAGCTGAGCTGAGTGTGAAATGGGAGGGGGCTTGCCTGATGTAGTAAGCTCGAATTATTGTATCTATTTTAGTAGAGACTGGATGATACTAGCTCTAAATATTTATTTTAAAAGAGGCTGAATTATTGAGTTAGACTTGGGGTGGTTGCTCTATTGGTAATACTTATTTTCCAGCACAGTATTCATTGAATCATATTTGAGTACTTACCAAGTGCCAGACACTATTTTGAGAGCTTGAGCTATAAGAGATGAGGCCCCTGCTCACATACTGATGAGGAAAATCAAATAAATGACCAAAATTATTTCAGAGCCATGACAGAATAGTGTGGGGGGAGGGGAGAGGAGAGGGGTATAGGCTACTTTAGATTTGGGGACCACAGAAGGCCTCTCTAAAGAGCTGAGTGCTAAATAGTACAAAGAACAGCTTATAGGAAAGGTAGGGCATCTCAGGCAGAAAAGATGAGTACAAAGGCTGGAAACAACCTTGGCATGTGTAAGGAACTGAGAGAAAGCCACTGAGGATGTTCTGTGAGTTTAGAGAAGTGGACAGGGACCAAGTCAAGCAGCATCTTGTAGGCCATGAAATAGAGTTTAGATTTTACTCTCGGAGCATGAAGAAGCCAGTGCGTGGGGGAGGGGGGGTTTCAAACAGGGGAACATCAAATACTTACTTACCACACTCCTAATTTGTGCCTGGTACAGTATTAGCAGAGAACTACAGCAGAGAACAAGACGAAGTTCCTGACCTTTATGGCTTACACTCTAGTTGAGGAGACACAGATAAGCATCAAATAAAGAATCTCAGACTGTGATGGAGTTTTTACTAGAGAGAGGCCTTTTTCAGATAGGGTGGCTAGTATTTGAGCTGAGTGGGACCTGAAGGAGAAGACCAGTCTTCATAGTGAGAAGAAACATGACAAGAGGCGTGTGAAATATGTACTATCATCACACTCTTTGTATTCCAAGAAGGGGCCACATCTCTGCCGTCAGTTGGTAGGCACTGCCATGTGGTTCACCAGACCAGATCTCCACACATACTCTTAGGTATCTACTTTAAAGAAAGAAGTCACTTTGACTATCTGTTGCCAAAAAAAAAGACTGCTCAAAACCACTGCATCACAATTTGACAAGATTTTAAGTTGTTTGATCAAATTATTTAACTGATAAAAATATGTAGCTTATATGTATATTCAAAGACATCTGAAATTTCTTAGTACTTGCTCCTCATTTCAGAATCTGACCATGCTTGCTTAAAAAGTTAAAAACATGTTGACTGGGCTTCCCTGGCGATCCAGTGGTTAAGACTTCGCCTTCCAATGCAGGGGGTGTAGGTTCGATCCCTGGTTGGGGAGCTAAGATCCCACATGCCTCGCAGCCAAAAATCCAAAACATGATCAGTGTTGTAACAAATTCAAATAAAGAGTTTAAGAATGGTCCACGTCAGACAAAAAAATCTTTAAACCAAAACATGTTTGACTATATTTACTCTTCTTAGTCACTTGCAATTTGAAGTCATTTAATTGGGATTAAAACTGTGAACAGGTTTATATGAAACACCAGCATATTCTCTTTTATAAAATTAATCTAATTCAGAGTTTTTATTTGGGGGGGGGCACTCAAATTTAGACTTAAACAGTTATAGCATAACTTTATAGCATAACGTGGTATTTCTTACATAAAGTAGGAGTTAACAGAAATTTTTTCTCAGTGTTCAACTTTATTGGAGGATAAATGGCTTACAGAAACAATAGCTTTTAAGTGGGCATTCTTATTTCCCATTCTTGTGTCCTTATGCTGTTGTGATAATAATCATCTTTTTTTTTTTTCTGTTAAGTCCAAGATCACTTTCTGTCAGAAAATTAAAAAACAGCTCTTGAAGTATTTTTAAAAGCATGAATGAGGCTCAGTTTCAGGCTCTTAGTGTCATTTAAAAAGTTTGAGACTCTATTTGAAAATCATAGATGTGATACTAGCTGTTGAGAATCCTAACTGAGAATTCATTTGGGGTACCTTTAGTTGGAAGAATATTCAGTTTCATAATGTCAGTCAGAGGCAGATTTTGGGTATCAGAGTCAAGTTCTAATTCTGACTCTACATAACTGTAAACAGTATCACATACAGTTGTCTTTAGAATGGAATGCTGTGAAAGAAAATACCGTTTGATTTTCAAATGGGTAGGATTTAAAACTGTGTTGTCTAACTGGACATATTCAAATACTACCATAAAACCTTTATTTAAATGAATAACTGGTAATAAATTCTGTAGAAATAAATTATAAAATACTTAAATAAAACAAATGTAGAAAAATAATTTCTCCACTATATTAAGGAAAGTTTTCCAAAATTCTAATCCAGAGAGAATTAGCATTAATTGCAATAGTTAGGTGAGTTCATGGCTTTGCAAAATAGAACAAAAAAGTACTTTTTTGGGGAACAAGAATTATTTCTTCCTAACTCAAACACTGATATTTGTCTTTCACAGGCAGAGAATGGCTTTACCCTGCATGTATGACCAATGTAAACATATGCTATATGTTTCCTCTGAGTTAAACAGACTTCAGGTATCTTATGAAGAGTATCTCTGTATGAAAACCTTACTGCTTCTCTCTTCAGGTTGGTAGAACACCTACTCTCTTCTAATATTCACCTGAATATTCAAAAGCATAAAATATAGAAGTCTAGAAACAAAGGTTTATTTGTATGTATACAAAGCACTAATAATTATACCAAGTCTACTGTTTCCTGCTAGTCAGGTACCTTAGATTTTCATAAATGTAAATTTTAGAAAGGTACAGCCAGTGATAGCAAGATTCATAAGATAGATAGGTATCATGGAGAAATGGAGAAGTATATGAACCACATGGCAAGGAGGAGGCGGTCTCTACCCATCTGTAATATCTACAGCCTTCTTCCTTCCTGCAACCTTTGACAATGCCACCACAGAAGACACAGAGAAGGAATGCCAACAAGAATGATTTTTGTTTCTCTACTACACTGTTATTTGGTGACAAATTTTAGTTATACAATGAGTACTACTGCGTATAAGAAATTACGGATGAGACCTAATAAAACTTAAAAGCTTCTGCACAGCAAAGGAAGCCATAAACAAAACGAAAAGACAACCCACAGAATGGGAGAAAATATTTGCAAAGTGACCAACAAGGGATTAATCTCTAAAATACACAAACAAACAGTTAATGCAGCTCAATATCAAAAAAACAAACAACCCAATCAAAAATGGGCAGAAGATCTAAATAGACATTTCTCCAAAGAAGTACTGACAATGAAATGGCCAAGAGTCACATGAAAAGCTGCTCAACATCACTGATTATTAGAGAAATGCAAATCAAAACTACAATGAGGTATCACCTCACACCAGTCAGAATGGCCATCATCAAAAAGTCTACAAACAGTAAATGCTGGAGAGGGTGTGGAGAGAAGGGAACACTCTTGCACTGTTGGTGGGAATGTAAATTGATACACCCACTATGGAGGACAGTATAAAAAGTTTCTTGAAAAACTAAAAATAGAGCTACCATATGATCCAGCAATCCCGCTCCAGGACATATATCTGGAGAAAACCATAATCCGAAAAGATACACGCACCCCAGTGTTCACTGCAGCACTATTTACAATAGCCAGGACATGGAAGCCACCTAAATGTCCACCGTCAGAGGAATGGATAAAGAAGATGTGGTAATACACAATAGAGTATTAGCCGTAAAAAAGAACAAAATGATGTCATTTGCAGCAACATGGATGGACCTAGAGATTCTCATACTGAGTGAAGTAAGTCAGACAGAGAAAGACAAATATCATATGATATTGCTTATACGTGAAATCTTTAAAAAAAAATGATACAAATGAACTTATTTACAAAACAGAAATAGAGTCACAGATGTAGAAAAACTTATGGTTGCCAAGGGGGAAGCAGGGGGAGGGATAAATTGGGAGATTGGAATTGACATATACACACTACTATATATAAAACAGAAAACTAATAAGAACCTACCATATAGCACAGGGAACTCTACTCAATATTCTGTAATGGCCTATAGAGGACAAGAATCTAAAAAGAGTGGGTATATGTATATATACAATATAACTGATTCACTTTGCTGTACAGCAGAAACTAACACAATGTTGTCAATCAACTATACTCCAATAAAAATTAATTTAAAAAAAGAAATATGGGAGAAACAGATGTAACCTACAAAAGGTGTGCTTGATTACTATTAGAAGGTTGGTTAATGCAGCACTGGAGCTCGACTGCTGGACAGAGGTATTCTATCTAGAGTTTATAGAACAATCTTGAAAGTTTAGATGAAGTTATTGGTATATGAACTTCAGTGAGACTACTTTCAGCTAGCAAAGGCATACTAGAAAACTTCTGAAAACTAGAGTATCTTGTCTATCTTAGTAAAAATACGGCATTTTTAACAAAAAGAAGCCTTCATTCCATTAGTAACTGGTTTCAAAGTTGCTGAATAACTGTAAGCTGTGGATGCTCACATGACTATATCTATTTAAGCTTTTCCAAAGCACACATCAATATTAATGCCATCGTACTATCTTCATTTTACGAAACGTTGTTTATTTAATGTCACTAGATTTAAGGAATATTAATATTTCAAAGTAAGAAAAATACTAATTTTTAAGGTTACTTGTAGCAGTACTCTTGTTAAAGAAGTGAGCTTGATGTTGTTTGAGGAAACAGTTAAATTTCTGATCATGAATCATTTTGATTGGTAATATCCAGGTACAGGTCAGTGCTAAGATACTAACCTTACTGGTAAAAAATGATGCTTTAAGTTTTATACATTCCAGACTCACTGAGCTATATGTTTTTGTTTTTTTCATTGTAGATGATAAGAAAAAGTAAATTGAACCAGTATATATCACTGGTTCTTTAAAAAAAAATAAAATCAGAAGAATGAAAATACATACCTTAAGATATAATTAGACTTCTACTCTGATAGAACACTGATAGGTATCCTTACCTCCTGCTAAAAAAATGCTGGACTAAAACTTTGTGCAGGCAGGTACTGAGAGAGGTAAGCTGCACTCTGAAGCTAGCTTTCTCTTAGAGGATATTTGCAAAGCCTGGTAAATTAGTAGACTTAGTAAGTTTAAAGACAGTGCAACTGTAAAAACAAAACAAAAAAACAATGATGGCTCTAAAGGCAGATTAGACACATCTGAAGAGACTTTAATCTGAAATACATATCTGAAGAAATTAGCCAGAATACAATTTTTAAGATGCATATATATGTGTGTATACATGTATTCATATTTATATATGTGTGTGTTATGTATGTATGTAAATGAACAACGATAAGAGGCATGATTGAGCGAGGAGGTCTAAAACAGTGCTTCACAACTCTTTTCGTGTCATAATGAACATAAAAAATAGCATTCATACATAGCACAATGAGGTAAGTGAATAAGGCTACTTGCAGCCAGTGGCAACCAGCATAACAGACATTATCAACACATTTGTAACCCATTCATAGCACACCGGTTGAAAAAAGCTCTGGTCTTATTATAATCATCAGAGATCCAAAATGAAAGGTGAAAAGATAGAATGGCTGAAAACTTTCCAGAACAGCAGCAATTGAAGAAAGTGGAGTAAGTTTTTTCAGAAAGCTAAGGAAAAAAAACCTGAAAAATGAGGGTGGCTTTCCAGTTTCAGTTCTCACAGTTAAACAGCTTGGCAGTTATCACGCCCATCCTCACAAATAACTAAAAGCTGAGCAAACTGACTGACAGTCAATGACTTTTTTTTAGATCCATCAGTGAAGTAAGGTCACAGGGCAAACCACTACCTGAAAATCTGGAGAAACACGCAAATACAGAGAAGCCCAGCCAAGATCAGCTTTCTGGAAGCAGAAGCTACTGGAGCCAGTAACATAGGAACTTACAATATTTTTTTATGAATTTCTGGAGACCAAGTGAGGAATAGCTGGCATGTTAATAAAAACTCTGGGGACCCAGTCTTAGGGGGTTGTCCCCCACAGTTTTCTGGGGTTTACCAGCAGGTTTTCAAGGTGAATATCAGAGAAAGATTCCCTCATGTTCCTGACCTGGAGAAAAGGGGCAAATAGATAATTCCAGCCCCCTTTACCTTCGTGTCTCATGTAAGGGAGGAGAAGAAGGAGGGAAAAAAAGGTTCAGAAGCACGTCTAAAGGTCAGAGCCTACGGACTCAGGCCTACTATAATTAATTAAGAAAAAAGAAAAACCTGAGATTTAACCATAAAAGTATAAAACACTCCACATCCCCAACACCTTACAACCATATGAACAGAGTTCCAGTATAATCCAGAATTACAGCTGGGAGAGCTACAGAACACAGCTATTTAAAGAAGGTGTTCTTAGAGAAACTCCAAGACAACAGGGGAAAAAAATAAGAACAAGGAAATTAGAGGAAACTGAAACCTCTTAACACCTATAGCTTCAGAAAGCCTTAAACACAACCTGCTCCTAGCCAGATTAAAAGCCTAATTAATTACCTCAGTTCTGATATGTCATATCCAGCTTTCAATTTAAAACTACAGTCTGGAGAGAAAAGCATCAAAACCAGACTCAGACATGACACACATGTTATAATTATCAGATAGGGAATTTAAAATAACAATTAATATATTAAGGGCTCTAATGGAAAAAGTAAACATATAAGAATATATGGGTTTTGTAAGCAGAGAGGTAGAAACTCTAAGAAAGAATCAAAACGAAATGCTAGAAATTAAAAATACTGTAATGAAAATGAAGAGTGCTGGGCTCATCAGTAGATTTGACACAGCCAAGGAAAAGAATCACTGAGCTTGAAGATACCTCAGTAGAAACTTCCAGACTCAAATGCAAAGAGAAAAAGGAATGAAAAAAATGCAACAAAACATTCAAGAACTGTGAGGACAATTACAAAAGGTGTAACATACAAGTAATGGGAATATCAGAAGTAAAAGAAAGGAAGAAACAGAAGAAATATTTGAAGCAATAAAGGCTGATAAATTTCCAAAATTAATGACAGACACCAAAGCACAGATGCAGGAAGCTCGGAAAATACCCAGAAAGATAAATAAATAGCAAAAAATCTACACCTAGGCATGTTTCACTCAAATGACAGAAAACCAAAGACAATAAGGAAATCTTGAAAGAGGCCAGAGGAAAAAACAGCTTACTTGTTCCTTATAAAGGAACAAAGATAAAAATTACATTAGAATTCTCATTAGAAACCACGCAAGCAAGAAGGTAGTGAACTATTTAGTGTTGAAAGAAAGAAAAAGATCACCCATGTAAGATCTGGTGTCCAGTGAAAGTACCCTTCATAAGTGAAGGCAAAAGGAAGACCTTCTCAGACAAGAATCTGGGAGACTTAGTCGCCAGATGACCTGCCTTGCATAAAATGTTAAAATAAGTTCTGCTGAGGAAAGAAGATTAATTTAGTTCAGAAACATAAAATATCATTTTTCTTCTTAATTGATCTAATAACTGTTTAAAGTAATAATAGCAACAGTGTATGGGATAATTATAACATATGGATAAGTGAAATGAATGTTAGCAATGTTAAAAGGCTGGGGGTGAAGAATTGGGAATACTGTTTTAAGGTTACCTGCACTTCCTATAAAATAGTACAGTGCTATTTGAAAGGAGATGTAGATTAGTTGTAAGTGTACATTGCAAACTCTAGGGCAGCCACTAAACACAATTTTAAAAAGAAGTAATAATTGATATACTGAGAGGAGAGAAAAATAGAATCATATGAAACACAATAAAAACTAGAAAAGGCAGAAAAAAGGAAATAAGAACAGTGAGTAGAAAACAGTCACAAACATGTAGATATTAATCCAGATATCTCAACCACTTTAAATTTGAAAGGCCTAAGTATACCAATAGTCCCTTTTTTTTAAAAAATGAAGGTCAAAAGAAAATGTGCCACCACAGATCCTCAGTAAAGTAATATTAAAGGATATACTTAGGCTAAGGAAAGTAATCCCATCTTTAAAGAGGGAAAAAAGAACAGAGAAAGTGGTAAATATTTAGATACATTTAAACTGACACTGTATAACAGTAATAGTGTCTTTGGGGAGTTAAAAAATAGAACTAAAGCACACAATAATTACATACATGCAAGAAGGCAAGAAGGTGGGCTTCCCTGGTGGCTCAGTGGTTAAGAATCCGCCTGCCAATGCAGGGGACACGGGTTCGAGCCCTGGTCCGGGAAGATCCCGATCCCACATGCCGTGAAGCAGCTAAGCCTGTGCACCACAACTACTGAGCCTGCGCTCAGTAGGCTGCGAGCTAGAACTAATAAGCCCACGTGCCACAACTACCGAGGCCCACGCACCTAGAGCCCCTGCTCTGCAACAGGAGAAGCCCACGCACCGCAACAGAGTAGCCCCCACTCGCCCCAACTAGAGAAAGCCTGCGCGCAGCAACAAAGAGCCACTGCAGCCAAAGATAAATAAATAAATAAAATACATTTATTTTTTTAAAAAGGGAAGTTTGATAAGTTAAAAATGAGTTTAAATTTCAAGGATGACAACAAGAAATAGAAAGAGTGTACAGAGTATACAAAGTACATACCAAACCATGAGTGGTTGGGGGGAGAACATGGTAAGAAAAACCAATCCAAAAGGATGAAAGAAATGAGAGGCGGTGGGTGGGGAAGCATAAACAAAGGCATGATAAGAGGAAGTAACAAATAGATGGTACAAATAAATTCAAATATATCAGCAATTTCATTAAATATAGATGGACTAAATGCTCCAAGGCTCCAAGATGAAAAGATATAGAAAGTGCAAGACTGGATTAAGAAAACAGTCCAACTTTGTGCTAGTTATAAGAGATATACCTAATAAAGATGTTGAGTGGCTGATATACTATGCATAGTGTAACCCAGTGGTGGCAAACTTTCTGTAAAAGGGCAGATGGTAAATGTTTTCAGCTTTGCATACAGTCTCTATCAGTAGTACTCAAACTCTGCCCCTTGTGATGTGACCACAGTCATCAACAATACTTAAGGAGAACAGGCATGGCTGTGTTTCAGTAAAACTGTATTTACAAAAACAGGCTGCAGGTAGTGGGTCATTGCTGACCACTGCTTTACACAAAAGAAAGCTGAAGCAGCTACATTATTATCAAAATAGACTCTAAGGCCCCCCCAAAACAGTTCTATATTTAAAGATACTCATTAGATAAAAGCATTCTACTCACCAGGAAAATAATTCTGAATATATGGCCCTGAACTACACAAAGCAAAAATCCCAAGGATTATTGGGGGTAATGTGGAATGGATGAAATTCTTTTAAATATAAATACTGAATAGGATTTCTCCCCTAATTATTTTTAGAATGAGGACAACCAGCAGGGAAAAAAATTTATAAATAAGCAGTCATTATTTTAAAAATTAGCAATAACTAGATTATTTGTAATATAATAATGTGTAAAAATTAACCCACTTTAAACATGGCAGTGATAAGAGTATCACTCCTGATTAAGTGGCCTTCATTTTCACACTAACACTGACATCTCAGAAGTGTCGACTTTGCTTTATGGAATCAGGACGTTTTCATATGTATTCTTTGGTCTAATCCTAACCAAAATCCTATGAGTGATATACCACAGTAAAAAATGAAGGATAAAAACATATGATCATCTCAATAAATGTAGAAAAAACATTTGACAAAATTCAACATCCATGGGAGGGAGATGCAAGAGGGAAGAGATATGGGGATATATGTATAGCTGATTCACTTTGTTACACAGCAGAAACTAACACACCATTGTAAAGCAATTATACTCCAATAGAGATGTTAAAAAGAAAAATTCAACATCCATTTACGATAAAAACTCTCAACAAACCCAGTATAGAGATAGGGTACCCGAACATAATAAAGGCCATATATGACAAGTCCACAGCTAATGTCATACTCAGTGGTGAAAAGCTGAAAGCTTTTCCTCTGAAATAAGGAATGAGAGACAAGGATGCCCACTCTAGCCACTTCTAGTCAACCTAGTACTGGAAGTTCTAGCCAGAGCAGTTAGGCAAGAAAAAGAAATAAAAGGCATCCAAATCAGAAAGGAAGAAGTAAAACTCTAACTGGGGTCTGCACATCCTGGGTGGTCTAATTATTACTGCCTGTTTAATTGTAATCAATAAAGCTATTTGAAAAAAAATTTTTAAGAGTTGTAAAACCCTCACTATTTGCAGATTATCTAATTTTATATATAGAAAACCCTAAAGATGCCATCCAAAAAAACTGTTTGAACTAATAAATTCAGTGAGGTTGCAGGATACAAATTCATTTTACAGAACATTAAGAAAATAATTCCATTTACAGTTGCATCAAAAAGAATAAAAAACATAGGAATAAATTTAACCACAGAGGTAAAAGACTTGTACGCTGACAACTGAGACGTTTCAGTGAAAGAAACTGAAGGAAATAAAAATTAAATGGACATTCTGTGCTTATGTATTTGAAGAATTAACATTGTTAAAATGTCCATACTGTTCATAGCAATCAACAGATTCAATGCAATCCCTATCAAAATTCCTATGGCATTTGTCACAGAAACAGAACAAACAATCCTAAAATTTGTATGGAAGCATAAAAGACCCAGAATAGCCAAAGCAATCTTGAGAAAGAAGAACAAAGCTGAACACACGCCCTGGTTTCAAACTATATTATAAAGCTGTAGTCACTAAACAATATGGTACTGGCATAAAACCATTCACATAGATCAATGGAACATAACTGAGAGCCAAGCAATACAGCCGTGCGTATACTGACAAAGGAGCCAACAGTATACAATGGGGAAACGACAGTCTCTTCAGTAAAGATGTTGGGAAAACTGGACAGCTACATGCAAAAGAACGAAACTGAACCACTATCTTACACCATACACAAAAAATAACTCAAAATACATCAGACTTGAACATTAAGTCCTGAAATCATAAAAGTCCTAGAAGAAAACATAGGCCGTAAGCTCTTTGATGTCCATCTTGGGGTTGATTTTTCGGATTGGACACCATAAGCCAAGGCAACAAAAGCAAAATAAACAAATGAGACTATATCAAACTAAAGAGCTTCTACACAGCAAAGGGAACCATCAACAGAATGAAGAAGCAACCTACCAAATGAGAGGAAATATTTGCAAATCATATATCTGATTAGGGTTAATATCCACAACATATAAAGAACTCATACAACTCAATAGCAAAAAAACAAATACCCTGGTTTTTAAAATGGGCGAAGGACCTGAACAGACATCTCACAAAGACATACAGTCAACAAGTACCTAAGAAGGTGCTTAACATCATTAGTCATCAGGGAAATGCATGCAAATCAAAACCACACCTTACATCTATTAGAATGACTATTATCAAAAAGCCCAAAGATAACAAGTGTTGGCGAGGGTGTGGAGAAAAAGGGGACCTTTGTGCACTCTTCAGGTAATGTAAATTGGTGCAGCCACTATAGAAAACAGTGTGGAGGTTTTTCAGCAAATTAAAAATAAAACTACTGGGCTTCCCTGGTGGCGCAGTGGTTGAGAGTCTGCCTGCCGATGCAGGGGACATGGGTTCGTGCCCTGGTCCGGGAAGATCCCACATGCCGCGGAGCGGCTAGGCCCGTGAGCCATGGCCGCTGGGCCTGCGCGTCCAGAGCCTGTGCTCCGCAAAGGCAGAGGCCACAACAAGTGAGAGGCCCGCGTACCGCAAAAATAAAATAAAATAAAATAAAACTACTGTATGATCCAGCAATTCCACTTTGGGGTATTTAACGATAGGAAACAAAATAAGATATGGAAAAGTGAAGTGCACCCACACGGTCACTGCAGAATAATTTATGATAGCCAAGATATGCAAACAGCCTAAGTGTCTGCTGATGGATGACCGCATAAAGAAAATGTGGTATATATATTCGCTGGAATATTACTCAGCCATAAGAATGAATGAAATCTCATCATTTGCAACAACGTGGATGGACCTTGAGGGCATTATGCTAAGTGAAATAAGTCAGAGAAGACAAATACCATATAATCTTGTATGTGGAATCTAAAAACAAAAGCTCATGGACAGAGTACAAACTGGTGGATACCAGAGTTGTGTGTGTGTTGGGGGGGGGGGTGTTGAGGGATGGGAGAAATGGGTGAAGGGTTTAGAGAGTACAGACTTCTAGCTATAAAATAAATAATTCATGGAGATGTACAGCAGGGTGCCTACAGTTAATCATATGATACTGTATATTTGAAAATTGCTAAGGGTAAAATCTTAAAAAGTTGATCACAAGAAAAGTTTTGTAACATTTATGGTGATGGATGTTAACTAGACTTACTGTGGTGATCATTTTGCAATATATACAAATATTGAATCATTGTGTTATACACCTGAAATTAATGTAATGTTATATACTAATTATATCTAAAATTTTTTAAATAAAAAAAATTTTTTTAATTCACTGAGAAAGAGTAGGAAACGGGCTCAGGGAGGTTATACTCAAGTCTACAGGGCAAGTAAGAATGAAAAAGACTTCCTTCTCCTGAACCCACTGCTTTTCCTCTATTCCAGCATTTTCTAAGATGTCAGCAGCAATGAAGTTTTAAGTTTGGGAAACAATGTGTTCCCCTCCCTGGAGAGTGCATCATTATAGCTCTGAGAAGTCCTGAAATCCAGAAATCTGCCTAACTTTGTATTACACACTTAGTTTTGTTAAATTCTGACCATCAAATCCTTTTTTCCCTAATCATCATTAACACAGAACCAGAGTTCCTAGGAGCACACCTTAAGAAATGTTAGCATGCACAAAAGTCATAATCTCTGCAAGACTAAGTGAAACCATGGTTAACAGTCTGTTCACAGTCCCTCTTACTGGTATCATTTTTTGAAGAGTAGTGTAAAAAACTGATTTTATACCAACTTTATGATCCATGAAGTATTTTCTATATTTCTGTACATAAGGAAAGGCAGATATTTGCTCCCCAGTAAGGCATATATATAAGCCACATAAAAAATCAAGTTTCTTTTTAGATTGGAATTGTACCAACTCAGTATGTTAACACATTGATTAATAAAATGTATTTCATGCTGATTTTAAGGTCCTAATTGACTGGTGATATCACAGATATTCCAAGATGTAATTGGAAGAATAAACACTGTTTTGTTGAAACTGTCTATGTCTGTACTAGAATTAAACTCAAGGGCAGAATGACAGTCAGTGTATTATTCATTTGGTCTTCAAATTAGCTTTGTGAACTAGGGGCGAAGGTGTTTACCAGCTCCATTCATAGATGAGAAACAAAGTGATAAACCCAAAGTTAAGTCTTCCAATTTTCTATTATCCCATATTCTCTCATGGCTGTATTTTCATAATCCTTCGAAAATGCTTATGTTTTAATGGAGTGCATTAAGAACAGATAGACTGTGTAAACCATGAAATATGCTACTACTAATAAATGCCCTACTTGCATAAATGAAAAGTTATCACAAGAAAATTCTTTAATTGCTTACATCTTAACCTTTTAGTTCCTAAGGAAGGTTTGAAGAGTCAAGAGCTATTTGATGAAATTAGAATGACCTACATCAAAGAGCTAGGAAAAGCCATTGTCAAGAGGGAAGGAAACTCCAGTCAGAACTGGCAGCGGTTTTACCAACTGACAAAACTCTTGGACTCCATGCATGATGTAAGTGTCAAACAAAAATCCAAATATCAAGAGACATAAAGTATGTCCTGATTAGTGCATATAATTGTATACCACTAGTTGTTGGGGTTTTCTTTTCTTTTTTTTTCCCATTTATCGATTTTCGTGATGGTTTGATTTCAACCTATAAAGTTCAGTTTGGCACACATTTCTCCTAAGGCCAATTATGAAATACTGTTTCATCTAATTATGTGCATCTAACATCATGATGCTAGTACAGAATTTAACAGCACTATTTTTTTTAAAGGTAGAATTCCTTATTTTTGTATGAATTTATCCAGTAAGTTCGAATGTGTCCTTCATATACTATGGTACTGCAATTCTTCACGAAATACTTAATTCCATATAATTCTATATACAATTAAAGAAATTCAAAGATATTTGGTACCTGAGTGCTCATTTTATTTAGGTAAACTTCTTTTTCACCTGGGGAATTCCAGCAGAGATTGGTATATCTAAGTCAGAAATTTAAAAAAAAAAAAAAAAAAGAGGCCAACAACAAGCATGAGATACCCCTACTGCTAATTTTTTAAGACTGTTCATTACTATATATTCTCTTGCAGGTGGTTGAAAATCTCCTTAACTATTGCTTCCAAACATTTTTGGATAAGACCATGAGTATTGAATTCCCAGAGATGTTAGCTGAAATCATCACCAATCAGATACCAAAATATTCAAGTGGAAATATCAAAAAACTTCTGTTTCATCAAAAGTGACTGCCTTAATAAGAAAGGTTGCCTTAAAGAAAGTTGAATTTATAGCTTTTATTGTACACACTGTCAATCTGTCCTGTAGCAGTTTTTTCTTTTTTGTTTTTGTCTGGTTTTGGTTTTTGTTTTGTTTTAAATACGCACTACATGTGGTTTATAGAGGGCCAAGACTTGGCAACAGAAGCAGTTGAGCCATCACTTTTCAGTGATGGGAAAAGTAGAAAGTGATAGTTGGTGGATCCCAGAAATTAGAAACAATAACATGGGGGTAAGCTCCACTTTCAGAGAAGGGTGGCACCTAAACCACCAGTGCCTGAAGTCTGCGTGATGAACTTTCTGCTCATACTTTTCACAGTTGGCTGGACAAAATTTTCTAGACTTTTTGTTGGTGTACTTTCCCCTGTATAGTTAGGATAGCACTTTTTGATTTATGCATGGAAACCTGAAAAAAGTTTACAAGTGTATATCAGAAAAGGGAAGTTGTGCCTTTTATAGCTATTACTGTCTGGTTTTAACAATTTCCTTTATATTCAGTGAACTATGCTTGCTCATTTTTTCTTACATAATTTTTGTATTCAAGTTATTGTACAGCTGTTTAAGATGGGCAGCTAGTTCATAGCTTTCCTAAATAAACTCTAAACATTAATCTTCTGTGTGAAAATGGGTTGGTGCTTCTAACCTGATGGCACTTAGCTATCAGAAGACCACAAAAATTGACTCAAATCTCCAGTTTTCTTGTCAAAAAAGCTCATATTTTGTACATATCTGCTTCAGTGGAGAATTATATAGATTGTGCAAATTAACCGTCCTAACTGGTATAGAGCACCTAGTCCAGTGACCTGCTGGGTGAACCATGGATTACAAAAGACTAATTTAAAAAAATTTAAAAATAAAAAAAATAAAACTACCAAGAGGCCCTGTTTGTACCTAACGCCCTATCTCTGCAGCGGTTAGATGGCAAGAAAGTTGGTAAACTGTCTTTCAGGACCTTTTGTTGTAGTTCGTATAACTTCTTAAAAGTTATGATTCCAGATAACCGGCTGAAACACAGCTGAGAAGATTTTAATCTGTCCAAGTAATTCCTCCCACTAAACTTTACGCCCCCCCGCCCCAAAATCTGTAATATGGCAAAAGTGGCTAGACACCCATTTTCACATTCCCATTTGTCACCAATTGGTCTTTCTTTCCTGGGGGTACAGGAAAGCTCAGCTACTGATTTTTCTGATTTAGGACTATATGTCAGACTTCCGTGTTCGTAAAACTATACATCCCTTACATCCTTATGTGTGCCATGGAGTTCAACAAAAGTCATGTGAATTTCTCCTCCTCACTGTTGAGAATAATTATCATTTTAAACAAGATAGAAGCTGTAGTAGCCCTTTCTGTGTGCACCTTACCAACTTTCTGTAAACTCAAAACTTGTATTTACTAAGCCACAAGAAATTTGATTTCTATTCAAGGTGGCCAAATTATTTGTGTAATAGAAAACTGAAAATCTAATATTAAAAATATGAAACTTCTAATATATTTTTATATTTAGTTATAGTTTCAGATATATATCATATTGGTATTCACTAATCTGGGAAGGGAAGGGCTACTGCAGCTTTACATGCAATTTATTAAAATGATTGTAAAATAGCTTGTATAGTGTAAAATAAGGATGATTTTTAGATGAGATTGTTTTATCATGACATGTTATATATTTTTTGTAGGGGTCAAAGAAATGTTGACGGATAAACCTCTATGATTTATAATGTGTGCGAGCATTCATACAGGCAGCAGTGGGCTCAGAAACCAAACAGGTCTGCTCTAGAGGAAGAGGGAAATGGAGACTGGCCCTGTGTGCTGTGAAGGTTCGCGAGGCTCCGTCCCATTGAGGTCAGAGAGGAAGTAACCCTCTGCCTCCCAGAATGGCCACCCTTCTCATTCCAACAGTGAGTCTGTCCGCGCAGGTTTAGTTTACTGAACCTCCCCTTGCGCTAAAGTGTGTAATCAGGGGACAGAAAGGCGGTGCTTACACACCTACAGGCACCATCACGTACAGCCTCTCCAACAGTTTAATAAAAACAGAGGCTTTAGAAGTTTGGCAATAATACGCATAGAGGTACCAGCAATATGTAAATAGTGCAGAATCTCATAGGTTGCCAATAATACACTAATTCCTTTCTTTCCTTACAAGAGTTCATTTCCAAATGAGGACATGTTTATGTTTTCTTTGAATGCTTTTTGAATGTTCTTATTTTTTGGTATTTTAGAGAAATTATTTAATAAAAAATGTAATCATTTGCTTTTTGAATGCTCTCTAAAAGGGGCTATTCCTTTGTAATTGTTTAAATTGATCTCAAAGTATTTTAAAATGGTTTGTAACCCAGCTGGATGTGAAATTTTTGGTGCCTAAGAAATACCGCTTGAATATTATCATCAGCGACAGTGTTACATTTCAGAAAGAGCTTCTGAAAGATAAATTATTATTCATTTATAGAACGCTGCAGAAAGCACATCACACGGGAATCTGGACTTTAGCCCCAACGACCTTGGCTCCCCCAAAATAGAGCTCAGTGAATAAAAGATATGTGCACTTTGTGGTTAAAAGGAAATGGACTGACACTCATAAAACTATAGGAGGCTGTACATTAAATGGAAAAAGAAGCTGTGACAATTTAGGATATGTGGGAAAGAAGAAATTTACCTGAATTATGTGTGAGTATAATTATGGATTTAAGTGAAGAAAGCTATGGTGCTATTTGAAAGCAGCTTCATCTTCTATGTATGTGGTATCTTGCCATCCCAAGCTGTTGACGTTTGTAGTAATTTCAGCGAGAGGTGACGTGCCTAGGTGACTCACAACAAATCTTGAAAAGTATTTTTAATTACTGGTGGAAAAAAGTGACCCTCTCTGTATTTTTAGGCCTTGCTATGGGATACTATACAAGTGCTTTGGGATATGTATACCCAACTGTCTAAAACTATGAGGGAACCCTAAAAGAGCACCTTCCTTCTCCTGGAAAAAAAAAAAAAGACACCCCCAAAGGAAAACTAGCATGATTAGTGTTTATGAAGAGCTTAATATTTAGCATAGGATGAGCTCTGGATATGCATATAAAGGAAAGCCAGCCTCACTTCAGAACTGGGGGATGGGAGAATGAGCAATTCCAATTTCACTTATCTGTCTACACAACCTATTATCGTTAAGTCTTATCATTTTAGTTCTCTGTTAAATATCCTAAAAGTACATCACAATGAGATAAACAATATTATTATACTTTGATCTGATAGAAGTCAAGAACTGTGGCAGCCCTCAGTGAGATTTTGATCTTGGTGGATCACCCAAAAGACTGTAGCTGTAGAAGAAAGTGTTTTTCTGTACCTGGTTTGAGAATTGGAAGAGAAAATAAGAGTGTAAGGAGGACATGTTAACCACTTGGAATGGAAGTTCATCGTTTTCAGTCAGCCTGGTCCACCAAGGATTAGTTACCAGGTTTTTGGGAAAGGATTACCTTCTCTCTAGAAAATGCCTGAAAGAAGGATTTTATTTTCTGATGAAAGGCTGTATGAAAATACCCTCCTCGAATAACTTGCTTAACTACACATAGATTCAAGTGTGTCAATATTCTATTTTGTATATTAAACAAATGCTATATAATGGGGACAAATCTATATTATACTGTGTATGGCATTATTAAGAAGCTTTTTCATTATTTTTTATCACAGTAATTTTAAAATGTGTAAAAATTAAAACCAGTGACTCCTGTTTAAAAATAAAAGTTGTAGTTTTTTATTCATGCTGAATAATAATCTGTAGTTTAAAAAAAAAGTGTCTTTTTACCTACGCAGTGAAATGTCAGATTGTAAAATCTTGTGTGGAAATGTTTAACTTTTATTTTTCATTTAAATTTGCTGTTCTGGTATTACCAAACCACACATTTGTACTGAATTGGCAGTAAATGTTAGTTAGCCATTTACAGCAATGCCAAATATGGAGAAACATAATAAAAAAAAAATCTGCTTTTTCATTATATGACTCCAACATGCTTTTGTAGAACTCATGCAGTTCCAATTTTCCTGCTTTTTTCCTCCCTCTTCTACTGAAGGTGGAGTTACCACTTCAGGAAGCTTAAGATGCTAAAGTGGACATTTAAATGTCAATGTGGCAATGGTTACACGCTAATATGGCAGAAATTCAAAATGAGCTTAACCCTGGCTTCAAAGACCCGAAGACTGTCCCATCTATGCCTCAAATGGTCATGTACCAACTACTGCAAAGGCTGTTAAGGGAAGGAAGAACTCACTCACTCCTAAGCCTTCAACTATAACAGTCTTTCTTTATCATGAAAACTGATATTTTATGTAAATAAATGTATTATCTAGTCAAAATTCTTAATTTCAAATCAGCTCTTTCTTCAGAAAAGGACATAAACATTTAGTAAATATAGCAATCTATATAGTATTTCCAAAAGCATATTGTGTTCAGGTCATATCCATGAACTGGATGATCTAACAAACTTTCCTATCAATACTCTTCTCTCCACAAGTGACCTCCATCCCTAAGGAAAGGGTATTATGATTTTAAAACCAAGTTTGCCTTACCCGTCATATGTGCACCAAGTATTTGCTACGTACCCACTATATGATAAATACTGAAGCTAGAATATGAACAAGAGAAATACTATTGCTACCCTCAGTCACTTGCAAAAGTGTAAACAAACCTCCTTTCCCAGTGTCTTAAGGTACAATGCAGAAGTGCCAGATGATATGGCACCAGTATGTATACACATTATTGCTTTACCATTCACTTCAAGTATTAGCCTTACATTTGTAGAACACTTTCACATACATTATACTAGTTAATCCTCGCCTACCCAATAAATGAATGAAATAAAAACAAATTCTGAGGAAGACATTAACTCTGTTTTATAAAAAAGGGGAAAAGCTCAGAGTTTAAACTGATTCATACCTGCTAACTCCCATTTTATTGAAGTTTGAATGAAGAATCTTTGTAATGAGGCCACATTTATCACATGTCAGAGAACATGCCTCTAGTCTACAAGCTCCCAGGGAACTGGTGTTGCTTTTCTGTTGTTAAACTAAGCTAGTGTTTCACATTTACTGAGCACTTACTTTGTGCCAGGCATCATGTTTCAATATATTATCTCATTTAAACTTAGCAACCCTATAAAGTGCTACTATAAAGTAGTACTATTAACCTCATTGTATTTATATGAGGAGACTGTGGCTTAAACAACTAACTTGCCTAGGTCACAAAGCTTGGAAGTGGTTAAGTACGACTTTTTTTTTTTTTAAACACTGGGCATCTGGCTCAAAAGTCCATGTTCTTAAGCACTACTGAGAAATTATTAATACAAAGCTCCTAACTAGATTAAATGAACCTATATTGACCATTCTATAGCAGCCTTTTGACATGATCTCATTTAATCTAATCTTTTTTACTACCATATCAATTTGGACTTAGACATTTAACAATGATAATTCCTTCTCTTAAAAACATGTGTCCTGGGCTTCCCTGGTGGCACAGTGGTTAAGAATCCGCCTGCCGATGCAGGGGACACAGGTTTGAGCCCTGGTCTGGGAAGATCCCACATGTCGTGGGGCAACTAAGCCTGTGTGCCACAACTACTGAGCCTGCGCTCTAGACCCCGCGAGCCACAACTACTGAAGCCTGCGCGCCTAGAGCCCGTGCCCCGCAACAAAGAGAAGCCACCGCAGTGAGAAGCCCGTGCACAGCAACAAAGGAGTGCCCGCTCGCCGCAACTAGAGAAAGCCCATGTGCAGCAACGAAGACCCAACGCAGTCATAAATAAATAAATAAGTTTATTTTTAAATAAACGTGTCCTATCCCTTGGGGATGTTGATGGTAAAAACAGCTGCTCAGAGATGACAATACCCTTTGGTTTGTCAAATATACAAGGAACCTGTCTCACTAACACCTAAAGGAAAATCTACAAACTTATTTCTTCAAGCTATATAGGGCACATAGGCTACACTCAAAGTGAGGAAGACAGTTGTTTATAAATGAAAATTGATGCAAAATTTATTCTTAGTTTGGCAAGTAAGAGCCTGATTTTGGGTGTTGAAAATACAGAGGCATTTACACTAGTTGAATATGTTTTCAGACCTTCAGCTAATCTCTATTAACTGGCAGTAAGTGGCTCTTAAGAGCATTAGTAACTAAAGGGGTCTCCTTTTTTTTTTTATCAAGCTCCTGTTTCCCAGTTAAAATGAAAAAAAAGCATTTTGCTAGGGAAACATTTTTTACTTTATTCGGTTACAGACATGCTAATCTCACAACAGTTCATACAGACCAGGGATCCCCAACCCCCAGGCCATGGACTGATAGTCCGTGTTAGGAACCGGACAGCAGGAGGTGAGCGACAGCAGGCAAGGTAAGCGACAGCGGGCGAACAAGCGAAGCTGCTTCTGCTGCTCCTCATTGCTCCCCATCACTCGCACTACCTCCTGAACCTAACCCCTCTCCCAAGTCCGTGGAAAAATGGTCTTCCACAAAACTGGTCCCTGGTGCCAAAAAGGTTGGGGACCACTGATATAGACCACATCAGAAACCCAAAAAACTTTCCTAACTCTATCCAGCCCACTTGAATAAAAAGTTTATACTATTCACCTTCTATACCCTCACCATAAATAGTCAAGAGAATAATATGTGTACACAATGTAAATAAGCCATAGCTTTTCTATTAATGTGGCATGGTCTTGGAAAGTACTGTCTTTGAGTATACATGGGATTATGCTGGAAATAAGAATCTAGGTCATCCAAAGCCATTAGGGTTGTTTGCTAGCATTACAAGGAACGGAGATAAAAATAAAACTCTTGGCAGAGGGGAAGATGGTAGAAGAGTAAGGCGCAGAGATCACCTTCCTCCCCACAGATACACCAGAAATACATCTACACGTGGAACAACTCCTACAGAACACCTACTGAATACTGGCAGAGACCTCAGACCTCCCAAAAGGAGAGGGGATTAAGAGCGCTGCTTAAAAGAGCTCCAGAGACGGGTGCGAGCCGTGGCTAACAGCGCAGACCCCAGAGACGGGCATGAGACACTAAGGCTGCTGCTGCCACCACCAACAAAAAGCCTGTGTGCGAGCACAGGTCACTATCCACACCCCACTTCCGGGGAGCCTGTGCAGCCCGCCACTGCCAGGGTCCCATATCCACGGACAACTTCCCCGGGAGAACACACGGCGCACCTCAGGCTGGTGCAACATCACGCCGGCTGCTGCCGCAGGCTCACCCCGCACTCCGTGCCCCTCCCTCCCACCCGGCCTGAGTGAGCCAGAGTCCCCGAAGCAGCTGCTCCTTTAACCCCGTCCTGTCTGAGCGAAGAACAGACGCCCTCCTGCAACCTACATGCAGAGGCGGGGCCAACTCCAAAGCTGAACCCTGGGAGCTGTGCGAACAAAGAAGAGAAAGGGAAATCCCTCCCAGCAGCCTCAGGAGCAGCGGATTACAGCTCCACAATCAACTTGATGTACTGAGCATCTGTGGAATACCTGAATAGACAACGAATCATCCCACATTGAGGGGGTGGACCTTGAGAGCAAGATTTATGATTTTTTCCCCTTTTCCTCTTTTTGTGAGTGTGTATGTGTATGCTTCTGTGTGAGATTTTGTCTGTATAGCCTTGCTTTCACAATTTGTCCTAGGGTTCCATCTGTCCATTTTTTGCCTTTTTTACTTAAAAAAATTTTTTTTCTTAAAAATTTTTTATTTTAATAACTTTATTTTATCTTACTTTATTTTATTTTAATTTTACCGTCTTTCTTTCTTCCTACCTTTTCCTTCCTTTTATTCTGAGCCATGTGGATGAAAGGCTCCTGGTGCTGCAGCCAGGAGTCAGTGCTGTGCCTCTGAGGTGAGAGAGCCAACTTCAGGACACTGCTCCACAAGAGACCTCCAAGCTCCACATAATATCAAATGGCAGAAATCTCTCAGAGATCACCATCTCAACACCAGCACCCAGCTTCACGCAACAACCAGCAAGCTACAGTGCTGGACACCCTATGCCAAACAACTAGCACGACAGGAACACAAACCCACCCATTAGCAGAGAGGCTGCCTAAAATCATAATAAGTCCACAGACACCCCAAAACACACCACTAGACGTGGACCTGCCCACCAAAAAGACAAGATCCAGCCTCAACCACCAAGAACGCAGGCACTAGTCCCCTCCACCAGGAAGCATACACAACCCACTGAACCAACTTTAGCCACTGGGGACAGGCACCAAAAACAATGGGAACTATGAACCTGCAGCCTGCAAAAAGGAGACCCCAAACACAGTAAGATAAGCAAAATGAGAAGACAGAAAAACACACAGCAGAAGAAGGAGCAAGATAAAAACCCACCAGACCTAACAAATGAAGAGGAAATAGGCAGTCTACCTGAAAAAGAATTCAGAATAATGATAGTAAAGATGACCCAAAATCTTGGAAATAGAATAGAGAAAATGCAAGAAACATTTAACAAGAACCTAGAATAACTAAAGATGAAACAAGCAACAATGAACAACACAATAAATGAAATTTAAAATACTCTAGATGGGATCAATAGCAGAATAACTGAGGCAGAAGAACAGATAAGTGACCTGGAAGATAAAATAGTGGAAATAACTACTGCAGAGCAGAATAAAGAGAAAAGAACTGATGACAGTCTCTGAGACCTCTGGGACAACATTAAACGCACCAACATTCGAATTATAGGAGTCCCAGAAGAAGAAGAGAAAAAGAACGGGACTGAGAAAATATTTGAAGAGATTATAGTTAAAAACTTCCCTAATATGGGAAAGGAAATAGTTAATCAAGTCCAAGAAGCACGGAGAGTCCCATACAGGATAAATCCAAGGAGAAATACGCCAAGACACATATTAATCAAACTGTCAAAAATTAAATACAAAGAAAACACATTAAAAGCAGCAAGGGAAAAACAACAAATAACACACAAGGGAATCCCCATAAGGTTAACAGCTGATCTTTCAGCAGAAACTCTGGAAGCCAGAAGGGACTGGCAGGACATATTTAAAGTGATGAAGGAAAAAACCTACAACCAAGATTACTCTACCCAGCAAGGATCTCATTCAGATTTGATGGAGAAATTAAAACCTTTACAGACAAAAGCTGAGAGAGTTCAGCACCACCAAACCAGCTTTACAACAATGCTAAAGGAACTTCTCTAGGCAAGAAACACAAGAGAAGGAAAAGACCTACAATAACGAACCCAAAACAATTAAGAAAATAGGAATAGGAACATACATATTGATAATTACCTTAAATGTAAATGGATTAAATGCTCCCACCAAAAGACACAGATTAGCTGAATGGATACAAAAACAAGACCCATATATATGCTGTCTACAAGAGACCCACTTCAGACCTAGAGACACATACAGACTGAAAGGGGATGGAAAGAGATATTCCATGAAAATGGAAACCAAAAGAAAGCTGGAGTAGCAATTCTCATCTCAGACAAAATAGACTTTAAAGTAAGGACTATTAGAAGAGACAAAGAAGGACACTACATAATGACCAAGGGATCAATCCAAGAAGAAGATATAACAATTGTATATATTTATGCACGCAACATAGGAGCACCTCAATACATAAGGCAAATACTAACAGCCATAAAAGGGGAAATCGACAGTAACACATTCATAGTAGGGGACTTTAACACCCCACTTTCACCAATGGACAGATCATCCAAAATGAAAATAAATAAGGAGACACAAGCTTTAAATGATACATTAAACAAGATGGACTTAACTGATATTTATAGGACATTCCATCCAAAAACAACAGAATACACATTTTTCTCAAGTGCTCATGGAACATTCTCCAGGATAGATCATATCTTGGGTCACAAATCAAGCCTTGGTAAATTTAAGAAAACAAATTGTATCAAGTATCTTTTCCAACCACAACACTATGAGACGACGTATCAATTACAGGAAAAGATCTGTTAAAAATACAAACATATGGAGGCTAAACAATACACTACTTAATAACGAAGTGATCACTGAAGAAATCAAAGAGGAAATCAAAAAGTACCTAGACAAATGACAATGGAGACACGATGACCCAAAATCTATGGGATGCTGCAAAAGCAGTTCTAAGAGGGAAGTTTATCGCATTACAATCCTACCTTAAGAAACAGGAAACATCTCGAATAAACAACCTAAACTTGCACCTAAAGCAATTAGAGAAAGAAGAACAAAAAAACCCCAAAGTTAGCAGAAGGAAACAAATCATAAAAATCAGATCAGAAATAAATGAAAAAGAAATGAAGGAAACGATAGCAAAGATCAATAAAACTAAAAGCTGGTTCTTTGAGAAGATAAACAAAATTGATAAACCATTAGCCAGACTCATCAAGAAAAAAAGGGAGAAGACTCAAATCAATAGAATTAGAAATGAAAAAGGAGAAGTAACAACTGACACTGCAGAAATACAAAAAGTCATGAGAGATTACTACCGGCAACTCTATGCCAATAAAATGGACAACCTGGAAGAAATGGACAAATTCTTAGAAATGCACAACCTGCCAAGACTGAATCAGGAAGAAGTAGAAAATAAGAACAGACCAATCACAAGCACTGAAATTGAAACTGTGATTAAAAATCTTCCAACAAACAAAAGCCCAGGACCAGATGGCTTCACAGGCGAATTCTGTCAAACATTTAGGGAAGAGCTAACACCTATCCTTCTCAAACTCTTCCAAAATATAGCAGAGGGAGGAACACTCCCAAACTCATTCTGCGAGGCCACCATCACCCTGATACCAAAACCAGACAAGGATGTCACAAAGCAAGAAAACTACAGGGCAATATCACTGATGAACATAGATGCAAATATCCTCAACAAAATACTAGCAAACAGAATCCAACAGCACATTAAAAGGATCATACACCATGATCATGTGGGGTTTATTCCAGGAATGCAAGAGTTCTTCAATATACACAAATAAATCAACGTGATACACCATATTAACAGATTGAAGGAAAAAAAAACATATGATCATCTCAATAGATGCAGAGAAAGCTTTCGACAAAATTCAACACCGATTTATGATAAAAAAGTAGGCATAGAGGGAACTTTCCTCAACATAATAAAGGCCGTATATGACAAACCCACAGCCAGCATCACCCTCAATGGTGGAAAACTGAAAGCATTTCCACTAAGATCAGGAAAAAGACAAGGCTGCCCACTCTCACCAGTCTTATTCAACATAGTTTTGGAAGTTTTAGCCACAGCAATCAGAGAAGAAAAGGAAATAAAAGGAATCCAAATCGGAAAAGAAGTAAAGCTGTCACTGTTTGCAGATGACATGATACTATACATACAGAATCCTAAAGATGCTACCAGAGAACTACTAGAGCTAATCAATGAATTTGGTAAAGTAGCAGGATACAAAATTAATGCACAGAAATCTCTGGCATTACTATACACTATGATGAAAAATCTGAAAGTGTAATTAAGAAAACACTCCCATTTACCACTGCAACAAAAAGAATAAAATATCTAGGAATAAACCTACCTAAGGAGACAAAAGACCTGAATGCAGAAAATTATAAGACACTGATGAAAGAAATTAAAGATGATACAAATAGATGGAAAGATATACCATGTCCTTGGATTGGAAGAGTGAACACTGTGAAAATGACTGTACTACCCAAAGCAATCTACAGAATCAATGCAATCCCTATCAAACTACCCCTGGCATTTTTCACAGAATTAGAACAAAAAATTTCACAGTTTGTATGGAAACACAAAAGACCCCGAATAGCCAAAGCAATCTTGAGAACAAAAAACGGAGCTGGAGGAATCAGGCTTCCTGACTTCAGGCTATACTACAAAGCTACCAATAATCAAGACAGTATGGCACTGGCACAGAAACACAAATATAGATCAATGGAACAGGATAGAAAGCCCAGAGATAAACCCACGCACATATGGTCACCTTATCTTTGATAAAGGAGGCAGGAATGTACAGTGGAGAAAGGACAGCCTCTCCAATAAGTGATGCTGGGAAAACTGGACAGGTATATGTAAAAGTATGAGATTAGAACACTCCCTAACACCATACACAAAAATAAGCTCAAAATTGATTAAAGACCTAAATGTAAGGCCAGAAACTATCAAACTCTTAGAGGAAAACACAGGCAGAACACTCTATGACATAAATCACAGCAAGATCCTTTTTGACCCACCTCCTAGAGAAATGGAAATAAAAACAAAAATAAACAAATGGGACCTAATGAAACTTCAAAGCTTTTGCACGGCAAAGGAAACCATAAACAAGACCAAAAGACAACCCTCAGAACGGGAGAAAATATTTGCAAATGAAGCAACTGACATAGGATTAATCTGCAAAATTTACAAGCAGCTCATGCAGCTCAATAACAAAAAACAAACAACCCAATCCAAAAATGGGCAGAAGACCTAAATAGCCATTTCTCCAAAGAAGATATACAGATTGCCAACAAACACATGAAAGAATGCTCAACATCATTAGTCATTAGAGAAATGGAAATCAAAACTACAATGAGATATCATCTCACACCGGTCAGAATGGCCATCATCAACAAATTTAGAAACAATAAATGCTGGAGAGGGTGTGGAGAAAAGGGAACACTCTTGCACTGCTGGTGGGAATGTGAATTGTTACAGCCACTATGGAGAACAGTATGGAGGTTCCTTAAAAAACTACAAATAGAACTACCATTTGACCCAGCAATCCCACTACTGGGCATATACCCTGAGAAAACCATAATTCAAAAAGAGTCATGTACCAAAATGTTCATTGCAGCTCTATTTACAATAGCCAGGAGATGGAAACAACCAAAGTGTCCATCATCGGATGAATGGATAAAGAAGATGTGGCACATATATACAATGGAGTATTACTCAGCCATAAAAAGGAACGAAACTGAGTTATTTGTAGTGAGGTGGATGGATCTAGAGTCTGTCATACAGAGTGAAGTAAGTCAGAAAGAGAAAGACAAATACTATATATGTGCTAACACATATATATAGAATCTAAGAAAAAAAAAGTTGCCATGTAGAACCTGGGGGTAAGACAGGAATAAAGACACAAACCTACTAGAGAATGGACTTGAGGATATGGGGAGGGGGAAGGGTAAGCTGTGACAAAGTGAGAGAGTGGCATGGACATATATACACTACCAAACGTAAAATGGATAGCTAGTGGGAAGCAGCCACATAGCACGGGGAGATCAGCTCGGTGCTTTGTGACCACCTGGAGGGGTGGGATAGGGAGGGTGGGAGGGAGGGAGATGCAAGAGGGAGGAGATATGGGAACATATGTATAACTGATTCACTTTGTTATAAAGCAGAAAGTAACACACCATTGTAAAGCAATTATACTCCAATAAAGATGTAAAAAAAATAAAAATAAAAAATAAAACTCTTTCTAAGTGGTGGTAATAGGGGATAGTGTGCATAAAAACCAAACAAAGATTCAGAGAACATGAAACTATATCATAAATACCTCTTGATCAGTTTCACTACCAAGTATGTGGCAAGTGTGCTACAGGAGTCAATTGAAAGACCACTAAGCCAATACTAAAACTTCAGCGTGATGTTCCTGCCCTCAAGGAATCAAAGATGAGACACGTGGCTCATCAATTCCATTGCTCTGTGTCTATTCAAAAGGAAAAAAAACATGGGCACACGACGAGTTGCATGCAGATATTCACAGCCCCATTATTCATAATAGCCAAGAGGGGGAACGAACTCAAACGTCCATCAACATAAACACAACATTAATGAATGAACACATACACAAAATGCAGCAGAGCCATACAATAAAATACTACACAGCAATAAAAAAAAGATAATGATGCATGCTATAATATGGATGAATCTCAAAAACATTATGGTAAGTAAAGGAAGTCATACCAAAAAGACCACATATTGCTTGATTTCACTTATATGAGATGTCTAGAGAAGGCAAAGCTATAGAGTCAGAAAGCAGATCAATGGCTTCCTATGGCTGGGGATGGCATCAGGGCCTAAGTGAAAATAGGTATGAGGGAACTGTATGGGAAGATGGAAATGTTCTAAAATTGCATTATAATGATGGTTTTGCAACTCAGTAAATTTAATAAAAATCATTAACATGTACATTTAAAGCGAGTAAATTTTATGGTATGTAAATTTATGGTATGTAAATATAGATATATAGATATAGATCTATATAAAATATCTAAGAGTGGACAAGCAAAGTATAATTGCCATTCACTGTATCAGAGGCTGGTACAAAGTACTTTGAATACATAGTGCAGCTGTTTTTCAGGAAAGCCTATGAAAAGGTGTTTTCGTTGTGCCGGGTGCTAAAGGAAGAGTTGAAGTTCAGCACAGACAAGGACTTACTTATTTAATATTAATAGATTTCTCTCCCAATCTTTTATATGTTGTACTCACCCTGAGATAGCAGCCATGCACAAACAGACTGCCAATGTGACAGATAAAAAAAACTCATAGCATACACGACTGCTCATTTTAAATACAAAAGAATGTGTGGCACAAATACTGTTAATAATTTTAGACCTTAGTAGTTACAACTTCATAATGAGACAAATGTGGGTTCAAGCCTTACTTTTGTCCTTCACTAAGTCTGTGACCTTGGGAAAGTTCTACAGCCACTTTAAGCCTACTTCCACAACTGAAAAATGGAAGTAATACCAACATCTTAAAGGAATGAGAATTAAATGAGATACGACATATTTAAGCTGCTTTAGTTCAGTTACTACCATACAGCAAGTGCTCAAGACATGTTAGATTTCAAGGAAATATAAGGGAAAAATCTAAGACATCTAAGGAAATCTAAAAGAAGAGGGGAATTTTGTTTTTAATGCTCTCCCAAAAAACATACATAAAGGGTCAAGGTGAATCAGATGAAGAGTGATGTGAACACCAGAACTGCATACAAATTTCCAACCTCACATATCCTAATTAATAAAAGTCACACTGTTTTGTTACTGGCCTGCATTTTCATTATCCTGTACATTCCCAACTACCAGACCTTGGCAGGGGTCATCCAGAGGCACTCAACATTCCTTCAGAGAGGGTCTTCCATTTCCAACCCATATCTGAAAGCATGAGAAGAGCAGTGCCAAGGCAATAAGATCAAAGGAGAAGTGGGAAGTTATAGATTTGATCTAAGTCTTCTGTGCAGAATTTTTCTTGGTCAATGAAAAGTCTGGCAAAGAAAGGGAACCAGCCTGTTTACCCCACATGGAGAGTTTCCCAAAGCTATCACTGTAGCTGATACATATAAATATGAACTAAATTTCATTAACTGTTATTAGTGAGAGGGAGGACAATCTGAGCTAAAAATCAAGATTGTAAATTTTACATAGCCAAGGGAATAGAAAACATATCCACACACAAAACTTCTACACAAATATTCACAGCACCATTATTCATAATGCCCAAAAAGTGGAAACAATCTAAATGTCCATCAACTGATAAATGGATAAATAACATGGTATATTCATACAATGAAATATTATTTAGCAATGAAAAGAAATGAAATACTGATGCATACATTTTTTGGATGAACTTTGCAAATACTATGCTAAGTAAAAGAAGCCAGTCACAAAAGATCACATATTTTATAAACCCATTTACATTAAATGTCCAGAATAAACAAATCTGGACATTTATTATGGACAGAAAGTAGATTTGAGATTCCCAGGGGCTGGGGGAGGAGGAAGGGATATTAAAGAGTGACTGCTTAATGGGTACCAACCTTCTTTTTAAGGTAACGAAAATGTTCTAAAAGAAACTTGTATTGATGATTGCACAACTCTGCGCATACAAAAAGCCTTTGAATTGTACATTTTACCTGTACGTTTTTTGGTATCTGAATTGTACGTTTTTTGGTATCTGAATTATAGTTCAAAAAAAGATGTTTAAAAAAAAAGGAAAGAGGGACTTCCCTGGTGGCACAGTGGTTAAGAATCCGCCTGCCAATGCAGGGGACACAGGTTCGAGCCCTGGTCCGGGAAGATCCCACATGCCCCAGAGCAACTAAGCCCGTGCACCACAACTACTGAGCCCGCACGCCTAGAGCCCGTGCTCCGGAACAAGAGAAGCCACCGCAATGAGAAGCCCATGCACCACAACAAAGAGTAGTCCCCACTCAGCCCCTGCTCACTGCAGCTAGAGAAAGCCCACACACAGCAATGAAGACCCAATGCAGCCAAAAATAAATAAATAAATTTATTAAAAAATAAGAAAGGAGGGCTTCCCTGGTGGCGCAGTGGTTGGGCGTCCGCTTGCTGATGCAGGGGACACGGGTTCGTGCCCTGGTCCGGGAGGATCCCGCATGCCGCGGAGCGGCTGGGCCCGTGAGCCGTGGCCGCTGGGCCTGCGCGTCCGGAGCCTGTGCCCCGCGACGGGAGAGGCCACAGCAGTGAGAGGCCCGCGTACCGCAAAAAAAAAAAAAAAAAAAAAAAAAAAATAAGAAAGGAAAGAACTAGATAACCTAATTAGCCCTATATCTATTGAATTGAATTTTCAGTTAAAAACCTTTCCATAAAGAAAACTCTAGGCCCACATGGTTTCACTGGTGATTTCTACCACACACTTAAGGAAGAAATAATACCAATTCTACAGAATCTCCTCCCAAAACAAAACTGCACAGGAGGGAATACTTCTCAATCCATTCTAATCCATTATGCTGATACCAAAATTAGACAAAAATTACAAGAAAAGAAAAGTACAGACTAATATCCCCTGTGAACATAAATGGAAAAATTCTACACAAAACTTTACCATATAGTATTTAACAATCAATTACAAGGATGACACATCATGATCAAAGGGTTACACAAGGAATGCAAGATTGGATTCACATTTCAAAATCAACCGATGCAATTCACAACAGTGAAAAACTGAAAATGAAAAATCCATATGATTATCCAAATAGATACAGACAAAGCATTTGACAAAACCCAACATACACTCCTAATTTAAAACAAACTCTTAGCAAACTAGGAATAGAAGGAAACTTCCTCAACTTTATAAAGGGTATTTACAAAACATCTTCTGCTAGTATCATACTTAATGGGAAAACACTGAATATTTTCCTCCTAATTTCAGTAAAAAAAAAAAAAACAAAACAGGGATGTATATACTCTTACAACTTCCATTTACCACTGTACTGGAGGCTTTAGCCAATACAATTAGGCAAGAAAGGAATAAGATGCAATGAGATTAGCGGGAACAAGTTAAACTACCTTTACTCATAGACAACATGATCATCTATCTAGGGAATCTACAAAAAAGGTACTAGACTTCAAAAAGTTAAACACAGGGGCTTCCCTGGTGGCGCAGTGGTTGAAAGTCCACCTGCCGATGCAGGGGACACGGGTTTGTGCCCTGGTCCGGGAAGATCCCACATGCTGCGGAGCGGCTGGGCCTGTGAGCCATGGCTGCGCATCTGGAGCCTGTGCTCCGCAACAGGAGAGGCCACAACAGTGAGAGGGCCGCGTACCCCCCCCACACACACACACACACACACACACAACCACAGAATTACCACATGACCCTGTAATTCCACTCCTAGGTATAAACCCAAAAGAATGGAAAACAGGTACTCAAGCAAATACATTTACACATGTTCATAATAGCAGCACTATCCACCACAGCCAAAAGAGGGAAATAGCACACATGACCATCAATGGGTGAATGGTTAAATAAATTGTAGTATGTATAAACAATGGAATAGTACTCGGCCATAAAAAGAAATGAAGTACGAATTCATGCTACCATGTGGATGAACCTCCAATTAAGTGAAAAAAGCTGACACAAAGGGTGATATATTGTATAATTTCATTCACATGAAATACCTAGGATAGACAAATCTATTGATATAGAAAGAAGGCTGTTGGCTGGCAGGCTCTGGGGGAAGAGAATAATGGGGAGAAATTACTTTATGAGTAAAGGTTTTACATTGGGGTTATTAAAATATTTTGGAACTAGACAGAGATGGTGGTTGCACAACACTGAGAATATACTAAATGCCACTGAATTAAATGGTTAATTTTATGTTTTATTAATTTCATCTCAATAAATTACTAGTTTTAAAAAAGCTACTAGAACTAATGAGTTTAGCAAAAAAAGAAAATTACAGACCAATATCACTGATGAGTATAGATGCAAAAATCCTCAACAAAATACTAGCAAACAGAATCCAACAACACATTAAAAGGATCATACACCATGATCAAGTGGGATTTATCCCAGGGATGCAAGGATTCTTCAATATACACAAGTCAATCAATGTGTACACCATATTAACAAATTGAAGAAGAAAAACCATATGCTCATCTCAATAGATGCAGAAAAAGCTTTTGACAAAATTCAACACCCATTTATGATAAAAACTCTTCAGATAGTGGGCATAGAGGGAACATACCTCAACACAATAAAGTCCATATACAACAAACTTACAGCTAACATCATACTCAACAGTGAAAAGCTGAAAGCATATCCTCTAAGATCAGGAACAAGGCAAGGATGTCCACTCTCACCACTTTTATTCAACATAGTTTTTGGAAGTCCTAGCTTCCAAATCAGAGAAGAAAAAGAAATAAAAGAAAACAAATTGGAAAAGAAGAAGTAAAACTGGCACTGTTTGCAGATGACATGATACCATACATAGAAAATCCTAAACATGCCACCAGAAAACTACTAGAACTAATCAATGAATTTGGTAAGGTTGCATAAATAAGAACACACAGAAATCTCTTGCATTCCCTATACACTAACAACAAAAGATCAGGAAGAGAAATTAAGGAAACAATCCCATTCATCACTGCAACAAAAAGAATAAAATACCTAGGAATAAACTTACCTAAGCAGGTAAAAGACCTGTACTCAGAAAACTGTAAGACACTAGTGAAAGAAATCAAAGAAGACACAAAGAGATGGAAAGATATACCGTGTTCATGGATTGGAAGAATCAATATTGTTAAAATGATTATACTACCCAAGGCATTCTACAAATCCAAATGCAATCCCTATCAATTTACCAATGACATTTTTCACTGAAAAATGAATTTTACAAAATCTTAAAATTTGTATGGAGACACAAAAGACTCCCAATAGCAAAAGCAATCTTGAGAAAGAAAAATAGAGCTGGAGGAATAAGGCTCCCTGACTTCAGATTATACTACAAAGCCACAGTCATCAAAACAGTATGGTACTGGCACAAAAATAAATATAGATCAATGGAACAGGAGAGAAAGCCCAGAAATAAACCCACACACCTATGGTCAATTAATCTATGACAAAGGAGGCAACAGTACACAATGGTGGAAAGACAGTCTCTTCAACAAACAATGTTGGGGAAACTGGAGAGCTACATGTAGAAAAATGAAATTAGATGATTTCTTAACACCATACACACAAAAACAAACTCAAAATGGATTAAAGACCTAAATGTAAGACCGGACACTATAAAACTCTCAGAGGAAAACATAGGAAGAACACTCTCTAACATAAATCACAGCAAGATCTTTTTTGACTCACCTCCTAGAGTAATGGAAATAAAAACAACAATAAACAAATGGGACCTAATGAAACTTAAAAGCTTTTGCACAGCAAAGGAAACCATAAACAAGATGAAAAGACAACCCTCAGAATGGGAGAAAATATTTGCAAATGAATAAATGGTCAAAGATTAATCTCCAAAATATACAAACAGCTCATGCAGCTCAATATGAAAAAAACAAACAACCCAATCCAGAAATGGGCAGAAGAGTTAATAGACATTTCTCCAAAGAAGACATACAGATGGCCAACAAACACATGAAAAGATGCTCAACATCACTAATTATTAAAGAAATGCAAATCAGAATTACAATGAGGTATGACCTCACACTGGTTAGAATGGTCATCATTAGACAATCTACAAGCAATAAATGCTGCAGAGGGTGTGGAGAGAAGGGAACCCTCTTGCATTGTTTTGGTAGGAATGTTAATTTATACAGCCACTATGGAGAACAGGATGGAGGTTCCTTAAAAAACTAAAAATAGAATTACCATATGACCCAGCAATCCCACTACTGGGCATATACCCAGAGAAAACCATAATTCAAAAAGACACATGCACCCCAATGTTCACTGCAGCACTATTTACAATAGCCAGGTCACAGGAGCAACCTAAATGTCCATTGACAGATGAATGGATAAAGAAGATGTGGTACATATATACAATGGAATATTACTCAGCCATAAAAAGGAACGAAATTGGGTCATTTGCAGAGACGTGGATGGACCTAGAGACTGTCATACAGAGTGAAGTAAGTCAGAAAGAGAAAAACAAATATTGTATATTAATGCATATTTGTGGAATCTAAAAAAATGGTAGAGATGAACGGGTTTTCAAGGCAGAAATAGAGACACAGATGTAGAGAACAAACGTATGGACACCAAGCAGGTAAAGGGGTGGTGGGATGAAATGGGAGATTGGGATTAATATATACACTAATATGTATAAACTAGATAGCTAATGAGAATCTGCTCTATAGCACAGGAAACTCCACTTTGCTGTGCAGTAGAAACTAGCACAACATTGTAAAACAACTATACCCCAATTAAAAAAAAAATGGGCTGAAGACTTAAATAGGCATTTCTCCAAAGAAGATGCACAAACGGCCCACATGAATATGAAAAGATGGCTCAGCTTCACTCATCATTAGGGAAACACAAATTAAGACCACAAACCTTCTACCTGTTAGGATGGCTATTACCAAAAAGTCAAAATACAACAAGTGTTGGTGAGGATGTGGGTAAACAGGAACCCTTGTATACTGTTGGTAGGAATGCAAAATGGTGGAGTTGCTATGGAAAACAGCATGGAGCCTCCTCAAAAAATTAAAAACTTAAGTACCATATGATCCAGCAATCTCACTTCTGGGTATATATCCAAAAGAATGGAAATCAGGATCTTGAAGAGATATCTGCACCCCCAAGTTCACAGCAGCCACTACTCACAACAGCCAAGATGTGGAAACAATGTAAATGTCCATCAGGGGATGAAGAGATAAAGAAAATGTGGTATACATATACAATGGAATGTTATTTAGGCATTAAAGAGAAGAAAATTCTGCAATATGCAACAACATAGATGAACCCAGAGGACATTATGCTAAGGGAAGTAAGCCAGTCATAGAATAATAAATAATGCATGATACCACTTACATGAGACATCTAAAATAGTCAAACTCATAGAATCACAGAATGGAATGTTGCTTGCCAGGGGCTGGGGGGAGGAGGTTAAGGTCAGGAAGTTGCTAATCGATAGGCATAAAATTTCAGTTATGCAAGATGAAGATCTGCTGAACAACACTGTGCCTAGTTAACCATATTGTATTGTACACTTAAAAATTTGTTATGAGGGTAGGAAAAATTTACTATTTTTCTGGCTCACAGAGCCCTCCTTGAAGAAAGAGCTTAATGTACAATGTCAATAAATAATTTGGAAATACCTTCAAAGTCAACGGCGAGGGTGACTTATAAAGCAAAGAAGAAAGTTTTGTTACTGCATGTGTTTAGTAATGCCTTTGAAAATCTGTGTTTAGCAGTTGTTTCAGTAACATTATATAACAGTCTGAAGCATTAAAAACGGACTGGGGCAGGGGAATGTAGTCAAAAGACTAAAAATAATTTTTAATTTTTATCTAAATTATGAGCTTTTTCAAGTATAGCTGGTACTTTCAATAAAGTCCACAAGAGAGCTGGCAAATCTCAAGCTATAATTAAGAATTTTCAAAGATTAATCTGTACATGAAAGCAAATAACACAACAGTAGAATTATTCAAATTGCAGGCTTCAGGAGGTCAAAAATAAGACAAAGATTTAGATTAAAATGCTGATATTGTAGTGAACAGACCTCTAATCCTAAAAATGTGAAAATATACTTTCTACCCTGGAAATACAGTGTGTCAGCAACCTCCAGGATTGTTACAATTAAAAAGACAGACAATAAAAAGTGTTGGCAAGGATGTGGAAAAACTGGTATCCCTATACATTGCTGTTGGAAATGTAAAATGGTGCACCCACTGTGTAAAACACAGTGCACTTCCTCACATAGTTAAACCTAGAATTACTGTATGTCCCCGATATTCCACTCCTAGGTATATATTCAAGAGAATACTTTTTCTTACAAAATAGTTTTTCTTACACAAAAACTTGTACATGAATGTTCACAGCAGCATTATTCACAATAGCCAAAAGGTGTAAACACCCAAATGTCCATCAACTGATGAGTGGATAAATAAAATGTAATATATGCATACAATGTAGCATTATTCAACCATAAAAAAAGAACGAAGTACTGTTACATGCTACAACATGGACAAACCTTAAATTCATGTGAAGTAAAAGAAACCAGTCACATAAGACCACATATTGTATGATTCCATTTATAAGAGATATCCAGAGTAGGCAATCCATAGAGACAGAGAGTAGATGAGCTGTTGCCAGAGCAAGGGAAGCAGGGAGAGAGGAAATAACTGCTAATGGCCATAACGTTTCTTTTTCAGGTGATAACAATGTTCTGGAATTAGTGCTAATGATTGCAGAACTTTGTGAATATACTAAAAATCACTGAATTGTACACTTTGAAAGATACAGTGCATCAGAGCAGGGTGATACATCTGATTAAACAAGGCATAATCTCTGTGACCTGGGGGCCATGAACAGTTCAGCTGTTTCCCACTTAAATATATCACAAATTACATACCTTCTTGTGGCCAAGTATCAAAGACAGACACTGTCAAATCACAAACATGAACCAGAAAGCTGATATGACACCACCTCTCATGTACAAAGCTGCCAGAGATTCAGCTGAAAGACTGGATTTTGCTGAAACCTCTTATGGTTGATGTGTTCCAAGAGTTCATCAATAAATACACATTTAAGTACAGAGCTGAGAAAATATTTTTCCCAAGCACTTCTTGCTCTAGCCAGATCCATCTTTTGGTCTTCAGAACCACAGGAAGAAAGTCTCAGCATTATTTTTACCTTGAATACGAATGTTTCCAGAATATACTAAATTCCTGACTAAGTGTTTTATAAGAAACTGTGTTCTGTGTCTACACCATGGGAATAAGGCACTGTAATAAACATGATCCTAAAAGGACCCATTTCCCCTACCAGTTATGGGTAGATGGGAAGAAATTTGTCCCAAGCATAGTAATTAATATCACCAATGATATTCAATAATCTGGAAAAGAGCTGTTGACTACAGCAGAGGTTGACCTTCAATTATAATGAGGGTCAATAAAGGGCCAATTACCCAGAACATTAAAATTCACGGACAACAGCTTTTAGCACTCCATGTTTAAAGAAAAAGGATTATGCCTTTAGTGTTTACACTCCAAATCCAAAATTGTAGGATGTTATCAGGGGCTCTTATAGTCAACACAGACACTCAAACCAAGCTTGTAGTACCACAGCTTACATGTGCTTCAGAGGAAAGGCCTACATTTGTGTTGATCACCTACCCCCAGAGCTTAGCACAGTGATTAGCATTTTATTAGTAACATTTCTTAAACTAATATTTGATGAAATCCAATCTAAAATAATGACCTTAAGCCACTGTAAAATGGGAATTTAAAAAAATGTAACATATCCCTCTTATATCTCTACTTACGAAAGCAGTAGAGGAAGAGAACTTTTAGAGGGATTTTTCAAGTTCCTTTTTTTTTTTTCTTTGCGGTACGCGGGCCTCTCACTGTTGTGGCCTCTTCCGTTGCGGAGCACAGGCTCCGGACGCGCAGGCTCAGCGGCCATGGCTCACGGGCCCAGCCGCTCCGCGGCATGTGGGATCTTCCTGGACCGGGGCACGAACTCCTGTCCCCTGCATCGGCAGGCGGACTCTCAAACACTGCGCCACCAGGGAAGCCCTCAAGTTCCCTTTTAAAGCACATACTGACTATAGTCACTCTTCCAAGAGCAAATTAAATAAGTACAAAGAAATACTGTACAATAGACGTCTACCATCATTTTTGCATCTGGGGCAAAGGATGAGCTTGGATAAGTTAAATACTTTATTAGCCAGGCTGCCCACAGGAAGGGACTGATTATTCTCTTTTGACCCCATGATAAAGGATTAAAATGAAGTCATTTGTTCTCAGGTTCTAGAGACAAGCTGGCCACACGTGTTTACAATGGACCTCCCGTACAAACACAAAAAGAGAGCGAGCAGAGGGCAAATCCTAGGTGTTTCGTTAATAGATTACACCTGTAGTGAAAAGGGTTTCCTTTGGTTTGGGGCCACCACCCACTTTCCGATAATGAAGCCTCTATAGGCTGCACTACAGTATCCTGTGATAACTGTGTAGCGTGAACAGACAGCAGGCTCTCACCTCCACCACCTACAAGTTACGTGAGCTTAAAGCTCGTCTAGGCTTTAGGCTCTTCATCGATAAAACACGTAATCATCACCGCAGCTGACTCGGGATTTGCTCAAGGAAGAAATTAGCTTCTGTATATGTAAAACAGCTGCAACAGAGAGCAGATACTCGAAAACATAAATCCCCTCCCTGAACCTGTCACTGGTATCAGAGGTAAACCCAGACACACACACACACACACACACACTCCACAAAGGTTTTCCACGGCAGTTTTCCAGCACGTGCATCCAGGGTGCCAAAAAGAATTAGGGTGTCCTTGCCCTCGGGGAACGTCCAGTCGGGCTCAGGAGATGAGCAGCTTGAGTGGCTATACAGACTTATCACTAGGCAGGCCCGGCTGCGGCTGAACGCCTGCCGAGCCAGTGTGAGGCAGACACCCTACACACCTGGGCGGGTACTTAAAAAGCTGGGCCACAAGTGCTAAAAACTCGACTCAAACCAGCTTAAGCAATACTACAATAAAAAAAAGCCGTACCTCAGAGAGTACGATGTTGAAGCTCAAAATCGGCTTCTGGCAGCACTCACCTCTGCACACTTCCGCCTCAGGCCGAGATGGGTTTCTCCCTCGGTCTGCAACATGGCGCCGGCCACCCGTTTGCCTGCGGCAGAGACGCAGGGCGTCCTTCCAGACGGCCTTTAAGAGCCCATACTTACTTCTCATTGGCCCAAACTGGCTTGGGCCTGCCTACCCTTCAACCAATCAGTAGCAAGAGAGAGCTGACTAATCATGACTGTCTTAAAGCCTAATAAATGGGTGGAAGGGACGCTTCAGAGTCAATCGCGCTGTCTATTACAAAGCACCCAGTAAATGAATATTTGGTGAAGGAATGGATAGAGTAATGAATGGCTGAATCTATAATATAATGGAATATGTGCTCTTTTTGAAGGATTTTTTTTTCCGGGGAAGGACGGGGGGGGGAGGGGTGCTGCTTTTGATTTGAGTTCCATATAATTACAGTCACCTGAGCATACCCGAAATGACTTCATTGGAAAGCTATCAGCAATTAGGCAGACCACCATTAATATTACCAATCAAGTAGTACGAGTCAGGCAGTATGTAGAGTGTAACTTGGGCTTAAGAGCACAGGATTTGGAGACAGGCCTGGGTTCAAATCCTGTCTCTACCATTTACTAGGTATGTCATCTTGGACAAGTTGCTTAACCTCTGGACGTCTGTTTCCTTATCTGCCAAATGGAGAAACCACAGTTCCTACCTCACAATGTTTTTGTGATGATTCAATAATAAAACATAGGTGAATGGTCAGTATACTGAATATTTAATGGATGCTATCCGTTATTACCATTCACAATAAATCCATCCCAAATCAGCTTTACTTTCATGTAAACTGTACGTGAAACTAGGAGAGGAAAGGCACCTGTTCTCTGGCTGATAAAGCATTAAAATAGTCCTCTTATTAGCTGGAAGAATTGGGAGAAGGCAGGCTGCTCTCATATAAGGTAGACTGGTCCTGTTCTATGATAATGCCATCCTTCTTAGGCATGCCCTAAGATGCCCTTAGGATGCCCTGCCACTAAGAAGGCAAGCCACAGATAATATTTTTGTTTCTTCTCTATTTTTCTAAAATAGACACGTGTTACTTTTACAATGAACAACAAATAAACAGTTGATCTTAATTAAGTATCAGAGTGACAGGCATGCACAATAATTCTTTGGAGTTGACAGGAAGATGGGCTACTGTGAGCTGGAAGACCTCACTGGAGTAGGAGGTGGAATCTTCAGCTCTGGGAGGAAGACAGGGAAGGAAGTGGGTGGGGGAGGGGGGATATGCCAGAGAAATAATATGAGCCCATCTTTGGGGACAGGAACATATGATGGACAGTTACTGCTTTGGCGCTGAACATCTGTTTACCGTTCTTCTAGTAACACTCCCTCCATATTCTTTGGGAGAAAGGACCCTCCATCATTCTCAGTTCATGTGCTGACCTTGCCCCTGAGCTTGACTAGGCAGATGATGAGTCAGCATATTCCATCCAAGTAGATTAGAGGTGGTCATGGGAACCAAGTTGGTCCAGGGTAAAGCCTAGAAGTTTTGCTGAAATTTTGGGGACAGAGGGACTCTCTGAGATACTTTAGCTGATAGAATGCCCACCTGGAGCTATGCCCACCTGGTGGCTATGTTGGTACTGTGAGAAACCCTGCCTGAAAATGAAATAAAGCTGAGGGAAGAGACAGAGGGGGCAGCTCTCTGATGACATCATTGTGCATCTGGATACAACCGTTTCTGAATGCAATTGCATCTCCTGGTCTCTTCACTTCTGTGGGCCAACAAAATCCTTTCTTATTTAAGCCATTCTGAGTTTGGTTTCTATCACTACCAACCAAAAGAGTCTCATTCAGGGACTTCCCTGGCAGTCCAGTGGTTAAGAGTTCACCTTCCAATTCACGGGGTGAGGATTTGATCCCTAGTCAGGGAGCTAAGATCCCACATGACTCTTGGCCAAAAAAAAAAAAAAAACAACCAAAAACATAAAACAGAAGCAATATTGTAACAAATTCAATAAAGACTTTAAAAATGGTTCACATCAAAAAAAATCTTTTTTTTAAATTAGTTATCTATTTTATACACATCAGTGTACACATGTCAATCCCAATCTCCCAATTCCTCACACCACCACCACCCCCGCCCCCCGCTTTCCCCCCTTGGTGTCCATACGTTTGTTCTCTACATCTGTGTCTCTATTTCTGCCTTGAAAACCGGTTCATCTTAAAAAAAAAAAAAAAGTCTCATTCAGTGGCATACCAAAAGGAGGCATACCAACAGGACACCTTGCAGGGAGGAATATTTTATCATGACCTGGTTTAGAATTGCCAGCTCAGTAAAAAAGCACACCAGCTCTTAGCTGTTTGACTTCGCTATAGACAATGTATCTCCTTATTGGTGGCCCCAGGCACACTGCTCCTACCGTCCCCTCCCACCCCATCCCCACTCCCCATCTCTGCCCTGGTCCCATACAGTCAACGAAGAGGAATCATAGATTTTGAAATGCGTATGATCTCAGAAAGGCTCTAATTCAATCACTCCATTTATCAATAAGGAACTAAGACCTGGAGAGCGAATAAATTTGGCCAAGGTCTGACTTGCGTTGGTTCAGAGAAGCGTTAAGAAGGGGCAGCAGAGTGCCCGAGTAACCCATGAAACAGACGAGCAACATAAAATAAAAGTCCTCCGTGGGCCTGGGGCATTTCTGTTCCCGTGCCCTCTGCTATCCACCGGGTGTGGGTATGAGTGGGGAGTTTTTTCAGTCTACTGCTTTCATGCTCAAGGATTCAGCCACAGCCATCAGCTCGAAAGACTAGTCTATTTTTATCCAGGCAGAGATTCTGGCACTTGGACCACGTCTTTGTTTCAAACACAGCTGAAGAGCTGGGTTGGAAGAGCAGAGATCTCACCAAATCCCTTGTACCTCCTCACACTGGCACACACCATCTTAAGATCAGGAGTTCTCGGAAGGGCTTTTGTGGATGAAAAGCTAGGAAACTGTCCCTAAAACAGTTTACGGACACCGGACTAGGGGTCCACCAGCAGTTATAGTTTCACATATGTTGATGAGGGATAAGATTGAGACCCTAGACCCGCCCCTCCCTGATCAAAGTTAGATGACTGTTCTGGAAACAACAAAATCCCCACTGCATTTCCCATCCCCCCACCCCCACCCCAAACATCTTTCCCTTTAGTCACTCTTACCCTGGGTTAGTTGTAAAACAAACAGAAAGGCTGCTCTCTCCATTTCTGCCTACACCCTTAATTTGGTCCTGCTGGGCAGTGAAACAAGTACCTTGACGAGAAAGAAGGGGTAGAGAAGGACAAAACTACTGTGTTATTAGATTGATTTTCTGTTGGGCATTTGGCCCTAGACGACTGTTTATAAGGAAGGTCAGGTGTCTGAAGATCTGGGTTCAAACACCAGCTCCAGCAGTTACAGGCTTTGTGAACTTGGACGAATCATTCTGTGCCTCAGTCTTCTCATCTGTAAAACGGAGCCCATCGTACCAGCTTCACAGGGTGCTAAAGTGAAAGGGAGTCAAGTAAGTTCTCCCTTTAGTGTTCATGGATGACAGTTACCAGGTCAGATTACTGCCTGCCAAGTTCCTTTCCCACGTCTCCACACTCATACAATCCAGCAACAGAGGCCCGTGGGGCACTCGCAGGGTCGTTGACCTGGTCAGCGGTCCTGCTCGAGCTCAACCCCAGACATCCTGGGTCTCAGACCTGTACTAATGTCTTTAATGGCTCCGAGCTACACTCATATTTACCAGAAATACATAAATTAGGTAATTATGGCTGGCACAAAACAAAACAGGGCCCAAGGAAGGTCAGGCTGACAGAGCGCAGAGAAAAACTCCCCTCCGGCGCTGTTCCCGCCCTGGCCCAGGGTGGAGGCCAGCAGGCCCTCATCTGTCAGGTGGGAAGCATCAGCCGGGCCTGAAGAGTTAGCAGCTGTTTTGCCTGGCTGTGGTCTCCCACCTCCAAACAAACCTGGTTGCTTTCTTTTTTAACAGTAAGGTAGAGGCAAGGTACTCTAAGTCCCTTCCCAGAAGGGAGGCATGAGCGCTCCATCCTGCAGCAAACAATCCTTTATTCATCCTGAAAGAATCTTCCAAATTCTTCCTAGGCCAGCAAATTCCCTATAGAAGGCTTCTGCAGTGGAAGCAGCCAACTGTCTTCAGAGGGAATTTTCTCCTTTATGGTTGAAGTCTGCAGTGGCCTGTGAGAGGAATGGTTTCTGTCCTACTTTGTTGGTCCCGACAGGATGACCATGGGACAAGGCCCTTTCAGCAGCTCTGTTCTTCACAGATGGAGCCTTCTTTGAGTCACAGCTTAAATGTTGCCTCCTGCTTGGAGCTGTCCCTGACCCCATACACCCTTCTGGCACCAGGAATGTCTCCTTCACAACTCTCACATCTCTCATTTTTGTTCATTTCTTTATTTGTGCACATTTGACTAATGCAAATCATTTGTTCGTGGCTGTCTTCTCTACAGGGCTGTGAGGAGAGGAGGGGTCAAGTCTGTCTTAATCATACCTGCAACCCCAGGATTTAGCATTGCGCCTGGGCCCCAGTGGGTGGGTGTTGAATGGGTCTCACCCATGTCACTCCTTTGGGCTTCAGCTTCTCCAACAAAAAAGGACAAGCTTCTGGATTACCTGACAATACTGAAAACCCTGTGATTCTGTGAGGAGAGGGCTACAAAGAGCCCGGACAAGTTCACCTCCATGAGTCAGGCTCCCACATATAAGCAAAAACTGAGGGAGGGCTTACAAGTTTCCAGCTAGCAGTTATGTTGAAAAGCTGGGCCATGCCGTTGTCGGATGACTCACTGCAGATGCCCTCACACCCTCAGCAAGGTTAGAGACCTCATCGGAATGGGGATTCCTGGCCAAAATGCAACTGGAGGTTTAGCATGCCACAGCAGCTGAACAGGAAGGGTACCAGGGAGAAAGAATAAAGGCGATTGGACCACACTAGGCCTGGTCTTCAGCTGAAGCATCTTCTTCCGTGTTTGGGGCTCTACCCTCCACCCTCCAGTCCCCCAAGCCTCTCACCCCTCCCCCCAGAGCCCTGGACTGAAAGCTCAGGCAGGCAGGAGTCCCTGGACCCAGCTCCAGTCTCTGGGCTCAGAGGGAGGAGATAGTCTTACTGCAGACTCAGAAGTGCCTGTCCATGGCACAGACTACGGATGTCATTTCCAGCTGGGGGTTCACAAGTGCCAGTTTTAGAAAGGTCCTCCTCCCCCCTTCTGTGGGCTCTTTCTAGTCCTGTATTTTAACCCCGAAAGGGATCCATTGTGGCAATTAGCTAATCAGATAAACCCCTCTTCTCTGCCTTTTCTCTTGGCAATTAAGAGCAGTTTACACGCATATTGAAATCAAAGTGCACTTACCCTTTGAATTGTCTAAGAATCTCTATTACAGCTACATTTGCATTCAAAGTGTGAAAGGACATGTTCAAGGACATTCAGGGAAAACTTGTTGTAATAGCAAAAGATTGAAAGGAGCTTAATGTCCATCACTAGGAGATGTTGAATAAATAAATAACTACATCCCCAAGTGATGCAGCCCTACGTAGCCATTAAAAAGGAAGGTCTCTATGTATCGATACAGAAATATTCCCAAGAATATTAAAGAAAGCAAGATGCAGAAGAGTGTTTACAGCATGCTGTCATTTACTTAAAAATCTGCATATACCTAAATGCGTGTTACATGTGTTGAATTATGTCATCCCCAAATTCTTACGTTGAGGACCTAACGCCCAGTACCTCCAAATATGATCTTACTTGGAAGATAAGGTCTTTACAGAGGTAGTTAATTAAAATATGGCCATGAAATTGGACGCTAATTAAATATGACTGGTATCCCTATAAAAAGGTGATATCTGGATACACATGCACAGAGTGAGAACGCCACGTGAACACAAAGGCAGAGATTGGGGTGATGCACCTACAGGCCAAGGAATGTCAAGGATTGCCAGCAAGACACCAGAAACTAGTAGAGAGGCATGGGACACACCCTCTCTCACAGCCTTCAGAAGGAACCAACCCTACCAACACCTTGTTCTTAGACTTCTAGCCTGCAGCAGCCTTGGTAAGCTAATACAGCCTCTGTGTGTGTGTGTGTGTGTGTGTGTGTGTGTGTGTGGACAAACACACACACAAAAAGCCCAATGATATGGATTGCCTCCATGGAGGGAAATAGAGGTGGGAAAGAAAAATTTCACTTTTCTTTTATACCTTTTGAATTTTGGACTCAGTGTGTGTATGTATTACCTTCTGAGTTCCTCCAAGCTCCCCACCCCAACCCCCAATAAATCATTATATATACAAGCAAATAAAAGTAGCCTTCAGGAGACTACCCTCCTCACCCAGAAAATAACCACGTCTTCCCAATCTAACCTTCAGGTATCAATATGCTTTCATCTCTGGTGCCAAGTCCGACCGATTGTGAGGGTTTGTTTCCGGGCTCAGAGGAGGAGAGTTCATCAATCAGTTAGCGTGTCTGCCAGGTGTAGGGAGGGACCAAGGGGCGGGAGCTACAACATCGGCCAGCCCTGACCTATCCCATTACTGGCCCAGGCTGGGAATTTCAGGTTGGTTTGGGAGTGTAGAGGGTAGTACACAAGTAATACTCATCTTCATGTAATGGGAAGCCTTATTATTATGGAGATCTACTACAGTGTATGGGTCAGACAGGTGGCTCCCGAATATGTGACAGGATGACTCAGCTCACGTCTGAATCTGGGCCAACTGCGTGTGAAGAAATCCTTCTCCCTTTCTGGAGTAAATGGGCAGATGGATAGTCATCGTGTGAATCACAAAGCCCAAGGCCCCAAATGTTTGTACAGATGGAGAAAAATGAGATCCCGTGCAGGAGGCGCCCATCTCCTCAGACTATGGGGTCTGCCCCCTGCATGTACTGCATCTGTCAGAATGCATGCACTCCAAGAGGCAGACCAAGCCCCCGGGGTGGAGGGGCACAGAGCCTTGGCGTGACCACAGGTACTGCCTGGACCTTGGCCACCTCCCAAAGTAGAAATGACCAGAAAGTTGGAACAAAACTCATTGTGGAAGAAATTAGAACAAAGGCTGTTAAGTGAATGCCAGGGTCAGTCTAACCCTGCTTCTAAATATCATAGGAAAACATGACCATGTGTGCAAATGGACACCTCACATGTCAGCATTTTATGCTGTTTACATATTATTCTATCTCTGGGGGATAATAGCTAAAGCCTTTTAACAAGATCAGCTTTTGCTCTGATCTCATAGAAAGTAAATTACCCCAGCCAGCAAATCCAGGATACATTTTTTTTTTTTTTTTTTAATGGCCAGAGACATCCCCTCAGAGATCTGCTGAGAAGGCAGGAGATCAGGGAGACAGGTAAAGAAAGAATACAAGTTCACCTGGAAGAAGGTTGAGATAAAGGTGAATTTGGAGCCTTGGACTCTACCTTGCATAAGAACCAACATTCTAGTATTTAGGCAAGATTATAAAGCTACAGCGAAAGGGCGATGCTTCTAGGGCACAGTGGTGCTCTGTGGTACTCTAGGCACGTTATACATGTCTTTTCCCCAAGACAGGCAAGTTCAGCGCTGGGAGTACGTAAGTCAACAGCACAGAATCCTTGATCATGAAGAGGATGCAGTATAAACATAGAAACAACCAATGACAAGGCAGACTCACGGGTTATACTAACAAAGGCGCGGAAAACATGCTCTGGGAGCAGAGAAGAGGGAGACAAGGAGACTTCCTTTCCAGAGAAGGTGACTTTTGAACTCAGTTTGAAAGGTAAGTAGGGATCTTCTGGGTTAAAAAATGGAGGAGAAAGGAGAGTCCAAACAGAAGGAAGACCTCGTTCAAAGGCTCACTAGTGAATGAATAAGGAGGATTCAGGGAACCAGCAAGCAGCCTCGTATGCTGGAGGGTGGGGATTTGGGGAAAGATGAAGCTGGAGAGATGGGCTGAGCCTTGCATGCCCACTCGAGAGTCCACACTCCATCCTTGAGTCGCTGGGGGAGCCAGCACATGCTTCACCATGGTGGGAGAATCATCACATTTCCTACTCCGGAGGTAACTTTGCCCTTAATGTGAAGAGTGGACCAGACTTGTGGGACCTGGTAGAAGGGAAACTAGGTAGGAGGCTGCTGAAATAGTCCAAGGGAGAGAGAGATCATAAAGACCTGAAAGTCAACATGTGACATGAAGAGGGAGAATCAGGTCTGGGCCGTTTGGGATTTGGAATGGACAGGACCTTCCTAAAGGAACAGCTCAGGGGAGGATGATTTTGAGATTTCCAACTTGGCTTGTGACATCACCCAAAACAGAGGGCATAGGAGAAGGGAGGGCGAGGTGTCATTTTGGACATGCCGAGGCTGAGGTGCCTGCGGGTCATCTAGCGATGTCCAGCAAGCAGGCAGAAATATGGGTGTGGACCCAGGAGAGAGGAGTCTGGAGGAATATCTTTCTTATGACACATTCCTGTCAAGCCTCCATTCCTGGGGTTTGGCTAAGGCCACTGTGGACAGATTGGTGGCGGGGAGTGCTTTTCTGAGATCCTGAGTGTAGAGTCTCCCAGTCCTAAGAGCGAGGCAGGTTTCTTCCTCTGCCTCTGTGTGGGGACCAGAATTTGCACAGGCTCGTGCGCCTGGCAGAGAGTGGAAGTGAAAACATATTCCACTGTTCCGGGGGCCTAGCACTGAAGTTCCATCTTCAGCCACATGTTTTCCAGGTAAACTTCTCACACAAGATGAACTTCTTGCAGAATCACAGAAGTCTCCAGAACCCCAGGGCTCAGCTAGCGAACTGGAACCTTGAGATGGGAGAGAAAGAGGCAGGAAGAAGTTCTCTCCCCACGCCCCCGCCCGCCATCCCCAGGACCCCAGTAGGAACTGAAGTCAGAAGAAAATCAACACTAAAAGCAGTTGGTGATTGGTGTTATCAGAAGATGGGCTGGCCAGGGCAGGTAAAGGAGAAGGAAAGAAGTTCCAGCATATGTTAATGGAATGGCTCTGATTCTAGATAATTTCAGAATGACATCATAATAACATTAGTTTATACCTGAAGATACGTCAGGATGCATGAGCATAAAAGCTATATCATTTGCATTATCTCACTTACTAAACACCACCCCTGTGAGTTTGGCTCTGTATTAAAGTTATTACCCCCATTTTGTGGATGAGGAAAATTGGAGGCATAGAGGTTTCATGACCTACCCCAAATTGTCTATCTGACGAGTGGCGTATCTGAGTTTTGGAAGCAGTCTGTCTGACTCCAGAGGTGCCCTCTTAACCACAAAGCCCCAGGCTCCCCAGCATATGTGTGCAACTTTGTGCTGCTAAAAGTACTGCCACATATTTATGTCCTCCAGATGGACAGCGACAGGGCCAGGACTAAACTTTTAACCTGAAATGGCTTTCTATGGAGTTCACTGGGGCTGGAAGGGAGACCCAGGATTTGGTGCACTGCTGTCGCTTCCAGGCATATGAGCCTGAGACATAGCATCAGTCAACCCCACTGGCCTCCACCTTATGCAGGATGCACTTCATAAAACCTGCATTTCCTATAAGACCACACAGGGACCCCAATCCTTGGACCACAGCTGCCAAGAGGAACTGAAACAAAGTGAGTCACAGAAGGCAGATGGAGAGTCACATTTTGTACTGCAAACCCAAAACGCACTCTTTAGCAAATCCTCATGTTGGTTTTGTACTCATTTTCCTCTTGGCTTCTAAACTCTTTAGACTACACCCAGGGTTTCATTGCTGTTGTTAATTGATTAACAACAGAAACTGCTGTCAGTTACTTTGTGCGCTGGACATTTTAAAAAAAAAAACCCACATAATTTCAGACTTACAAAATGTTGCTAAAATAGTGAAGAATTCCTGGACACCCTTTCCCCCCCACACCTCAAATGTTAGCATTTGCTCTATTTACTTTATCTATCAATCATTTTTTTCTTTTAACATTTAAGATGTTGTAGATCCAATGCCCTTTATCCCTCAGTACTTGTGTATATTTCCAAAAAGTCTGCCTACAAATCCTGCCTCTCAAAACCACAATGCAATCATCTAAATCATATTAACACTGATGCAATACGTTAGTTACCTAATCAGTAAACCTTACTCAGATGTTGCCAAGTGTCCCTGTAATGTTCTTTTTAGCCCAAGAAAATCCACGATTAGGTGTTACATTCCCTTTGTCACGTGTCTTGACATCTGGAACAATTCCTGAATCCTTCTATTTCATGACACTGACATTTTTGAAAGGAACACACCTCCATTTGTTTTGTCTTCCTCATGGTGAGATTCAGGTTATGTACTGTTTTTAGGAATTCCACTGAGGACATGATGAGTTCTTCTCAATGCCGCACAGAAGAGACATGCTGTCAATTAGTCCTAGTAAAATGTAGTGTCCGCTGGTTTTCTCCACTGTAAAGTCACTCTTTTTTTTTTTTTTTTGGTGGGGGGTGCCTCTCACGTTGTGGAGCACAGACTCTGGACGCACAGGCTCAGCGGCCATGGCTCACAGGCCCAGCCGCTCCGCGGCATGTGGGATCTTCCCGGACCGGGGCACGAACCCGTGTCCCCTGCATCGGCAGGCGGACTCCCAACCACTGTGCCACCAGGGAAGCCCTGTAAAGGCACTCTTTTATCCTTGTGATCAATGGGTCTCTTGTGAGGAGATACTCTGAGACTTGGCAAATATCCTGTGATGAATCATCCATTGATGATTCTCGACTGACTCAAATACTGTTATGGTTGCCAAATGGTGGCATTTTAATTCAGTCATTCCTTCTGCCATCATGAGTTGGCTCTCAACTGTAAGGAGGAGCTCTCTTGTTCGCCTTATTTATTTATATTGGCATGGACTCGCAAATTCTTACTTTATTCAGTTTGTTATAATTCTTTACTACCATCTTTTATTTTGACACTCAAATTGTCCCAGATGTCTGCCAGGTACTTTATGTAAGATATTTCATATAATTCTCAAAGCAACTCTATGTAGTGGGGATTATGATGATTCCTATTTTGCAGACAAAGAAGTTGAAACTCAGAGAGATTAACTTTTGTAATGTTTAATTGGTGGAGTTTCCAAATTTTGATGCCAAATGCTTGATATATACGTACATATACAGGTATATGAATTCCCCCCCCCCAATCCTCCTGATGTCCCTGCCATATAGGAATTATCCCCTCCCCTCCTATTTTAAGATGGGAAAATAGGCTCAGAGAGGTTAAGTAATCAGTCACAAAAGCTGTGATGAGAATTCGGAGGCCTAGTTGAAATCCTATGTTGTTCTTCAGCAGACCACGTTGCCCCTTTAAGCTGTTTTTCCTTTTGCAGATGGGATCCATAAGCATCTAGTCTTATTTAATTCTACTCAGGACAGAGGAGGTATAACTGTGGCTTTTTTACTCATTGCCTGCATTTGTAACTACTTTTGCTTTGGCTAAAAGCTACCCTGATTCCAATCAGCAACAAAGCTAGGAAGTTGTGGTGATTTAGATCTTGCCAGAATCCTTGGCACTCTTGGAAGTTCATGGCAATTGAGTTACTAAAAAATTTAATCTCTCAAGGTGAATGTGTTCATTCCAGTTTTTAAGGAAGACTTTGGTGAGGTCGTTCATCATATAGTCACCCTTGGATTTATTGTCTATGTAAGTATGGATTTTTCCATTACTATGCTTGTGTTAATCACAGCACAGTGAAGAAACTTCTCATTCATGAACCTGTAGGCCAAGGAGAGTTGCTAATAACTACCTAAGGAGAACCCAGACATTTTTGATATTTAATTGAAAAGGAAATGTGTGTATTAAAGCATCAATCATGTCCAGCTTTGACCCCAGGTGACCTCAAAATGAGGTTTGAGGACCACCAGACTTACAATCATCCCAGATGCCCATTACAAACACAGAGTCTGTTACTCTAGGAGGTGGATCGAAAAAGATCTTGCTGCAATTTATGTCAAAGAGTGTTCTGCCTATGTTCTCCTCTAAGAGTTTTATAGTGTCCAGCCTTACACTTAGGTCTTTGATCCATTTTGAGTTTATTTCTGTGTATGGTGTTAGAGGATATTCTAATTTCATTCTTTTACATGTAGCTGACCAGTTTTCCCAGTGCCATTTGTTGAAGAGACTGTCTTTTCTTCATTGTATATTCTTACCTCCCTTGTCATAGATTAATTGACCACAGGTAAGTGGGTTTATTTCTGGGCATTCTATCCTGCTCCATTGATCTATATTTCTGTTTTTGTGCCAGTACTATACTGTTTTGATTACTGTAGCTTTGTAGTGTAGTCTGAGGTCAGGGAGCCTGATTCTTCCAGCTGTTTTCAAATGGGACCTAATTAAACGTAAAAGCTTTTGCACAGCAAAGGAAACCATAAAGCCCACAGAATAGGAAAAAATATTTGCAAACAAAGCGACTGACAAGAGATTAATCTCCAAAATATATAAACAGCTCATGTAGCTCTATGTCAAAAAAACAAACACCCCAATCAAAAAATGGGCAGAAGATCTAAATAGACATTTCTCCAAAGAAGACAAACAGATGGCCAAAAAGCACATGAAAAGATGCTCAATATCACTAATTATCAGAGAAATGCAAATCAAAACTACCATGAGGTATTATCACCTCACACCAGTCACAATGGCCATCATCAAAACGTCTACAAACAATAAATGCTCAAGAGGGTGTGGAGAAAAGGGAACCCTCCTACACTGTTAATGGAAATGTAAATTGGTACAGCCTCTGTGGAGAACAGTATGGAGGTTCCTTAAAAAACTAAAAATAGAACTACCATATGATCCAGCAATCCCACTCCTGGGCATATATCTGGAGGAAACCATAACCCGAAAAGATACATGCACCCCAATGTTCATTGCAGCATTATTTACAATAGCCAAGACATGGAAGGAACCTAAATGTCCACCGACAGAGGAATGGATAAAGAAGATATGGTACATACATACAATGGAATATTAATCAGTCATAAAAAAGAATGAAATAATGCCATTTGCAGCAACATGGATGGACCTAGAGATTACCATGCCAAGAGAAGTAAGTCAGAGAAAGACAAATATCATATGATATCACTCATATGTGGAATCTAATTAAAAATGATATAAATGAACTTATTTACAAAACAGAAACAGACTTACAGATTTTGAAAACAAACTTATGGTTACCAAAGGGGAAACATGGGGGGAAGGGATAAATTAGGAGCTTGGGACTGACATACACACAGTGCTATATGTAAGATAGATAACCAACAAGGACTACTGTATAGCACAGGAAACTCTACCCAATATTCTGTAATAACCTATATGGGAAAAGAATCTGAAAAAAGAATGAATATATGTGTAACTGAATCACGTTGCCGTATACCTGAAACTAACACAACATTGTAAACCAGCTATACTCCAATAAAATTATAAAAACAACAACAACAACAATACAAACACAGAATCTGGGGCCTTGTCCCAGACCCACTGAATCAAAATTCTTCAGTTTTAGCAAGCTTCCCAGAGACCCCTGATGCTCACTAAAGTGGGAACGGATGCTAGGGCCTCTGACCCAGCGTTGTTCCTGCGTACTCACAATGATGCTGGCTTTGTACCAGCAAAGTCAGCCTTTAGGCTACTTGACCTCTGCCTTGCCTCTTGCCCACAGCAGTTATCAAGGGAAGGTAATCCGCCAGTTTCACTGCCCTTGGGGAATGAGCCTGCGGGGGGGGGGGGCTCCCATCTCCTCCCTCCTGCAGGAAGCAGGCAGCAGAGGGAATGCATCGTCCCTCAAGTACTCTGATCAACATCAAGAGTTCTCACCTTCTAAGGGCAACGTCCCTTGGACATCAAATTTACAGGAGTGAAAAGTCGAATTGACCTACATCACGTGTTTAAGCCAAGCCATGTGAGTCACAGGACACTGCATTCTGACAAGTTATGGCTTTGGTGTCTGCCCAGGTGTGTTCATTTTGGCCATGACTGGAGACGAAAGTGGGGAGAAACACATGATAGGCAGGGCTGTCCTTTACGGGGGCGATGGGCAGAGCCCACACAGCCCTAGGTGCTTCCCAAGACTGGTAGACTGGACACACTAATGAATACGAAACAATGCAACAAACATCTAGAAACTGCCAACTTTTTCCAAGGTATTGAAGAAATCCACATTGTAATACTATATTATTGATTTTGGAGGATGGCCAATTTTATCAAGTACGTTAGTAAGTGTCATTTCATTTCATGGAAACAACCTTAGAAGCATTCTTAGGTCCATTTTACAGATGAGGACACTGATACTCAGAGAACATAAGTGATTACCTCAAGGTCCAGTTGTTTGGAAATGGCAGAACCAGACTTCATGTCAGGTTTCCTGACTCCAAATCCAGTGCTCTTTCCTCCTGGGAAAGGATCAGACAATCAAGGGGGAGAAAGGACTGCACAGAAACCACTCTGAAGCTTTGTCTAGAGCTCAGGACTTCAGCTGTAAGTGAAAGAATTCAATTCCAACTTTGGAGCAAAATAAGAGTTTATTGGCTTATGTAACAGAAGAGCTCAGGTACGTCTGGATGCGACACGGAGTCCTGGTATTCTTTTTTATTTTATTTTATTTTAATTTTTTAATTGAAGTATAGTTGATTTACAGTGTTGTGCTAATTTCTGCTATACAGCAAAGTGATTCAGTTATACATATATATACACATTCTTTCTGTTTTTAATATTCTTTTCCATCATGGTTAATCATAGGCTATTGACTATAGTTCCCTGTGCTATACAGTAGGACCTTGTTGTTTACCCATTCTATATATAATAGCTTACATCTGCTAACCCCAAACTCCCACTCCATCCCTCTCCCAACCCCCGTCCCCTTTGGCAACCACAAGTCTGTTCTCTATGCCTGTGAGTCTGTTTCTGTTTCATAGACAGGTTCATTTGTGTCATATTTCAGATCCCACATATAAGTGATATCATATGGTATTTGTCTTCCTCTTTCTGACTCCACTTAGTATGATAATCTCTAGTTGCGTCCATGTTGCTGCAAATGGCATTATTTCATTCTTTTTTATGGCTGAGTAGTATTCCACTGTATACATGTACCACATCTTTATCCATTCATCTGTCATGGACCTTTAGGTTGTCTCCATGTCTTGGCTACTGTGAACAGGGAGTGCTGGTATCGTCTCTCTTAGCACCACTTCGAGGCTTTCCAATTCGTAGGCAGACTTCCCCAACAAGGAGACAAGAGGGCCGCCAGCAGTCCTCACAGCTTCAAATCCAGAAAGAGAAAGTCTCTCATCACCACAGTCTAAGAAATCCAGGAGTTGGTTCTCAGACTTCATTAGGTCCTGGGCCCATTCCTGGATCAGCCCATTACTTTGGCTGAGTGGATTTGATGATCTCATAGGACTGGCTAGGGTCACAGGTTCACCACTGGATCCAGGGTAGGTTGGTGTCAGTCTACCCAAAATCCTGGGACCTGAGAGTAAGGGAAGGGTGGCTCCCCAGAGAAAAACTGAGGTGCTGTTAGCAGAAGAAGGGGTACTGGCTGCCAAACAGGCAAAAAACAGCTACTCCCCTTGGGGTGGAAAAGATGAAGAGCATTTGAGCCTGAGAGAACCCCGGGGGGCACAAGTGGGAGACAGCACCTTGCACTTGGGTGTGGACAGAGTAGGTGCCCAATAAATATTGATAAATGAATGAATGAATGTTGCTTCAGACTGTTGTAGGATAATGAAGAGTGGGGGCCTCTGGGGCATAGGATACATAAAGGAACATTGGAGAAAAGCTGCTGGGGCCATACTGAGAAGCACCCTGTGTGCCATGCTGCTGTTTTTCAGGCCATGAGAGCTTCTGAAGGGTTTCCGATCAGGGCTGTACCATGGTCAAAATTGGAGGAAATAAACCTTGAAAATTTTGAAGTGCTATACGAAGTGAGAGCATTATGTTCTGTGGGCCAGGAGTGCCCTGCTTGCCTGTGAAGGTTTTCCTGTGAGCTGTGGAATCCCTTTATCTGAAAGTCCTTGAGACAAGAAAACTGTGAGCACGTCATGGGGAAGGGTCGCAGCAGGCTATCCGAGCCTGATTAGATACACCTGCACCCTTTCAGGGCCTCCAAGTATGCAGTCCCACCCAGATGAAGGTGAAGGTCTGAACTCCAAGACACTGGAGTTTCTCAGACTCACGTTTGTGGGATGGTCGAACAGGTCTGGGTGTGGCCCTCAGGGTGTGCGAACATCTGTCTTAACCAAGGAGCACTTGACGCCATGCAATCCCATGTCGTGATTAGGCGTGATTTATGGGCATTCTCTATCACAACTGACTGGGGGTCCTTGACGAGAATTCCAGGATGAAATGTCTCAACACTAATGTACCCCCGGGATGACCCAAATCGTCAAGAGACGACTTGTATCAACTGGGGTTGGAAGCGTATGGGCAGAGGGCTCCGAACGACACGATTCCTCCCTATTCTTATGAGCAGTCATGGCTGCTTCTGGTCCAGAATGGAGAACAAATGTCAGAATTATTAAAAAAAAAAAAAAAAAAAAGCTGTGCTTGCTGAGTTGAGGCATCAAGGCTCCTCTTTTGCTGAACTCATTCCAGGAGTGATTACACTGGAGCAGTGCTTGCCCATTTTATATTGCAGTGAATATTTCAGATCTTCTGCCTGCTTTCTGAAGCAACTTTTCTAAGAGGTGCACTACGAAAATCTCAACAAATAAATACTCAACATAAAGTATGAGGTCTCTCAAATAAAGAGAAGTAGCAGACAGAGTTCATGCTACGAAGTCATTTGAGGATGGCGGGGAGGGCACGGCACTTACCATGCTTCCCTGATATGACAAATTCACCTGCTGTGACCTGGATACCTTGTCCCAGGATGAAGCCCTGGCACTGTGGATTTCACTAGGTCCCGGGCCTGTTCCTGAACCAACCAATCACTTTGGTTGGGTGGATGTGATGATCTCATAGCCCCAACCAGGGTCACAGGTTCACCACTGAATCAAGGATGGATGCCAGCCCACCCAACCCCATGGAACCTGAGGGTGGGGCTAACCAAAGAAAAACTGAGGTGCTGTTAGCAGAAGAAGGGGTACTGGCTGCCAAACAGGCAAAAACAACAAGGATTCCCTCCTCCCACCAAAGGGTGAGGGAAGTGAAGGACATTTGAGGGCTGGAGCTCCAGAAACCTTCCCCAGAGTTGGGACAGTGTGGGAGTTAAGAGCATCTGCCCACTGGGGTTGAATTTCTGCTCTGTTACTCATTAGCTCAGTGACTTTGAACAGGTTACCCAACCTAATATTTGGCTTCCTCCTCTCCAGGATAGGGTACCAACAGAACCTATTTCATAGGATTGATCTGAGGATTAAATGAGACGATGCACGTAAGGCAATTAGTATAACGGAAGTGCTCCATAAATGAAACTGACTAGGTCACTGTCATCTTGACATGCAACAGTTCAACCCCACTCCCCGGGGGAGACCTGGGTGAGAGCCTCACTCTGTAAGCAGACCGTAGTGGAAGTCAGATGTTTTCTGTGTCCTAAAAGCACCCACCCACCGTCTGCTTTGAGTTCTCATGCTCTTTCCTCAAGCTCTGAATTTTTAAGATCTCATGAAGTTCAAGAGGGGGGTTAAAATGCCAAAATTCTCTATTTTGGAGCATTAATAGATCACGCTAGAAACACTGGCTCTCCCACAAGAAGACACATGCTTGTGGGATTTCTCTGGCAGTCCCATAACAGCCTGAAGGTCTGTCGTCGTCAGCTGGATTGGGGTGGGGAAAGGGACCGTTTTCAAATTGTTATATTTTTAAAAATTTGTACATCATACATTGCCAGCCAGAAAAACATGGCTGAGCCCTCTGCAGGGACTGCCTCCTTGCTGTGTCCTCAAGGATGCTGGGACTGGCCAAAGATTGCAGCTGGAGTCCCTGGGGCTGCCCAGAGAACCAGGAGCGTCTGCACAGAGCTCCAGAAGCAGGGAGCTTTTCTCCCAAGATGAGGGAGCAAAGGGCTCCTTGGAGAAAAGAAAGTTTTTAATCAAAAAACTGCCTGCTCTTACTCCAGCCGCTGTAAAACCAAGCTGTTTGTCAGAAATTGTACTTTCTGAAGGGCTCACTACTGCAAAGGCCGTAAGGAGGTGGTTGATATAGTTCCAAGGAGGGAGGAGGCTGATGTGGGGGACTGAAGAACCAAGTCAAAAATGGAAGGAAAAACTTCCATCCAATTAAAAAAGTTTACGCATTTATGTAAAATCACGTGTGCATATCTATAAAGAAAATTTAAAAAGCAACCGTAAGAGCATATGGGCTCTAGAAGCAGACAGACCTATGTTGGAATTTCAGCTTCACCACTTCGTAGCTTGTGTGACCTCCCTGATCCTCAGTTTCCTCATCTATGAAATTATAGTATTCCCTTCACGTGTTTTGAGGATTCAGTGAGTTAAGGCATGTATAGTAGTGTCTGGTACCCAGTAAGATAGTGATAAATGCTAGCTGATATTGTCATTTATTGAGAGAAGACAGAAGGCTAAAGACTAAGGGAGTAGGGGTACAATTCTCAGAAAGACCTTATCTGCTCATGTTCCAATCATAGTGAACTCACCTCTCTTTCTTTCTTTCTCTTTCTCTCTTTCCCCTTCATGCCTCAGTCCTTGCTGTCCTTGTGCTTTCTCTCCATTTTTCAAGATCTCCAATGTCACTTCTTTGTGAAGCTTTCTCTGGTACCTGCCTCCCAAAGAGAAAGGATCAATCTTCCCTGGAGCCCGGGACTACCCACCACACACAGAAAGTGTAGCAAATTGCACATGGTAAACTCTGGTTCTTGTAGACCTGCCATCACCGAGGCCAACTGTGAGTTCCCTGGGGACAGAGATCATGTCATATACTTCCTGGTTTAAACAGCTCCTGGCACACAAGAGGTCATCACGAAGTGTTTGCTGAATGGAAGCATGAAAATAGAGGGTGACTGCTCTAAAAAGATGGTTCCACTCTAAGGAAAAATAGAAAGGAAATGGACGGAAGCTGCATCCTGGGAAACTTCAGTTAGACACAAAGAATTCCCTTGGTGAGAGTGTTAGATACCAGACCAAGTTCCCATGGGACAGTGTGGCATTTCCTTTAAGGGTCTTGAAAAAGGAATACTTCTTGTGGGTGATTCTGATGTGGGTTTGCTTGAAGGCAGGTCTCCAGCCTGGTTTGAAGTTCATAAAACCACCCATAAGTAATTTAGATGACAGAGAAGGGTCTGGGCTCTTGGTCAGCTGGCCACCCAGATGGTTTCTTGCACCAAGTGCTAGCAAGGAGGCTGGGTAAGAATGTGGCTGTGTGTGTCTGAACAGAGACTGGGAAGTCTCTCCCACAAGCCTGAATCCCGGGACGCAAGTGAAGAGAGTAGCTTGCCAAAGACCACAACATTGTCACTGTGTGTTCAAGCACCCACGTCTAATGATCCCATTTCTTTCTTTCAACCGGAAGTGCAGAGGAAGACAGGAAGGAAGGACTGGAGTCCAGAGCAGTGGCCTCCCACCTCCTGTCACATGGTCAGCCCCCCAGGGGCCATCTGGCCCCTGCCACATGCCAGGCCCTGTCCTGATGGAGGTATTAAGAGGGCGACATAAAATGTCAAACATTTGATGACAAATAATGAGTTAATTATAGGTAGAAAGTACTATGAAAGGGCAAAATGGTATGATCAGGAGAAAAGGTGGAAAAAGAAAGATGGTTCCCCTTCACTGTCATTCCTCCATCTAACACAGGCAAGGCAAGCATTACTCTCCCACATCTCTTTCACAGATAAAGGTTCAGAAAAGGCAGAGAATCATTTAATAATTAAAAAAAAAGTCTTTCCAATAATCCACACCCCTAAATGCAAAAAGGACATACAGCCACTGTGTCAAGAGGAACCTTTTAGTTTTAGGGTACACACAAGACCAAGAGGTCACCAAATGTGATTTGGTGCCTAGAGAAAGGACCTGTGAATTCAAGTCTTGACTAAATTTGCTGGTTGGTCTTGGGAAGGCATATCGGCTACCTGGGTTTTAGCAAACAGAGCCTGGGGCAGGCCTCCTGGGGTCAATGTCACAATACACAGTGTGACAGGAGTTGCCAAGTGCTGTGGGGATACAGTGAGTCAAGGCTTTGATCATTTCAGCCGAAAACCATCCCGCTCTGGTCCCCACTGGCTGATACCGGCCAGGTAACGCAGGGTGGTGGTTGTGAAGGATGCAGCCTGGCTGGGTACCGCTGCAGTCTCTCCCATGCGCTGAGCCTCACCGACCCCGAGCAGGAACCACGTTGGTTAGAGGCTCCCTTGGCTGCTGTGCAGGCTGAACTCAGGCAGTCCTGACTAGCCCAGCACAGTTAATTAGCCGCAGCTTAGCACAGTGCTATTAAAAGCAGGGCGAGCCAAAGACACTGTCACATCTGGGTAAGAGAGACATGTGGTGTCCGAGCAGAGGTTGAGAAAGAATTGAGAAAAGAAGGAATGAAAACCCTGATTTAATTCCCCAAAGAGCAAATGTGTTTGAGGTCTGAGAAAATCTTTCATTTACGTGATTTCAAGTATCAATCAAGTCCACGTCTAACCAAGGTGCTCTTAGGACCAATCATGCGGCCGGAGCTAATAAGCGAAAAACACCAAGCCAACCACATGATGTGACACAAGTTGAGCTCTGCTCTGGCTGCTAAAAGCAACAAGAAAATGAAAACCTTTCCCATTAGAAAAACCGTAAGAGTAGAAGTGATGGGGGAGTGATGGGAGTCTGGTGGAAAGGGCAAGGACATAGATAAGATACAAATCCGTACATACATTTCATTCTCCACACGATGGGCATCAGTTATACATGTGTGCCACTCAGGAGGTCTCACCTAGGTACCCTATGACCCCACACATCTATGATGCTTCAGATGCTGGGACAATTTTCCAGCACAGGGTGTAAGCTCGGTGAAGGCAGAGGTGCTGTGAATCCGTGCTGTTCATAGGGGTAAACAGCCCTTTTATTAAGTGGCAAATGAGGACAGTATAAACAGTTCACATGTGACCCACATATTCAAATAGTCATCCCTCAGAACGAGGCACCAGGGGATACTCACTCGCCTTCTGCTTGCCCAGGGCAAGCTTCTGGAGCCAGAAGCCTTGCCCTCCATCCCCAGAGTCCAGGCTCCCCTGCCCTCTCCTTCTGGCTCCTCTGTTCTCACAGCAGAAGCTGGGAGTGAATTGTAAACCTGGGTCCCAGGCTGCAACTCAGGATGTACCTGGAGGGGATATGATGAATGAGACAACTCAATAACATGAGCTGGCCTGGGACAGCATGTTACAAGTGACTGATTTACAACCCTGGGGGACACGCCCAGCTGTGTGGTGGGACTGTCTGTATTTTGGCTCTTTATTCCATCCTGTGTTAATGAAGTTCCAGAAAATGGTTGACTTGACGATCAAATTTAGGGAGAATAAAATATGTATTGTAGGAGATAAAGTCAGAAACATTCATTGGAATGTGACTCTTTGGGGCTTAACTGTTTAACATGCATGACAGCTTCCCCTCAAGTTCACGAGCAGTTGACCTCTCCCTAAAGGAAATCAGAGCTCCCCAGAGCACATCAGAAATCAGCACTGTGGTTGTCACCAGTGACCTCAGGAGCCCAGACTTGTGATCTTTGATCATGGTCTTTGCTTATTTGAAAAAAATATTAAAATATGCATCCTGTCAAAACTTTATCAGAAACTCAAGAAACAAACATACCACCAAATGGAAAAGTCATTTAATTCAAAAATCATACTTCCACTAGTTTCACAGGGATTGTCACATAAACCAACCGAAAGCAAGAAAGCCAAGTTTCAGAGGCCACCCAACAGAAACTGTATTTTCTTTACAGATATGCTTAGTGACACAAAAGCACATTTTTTTTTCTTTTTCAAGCCTGAACATGGCAACACTGTTTTATGAATAACAGGGAAAAAGTTCTATTCTAGTCACAAGTTACTTTTTAATTACGAAATAGGATTCTACACACACCAGTCGATATTCAATACTGAATCGAAGTTTAAAACAGTGCATTTATGTTTTTCAAAAAAAAAACCTTAAAGTGCCATTTTTAAGTAGTTTATTGATATTACATCACACAGCACTTTATAATACACTCAAAGGCAGCCTAAGTTGTGAATTAAACATGCAAATATTTTCTTCTCCAAAATATGGACAAAATGTCTTTTAGAGTGCTTGTGAACACTAGCCTACTATGAACCCCTAATTGTTTATGAGTTTGATCTTTTTTTTCAACATGACTCTTAATAAGTTAATAAGGAATAGAGCTATAGATAGTAATCATCTGATAAATACGAACAGAGTTTTCAAATGGCACTTAAGTTACATCTTTGCTCATTCTGATAATCAATAGCTTCTCTTGGTTCTCTGATTCTCCAACTTCAAATCTTAAAGGCTGTCAAGGCTCAGCAACCGCCAGCTTAGGCGGGTTTTTCTAGAAGACAGTCTGTATCTTTACATATGTAAATGTGAGCTGTACACATACATACACAAACACACACTAATACGTATACACTTAAGAATCATCAGATGAACCTCTTTTCACAGGTTCAAGGTTGACCCTGGCATCTGGATACCCAAGGAAGCTGCGTGTAGGGTCTGTTTGGACAATCTGGTAGAAATGGTAGATGTAGAAATGATTGATGTCAAATGTCTTGGCCTCTCCAGGTAATTCTGACACTTTATCACTCCTCTTGGTTCTCGCTGACTACACTAAATGGAATTTTGATGTAATAGTAATTCCCATACTTACACGGGTCCAGGACTGTGCTACGCCTTTGCTCTCTAAGGCATTCTGCCTTGAAAAATGTTTTCATCTTGTAGTGTCCTGTAAAACTTCTGTAAAAAAATTAGCTGTAAACTTTTTATGTGATAGATTTTCCCCCCTATTAAGAACTATATTTATCCCTCTTTTAAAAAATCCAAAGTTCTTCAGGATGGTTTGCCTTTCTCTTTCTGCTCTTAGCATTACTTTATACCCAATCCTTTTTCTCCTAAGAATACAAGTGCTTCCATTAGGAGATCACATTTTAGCCAGGGCTGGCTCTGAATGACGTCTGAATTCTCTATATGGCCTCTCCCTGTGCTTTGGGAAGCTCTTTAGTTAGACAAGTACTGTAGGTGGTGAAAGGAAACAAGCTAATTATGACTTGGTGGAGTCTGGTCTCAGGCATGCTGTAGGTTTGTGCAAGGTCCATTATTCTATGGCTGTTGTCATTTGGAGGTTACATTTAAAGAAAAGTGGTTCAGCACCCAGCACACCAGCCTGGCTGCCAAACACATCTGAGCATGATAAGATACATTTTTTAAACGCCGACACAGGGTGTGTGAGAGGACACCCAGTTGACTTGAAAGAGATGTGGGGCAGGGCTGTCTAGGTAAATGATTACTGTCAAGTTTGCCAGTCATGACAGATTAACTCCCTAGACAGTATAGCCAGGACATTCCTTTTAAAGTCAGGTAGCTAAGTGGCTGTTTAGTTTCTTCAGGGCTGGCTACCTACTTGGGTAACACGGTTGCTCATAAAACATTCGATGCTAGGGCGAACTGTGAGTGCCATGATGGCCACTGCTGTACCTGGGAGTCCTGGGTCTATAAAAATGGATGGTCCAGACTTGCTTCTTCTGGAAACAGAAGCCAGAGGATGAAAGGTGCCAGTAGACAGTCATGAGTAGTTGATCATGTTATGTTCAGTCGATTATTTCTGTCTCCCCACTCCACAATCATGGATGTTTTTAGAGTCTATACAGTCAAGACAGAGCTTTTGGTGCCACAGCGGTTGCTGTTTTCAAGAGACACAAACTCTGATGGTAGAAGGACTTCCCTGTGAGCTACAGGTATGACACACATAACTGCAGAGTCCTGGCAAACAGTGAAATCACCTTGTCACTAGCATGACTCTGTGTTGCTAATGCCGGTTGGCCAATACCTGATTGTTCATTTAATCTCCTTCTCTTTGCCTTTCTATCCAAAAAGCACTCAGCAAGAGGACATGAACTAGAATTATGCTGAAGAAACAAACAAACAAACCCCAGTTTGGTGTGACAGAAGAAAACACACATTGGCTGTAGAAATACTAAAACACTAAGCTAAAAACTGGCTCCAGTCCTAGGATACAAAGGCCAGCAGTGCTATGCAGGGTCCATCCCTCTATGTCCAGATTTGAAAACAGAAGAGAATATCATCAGTCTTGAGCAAGTCAGGACTTTACTTGCCTGGGCGGTGGGGGAAGAACGTGAAACTAGTTGTCTTCTCAAGGCATGGCATTCTGTAACTACAGAACTCTGCTGAGTACCTGGAGGAGGTGGGAGAGACTGATCTTGATGCCCCCAAAAGACTCAGGCTATGTCTGCCTACCTGATCCCAGGGCCTTCCAAAAGCAACACGAGGCTCCTGGGAAAGCTCAGGGATTTTGCTCAATAGTATTCCACTCTGATACCCTAATGTGCCCTAAGATTCCCTATTCCAGAAGACAGAGTTAGAGGTGGGGAGCAAAGACAGTGGAGGGTAAAACCTATTTTCAGCCTTCAAGTTCCTTCTTATTTGTCGGCTCATATCCTGAACAGTGTCTCCAGTTCTGTAGATGATGGGAGGGAGGGGAGCCTGGCCAGGGCAAGGAAGCAGAGCAGCCATCTGTCAGGGCCCAGCACGGCCCAGAGAAGCTGGGAAGGGGTCTACCTAAAATTCCCATTGGCAGTAGCTCCATTTCCCTCGCCTTTGGATCAGAGGCGAATGAGGAGGGAGGCACATGCTTCCAAGTGGTCAAGCTGGGGCCAAGTGTCGGCAGGTAAGCTTCAGAGGAACTTCCAAATCCAGGGCCTGGGACTTGCGGCCGTCCCCACGTTAGCTCTAGTCAAGGTTCCAATGGGGCAGGTGGTGATTTCAAATGTCCAATGTGTTAAAAGCATTACGTTGCACTCTTTCTATTTGGAAAGCACAGTGGTATAGAGTGTGCTTGTCCCTCTAGCCCCTTTGAACAGGTCCCCAAGCTGTTCAAAGTCCGCAGGGAGTAGGTATAGCCTGCTCATATAGCCTGCTCATATGTGCCCTTTCTTCTTGGGTTTTCAATGATAGCTTTCCTGAGTCCCATCTCGGTCTTCTCCAGTCTTAATTCTTGTTCCCTGATTCGGTGGTGGTGTCTCGCTCACTGCTGGGTGAGCTCCTGGGTAATAGCTGTGTCATCCTTGAGCTGATGGAATGAATCACAATGACAAACTCCTATTAACTTTAAGGTCATCTAGAAAGCTATAACAGCACAATCTCCACCCCTCTTTGGAGGTTTTTCTTTGTCTTATTTTGGAGCTATCGGGAATCTGAGATGAATAAACATGTTTAGGGAAAGGGGAAGAAGCAGCATGTCAAGAACGAAAGATCCTAAGAAGCCAGGTTTTCTTGGAACTTAGACACACACATTTGCAAACTAGCTTGGACTCCTTTATAAAGCCTTAGAAGACGTGCGGAAGAGTGAGATACAAGGAGCGTGCAATTATCCCGTCTTCTGTCCTGGTACCTCGGGGTATCAAGAAATACACCTGAGAAGAAAAATGAAACAAAAAAAAATCTAACCCCTGGCCTCACCTGTTTAAATCCTGAGCTTCATCTTACTACTGGGTAGGAGTTCTCAGAAAAGTTCATTGCCTGAAGATGCTCCTTCCATCTCCAAATCCAAAGCCCAAGAAATGCTCAAAAAAACCACATCTGGATAAAGAAGACTGAACACCATTAACGTGTCACGCCCACCAACAAGAGCCAGCAGAGTGTGTAGAAATATCTTCTCCTTCCTCAAGGCCAGAGAAGGGATGATCTTGACTCTCTTCGACCTTGTGTCCCCTCTCTCCCTCGTATACACACCTGTTCAGCAATCAAAGCTTAAATGTGTGAAGCAACTAGCTTATAGAATATCAAATATAAAACTTTGCCATATAGTATTTCAAATCACTCTATTTACACGTTTATCTTTTCAAAAAAAAAAAGTAAAAGATACAGTAATTCAACACAATTCAAGTTTTTCTTTTCCTCTTTAAAGTTCCCTCAAGAGGAATTCCAGAAGCAGGACACACTCTGGAACAACGCCACCATCCCGAGGGGCTCCTGTCCTGGAGAGCTTGACAGTCCCTCACTTCGGAGTTTGTCTGCCCAGAATCACTCTTGCAAGGACATTCAAGTGTGGAAATACCGGGACTCTCTTCTTTGGAAAGCCAAGTGAATTTGAAATATCCAGGCCAAACTTCCCCACCCAAGGCAGTCTTCCACATGCCCCAGCCCCTTCTGGACCAGGAAATTCTCTTTCTCAGAAGGTACCCATCCCACCTTCCATGCCCCAACCTTCTGGCGTCCTCCTGAATCACAATGGCTTATGCTATTAGTCTCATGCCTCAAAAGCCTGAGAAACAATTCCCTTTTTCTGAGTGGCAGTGAACATGTATGTCCTTTTAAACTAGAGGCCATGGGGTTAGTCCAGGAATCATGCCTGAAAGCTGCCAGGGCACCAGTGCTGAGCAGCCCAGGGCACTGCCAGGGGGCTCGTCAGTGAAGGGCTACAGGCAGGCAAGGACAGGGGAAGGGACAGGTGAACGGGAGGAGTGAGTCAGAGGGAGGGTATTCCCCTTCGGGAGGCAGCACGTTGCCCTCTAGAAAGCAGACACTAGTTGCATGGAAGAACAGAAATATTAAGCCTGTATGTAATTTAATCTCAAGAGGTTACTAGAGTTTGTTCCAAATATATCCTGGTGCTGCTGAAATTCATCAGAAAGGGAGCAGTTCCCAGCTGCTATTCTATCTGCCCCCAAGTAGACCTTGATCTTCGGCTTCAGGTTGTTGGAAAACCATTCAAAAAACGGCCAAAAAGCAGGGAGAAAAAAATACGTCACGCAAAGAGTGTGTTATTTTTTGGTTTGGTTTTAGAGTAGGTTGGGTTGCCGTGGTTACGAGGCAATGGCAGCCTTCGGTGGCAGAGAAGTTCCTAGCTTGGGATATTATGTTCCTAGCTTGGGAAGGGGGCCATGGGGGGGGGGGTGTGCTCCCCTGCATGAGAGGACTGGACAGAATTCTGCCGATGCTGGGACAGTGGCTGCTTGAGAGATGGTGAGAGACTGGATCTTATGTAAACAGCGCCATAACCCTTCTCCATCCTGCATGCAAACAAACAGACCCAGCCGCCTATAGCACGGCAGGTCTCAAGTATTTAGAGGTGGGGTAGAGAGAGTGTCTACTGTAAACAATAGCTGTGGATCCAGACTGGATCTCAGGCCACTGCCCAGCCCTGTCAGAGCCAGCTATACTGCAACCTCCTGGGGACTGCTTACATCTCACTTACTTCCTTTATCAGAAGGTTGGGGTTTGGATGACTACTGAAACAAAATGAGCACCCCACGTAGGGTGCTAAATGAGAGAAATGGCTTTGTAAGCCTTTCTTGTTATCAAAATCAAACGGCCTCCTCCGCTGATTTACTTCTGTTTCTTGCAGTGTCACCGCACGTCAGCTGAGATTATCATGGGGATGGGTGACACCAGAGTTCACAGAAACATTCGTGTTGACAGGTAGCAGCAGAGTCAGTCACCCTGCACTTCTCAGCGGCGAAGAGCAATGGCCCACAACAATGGAATCAGCCGTTGTCACGGACACCATGAAAAGCTCAGCAGTTCTGCCAGGGCCCATGGTTAGAGGAACTCCACGTAGTTCTCGGGGATGAGGCCCGTCTTTCCATTCAGAGTCCCCTCCAACCAGCCAGGCTCCTGAGATGGATGCACTGTACAGGAAGCGGGGAGAGAGTGACAAGAAATGACGTTACAGATAGGGTAGGAGGTGGATGCATACTGTGTATGTGTGAAGGAAGTTTAGAGATTGGTGCAGTCGCTCGTTAAGTTACATAATTCTCAGATTTGTTTAAACCAGAGTTTCTCAACCCACTGGGGGACCTGGTGAAGGTCATTCTGAACTTTCTCCATAATTAAAAGGGGAAGAGACACAGGCATTCAAAATTCTGCATACAATTTTAGGCGTTTCATGGACTTTCTGAAGTTCCTGGTTTAAACTATAAAGAAGTAACAGACTTCTGCATTTTAGGTTAGAGGTCACAGTTATGATATTCTACCTCTATATTTACCTAAGTATCCATCCATCCATCCCTGTACTCATTTACTTACCCAGTGTTGACTATGTACCAGATAAAGTACCTATGGAGGACTGCTAAGAACTAGTCCCTAAAGATATGTAGCTCCTAATCATGCATTGTACTTCCCTCCGAATCCATACCCTCTGCTTCTAATTTCCTTGCAAATTCCCTCTGCAATTTTTTTTTTTTTTTGTACTTTATAGTCTTCAAATAGCCCTCTGGTGGTTCCAACCATACCCTTCTTTAGCTTTCTTTCCTGTTCTCTGGAGTTTTCCTCCTTCCTATACACAAGTCTGAAAGCTGTCTTCTCCCTCTCTCTATTGCAATTTAAAAAACTTCTACCCTTTTGATTTTTCCACATCCAAAGAATATATACCCAATGTTCTGTGATGTCACAAGCCATCTCCATGGAAACTACTGTGATACTGTAAAAATTATATACAATCCAGCTGAGTCTGCAAAGCAGCCAACAGCAGGAAGGAAGAGAGAAGGAATCCTGGACTTGGAGAGGAGGGCTGTTCATGTTTTTTGAACTGGGAATATACAAATCACTCTTGGGCGAGGCAGGACATTTGTTCTTACTGTTTTAGGAAAACTCCAATCCTCTGAGATTGTTTGGAGAGAATGAATTTTCCTGTATTCCCTTCCTAGGCCAATTAAGTGACTTCCTGCGCTTGTTTTAGAAAAGCATTTCCGCCCACAACACTACTATAAAACTCTAGTTTCAGTTTGTAGGGAAATAAGAAAGAACAGAGACCAAAGGAAGTAAATGGAGAAGCAACAGAAGGACACACACTGAGGCTCATAGAAGATCATGGTCAACCTTGGCTAGATCTTGAAGGCTTCTTTAGGAAAAGACAAGGTCAATCATCTATGAGGTGGCCTCCAACATGTTTCCCTGATTTCATATCTCTAGGCCTCAGGAATAAACCCAAGTAGCGAGGGTACTTCGGATTCATGACACCACACAAGGAGGAGTCTGGGGGACAAGTGCCGTGGAAGAAAGAACACAACACAACTGAAAAGCAACCTGGTCTCTCCGATGACCAAGATCTCCCAGCCTACCGCTAAAATGCTAGTACCCAAACACCCCTGCCTTCTGCCCATCCATCCAGCTCATATTGCCAAGATCACTTCAGTTTCTTCAACCTATCAAGTGATAATAAAACTCTCTCCCCCTCAGTGCGTTCTTGTGAGGGTTCAGGAACCAATATGAAGAAAGCACAGGAAATACTCAGTACAGATGAGTCAGTAGGAGACCCTGTGTCATTTGATCAGCCATTCAGAATGGTCAGCAGGATCCTCCTGGTAAAAACCAAGTAAGGACCTGGTCTCCACAACCACCTAAACTTGGGGAAATCTCAGATGTTCAGAACCAAAACCAAACAAATCAAACTCACTCCCCAAAACAAAAGACCTAGAAAGAAGAAACCAACCAAACACACAAAACGAAAAACAACAAAAAAAGACAAACCCTCCGTCCCCATCTGACAGCAAAGCTCCTAGTTGAGTTGTTGTTCTACCGGATGCACTGAGTCCATCTCTCTCAGACTTTCTCCCTTCCTGGCCAGCTGTTCAAACACAGCTCAGGTGCAGAGGTGGTAATGTCTGTAAGCATTAGAAATGGAATTTGCAGAATAAGGGGAGAATCAGAGGGGACAGAGGAGGCCCTCTAAACTAGAGAACAAGAGCTATGTCATGGGGGACGACAAGGGACAGTGCAGCCTTCGGGTCAGATTGCTGACTCAGAGTCAGCAAGTCAGGCTTTAGTAAGGGATGGTACCAGACCAGGTGCAACAGAACCACCTGGATGCTTATTAAAACTGCAGATTCCTAGGCCCCAGCACACATCAGTTACAGCAGAATCTCTGGGAGTGGGGCTCAGGGATCTGCATTTTAACTCATTCACATAAAGTTAAGTTATAACTCTTCTGTGCCAAAATGCCTCTGTAATGAGGGTGATAATAAGAATTAACTAATGGAGGACAGAGGCAGCCCCAGATGCCTCTGGCTTTCTGTTGTCTTTTGTTGCCCTTCCCCACACTTGAAGGCTTAGCTGAAGTCCTACCTCCTCCATAAATATCCTCATGGAACCCCATCTACCTGCTCCCTCCCTTCCCCTGGCTCCTGGAACGCTCATAGTTCATTCCACATATTATTCATAGGTCCTTTTTTTTTTTAAAGAAGATGTTGGGGCTAGGAGTTTATTAATTAATTAATTTATTTTTGCTGTGTTGCGTCTTCGTTTCTGTGCGAGGGCTTTCTCTAGTTGCGGCAAGCAGGGGCCACTCTTCATCGAGGTGCGCGGGCCTCTCACTATGGCGGCCTCTCTTGTTGCGGAGCACAGGTTCCAGAGGTGCAGGCTCAGTAGTTGTGGCTCACGGGCCTAGTTGCTCCGCGCCATGTGGGATCCTCCCAGACCAGGGCTCGAACCCGTGTCCCCTGCACTAGCAGGCAGATTCTCAACCACTGCGCCACCAGGGAAGACCCATAGGTCCTTTTAATGCTGTTCAAATGTGTTAAGCTTTGTTTCCCTAACTAGTTTTTTTTTTTTTTTTGCGGTACGCGGGCCTCTCACTGTCGTGGCCTCTCCTGTTGTGGAGCACAGGCTCCGGACGCGCAGGCTCAGCAGCCATGGCTCACGGGCCCAGCCGCTCCGCGGCATGTGGGATCCTCCCGGACCGGGGCACGAACCCGTGTCCCCTGCATCGGCAGGCGGACTCTCAACCGCTGTGCCACCAGGGAAGCCCCCTAACTAGTTTTTTAGTGCATTTAATTTTGTATTCTATCACTCAACATTCTTCACTGACTCCCCTCTGGTGAATTATGATGACAGAAGCGAACACGCTACAAATGATGACCGGGAAACAGCCGTGGACTCAGAGAGTTAAATATTTATTGACTCACTCGGACCTAAGGATCCTAGCTTGTATTATTATCATCCCTATTTTACAGATGAGAAAATTAAGGCTCAGAGAGGTAAATTAATTTATTCAGGCTCCCAACGGTAGACCCAGAATTTGAATCCAGCTTGCTTGGTCCCAGAGACCAAGCCCTTTTCCACTACATTATGCCTCTATCCAACCAGAGAATGGGATCCTTGAGGGTAAGAATGATGATGCTCATGGGGAGCACATACTGAGCAGTGGGCCCTTTGCTAAGTGCTTCCTCTGCATCCCCTCTTTCCATCTTCAGAAGGACTATGGAGTTGGTTCTATTATCCTCATCTTACTGATGAGAAACTGAGGCTCAGAGAAGTGAAGCATCTTGCCCCAAATTACACAGCTGGTAGACGATGGAGGTGGATCTGAACTCAGGACAGCTGACCCTAGGGTCTGTGGTCTTAAGCACTACCACTTTGGCCTAGCCTAAGGCTCTGGACATCGAGGATGCTCATCGTAAGTACCTGTTGGGTTGAATCGCACCAATGTCCAACCTTCTGAATTGCACCAGTGTCCCATGTGCTATATAAACACACAAGGTGTTGCAGTGAGCTGCCTGGGCAGCTCTCCAGCCCAGCAGGCATATAATAAATATAAGCTGCTGCTGACACGGGCGTGCTTCCTGCCAACTACTCTCTCTCAGCTCAATCCATATACACTCCATACACCCCTGCACAGGCAACTCATGCTCTGCCCGCTCCTTCGCTCACGGTGCACAAGGAACAAGTGTGTGACTAAGATCTCTAACGGCGGGCTGCCCCACAGGGAAGTAGCACTGGCTGGAACAGGTGCAGACCCTCGTGTAGTTGAACGCATGGGCTCATTTAACAAACGTTCATTCAGCACCTACCACGAGCCACACACTGTGCTAGGTCCCTGCACATAGGATAGAACAAGCAGAGGAGATTGTGCTCTTGGGGAGGGACCATCTACAGTAAGTAAGCACGTAATTGTAGGTAGTGATGAGGGGAAGGAAAGAGACTGGGATAGGGAAGTGGGTGGGTGGCCAGGAGTTCGAAAAGCTAAAACCCAAGGCATCCACAGAAGCCAGCCAGGCAGTGGGTAGTGCAAGTGTAAAGGCCCCAAGATGGGGAGAAGCTTGTTGTGATTTCAGAACAGTGGTGTGTAAGTTTTTCTTAAAAAGCCGGCTCGTCAATGTGTAACTACTCAACTCTGCCACTGTCTTGCTATAGATAATATGTAAACACAAAGGCGTGAGTGGCTGTGTTCCAGTGAAGCTCTGTTTACAAAAGCAGGCAGCGGGCTGGATTTCACTGGCCGGTCATAGTTTGCCAGCCTTATTCGAGAACATAAAGAAGGCCTGGGAGGCTGCTCTGTATCAAGGGAGGGTGAGAGGGGGCCACACGGCAGGGGCGGGACCTGCAGGTCCTTGTCAATAATTCTAAGAACAACAGGAGGCAAGATAACATGATGTGACTTCCATTTCTCAAAGATCAATCTGGCTGCTGTGTAGAGCCTGGGTTATGGGGTAAGAGTGGACGCAGCAAGACCAGTGAAGCAGCTGGTGGAAATGCCCGGGGGAGACATGGAGAGGCTGGGGAGGCTGAAAGACTCCGCCGAGGAACTCTCTGGGAACCCCGCTGCCTGAGATATCCTTTATCAGCAAAGGAAACCCAGGGCAGCCCTGCTGTGCACTCACACTGCACCTGGTACCCCAGCAATGAAGGATCCAGCCCATGTCCGTTCTTGATAAAAGTATCCCAAGAACCCAATTTTAGTGAACGCCATGTGAATATTCCCGGTATCACTAATCATGTTGCTTCTAGATGACTAATGTTCCTGAGAACGTGAGTTATTTTTCTTTCCAGTTACTGTATGAGGTGCTCTTGGTGAAATGGCCAGTTTCCTAGTATATTGGCAAGGGCTGACACTGGAGTTATTTCTGAGTATTGCACAGCCATTGCCCACTGCACAAAGTCCAAGAGCTGACGGAGCAGCCTCTCCAGATTCACAGCGGGCCCCTGGAATCCAGAGGCTTGGAGATTAATCATTACGAACAACAGACTTTCCCCTCAAGGTGCCCCTCCCTCTTCCTCCTCCTCCTTTCTGCTTCTTGATCCTGAAAAAAGACAAGACACACACACACACACACACACACACACACACACTCACTCACTCACTCACTCTAACTCTGTCATTAGGAAACTTTCTTCTGATTGGTCTGATGATTTAATCTGACAGCTACAGAGCATCCAACTTATATCGTCCTTACCTGGAATCTTCAGCAACAAATTACCGAGAGAGAGAACAAGGAAAAAGATCTCTCTAACACGTGAATAGTGCTTTCCCCCTTTAATGCCCGATTACTCCTAAAGAGGTGAAGGGATGGGGAAAGTAGGGTCGAGGTAGTATTTTCTAAAACTTGGACATCATAAAATATTACCATCCAACCAGTCTAAAATCTGGATGGACATTTTGTCAGATCCTTCTTCGACTGCAGCTCAGTCAACACTGTGAGGTGTTGTCTTTGGGGCTTAATTTGGCCTTTTGCTCTTCAGGGAATTGGAAAAGGTCACTGGCATTGCTAGTTAAAAAGAAACTAGTGTCAATGAACGCTGCCCCTGGAGACCATGGGAAGGCAAGGTAAGGCCTCTGACTCTCTCCTGCTCTCATCTGTCCTTGTAGGATTTATGACAATTACTGAGTGGAGGGGCGGGAGTAGTAACAGAACCTGCTGGGAAGGAAAGGACTTGGCAGTTAAAAATCAAGTGTCTTTTAATTTCTTTTTTTGGTTAGCTAGTTAAACCACTTCAAAAAGGAGACTTAAAAACTGAAGAAGGTGGGAATGCCAAATGGTGCAACCCCTCTAGAAATCAGTCGGGCGGTTCCTCCAACAGTTAAACCTAGAGTTACCATATGACCCAGCAAGCCCATGCCTTGGTGTATCACCAAGAGAACGGAAAGCCTACGTCCCCACAAAAACTTGTATGCATGTGTCTATAGCAGCATTACTTACAACAGCCAAAAAGTGGAAACAATCAATATGTCCATCAATCGATGAATGGATAGACAAAACGTGGTATATCCATCCAATGGAATATTACTCATCAATAAAAAGGAATGAGGTTCTGAGGCTTACTACAGCACGGATGACATTGGATACAGTGCAAAGCAAAATAAGTCAGTTACAAAGACCATGTACTGTATAATTCCACTCACATGAAACATCCAGAGCAGGCAAATTTACAGTGACAGAAAGTAGACTAGTGGTTGCCTAGGTGGCATGGAGTAGGGTTGGGGTAAATGGGGCATGACTGCTAAAGGGAACAGGGTTTCTTTGGGGGTGAGGAAGATATTGTGGAATTAGATAGTGATGATGGTTGCACCACTTGAAATGTACTAAAACCCACTGAACTGTACATTTTAAGTGGGTAACTTGTATGGTATGTGGTTACCTCAATAAAGCTCTTTAAAAAACGGAAGAAGGCTGTGCTCAGGAAGAGGAGTCCCAAACAAGCCACACACACACACACACACACACACACACACACACACACACACACACACACACACACACACACACACACACACACACACACACACACACACACACACACACACACACACACACACACACACACACACACACACCTTCTGAGAGCTTAAACCAACTCTTCCCCCAGGATCGGGGGTCCTTTGTGTTGTCAGAGTGAAGAGCTGATAGGAACACGGCAGTCCCTTGCCCATGGGAGTAGTGGACTGTGGTTTAGAGGACAGACCTTTAAGCTCTGGACTCGCCTGTAGATGTAGGCATCTCTCAAATATTGCTCACTGGTAGGCAGAAGACCCTCCCCTGTCGACAGCATAGGACACAGGGCCTGTGCACGCACCCACTCCGATTCGTCTGCCGTGCGAACTGTGTCATGTTATGGCTGGGCAGTGACTCTCCCACATGGGCCTGTCCAGGGGACACTCTCCAAGGACATGGTCTTGGACAGCCTTCAGGGGACCCACTCCTACAGGTGTGCCAGGACCTAAAAGCTCTAGCTGCTGACAGGAGAGGCAGTTGGGCTGGCTGTTTGTACGCTTTGATTTTTAAAGGACCCAAATGAAAGTCAGTGGAACAAAGGTTTAAGGACAGTGCTTTAGAGGCTCTGAGAACCCTAAGTGAGGATGCAGGCCCAGAAGGCCACACGCAGTTGTAGGCTCATCCCCAGCCCTGCTGGCTCAGAAAGTCGAGGTCTGCCGAGCGGGACCTGGGAATCCCCCAGGTGCTCTGTGACCTCTTTCCCGTTCTGTCTACCCATATGCCTGATTACTCTCTCTGCCATGCTGAATGCAGGGGCTGGCCACACAGGTGGGCAGTCCCTTTGCATACGGATGCAGTCAAGGCTGTTCCCCAGGAGCCCATCTCTGCTCTGGCTGGGACCTCAGGGCCCTTACAAATAACCAGGACCCAGGGTGTCTAGGTGCAGTACCTACTGCCCAGCTGGGCTGGAGCAGCTAAAAAGGAAAAACTGTCACTGTGAACGATCAGAGCATCAGGGTCTTTTTCTGACATGGACGTAACGAAATGATGGTCATCATCGTAACAATAACAACACACCGAAAGCTTAATATGTGTTGAGTACTATTTTAAACGTGTGATGCACACTACCTCAATTTTCTCTCAAAACTGTCTGGTATCTTTCTATGACAGAGGAGAGGACTGAGGCACAGAGAGGTTAAGTCACTGCTTGAGGTCACACAGAATCAAGTGGTCAAGCCAGGGCCTGCGCTACGGTGGCCTGAATCTAGAGTTCAGGCTCTCCGGTGCTACATGGGAGCCTTGGCTGCCCTGCATTTCTGGGTCTCAGGCGGGTGGTAGGAGGCACGGTCCCGACCTGGGTGGGACTGCGCAGCCGTGATGGGAAAGGAACACTGGGTAGTGTGCACTCACCACTGCCAGGGAACCCTGCCCCACCCCACCTGAGGTCAAGAAGGGGGGGCCCAGAAAATGTCCAGTTCCTGAAACCAGACAGCTGGTTTTTGCTTCCTCCTTTGAGCAAAACAAACAGACCCTTTCACCCAGGGATCCAGAAGGATTAACCCCAAAGGAGAACTACATCTGGAGGAAATCTCAACTGTAACAGAAACTTGGGCCTTTCCCCAGAATCCTGATGTTTCTTGTAGGCAGATAATAAGTTATGACAAATTATAACAACAATTCCATCAAATTGCATTTTGAAAAATATTCTTTTTTTTTCAGGGAGGAAAACAAACAAATGAAACAAGGAAATGGTGCATCAAGTAAGTCACGGGGCAAGTGCTCCGAACCCATTTTCCCATCAGGACGCCTGTGCACCAGCTGGCGCCTGGCAGGGCTGGGTCCACTGTGGGGCCATCTACCCGCTCCCGGCAGCTGGGGGAGGACGAGCAGGAATGCAGCGCAGCTTATCTGCCCGGAGCTCGCCCAATGCCCCACCGTCTCAGAAACAGGCCCCTCCTGCCGTGCATAGTGCATCCCACCGAACCCAAGGCTGGGCACAGACCCTGCGGCTTTAGCCTCCTCCCTGAGCTTCCGACCACTCGCAGGATCCCCGTTCTCCACTCCTTCGTCTCCTCCCTCCGTCCAGCCCCCAGATGCTCAAAGCCTGTGCAGGTACCATCCCATTTCATGCCCACGACACCTCGATGACACTGGCTCTGTCACAGTGAGGAGGTGATTCCACGCGTCCTCTTTTTTTTTCACTCGTCCTCTTTTGATAATGGCCCCTAAAGCTCTCCCGCTGCTCTGTTATTTTGGGAAAAGACACCCCACCCCACCTCATGCTCCTTTTTAGTCTTACCTGTTCTGTTGAGATTTTCCTTAGGTAGAAAGGAACTTTGACAACTCCAGTGATTTATTGGAGAAACTCACCATTATCGAAGACCGTCCCTGCCGTGAACGAGAGCTCTGAGTCGTGTTCCGCTTTGCAGGCATATAAGGCTTTTGCCTTCCGGAACGGTGTGCTGGGGGAAAGCAGTTTATTTAGCATTTTTTAAAAACCCTCTGAAAGATATTTAATCTCTCTTCCTCCCCCTTCCCTGCAAGCCACCGAGCCTTCTCTCACGGGAAGAGCCTGACAAGGCAGTCAGATGGCAAAACACGAGGTGGAAAAGTTGCAAAGGTCACCAGAGCAGAAACGAGAAATATGCAGAGAACAGCCATAAGCCTGGAAAAACCACACTTCTCGTGGGCTCACCTTGTGCCAAGTTTAAACCTGACTTGTAGGAGCTGAACAGTGGGAGGGCAGGCTGGACCCCATTTCTGGAGCAGGACTAGCTAGGGGGGGCAGTGGAGGCAGGAAAGAACCCCTAACTCTGGAGAACACCCACAGCAGACCCTGCTGAAAGCGGCCAATGCTCAGTGAGTCAAAAGGAGAAATTCTAGCAAAGCCAGGTTTCAGCTCCAGGCCCCGGGCGGACGTTGGCTCTCCCACATGTTACTTATTTCTCATTGGGCTGGTGGAGCAGGTTTCTAGAGCTGCAACTCCCGGAACCCCACGGTAGGGCAGGGAGCAGACAAGGTGTGGGTGTGAGCGGTTACACACGTGTGCGTATGAGCATACGTGTGCACTCGTGTGGGGAGGAAGAAGGGAGGGGGGGCATGATGCAATTTTTTTGTGCCTTTCTCATCCCAGGAGTGCTGACAGCCACACTCACTGCGAATCAGAATCACTTTAAAAAATGCAGATGTCTGGGTTCTACCCTGACTTGCAGATATCAGTATTTTTATAAAGCTCTCCAAGTGACTCTCATGAGCAACCAGGGCTGAGAACCATCCTTCCAGAGCAGGGGTTGGCAAACTCCTTCTGTAAAGGGCCAGACAGTAAATATTTTAGGCTTCATGGGCCGTATGGTCTCTGTTGCATTTACTCAACTCTGCATTGTAGCACGAAAGCAGCCACAGGCAACATGTAAATGAATGAGTGTGGCTGCGTTCCACCAAAACTTTACTTACAAAACACAGGGGGCAGGCTGGATTTGACCTAACGGCTGCAGATTGCTAACCCACATCCTAGAGTGCAAGTCGCAAGTACTGGTAAATCAATTTTTGCTTTGATATCCAACCAGTCCCAAATGAGCTATGGACTTCTCAAGGGTCACAAGAAAAATGACATTTAGCAGTCAAAAGTTGGCTCTTTATTTGCTGAAAGCAATCTCTCTCTCCCTCAAAGCCAGCATATTTAGGGGCTCTAGGGCGGAGTAACAAAAGAGCAAGTAGGTCCTCTGGGTTAGACAATTATTCAAGGGATATATATTATTTGCTTTCTCTTTATTTGGCTAATGGAGAGCCTCAACGACCCAGGGACGCTAAACCTTCATGGCGCATTTATTTCTAGTGGCTGAATGTGTTTTAGCTGAGGCATGGTTGGTCTCAGGTAAATCCAGAAAGGGTCAGAAGAGGCAGGGCACTTCGGATCCTTATGGAACTGATGCTCTTGGAGTCACCAAGTCCAGCTTCCCTCTGGGAAAGAGAAGCCATGGATGTTTAGAAACCTATACCAGGGCCAGAAACCTAAAACTTTTAGTCTTGGTTCCATGAAAATTGAAGGAAAGATGACTTAAAGGGTCTGTTGTACAGATAAATGGTTATCCAGAATTTGTTGCTAGGGTACAGTTTACTGGCGTTCTCGCTGGTCTTGTAGTAGCCAGGAAATGATAACTGGGTGGGAGAAAACTGGGAAAGTGGGAGAACACGAAGTGGGTTCGCTGGTAGTGAAGGGAAAAAGAGCCTTTAGGACATAACAGCTCCAACTAGAAACCAGCTCCTCCTGTGTACTTATCATTAATGTCACAATCAAGTTCAGGACAAGGGGCACATTCTGTGATCTAACTAAACCAAGTCTGTGTGTTGGCCAGCAAGGGCCAAACAGCCAATGCGCCGCTAAAATTTTGTTTTTGTTTTTGTTTTTGGAGGGAGTAGGGAACAGAGAGGAGGAGTCATCTGGCCGTGAAACGTGTTAAAACAGCCAAAACTCCGTACGGACAGGCAAGTGGAGCCTGTGATGACATGGAAGGTGGAAGGAGAATCCAGTAGCCATGAGCCAGGGTCACTGTCCCTTGAGGATGGGGAGAGAGCACAGGGACCAGGGACAGGGAGATAAAAGGTGAGGTGAAAATCATCTGAGGCAAGCCTCCTCCGGCTGGATTTTCACAGAGGTTACTTATTAACCTCCTCAAATAAAGGGAATGGGACAAAACAGGGACAAGCCAGGGAAACCAACTGGGGTATCTGGCAGGAAGTAAGCAGAGGGAATGGCTCAAGTGCCCAAGATTATCATTCAAGAGGAGTAATTTTCCACTAATATCCGGTTTTAGGAATTTAATAATGATAACATTCAATAAAACAGTACATTAAAAATGAAAACAAAGGTCAGGAAAGAGGTTTTTTTTCTTGCTTTTCTCTCAAATTGAGAGGTGACAGTCTACAAGAAGGTCTTTTCCTCCGAGACTTCCTCCTGCCCCCTTGGGATGTGCACAGGAATAGGAGGGATGATAGAGGGGTGCTTAAAAAGGAGCTATTCCTGTTCCCCAGGACTAGGGTTGCCAAATAAGATACAAGGCATCTAGTTAAATTTGAACTTCAGATCAATGAGGAATACTATTTTAGTATGAGTATGTCCCAAATATTGCATGGGATATACTTATACTTAAAAAAAAATCATTTGTTGTTTACAATTCAAATGTAACTGGGTATTCTGTATTTTCCTTTCATTTGCGAAATCTGGTAGCCCTACTCAGGGGACAGTCTTCTCTTTGTAAAAGTTTGTCAGCCCGAGTCCTCCGTCCCGTCCCATGCCATACTCTCTCCCTATCAAAAGCCCTGAGCGGTTTGTGTTAGGTAGGGTTTCTACCAAAACAGATCCTGCTGGCACAGAGGTTTTGTTTGTAGGCTTTGGCTCTGATTAAAGAAATTAAAAAAATCCCCCCTAAGCATCTTCGGTTCTTGGGCTCCCTAGCTCCCTATTCTCTGCAAAGCATCTCCACACTGCACACAGAGAGCCTGAGGCGCCCGTGACTCTTCTGTGACAGCGCCCTTCAGACCTCAGCAGGGCCTTCAAGGGCATGAACAAGCTTGGAACCTTCTGCTTGTTCATTGTTAATTTTCGCCTGTGAGCATGGCACAGGGCCAGGAAAAGCACTCAGAGGAGTTTCCCTCAATTGCCCTTGCAAAGCCTGCAGAATGACAACCCACTCTGCACTGCACAGGGAGTTGGGCTCAGCTAGACTGGCAGCGTGCGACAGCTTGATCATTTAGGCATAATTTCCAGGAGCCCCTGTGTGAATCCAAGTTATGAGTTCGGGGCTGGGAGCTTTTCTAGGGGAACAAGTGAAAGGAAAGGGAACTGCTCCTCCAGAGTCCCCTTTCTCTGCTGTGCTGTGAAAGGCATCTCCATTCCTGAGCTTGAACTAACAAGCACTAAATGCTTTGGAGAGGGGAGACCAAGCCACTTCCAGAGGAGATGTTATACAGAAGTTCATGGGCCCATTAATTAGGTCTAACTAAGTTTTTATTTTTAAAAGCTCTGCCCAGGGAAGGAAATCTGAAGCTTCAGGATCTGGAAGCGGATTTGGGGGATCGGTCCGTTGGACCTGAATAATGGTTGTATGCCCCCACCTCTTGGCTACATACTGCAACAGCAATCGGGGATTTTTGCCCTCTCTGTGGGCTAGCTCCCCAGCTGTGTCCCCATCCGTGCTCAGCTTGGCACACATGGTCAGCTCAGTGATAGCCAACTGCAAGCCCTACTCTGCCTTGCCCATTTCAAAAAGGCAGCTTCCTACAGGGCTGTGGAACAGCATCAACCAAATGGTGCCATTACAAAGACGGCCAGAGTGAACAGTACTGTGTAACCATGAACCCAAACACATGGGGTGAGCAGATTCTATTGCCACTGTCCACTGCCAATCTGGAAATATCAATACTCTGGGAAAGGTGCAGCTCAAGAAGTAAAACCTGGAAATATCCTGGAAGATGGGAGTGGGGAGGTGGAGATACTGGAGAGGCAATAGGGCCCCAAAGCTTAGAGATATAAAAAAAGTGAATACCATCCAAGCAGAGCGCACTTCAGTTTTTTTAGCTGAATGATTCTACTGTCCTGAGTCCCCCAACCCATTCTGTCCAAGGGCCGATATTCTGAAGATTTTATTTCCTTTTGAACGAATTGAAGGGGCCACATTTTGGCTCTGGTTCAGGTCTCATGGGGCAATCAATGATCTAACCAGAACAGCCCGAACCATATCTGGTGTCCTAGAAAGTTAACATCTCCCAAAGTGCCTAGAATATACCTAAGAAATAATTAGGAAATAACTTGAGTGTCAGAAAAAGTATAATCTGAATTTTCACCTTATTCCCAGGGTGAGGATAAAACAATATAGTGAAAAGCTATCTTTCCCATCTTCAAGGGAAAAGCTAGACAGAAAACCTAGAGGAGCAGGCCAGGCTCTGGGGCTGGGAAACATGGAAACTTAAATTTGGGGCCACCCATGTGTTTGGAGGAAAGAATGCTGGTTGAGGGCAAGAAGTCCTGAATTCTGGATTGGATCTCATGAGTCATGTGACCATGCACAAGTCACTTCTCTGTGCCTTAGTTTTGTTTCTCTGTAACAGGGTTCAGGCCATTTCTTCTCATTCTCACACGAAGATAGAATGAAATGATAGATATGGAAGTGCCTGGAGGAGAATTAAGTTTATATATATATATATATATATATATATATATATATATATATATATATATACACACATATATATACACACACATATCTACATACACACACACATATCTACGTGTGTGTGTGTGTGTATATATTTATGTATGTATAAATAGCATGGGGTTTCTTTTTTTAAAAGTGAGACTCAGCTTTATAAATTATTTAAGCCCCTATGCTGGGCCCACCCCTTAGGAAAAAAACAGCTATGAGAAAAGATGGATGAAAAATTACTGCCAAGGCCCAAAATACTTATGATGCTTCAACTGGGCTCTGCGTTTTGGTTGTCTGAAAGCAGAGATTAAGTTCGAGAGACACACATGCTCAGGACCTACATAGCAGAGGGATTCTTTTTCCTGGATTTAAACAGCTTCTTTTCTCCAAAAAACTCAAATGTAAAGAATTAAGTGTCATCAAGGCAGGGAAAAACTATAGCTTGGCCCCTGGGGGGAGGAACTAGGTCAACCCTCAGAATGAGGTATCGCCTGTTCCCGTGAGAGCTAAGGGTTCACAACACGTGGAGACAGATGTAGGCTGCGAGCACCAAGCATTCCTGGGACTACATGGGAGGTGAGGAGGCAGCCACGAACAACTTAAAGAGAAACTGCTTCATATCCCAAGCCTTTACTCTGTGTTATATTCATCTCTCTCCCAACTGGTCTGGGTCTCATCAACTAGGTGTCAGTACACAAGGCTGAAAGCCCAACCCTACAGATAAATGTTGCCTGATGCTATCTGATAAAAATGAGGGAAGAAAAGGCCGGTACGTGTCTCAGCACTGCTCCCTTTGTTATTATCTTATGCTAAAGCACAGAGAGCCCCATGGTTCAGAGAGTGATCCAAACAGGAGCCCATTCAAGAGGCACTCTCTCCCCAAACTCTAGGCATCACGGATAAATTCAGTAACCAGAGGAAGGGCTCAGAAGGGTGTGGAAAATGCCATGCTGGTTCATGCAAATAGTCCCTCCCAGCTTTGGTCTCTGAGGCTGGAATCCCTGCTCAGCTTTGGATAAGCAGGAACGGATTGGTCATCATCTGTGACTTTACCTGGAGTCTTCACGCACCGCTTCTTCTGGCCTGTCAAAAAGCAAGTGCAGGTTTGGATGGCAGGGAACAAAGTTGACGAGGAGGCTGAACACTGCATGAAGAGAGGACCAAGCCAATGAGAGAACAACAGCAGCAACAGAAAAGCAAACAAACCCTGCAACAGACCTGATGGGGGATGAGTCGCTGGACGTGGATGAGGTGGGCATAGGGCTGGATGGCGCCGAAAACATGGGCCAAGATGGCGAGAGGGGTGAAGTTGGGCTTGGATTCGGGGGGCTGCAAGACATAACCACCAGAAAACTCATCAGCACACAGGGAAACCACACGGGAGCACAGGAGGTTCAGGGGAGGCCAAATGACAGGGAGCTGGAGACCGGAGGAGCACTGAAACTGTCCTCAGTGCCAAGTCACATCTCTCCAGACCAAACTCCGTGTCTTCCAAGTAATGCCCGCTCTGGAACTCCTCGGAGTGTTAACATGTCTCTTCACCCTGCAGAACAACTGCTTCCTAGGTGGCATGAGCTTCCTCAGTTGGGTCCATTGTGCCTTTGGCCATGGGTGAAAAAGGCCCTGAACCCACGTCCATGGGTTCCCACACCCACATCCTATCACCGACCTCCATCTGGGGCAGGGCTAGCTCATAACCAGCCTTCAGCTTCCACCTGTGAGTGTTTTTAAAGTCGTGCCTCAGCAAAAATGACCATTCTTCTGGGCCACACAGGCCATTCCGCCAGAAAACAATTTCCTGTTTACATTTTTAATGAAACGGGCCGTGTGCCATTGGAAACCCGGAGAAGGATTGCATTAGAAAAGTGATAGCGGATGGAGGACAGGGCTGGACACACACCTCTCAGGAGAGGGCATACAGCTATGCGCAGGGCATAGTTGTCCCTCTGAGGTTTGCTCTCCAGGCTTATTCTTTCTTTTTTCATGGATTTTGGGCATTTTGACGCTCAAAGAAAAAGTCTCAGATGGAAGGCAATGAAAAAATGAGGAACTGAAAGCTTAAATCTGTCATTTTGTTTTATTTTTTGATGGGTGGCTGATCAAAAGTTTGGAGAGGACAGGTTGAAATTACTCACTAAAATATGGTTTGTGGATTTTAACTAGTCACGCTAGCCCTTTGACTTATTTCCACAAATTACACAAATAAACATCTTAGTAACTCTGTAAAATTGCATTAAGCCACAGATAGTGCAAACAAACATCAATGACTGAGAAAACAGCCCGGAAACCACCCAGCCACAACACCACCTGCAGCCCTGAGCCCCAGCCGGTGGCTGGATTATGTGGCCCAAGCACTGTACAGAGGTGAAAATGACAGCAATCCGATTCCAGGGGAACAGACTTTCTAAACATACTGGGATTTATCAAGAACACATAAATGTCCTGCTGAATGAGACATCTTCAATTCAGATGAGAGACTCAATAATGGCCTTAATTATCTACAGCTATAACATAAATTCCTATAGAAATATACAGTAAAAACCATTGTGTGAGTTCATCAGATAACCTCGGACTAACTGAAAGAAACATTTCTTAAATGTCACTATATGCATTATATTTCTAGAATACAAATTTCATGAGCAGGGATTTTTGTTTACTTTGTTTACTGCTGTATCTCCAATGCCTAAAACAGTGCCCAGTAGGATTTCAATAAATATTGAGTAAATTAATGAATCTCATTTAACCCAGCCATCTAGCCAAGAGGCACTATTATAATTCCCATTTCATAGATGTGGGAACTTGGGCCAATTTGAGGCTTGCTAGAAGATATCCAGGCTGTAAGCGTCAGGGCCGAGGTTCAGACCCCAATGCCCTGGCTCCAAGCCCAGGGCTGTTGCCACCACAGTGTACCACCTCTGGGGTAGCAGGACTTGCTCTGATCCTCTAGGCTGTACCAAGCTTCTTTACAGACCCCGCCAGAGCACTAGAAACCTTAACCACTGATTTATGAGTTTCCTTTAGATGCCTACCACATTTGCAGGGGAAAACGGGAATGCAGCAACAGACAGGCCCAGCAAGACTCAACACATTGTAAATTCCAACAAAATCCCCAATTCTGCCACACAGTCTTGTGTGTGGTAGATTCCTATAGCAGATGGAATTCATATAACAGAAGAGACAGAATTCAAAGAGTATGGCTTTTTTCTCTTCGCCTCAATTATTCCAGCAATAACTACTTATTGAACACATTGTGTGATCAAGACGGTAAGTGGTATACAGCTCAGCATTTACCAAGGTCCCCGACTTGATGAGCTTACAGTGTATTTGACAAGATGGGACAGATTAAAACACAACTGTAATATAAGACAGTAAGTCAGCTTCATCAGCTAAGGGATCAGTTACCCTATGATTAGTTTAATACCTGCTCCCACACTTGATTCTGTCCTGGGTCCCGGAAGGAAGTGCTGCCTTATTTCTACTGGGCAGTCAGTCCTCGGTTAATCCACAACTGCAGCTGGTAAGAAGGGCCTCGCTTTCTGTCCCCTCCCTACAACTGCCCCCCCTTGATGGTGACCCAGTGGGCAAGGCCTGGCTATTCCAACTGCAGCCCAGCCTGGGAACCCAAATTCTGACCAGGGACAATCTGGAGGTTTATAAGAGCAGCCCAGGCCCAGAGGCCTGAACTAATCTGTTCCTTTGGTCAGTGGCCAACACAGGACAATTAAAAAGTCCTTAAGACCTTTTTTTTTTTTTTTTTGAGTTTTCTTTTTAGTGGCTTTTCTAAGTAGGAAACACCTCCAGCTTCCTACCTCAAGTGTACCAAGAATCATGCCTTTGGCTAAAGGCATAGTTGGAAACATATTCTATGAACACAATGTGGGTTCTGAATGTTTTTTCACATCCCTGGATATCTAAGTGGTTCTTGGCCACTTAGTACATGGCTGAAATGATCTGGGGGTGCGGTTGGAATGCAGGACGTTCATAACAATTATAAGAAGTTACTCTTCAATCTCCATATCCATTGCCATAGTATTAACTGTGAATTTTAAGAACTAATAGAATTTCATTTGTTTGCTTGTGTTTTGGTCATAGCAATAACATTTATTTGCCATAAAATAACCACAATCTAAAACTTATTACCACTATGCTTCAGTGTAACAGTAAAATGCATACTCCACAGTACTTCAATGATTTTTTAAACTACGGATTGGAATTATACTTTGTTAATTTGTGCTCCAGAGGCACATCAACAAAACTCAACGTCAACGATACTACTGAACAGTTATACACCACAATGACTGATGCCTGTAGCAACAGAATGACTGTAAACATATAAATGTTCCTCAAAGAAACAGAGAGCACATTATGTATCAGTTTTGATGCAACTTAGAGAACACACAGGTGGAAAATAAGATGCACAGGGATGACGATAATGGTCCAAGACTATTTGTATAATCTTATACTCTGACCACAGAAGTGTCTGGCTATAGGTTACTTAAAGTGACAACAGCACTCCTAAAAAAATCCAAGACATGGGCTTCCCTGGTGGCGCAGTGGTTGAGAGTCCGCCTGCCGATGCAGGGGACACGGGTTCGTGCCCTGGTCCGCGAAGATCCCACGTGCCGCGGAGCGGCTGGGCCCGTGAGCCATGGCCGCTGAGCCTGTGCGTCCGGAGCCTGTGCTCCGCAACGGGAGAGGCCACGACAGTGAGAGGCCCACGTACCGCAAAAAAAAAAAAAAAAAAAAAAAAAAATCCAAGACAAAACAAACTAAAAATGGCCAGCTTTGGTATTGACTCTGAAACCTCCAATATCGAATTCTCAAAGTCTCTTCCCATTAATGAGGACAAGGATAACAAATGACTGGTGTTAGGATAGGAGAAAATAATTTTATAACTACAATCTTAGCAGATGATCCCCGAAGGCTCCTCTACAACCTCAGAGTCCAGCTGAATGCCCTAGCACATTTTTCACCCTAAATATTCCTGGGGTCCTGCCAGGCCCCCCACATCAGGGCCCAACTAGAGCAACAGCAGCTTAAACTTTAAGGAACACTTGTTGGCCTGGTTTGGGTTCAAGTGGAAGGCTTGCGTTGGCTTTAGTTTGCTAGTCCACGGTGTCCTCAAAAGGAGTCACACAGCCCCAGTCAGTCCCTTTGACATTCACTGGACAGGGAAGAAATAAGGGTTTGGGAAGATAAGGCTCAAAGGCCTGGCAGCATGCTGGGATGTGGCTGAGTGTGCAAGTACAGTGTGTGGCAATATCGTCAGCTTGACACCCTTCTGTGGTGACTCACTTGACTGATGGGGCATCTGGAGTACCAGCCAGGGCATGACTACCAGGCCGTGGACAGGGCTGTCCCAGCAGGCTCCCCATCTGATCACGGATGTGGCAGACCCTCTCATGGCTCCAGAGCATGGGAGTGAAAAACCTGAGCTGGTATAAGATAAGCAGTCGGCAGACCATTAATCTTTAATTCTGATATGCAAAATTACAGATGGCTGTGTAGGAAACTGGGAAATAGCACAAGAAAAGCAGTAAAATCACACATAATTTATACTGCTGATAATCACTGTTAACAGCTTGCCAAATTTCTTCACTTGTCTTGGGTGGGGTGGTGTTGCAGATAATACTACATACATAGTAGCGTATTTTTTTCACTTAAGTATTTTCTGATGTCATTAAGTAGCCTTTGATATATTTTAAAAACCATAAAACTCTTTTCCCACTAATGAGGCTAAAAATAACAAACAACTGACATTAGTTCAGAGAAAATAATCTTTAAAGTACAATCTTGGCAGATGACCCCCTGAAGACCTCTCTACAAACCCCACAGTATTCTCAGACCTACAGGATAGTCTACTGTATGGTAAACCCTGATTTATGTACCCCTTTTCTTATTGTGTACATTCAGATTATCCCTCTTCGGCCATAGTACTGCAACTCACATTCTTGTAGAGGATCACTGCCTGTGTCTCCAATTGTTTCCTTAGCATAAATTCCTGGAAGTCAAATTAGTGAGTCAAAGGCTAGGAGCCTTTTTTAAGGGTCCTGATACATCCTAGCAAATGGCCTTGCAGAAAGGTTCGACTGAATTGCATTCCCACCAACAGCGTATGGGGGCTGCCCCTTCCCTCTCACCACGGCCCCACCAGCACAGAGAATGAGCAATTGAAAAAATCCGATGGACTTTTTTCCCCCAGTCCACAAAGGTTACCTTGGACTCTTCTCTTTCCTAGCATTTCCAATGGTAAAAACAAATACAACTCCTCTCCCGTGTCGTTTCCATCTGCAAGCAATGTTTAATTTTCTAAAGGGCATTCTGCCAAGAAGGTAGTGTGGGGAAGGAGACAGGCAGATGGTTAGAGAGACAGACAACCGCAGCCTGCGGGGGTGCTGAACCCCTGGCCATGTGGCGTGGCTGATCCAAGAGAAACAAGGAGTGGTGGGTGGTTGGCTCAGTCTAGGACTCTCAAAGACAGGGCTAGGTAGGAGGGACGAGGTACACATGGGGAGCCAAAGAGTGTCTCGCCAGCTGCGCAGTGTGGAGAGGTCACAAAACTGGCATCGACATCTCTCTGCCAGGCAGTGGTCTGAGACCTACGGGCTGGGTTCCCAGTCACGGATCTCAGGCTTGACCTGAATGCTCACTCCCTCAGACTCCTTTCCCCATTACGCCTAGAACGGGGATGGTGCTATTAAGTTCAAGGGGGACTGCCTGTATTTTTTTCTTTCCCCCTATAATGAGAGAGGATAGAAAATTCCATGAAAACCTGTAAAGTCCCATCTTATCTAGTCCTGAATTAGTGACTACTTCTTCCTTGGAAAATATCCCTTTATGTCTTGAGTTAAAGCGCCATAAAAAGAGAGGGAAGATCAAACTCCAGTTGGGAAAACAGGGTCAAAAGGAGTCCTGGTAAGCTGGAGAGTGGTGAATCAGAGTAAATGACACAAAAACCAATTTCTACTTGTTGAAAATTTGAACGTATTCTTTACATGTCCGCTGAAGCTTTTACAACACAGAAATCCTATCTATGTCCTGAATTTTCAGTATGTGCTTCACGACTTTACAAGAGGAAAAGTCCACATGCCCCCAAGTTGCACTGCTCTGTATTCTTTTCTGACTCTTACAAGTATGCACAGTATTTACAGATTCTTTCCCCACATCTAATATAATTTAATACACATTTTTATTCAGATAATAACAAAGTCCTGATTCTTATTTTAATAAGACTAGCTGGTGAAATCCCCTTAAGGCCTAAGCAATTATATGCAATTGCTTTGAAAATAGTTTTTAAATAATTTGCTTTTAAAATAGCTTGACAAGTCTACAGGGCAGTGGTTCTGTTTTTCCAGCTTTTCAAAAAAATTTCTGAAGTTTAAGTTCCAAATAAGTTTCAAACTCAGATGGAGTATGTTGGAAAAGGCATATAATTCTGCGATTAAATAAAATCCAAAATCTTAGAATAGAGAATCTGTTATCCTTAAGGTTCCTCCAAGTCAATAAATCGAACCCTCTCATGCAGAATAACAAAGAAGTACAAGGTAGAGGAAGCAACTCTGGATCGGAAGTAAAGATGCCTGGACAATGGTCTCAGTTCAACTGCTCACTGCAGGGGAAAAACCCTCAAGGGAAAGAAAGGACCAGCAGGGTAAATGGAACAGACGCCTCTATTGTGCTCTGCGCTGCACAATACTAATCGAGGGGAGTATTCTTTCCTCGTAATTAAACCTGAGGATAGCCCCTCAATCTTCTTCAAAATCACATTTCAGCTACATCAGAACTGGTTCTTAAAAAAAAATGTATTTACTTTCTTTCAACTAAATAACCTCACAATTTATGAAGTTATTTTTAAGGAAACGCAGAAGCGTTTGGGGAGCACTTCGAAGGGTCTATAAGGTGACATTTGCTACTTCAAAAGATTGGAACGGTTGCCGAGAAATCCCAGCATCTCCTTACTATACCGAGTGCAGTACAACTGTCATTCTCTATATAGTGAAGATATTGCAAAAACAAATGTATTCACTGTAACTGAAACAGAAAAGCAATAGTGCCACTAGATTCAATCCTCTACTATCCTGAGGCATAACTTAGGTTTGCTCTAAAGTCACCATTCTAATGCTGGGTGTGTTTAAACTAATCTTAAAATTTACAAGCAAGAAACTGTAACTGCCTCAGGGGATTGAGAATGGGGACTGGGTACACAGGCACAGACTGGACATTCACTTTATATTTTACATTGGTTTATACTGTTTGAGTTTTTAAATCATAAGCCTATATTATTTTATAATAATAGTGGAAAGCACTCTTCTATAAATGGCACTAGGATAACTGGATATCTATATGGAAAAAGTGACACAACCTCTACCTCATATCATACCTAACAAATGATTTCCTGGTGTATTACAGGTCTAATTGCCAAAGGCAAACAATAAATGAGGGAATGCCTCTGAGAACTTGGGTTGGGATTTATCCAACAGGGCATAAAAAGCACTAAGCATAAAGGAAAATACTGATATACACGACTACATTAAAATAAGAAATTTTATGTATCAAAAGACAACCTTAAAAGAGAGTAAAAAGACAGCCTACAACATAAAAATACATAAGGGCACATACAAGACTATACACAGAACTCCTACTGATCAGTAAGAAAAAGGTAGACCACCAAGTGGGAAATGGGCAAGAAACTTGAGCAGGGACTTAGAAGAGAAAGTGCAAAAGAAGGGGGCTCACCCTTTCTGTAATGCAGGAAGCGTAGATTAAAACCACAGTGAGATGATCCTGCTTACCTACCAGAACGACTAAGATAGCTAATATCAAAATGCTGAAAATACCAAGTGTTTACAAAACATGGAACAACTGCAATTCTTATACTTTGCTGGAGGAGGGGTGCAAACTCCTCCACCCACTCTGGAAAACACTTTGGCTTTATCGAGCAGAAATGAAGCTATCATTCTCCATGACCTCACAGTTCATTCCCAGATGTATACCTAAAGCAGGGGTCCCCAAACCGGGACTGCACGCGGCCTGTTAGGAACCGGGCCGCACAGCAGGGGATGAGTGGCGGACGGGTGAGAGTGAAGCTTCATCTGCCACTCCCCATTGCTCCCTGTTGCTCACATTACCACCTGAACCGTCCCCCTGCCCCCACCCCCCAGTCCGTGGAAAAGCTGTCTTCCATAAAACTGGCCCCTGGTGCCAAAAAGGTTGGGGACCACTGCCCTAGAGCACAGTGTGTATATATGAGAAGACATATATGAGAATGTGTAGAGCAATTTATCTGTAAAAACAAAAACTGGAAACAAGCTAGAAGTTGAGCACAAGTAGAATGGAGAAATAATTTTAGTATATTAATGCAATTATGCATTCTGCTACAATGAAAATAAATAAATGAACTACAGCTACATGAATGACTTTTAAAACTGTTGAGCAAAAGAAGTCAGACTCAAAATAATAAAGCAAAATATTCATTTTAGGGGTGCACCAAGTCAATCATTACTTGCAGATTCTGCAGTTGTGAATTCACCTATTTGTTAAATTTATTTGCAAGTCCAGAATCAGTACTCAAGGTGCCTTCATAGTCATTTACGGACACACACAGAGCGATGAAAAACTTAAGTCACCCTGAGTCACCCAACATGCACATTCCCAGCTGAGGTCAAGCAAAGGGACGCTCTGCCTTCTGTTCCAGCTCTGTAGTGTCCCTACGTGCAAGAAGGCTGTGACATGCCTTACAAAGAAAACATGTGCATGACTTATAGCGCTGTTCGCCCTGAGTTTAATGTTAATGAATCAATAGTAATATTAAGTAAGGTGTCTTTAAATAGAAACCCATGTAAAACAAGGTTATGTACTGATGGGTTGACAAAAAAGTTGTAACCAGAGGCTTGTAGGAACCTAACCCTGTATTTCCTGTAGGAGCAATGGTATGATATTCACTAATTCAGTGTCTGTGGTTACTTCATGGACTGTTACTATTGCAAATAACAAGAACCTGTATCAAAGAGCTAAAAATATAAATAAAAACAAGGAATTGATTACTGTAAATATCAGATTAGTGGTTACCCCTATGGGGAAGGAGAGGACTGTGATAGGGGAAGAGAAAGTGAGAGATGTGGGTGCTTCTGGGGTCCTGGCAAGGTTGTATTTTTGACCTGGGGGGCAGTTGCTAAACAGTAATTTGTGAAGTTGTATAATACATCTCACGTACTTTTCTATATAATAAAAAATACGTGCAAACCTACCTTAAAACACTTAGGGACAGTAAGTATATCAGTGTATTAACAGCATTCTCTGGGTGATGAGAGTAAATGTAATCTTCATTCTTTGTGCTTTTAAAATATTTTCCATATTTTCTACAATTAATATGTTACATTTAAAACCAAAACAATTAATACATGTTAATAGAAGAAATACTCTCCCTAATCATACAAATGGCTACTTTTATTCTCTAAAGGAAGGATGTTTTAATAGGGGCAAAATGACAATTCCGTCATTGTTGCACCAATCCGTGGTTTAGGTTGCACGATACAGTTGGCAGTTCCCAACTGTTTTTACTGTTTTTCTTCTTTTTCAGTCAAATACAATCAACAACTATTTACTGAGTGCCTTCCATATGCAAGAACTAAATTTCCCATCCTTCTGTCCTCACTGAGGAATTATGTTGACTCCTCTAGAGCCTTTTTTATTGGTAAAGTTATTACAGTAAATCAGTGGTGTTTTCCTTTCCCCCGCGCATGGGGAAGTCGAGGAAGGACATCTCTGATGTCGCATTCTGAGTCTGCGGACAAGTTAACAACACTGGGTGAAAGTCCTTGGCCATCTGGCATCCCTTTCTATACGGTCTGCTTTCAGGGAGTACTTCCTGTTTGGACTAGGGAGAGGAAAAGGAGGGAAAAGGATTTAATAAGACTCTAAATGTCCACTGATGAAAACAAAGGAATATCTAAAATTAGAAGTGGTGGCCCAAGATACTTGGGTGGCCTACCAGTAACCCTAGGGAAAGAGGATTCCTTGAAAAAGGAGCCTAAAATATTTCACTATGTTCACTACTCTCAGCAATAGAAAAAGCACTTCTGCTAAAGATAATATCCAGGACAATTAAATTAAACTCCTACAACACACAAAGCTTGGTCCGGATACCATGAAAGGCGTATGAGGCAAAGAGATAAGGAGACATGAACTTTGATGCTAAGGCCATTGGACTTTTCTCCCTGCAAGCAAATAGCTGGCTTCTCTCAAATTCTAGTGTTTATTCTTTAGTCTAAACATGTGGAAAATTGTTTCTGATCCGATTTTAACCTCCTCAAACGTCTTCCCCACTCCATTTGTATCATCTATCCCTGGCCTTGCTCCTTCGGTGTGACCATACCCAAACCCCACTTTCTCCCTACCACCATGCTTGCCCTCCACAATGGCTGGCTCAGGCTGCAGCCCAGAAATGCAATCTCACTGGGCTTCACGGTGATTTTCACCCCTTGTTCATTTGGTTCTGGGGAGCTTATTGACTGGACTGGAAAAAAACTTTAAATGATTTTCCAGCAAAGTCACCCTTTCCAGCGGAAAAAAAGAGTTTTAACATCTGTGAACAAAAACAAACTGAAGGAAAATGATTTATATATTCTCTAGTTCTTGTACTCCAAAGCCAAACACCCACTAAGAATTCAATGAAAACAGACACAGCAAAGTACCATTAATTCTAATCTCACAAAATTAAAATTTCTATTTTTTTCAGATCTGAGGTAGATCCAAGTTTACTATGAACAATCTATGATAAGCCAATTTACAATGTCAACAAGAGTTTTCAATACAGAGTGCTTACCCTAAAAGAACCATTCGTGGTGATGATTTCAAAATGCAAATCTGATCATGTCATGTCTTTGCATAAAATACTCACTCAATGATTCCCCATTGTTTCTAGGGTGAAGACCAAGGCCTTCCTACCTTGACTACTCTAAGAATCGCTAGCCTGGCTTCTTTACCTTTTACCACTTGAATCCATCCTACTGCACATCATAACTACATGAACCTCCTAAGCACATAGCTTAATAACTACTTGTTGAATGTTGTTCAACAAATAGCATTTTCCCACTCATAAGCTCACCAATACCTACTGCATGTAGAATAAACTGCTTGCCCTAGTCGAGTGGGATATGTGTGCCCACCAGTTTTCCAACTCCCGTTGCCCACCAGTTTTCCAACTCCCGTTCTTCTGGTTCATTTGGAGAAGTTCTTCGAGACCCCAAGCAATACAGGTGGGTCCAGTGTCCCACCGATGTCACCGTATTGGCAGGCATGTGATCCAGGCCGGCCAGTGAGAGGACCCCCCTTCCTCCTGGCCACAGTGGGTCAGTGATGGACAGGTAACTGATCACAGTTCATCCATGGGGTCTAATGTATGAATGCTCTTCTTAATGGATGCAAAATCTAAATGTATTGGCTGAGAGTAACCAGAGATCCTTTTTTCCTATAACATGGCAAACATCTGTCTGCAAATGAAGTTTTGTTTTGTTTTGGTTTTTAAAAGAGGGAAGAAGAGCCAAGCAAAATAATAATTTGGGCTCCTGGATTCAATTGTGCTCGAGGTTAGATTCGCCCTGAGATTTCCCAAAATTGTAAGCTTATAACTTCCACTTTTTCCCTAAGCTACTTGGGTTTCTGTCATTTGAAGGTCTTTCACAAGACGTCCTCAATGCTCTTCTTTGCAGTCATTACTTGCCTCCAAGTCAGCAAACTTTCTTAAGGGCCATTTGGTAAATATTTTAGACTGTGGAACAACAGGCAAAAATTAAGGGTATTACATAGCTACTTACATAAACATTTAAAATGTAACAGTTTAACAATGTAAAAACCATTCTTATTTTATGAGCTGTAAAGTAAAAATAAAAACAAACAAACAAAACCAAGGTGACAGGCTGGATTTGGACCATGGGCCATCGTTTTCCAACCCCTCTTGTAGTCAAACTGGTTTACACGAGCCATGAGCATGCTGTAAGCCTTTCACTGCAATGTTCTTGCTGGTGATGTTTTTCTCCCCTGGAACGTCTCTTCCCTTGCCACTAACTACTACCCAGCCACCACTCAAAGCCCATCTAAATGTGAACTCCCACCTGAGGCTTCTCTGATACCACAACAAAGTGAGGTCTTTCTCCCCTGAATCCTCGAGGACTCTATTTCTCTTCCAGTCTTGACCCTACCTTGCATTGTAGTTCTCCTAATCCTCTTGCAGTTCTTGCACACTGGGAACGCTTAGTCAGTTTCTTTGGAATTGACAATATCTAAAGGCTACACTGAAAAAACAAAAAACCCCCCCAAGAAACAAAAGAACTCCACAGGATCGAAGTAATTATAAAGGTTTATGGATCCACCAGAAGCACAGGGTAAGCCACGGAAGCCAGACATTTCTGAATCAGAATTATCTGACATCATAAAACAGAACAGCTCTCACTCCAGCGTTGCCATGACAGCTGTAGTACAGCCACTTGTTTGCTTGTCTAGGGTGGTTATGCCGAACAAGTAGGACAGAAGGGGCATTTCGGACATTTTGGTCCTGGTGGGGCGGGAGAGGGGCATGCTGGTCTAGGGTTTGATGGACTCCTGTGTCTCAGTCTGCTCACTCGTGTGAGCAGTCAGCAGTCCCTTCTGACTACTGCATAGTGTTGCCCAAACTCAGTCATCTGGGCCTCGGCCTCCAATCTTCTTACCATTGTATGTGTTTTAATATAACAACAGATACTATAACGTATAGTATATAATATTAATATATAACATTTTAATGTTTTTCTCTAAATTGATCTTCTTAATAAAACAGAAGCATCTACGTTAGTCCATTCTAAATAATAAAACCTCATTATTATTAAAATGAAGAAGAAAAATTCACCCAGGCACCGTTTAAAACTTTCCAGTACCTCAGTGCCACAAGGCTCACATTTGGGACATTTCTGTTCTCAGTTACCAATCTTTTTATTTCCTCTTGCAGAAACACAGCATCTATTTTCCCAAGATCTATTTAATTGCCCCAAAGAGTGAAATTATTTAATAAAAAATGTGTATGTCCATTTCAGGCAAGGTGTTGACAGTCATTTAATATTTTTCCCCTCTTAACTTTGATATCATTTGTCTATACTATCATCATCATCATGTCAACATTTACTTACTGTGTTTTGCATTCCTGTGAGAGCAGGATTTTTAAAGGTAGCTTTATTAAGGGATAATGCTATGAAGTTGACTCCCTATTTTAAGTGTACAACATTGAGAGAGTTGTGTAATTATCACCCATAATCCAGTGTTATAATGCTTCTATCAGCCCCAAAACGTCGCTCCTGCCATTTGCAGCCGAGCCCTGCTCCTGTAACCAGCCACGGGCAACCACTGATCTACTTTCTATCTCCAGAGATTTGCCTTTTCCAACATTTCACCATAACGGAGTCATACAAGGTATGACCTTTTCTGTCTGGCTTATTTCACCTGCAGATGTTTACAGTGGGCCAACAGCTTTCAAAAGGCAGGTGAAATGAAGATGGTAACAAACACTGAGTACCAACTTTTACTGAATACTCGGTATGTACCAGTCATTCTGCCAAGCTTTGGGAGGCATTACCTTATTTAATTTTTCCAAACAACCTCAGGAATAGGTACTATTATTCTCATTTTCCAGATGACAAAACAGAAGCTCATAAAGTTTAAGGATCTTTGCTTAAAGTCAATCGTCTAATTAGTGGATGAGCTGGGATTTGAAACTAGCCCTAACTCTTAGCCACTGTGCTATCTGCCTGGTGTTTAAAAAAAAAGTCTCAAGATGAAACCAACTGAGATTTTCCTTTAAAAAAAAAAAAAAAACAACCAAAAACTAAACTAACAAACAAAAACTTTTCAACTCACAGGAGAAAGCAATACAGAGTTCACGGTGCTAGGGAAAAAGCCTTTGAGGGTGCCTGGAAGGGAAGGTTCACCACAGCGGGCACTCCAGCACCTGCTCAGCACAGCGAGCCTCCACGGGGCACAGACCGCGCCACCCCCCCACCCCCCACCCCCTTCCAGGCTCACTGCTCCTGCCTCCCAGGCAAACCGGAAGCGGCCTGCTCCTCGCAGTACCCTTCATTATATACGCTCTTGCCCTCAATCTACTGCAGCCTTTTCACTTTATTTAGAAAGCATGCATTGGAAGACATAAAAAATAATATATTTAAGGCTGTTTATGAGCAAATTTCCTCCAAAAGCCTCAACCTGGTCCATTTGTGCCATCTGTTACAAGGGAAACTAGAAACCACCTGTCTGTCCGCCTGAGCTCTGCTCTTATCAAGGAAGTTGTAATTACCTCTTTGGTGAAGGATTTGAATCATTACAGTAAATCCCTTATTCAGCACATATTGTATTAGGAAGGCATTCTGACCCTAAAACCCAGGGTTTTTATCCCCTTGCCCTGCACAGATGCAATAAAACCTCAGCTCTTCAAAGCCTGGCAGAGTGAACTGTGCCTTAATCTTGTTTGTTACTCAATGCTAAATATTTACTAAACAAATATTTCCTGCACACTTAACTACACAGCAGGTGCTTTGCAGGCACCTGGAACACAGCAGAAAACAGGTGGAGAGAGGCTTCTGCTCTCAAGCAGCTTATGTTCACTCACAGTGAACTTCAAGGCAGGGTATGAGCACAGGCTGGGTGGAGGGAAAATATCAAAACATCCATTTGCATTCCTCATCTGATCCTTATAAGATCTGTATTTTGTAGATGCTTTCTGATGTGTATAAAACAATGAGTAGGATAGGTAAATACTTTATAAATAGGTAAATAAAAACAACAGACACGTATGAGAGGTACCTGCCCCAAATATTTTTTTCTGATAGTATTTTGATCATCTTAGTGATTAAAATTGTTTAGGAAACACTATTCTTGTGTGTGTGTGTGTTAACAGACAAACAAGTAAACAACACATCACTTTAGATGGTATTAAGAGCTATGAAGAAAATTTAAAAAGCAGTGTGAAGGTGACTGCCAAGTGGGAAAGGGTGGGTGGGGTGATTTGAATTCCACGGATGGGATTGCTTCTTTCAGGAGTAACATCTCAGCTGAGAGGTCCACACAGGAGAGTGCTCAAGCCTCCTTCTCTTAGACACCAGGGCATCTTTTAATTTTAACCATTTGGGATTAAAACAAAAACCAAGCCCCATTTCCTCCTAAGCACCTTCACAGTCTCTTTGCTTAATCATAGAGCCTTTTCCTGGAACACCGTATGAACTTAATGGAAAGGGTCCCATTTTTGAAGGGAAGAACTATTCAAAGAAGATCAGTAGTAAAGGCTGTCCTGGCTGTAGCAGAATTCCCAGTAGTGGCTGGTAACAGCCAAACATAGATTTTCTGCAAGAAACTGTTTCCTCGTAAAGCTAAAAAGTCATTCCTTTGGGGGAAATAAGTGTGTGCCTTTTCAATGAAGTCTCTATGTGCCCTAAAATAAGTATGTTGCCTGGTTCTTTTCAGAAGAAAGGAATTACATAAATCCCAAACCAACCGACAAACAGCCTGCAGATGTCTCTTCCCTTGTGTGAACTGCCACATCTCCAGGTCCCTACAGAACCAAGCATGAGGTTAGACACCCTAGATATTACACCTCGGTTTTCTGGATCACTCTTTCACTACCTGAGGTATGTAACATCTCTGAAGTTCTACTCACTTTTTGTCACTATATGCATGTGAATTCACCTAGAAGGGTATTTGCGGTAAGCCTGCTACCATGTCATCCTCCAAGGCCCACACCATGTCTGTGCCAGATCCTCTCCTCATCATCACCCAGGCTTATAGGGACAAGATGATACTCTGCACATACTTAACCTTCCTCTCATCCTCCCAGGAAACTATGGAAAGGAAAGGAGAATCTCCCCAAGGGAAGACTATTGCAAATCATACAATTTAGGAAAATACAAAAATGAAAGCGAATAAAATGTATTTTCCAAAATAAGAAGTTCTTGCACCATCGCGTAGCTGAATGAGTCCAGCTGGGTTGGAGCCTAAAAAATCTGTATTTAAAAAATGTTCTCCTCACTGCCCACAACTCCAACCCCAGCCCTGTGGTTCTGATATGCAAGCAGAGATGGGAACCACTGATCCTTGGCTTCTACAGAGTTCCAAGTCAGCTTTGGAGATTACTAGGAAATGGGAACACACCAGGGACTTAGTAGCATGCACCTTGGTGATTATTTTCTTCCTATAAAATTTCTGATTTATTCACATGGATCTTGTTGTTATTTTTGACACAGCAAGTATGTGTAAACTTGTTCGCCAGTGTCTTAATAAAGTGTCAGTGCTTATCTGTGATTTGGTCAAAAGAACTGAAGGAGTTCTGAGGAGACGGATCAGTTTAAGCTGGAGGAGTTTGGGAAAGTTTCCCTTGAGTTGGAAGGTTCCCATTTTCCATTTTGGGGTTTCAGATTAAGGGGGGCTGTGGTCAGCCTTGCAGCTGGAAAAGGAGAATCAGTGTCCAGGGCAAAATGAGCCCCCCGCTCTCTGCTGAAACAAGACGTGGCAACAGCAATATACACAGCCTTGCTTTGAAAATAACAGCTCCCACTGGTGTAGACTGCTTACAACCCTCCAGGCTCTGGGCCGAGCACTTTTGGTCTCTGCCTCGTCCCAATAACCCAAGAGGGCCGCCCTGACTTTGCAGAGGGGTAAGAGGAAGTTTGGAGAGGTTGAGTCGTTTTCTAAGAGCCAGAAAGCGGGGGTGCTGAGACTGAAGTGAGGCAGCCTGACTCCAGTACAGCCTCTTCTGAACGCCTGTGCCCGCCGCTCCCCTCCAGCCTCCCCCGGCCCCTCACAGAGCCCTGGGCATGCATACTCCACAGGCGAGGCGCACAGAAGTGCCTGGAGATGGCTGATGCCAACACAGTGAGCCCACTTAAAAGGGAATTTGCTTGAAGCGCCCTAGAATCTGTTAAAGCAGGTAAATCCCAGTTCCAAGATCAAATGTTACAAATAACATTACATAGAAAATAAAAGAAAAACGGTTTGGGAGCCTCTGAACACTTTCATTGGTTGTCTGTTTTCAGAGAATCCCTGCCGTATTTTATAAACAGACTTCTAGATGAAAACACTATTCTTAACAATAGCGAATTAACAGTTGAGCGCCAAGAGTCTGGGGTCAGACAAGGCTCCAAAACTGCTTTGAATCCTGGTTCTGCCACTTATTAGCCGTGTGACCATGGGCAACTGTGCCCCTCATTTTCCTCCCCTGCTTAAAATGGGGATAATCAACAATAACTCTACCTCAGAGGATTGGGGAGAATTAAAGGGGATCATACACATAATACACTTAGCATGGTACGCCGTAAGCATTCACTAAATGGTAGCTATGATGATTAGGATATGCCTGACTTGTCCTGAAAAAGTGATTCTTCTATTTTAAAATGAAACGTGGACTTAAGGATGCAGTACTTGTACCATCTATAAATCCGAAGGCACTGATGCAAACAGAAGTGAAAATGAAGATGAAACTGCACCAGTACCTGCACCAAGAGGAGAGAAAAAGTAATCTGCCTCCAGTTCTAGGGCTTTCATCCCAGGATCATTTCCCCTCTTAGCACAGCCCTGTCACTTGTGTCTGCACAGCAAAGCCCCCAGTGGAAAACACACAGAGGCAAGTTCAGAGGCGCTTGGGTTATGTTACCAGGGCAGATCAGTCCACTGGGATCAAATAACCTACGCCCAAAGCCCAGAAGTTCATGTTCAAGTGGAGGTGTCAATACTGAGCTGTGGCTCATCTAGGGACCTTAATTAAGCCCCAGCCTCTTTTTCAGGGCAGGCCGACAGGAGGTGTCTGTTTTTCCATCGGCTCTCACAGAAAAGCTGGTGGTGTTACGGAAAGTGGGCCTGGGAAGGTGGGCGGACAGGCACTGCCCACCGGCCCACACTCATTCTGGGCGTGTCTAGGGAGAGGATCTGAATTCCCGGGTGCACTTGTGACAGCCGCCGGAGAAGCCCACGTGGAGAGGGCGGGTGAAGAGACAGAGTAATAGGATAACACTTCCTTCTTGGCGTGGGCCTTCCCCCAAGGATGATTACACACTCTTAAAAGCAGCACTGCATAGGTTTCACACAAAAGCTGCTGGAGATGGTGTTGCTCATTCTTATACTATTCTGCAAGGTGAGCAGCCAGGGTCGCCATCATTAAGTGGACAAGGTAGGCTGAGCCAGACCCTCGGACATTAGGGCTCAATGAACGGCTTAGTTTCTTGGGATGGTGGGCAGGCCACTGCAGCAGCTTTCCTTCCTTCTTTGCCTTCTAAGCCACGGGTTTCTCAACATCTAACTTCCCCATCCCTGTCTTCACCCCTCTGCCCACAGGCTAAACACTGGTTCTTTAAATAGGGAGGCTCTTTCAGGAAGAAAGGCGTAGGGAAGACTCACTGAGAAACTTCCCACAGGGAATGCAAGGTTGAGTGGGAAGAGTTAAGGGCTCTAGGAGCAGGTGGAGAGAGGGCGGGAATCCTTCCGACTTCATCTCGCTCTCCTTTGAAAACCAGGGAAAATGTTACCCCAAAGGGCCTCAGTGAAGACTGCATGAATCTATATCCATAAAGGGCCGGGTGCCACATCCGGCACTAGAAAGTACCCCCATAATAGCAAGCATTGATAACTTCCTGAGCTTGACAAACTAGCAGAGTTAAGGAAAGGAATAAATAACCTTAGGTTCTGGGCAGTTATATCTGCCTTTCCAAAGTAAAACTAACCAGGAAGAAGGATGCCAGGGCTTTGCTTAATTCACACATCCAAGGCCAGCTTATTTTCTCTCCTCCTTCCCACCCCATGGTTTTTGGTAAAAAACAAAAACAAAAAGGGGGCATGTCCCAAAATATATATTTTTTAATACATAAACATTTATTTTTTTAAATACAGACAGAAAACCTATTGTTCCTGTTTCTAGCTATAAAAGCAATTTGTGCTCAATGTAGAAATCAAAGAAACAATGAAAGGCAAAAATAAAACTAAATACAACCCTCAAAATTAAAACTACCAAATGATCCAGCAACTCCACTTTGAAGAAAACGAAAACACTAACTTGAAAAGATATCTGCACTCCCATGTTTACTGCACCATTATTTATAATAGCCAAGATATGGCAACAACGTTAAGTGTCCGTCAATGAATGAATGGGTAAAGAAGTTGTGGTACATATATACAATATTATTTGGCCATAAAAGAGAAAGAAATGGTGTCATTTGTGACAACGTGGATGGAACTTGAGGGCATTATGTTAAGTGAAATAAGTCAGACAGAGAAAGACAAATACCGTATAATCTCATTTATATACGAAATCTAAAACCCAAACCAAAAAAATCCACTGAGCTCATAGATAAAGAGAACAGATTGGTGGTTGCCAGAGGCAAAGAGGTGAGGGGTGAGGGGTGAGGGAAATGGAGGAAGGGGGTTGAAAGGTACAAATTTCCAGCTATACAATAAATAAGTCATGGGGTGTAATGTACAGCATGGTAACTACAGTTAATAATACTTTTTGCATATTTGAAAATTACTAAGAGAGTAGATCTTCAAAGTTCTCAACATAAGAAAAAAAAATTTTGTAACTATGTATGGTGTTGAATGCTAACTAGACTTACTGTGGTGATCATTTTGTAATATATACAAATATCAAATCATTATGTTGTACATTTGAAATTAATATAATGTTACAGATCAATTATCCCTCAATAAAACAAAAAACTAAACAAAACCAACTATCAACATTTCCGCCCACACGCTGACTGTTTTAGAACCTTTACATGTATACATATGCATTCATGCGTATTTGTTTTGCCCATTAAAATGGCACCATAGCTTACATACTCTTTTATTCTGCTTTTTTCAATGAAGTAGCTTATTATAAAAGTATTTCCATGCCAATAAAACTGATCAACAACATAATTTTTAATAGTTGCACTGTAGTCCGTGGCTGTGTGATAATTACCAAATCATCACCATTGTTGGACACCGAAATTCTTTTTTTTTGTTGTTATTATAAATAATACTGCGATGAAAGTCCATCCACCTTTGCAAATACCTGTGATTATTTCCTTACGATAAATACTTACTGAGTCTACGGGTCAGGGTTAGCCCATGTGAAGCCATCTGACCCATTTCCATACTATTCCCAAGAAAGGTCATGCTGTTTCAGAATTCCACCCACAGCAGGGCAATTTGGTCTCACAAATGGACCTCCCCTTCTTCGGTCTCTTGGGTATATGGATTTTTTTGCTTCTGTCAAACGAGCCCATCAAACCACTGAGACAAAAATGGGGCTGATCTAATCTAGGTTCAAATCATTCCTCCAAAATAAATGTGAGCTCTAAGAGGAGACTGCTCTGAACCACTGCAGTGTTTCAGAACAAGGGGGTGGTGAGAGAAGGCAGGGGAGGTTTGTTCTGCCTCAGCCTCTGCTCCTGAATTGAGAATTACTGGCTTCCTCCAGTCCATCAATCAGCAAGCCGTGTCTGAACACTGAACTACAGCAAGGGAATGAATGAGCTTATATATAGTAGGTACACACATGCTGAGCACAAACACGTGACCCTGGAGACACTCCGGCAGGTAAAATGTCCTTTCATAACCCTCATGGACTCAAGGGGGAATGTTCCTCATGCATTTTTTTTTAAAAGGGGAGACAAAAGGATATGTGATAAAAAATTAATCTGGGTTGAAGACTCAAATATTCATAATGAGTATTTCAGCTAGTTAAAAAGAGGCATTTCTCCAGCTCCCGATGGTCAAGAAGGGGCAGCTGGCATTTTGGAGTTGGCAAATTCCTCCTGAAAGATCAATGTTGTCTCTGTATTTGATAGACTGATCTGGTCTAAGGTTTATTTGTTGACATAGATAATGTAATATTCAGACCATCAGCGTGTGCACACATATGCTATTTTCCCTTAACCCCTTTGCCTCCGTGAAACTTTCAGAATCTGAATGCTTTACCCACTTAGTGGACAGTCAAGAGTTTCTGACCAGGGGCAAAGGGAACTTCAAATGAGGTGGCTACCAGGGAAGAGGAAGAGACAGAACAAACAGTGTTCAAGAACTACAGGTTATCCAAAATTCTACTGAAACTAAGAAAACGGAGTCCTTCCGCAAGTGCCTTCTACCATCTCCCCCATCAGAATCTCTGCCTGCTTACAAGGACCACAGAGCGAGGCTTGTTTCGATGTCTGCGAGGAGCAGGGTCGCTGCCGTGGAGCCTCAGGGCTTGCACTGGTATCTGGGGGCCTGTGCTGGACACCTAGGCTCGGGTGAGGGAAGCCATTCCCCTGGTGCGCCTTTGCCCATAGCCAGAGGCAGTGAGTGGTCCGGGGGAATTTCCACTGGGGGGGTGGCTGCTGCTTTCTGGGTAAAGAAAGGGAAGGGAAGAGCTTAAGAAATGAGTTGCCTGGGCTTCCCTGGTGGCGCAGTGGTTGAGAGTCTGCCTGCCGACGCAGGGGATGCGGGTTTGTGCCCCGGTCCGGGAAGATCCCACATGCCGCGGAGCGGCTGGGCCCGTGAGCCATGGCCGCTGAGCCTGCGCGTCCGGGGCCTGTGCTCCACAACGGGAGAGGTCACAACAGTGAGAGGCCTGCGTACCACAAAAAAAGAAGTGAGTTGCCTGGAGCCAACTCATTCTGCATGCTGCTCCCCAACAGATGACGGACTGTCGGTGCGTTTTGCAACTGCTCAGGGTGGGGGGCAAACTCCCAGTGGGTTAGTGCCAAAGCCCAGGGCCTTGTGTCCTTCCAGAATACTAGCTGAGATGAGTGAAGAGTAGTAATAGTTAATATTTACACAGGGCTCATTTCAAGGCAGGTCACGGAGGGCTCTGTTCTCATTATCTCCTCAATTCCCTGCCACAAACCCAGCAGATGAGGAGCCTAGATATATGAATTTGGTGTTCTGGAAAATCACAGAAAATCTTCCAGGACATTTTTTTTTTTACTCTGGGTCTACCCCAACCCACCTCCTGCCCTCATCTCCGGAAGTACTCAGCCAAGTGTTGTGTTTACATGTTTTGAGAGGTTACATTGCCACAAGAAACAGCCCAAATTCCCCTATAGGCCCTATCCAGGAAAAGAAACAGGCTCATGCGCCGCTTTTAAATTGCATGGGGTATAGGAGAAGAACTCTAAAACCAAACTAGTCATCCTGATGCCGATGTGCTGGGTTCAGATGGAGTCAACAAAACTAGGTGAGCATATGCCCGTCAGGGCTCTCAGCAAGTGGCCGCATCAGCTTCCCAAAGGACCTGTGCTCTAAAGGATCAGGCGCACTATGATTAACCGAGGGCCACACTGTGCAAAAATAGTTGCCTTGACATGATTTATGGAAACAACTACTTACAAAGGATTTGAATTTGAGAATGGAGTGGCTAAAGATAGAGAGACTATTTACTTAGGAACTGGCATGGCCAGGCCACCATCCAGTGAGAGCAAAGGATTTGTCTCTATTTCTAGGAAACTTCAGGACATCCTGGCCTGACACATCGGGTGACGAGTACATAAAACTCAGTCGCTATGCGGCTAATTTCTAGGCCAAGTACTTCAGGCAGGTGAGAAATTAGCTTGTACATCTTCCGTGTTAACGACAAGCTCTGGATAAAGGAATTCTTAGCTCATGAACAAGCAAGTTTTATTTTTTTCAAAACGAAAATGGATTTATTTAACACACAGTTATGAAGCATCTGCTCTGAGCCAGGCCTTATCCTGGGTGCTGGGGGTCCTATGATAGGCAAGACAGTACGATGCCTGCTCTCATGGGGTTTAGAGCATCTCGAGGAGAGATGGACAGGTAAGTAAGTGAGTTATGAGGCAGGATAAGATTTCAGAGGGAAAGCGCTATGAAGAAAATAAAACGGGGAGATGGGGTAGACAGGGATGGGTGGGGGTCAGAAGGGTCAGGGCAGGCCGGGGCATACGAGGATCACGGAAGAACCTTCTAAGGCAGCAGGAACAGCTGTTGCTAAGGTCATGTGGCAAGACGAACTGGACTTGTACAAGGAACAGAGTAAGCACAGGAGCATGGCAAGCAAGGAGACAGCCATGTGAAGTGAGGCCGGAGAGGTCAGGTAAGGTAATCAGCAAGGGCCAGGTCACGTAGGCCAGGATACAGAGTTGAGATTTTATTCTGTGTGCAACTAGAAGGCACTGGAGAGTTCTAAACAATTTCCTGAATCTGAAGCGTTAATAAACATTTGATGTATTTATAGAATTAAAAATTAAGAAACAAAACAAAACAAAACAAAACCACCCGCCCCCGAAAATCTCAAAGGTGAGTACCATTTCCTAAGTGGGAAGCCCAAATTCTACTTTTTGCAAAACTGATTGTCCAGAAATCTTTTTCAATGTAT